>NW_026991709.1:105038150-105660900 GCF_029215605.1 Mirounga angustirostris
TGATAATTGTCTTTCTCTAATCGACTTATTTCAGTTAGATTAAGACCCTCTAGTTCCATCCACATCATTGCAAATGGCAAGATTTCATTTTTTGATGGCTGCGTAATGTTCCAGTGTGTGTGTGTGTGTGTATGTGTGTGTGTGTGTATACCACATCTTCTTTATCCATTCATCTGTCTATGGATATCTCCACTCTTTCCATAGTTTGGCTATTGGGGACATTGCTGCTATAAACCTTGGGGTGCAGGTGCCCCTTTTGATCACTACATTTGTATCTTTGGGGTAAATACCCAGTAGTGCAATTGCTGGGTTGTAGGGCAGCTCTATTTTCAACTTTTTGAGGAACCTCCATACTGTTTTCCAGAGTGGCTGCACCAGCTTGCATTCCCACCAACAGTGTAGGAGGGTTCCTCACCAGAGGGCCTGTTTAAAGTCATCCTTCTATGTATGCTTGGGGATTGACTGCCTCTGTTGCCAGAACTAATATTTGAATTTCTATTATAAGAATTGCCAATGGATTTCAAAGATTGTTCAGGGCAAGTTGGCTTCAAAGTCATCTATTGTGGTCAAGGTTTATGCAAATTAAAAAATATATATATGTATAGGCTACCGGGTCTGGCATTGTCTTTGAAAACTGTGTATATCAGGCCCATTGCCCAGGTTCTTTCCCACCCAGGGCCAAGACCTCGACCACTTTGCCTTCGCCCTGTACCTCGTTCACTCCTGCCTGTCCTTGATGTCTCAGCACAAACACTGCTTCCTTGGAATAGCCCTCTCTGACCCCCAGCCCAGTCTAAATGAGTTGTTCTAATATTGTTCTTTGGGGAATTTTACTGTTTTTTTTTTTCCTTCGGAGCATTTATCACATTCACTTTTTTGTGTGTATTATTCTTTATTGTCTCCTCCACTAAACAAAATAACACTTATTTTATTTACTACTGCATATCCAGTGTTTATACTGTAGGAATTCAGTAAATGCATGCTGAATAAATGATCTTTTGAAAATTCCTATAAGTCTATGTCTATACTATATATTTTTTTATGTTAATATTAACCCCCCCTTTTTTGGGGGGGAACACGATCCCAGGGCCCTGGGATCATGACCGGAGCCGAAGGCAGACGCCTAACAACTGAGCCACCCAGGCGCCCCAATATTAAATACCTTTTAATACTTATTTTTTTACTGCTTAGAAAAACAAAATCTTTATAAGCTCTATTAGCCCACACTAACCTTTGTATGTCTGGATACTTTGGATTTTATTTTTATAGCTTTGACTACATTCTTCCCAGCCAGTCCCTACCTTTGTAAAAACAAACAAGAAAATAGGGAATTGCCTGTAAATTATTGAACAAAGGAATATGCAGATTATAAACAATAGAAATAGACCACAACTTGGTTTTTGCTATTGGTTTTTCCTTGTATCAATGTTAGTATTTAGGGGTTACCAATTGATGGTGACTGTCATTTGTATTTAGATGCAGCGTATGCCTCTAGTTTCAGGCTCCAGTAATTTCCCACATGGACTTGCTCTTTCCAAGTGAATCAACTTATTATTTGTAAGAATAGCTAACTTTATTAAGTGTACTATAAGGAATATTAATTGAATAAAAAAATAACTGAATAAATGTATTTATTTAACCATGATGAAAAGCCTGCAATCTAGTTATGATTGTCCTCATTTTATGGATGAGAAAGTAGACTCAGAAAGTCAAATAGCCTAAAAAAAATAAAATAAAATAAGATAAATTAAAAAAAAAAAAGAAAGTCAAATAGCCTGCCAAAGGTAAAGCAGCCAATAGGGGGCAGAGTCAGGACTCAACCCTGGATTCAAGGCCATGTCACTGCCGGTCTATCCCACACTGCCTTTTTGGATGTGCTGTTTTCATCCACACCTCTATGCCTTTGCCCATATTATTACTCCACTAGGTGCCCTCTGTTCCATTTCTCTAGACTCAACATTCATCAAATCTAGATCAATCTTACTTCCTCTGTCCTCAGTGATTCCAGGTACTACCCATTTTGTATTTTACCTTGGATTGCTATCTTTTTTTTATATTCCTATATTCCTAATATCTCTTTTTAAGTGATAAGACTCTCAATGAGTCTTTTTATAGTTTCAATACCTAGATCAATGTTCCATACCTGATAAATTGCCAAAATATTTGTTAATGATGATGACGATGCTAGGTGTTTCCTTTGTACAGAATAACAAATGAAATCAACTTTCTTCAAGCTTAATAGCTATCTATATTGTTAGAGTACACCAATGAAAGGTAATCTGTAACATGTTTCAGAATTTATGCTCTAAGAGTATAGTTCATATGAAAATGCCTTCCTCAAATGCTTTCAGTCATACTTACAGACTGTAGTACTGAGTTTCCCTTAAGACTAGAATTATGTTCTAAAATTAGCTTCCAAATTCATGGTATATCCCCAGAACTGGTTGCACAAAATTAGCAGCTTTCTATTTGTGAGTCCTCATTTAGCAGCAGTTAATGAAACAAAATGCTCCCTAATTTTCCCATATCAGACACATGATTATGAAGTCAACTTAGAATAAATCCCCAGTGGACATCCTAGGAAAGCCAGGCTTGGCTGGGAGTTGCTAAAGGCCACTTCTTGAAAGAGCTTCAAAGAGTCTGAGGCAGTTGATACATACTCTGTGGAGGTACCATATATCTTGCACTAACCTATCTGACATCATCAAACCTCTTAGAAAATACGTATCACTCTCCTAGGAGTGTTCTCATGAGGCTGATGGGTGGTGGCTAGGCCAGAAGGTCTTAGGTTAGTTCAGAACTGCCAGCTGGAGAGCAGAAAGATGGATGACTCGCATGTAGACAATCTTAGGCTTGTCCTCCTTTCATCTGGGAGAAAACATGTAAACAGAGTCATTTTAGTGGAGTTTAATAATAAAATTTCCTAAAATTTTCTGTGCCCTAAATCTGGTTGCTGTTATATATTTTGCAGAATCGCAAAGTAATTGGTCACACATGGAATGGTACCTGCAGGGGATCAAGGCTTGCCTGCCTTGTTTGCCTTTGCACAACTTTTGATAAATCTCTGCTTGGTAGAGCCAAATGTTTATTTATAACACATGGGCTTCCAATGACTCAGTGTTACCACAAAGTGACTCTTTATCATTGCCAGAAATCAACTACATTAGCGTCATAAAAAATAGATATGTATGTATTTGATTTAAAATTCATATAAATTCCAAAATTACTTTCACTTCTGCAAATTGTGCTAGCTTCTATGAAACTATCCCAGATTTATTTCTGACTGTATTGATGCTGACTACTTTGTATTCTTACTGTTTGGACATCTAAATTGTTATTTGGCGACTGTCAAGGGTGCATGGTAGGAAACAATTGAGCTCTTCCTAATGAACTTCCCCCTGGAGTGTTTGTGATGTAAAAAGGCTCATGTTCCTCCTCCCAGAGCTGAGTCAAACTCATCATTGTCGTTGGAGGGTGCATTCTTTCTAGTAGCAACCAAAATTTCATTGGAGAAGTAATGAAAGTATCAAAATAGTCATTTAAAGGTAAGCTCAAATTTAAGTTAGTTTCATAATTTTCAATTTCATTATTCCTACCTTGGGAGAAGTATTGGCTAAATTCCTGGAAATATTAGAAACAATATTGAAATTAACACAAAAATATGAGTAATGTTACTACAATAACTTTTTCTGTAATGATAAGCAATCAGTCACCTGATCAGAAATAATCCCAATTTGAGGACTATTTGTAAGAGTTGCTGCTCATCTGTCTGTTCAATCAGGGGACCAGGAAAGTGACTGCAGATGTCACTATCTAGGTACATCTCCTTCACAATTAATATGATGGTTTTATTGCTGAGTAAAGTATTATTATTCCTGAATTACAAATGCAGAAGCTGAAATATAAAAGAGAAAACAAAATTTGCCACAGATCACATTACTGGCAGATAGATGGTAGACCTGAGATTGATCCTAGGTTGCCTAGCTGCAGAATCTGCACTGTTAGCTGCTGTGCTGTTAGGCTGAGCTGATCTTGTCCTGTGATAATAAAGCTAATGTGCTTATGGCAGCATGTTCTCAGGTTCTCAGAACAATGTTCATGAAGTTTCAGTTCTTAGCGAACACACTATTTTTATTTGAATCTGCAAAGTCCAAGGATATTTCTATTGGCTTTATTATTTACTTGCCTAATTACCATTAAACATACACACATATGCCATGAAATAACTATAAGAAGTACAGTTCCCTTTCAGTGCAAATTCACTATGCTCTGTAAGGTGATTTGCTGTGGTCAGAGGTATCCTATGACTTTCTGCAGTCTTCTTCTGTTGGAACAAGAGATCTATGCAATTTTTCAAATACATTTCTCCCTCCCTGTCTTTCATTCCTTAGTAGGATAAATTAGGTTTGGTTGAATCATAAACAAAGGGCTTGGCCACAAAGCATGTAGGAGGTTGAGAGAAATAAAGACTATCATAAGCACAAAGAATGGGAGTCAGAAGTCATGAGTGAGAAAAAACTTAAAATAGAATGTCAGCCTCCTCCAGGGATCTCCAGACCACCTCAAATGATGCTGTCCAAGGAGTGTAGCTCATCCTGAAAGGCCTGGCCTGTGCATTGGCCAACTCCAGAAAGGAACCATTTAAACTATGGCCTGTGAGAATGATAACCCCTGGACTCATGCAGTAGAGAAAGCCTGTGTGGTTATAAGCAGTGGCCCTTCAGATAAGGCCTAAAGTCATATCTAAAAGGATAAGGTTTACAGGGCAACCAGAACTCTTGGACAGATGCAGTTCCTGGCAGCAAATGAATGCCAAAGGCATGTTTCCAGCATAGTCCATTCAAGTGGACAAAGGAAATCCACAAATAGGGCCAATCTCCTGATGGAAGGGCACTAGGAGCAGTTAAGCAAGATTCAAAGTCAGCTCCCATTACATTGAGGAGATGAGATAGGTCCCAGCAGTGGGGAGAAAATGAAGACCCATGGCTTACTGTTCATGTTTCTCCATCTTTGTTCATCCCAACCTAGGCTCTTTCCAGCCCAGTAGCATTAGTGGTGACAGAGCCTCCTTGGTTCTGAAAGTGGCTTAGACAAAGCCTGTCAATGGAGATTGTTGTTCTTGGTAGGTGGGCCAGGGCCAACATAGTCAAG
Organism: Mirounga angustirostris; assembly: GCF_029215605.1. NCBI lineage: Eukaryota > Metazoa > Chordata > Mammalia > Carnivora > Phocidae > Mirounga > Mirounga angustirostris. The sequence goes on from NW_026991709.1 coordinate 105,043,302, forward strand.
GGCAAGTTCTGTGATATTTGTACCAGGAGCACTGTGGCCATTTCAGGCTCCTCATAAGTGCAATCAGAAACAGCACATTCGCCCCTTCTTGCCTTTTTGCCGCCCAAATCCTGGGAAAGACCCTTTGTCATTTATCCCACCTGCCCTTTTTCTTCTGCTTCTCTCAAATCAGGAGACCAGCCCAGCACTCTACAATAATGAAATGTTTCCTTATTTTTCATACAGAACAGTACCAGACACTGTATGGTTGCTCAGGTGATTGTGAATTCATGAATATGAAAAGTCCTTTCTTGGGGACACCAGCCCAATTGTTCTCTGCTAAGAGATTTCATTTGAGAAAGACACTATCACACAATATAGATAGGTTTTAAATATCTCAACTGTTTTCAAATACCTCCCATCTTGACTTTCTGATTCTCAGATTCCCCTTCACAACACAGGGCTTTCAGTAAAGGAAAAAAAAAAAATTGACTATAGAGGCCTTGCCAATGTAGAAACATTTAATTTCAAAATTAAGCCATTATGATCTAAATGCATGGGAAAAATTGAATTGTGAGCTTTGCCATGCTTTTAGGTATGTTTGAATCTCAAGATTTTAAAGAAAAGAATAGTTTTCTGAGCTGGTTCCTTTGCAGTCCTATCTTATAAGAGAGAAAACTACAGCTATGGGACTTTATCAGATTTCCCACACAAGGCAAATATTTGACATGCCAGAGTTTCTGAGGGCAATAGGCCACTCCTGTAGTCTCTGTTGAATGAATGCTGATTGTCTTCTCACCTCAAAGTTTATGGCTACCCCATGGACTACTGAAAACTAGCCAATTGAGCAGGGATAATTCAACTCTATTCACTCTCACTTTAGTTCTTCAATAAATCTTTCTGTCTTCCTCTATGGAACAAAATATATAACCAGCTGTTCCACATTTACAACTAGAAGGTTGAGTTTCTGGAAGCTGAATAATACTGCTACTCTACTTTATGATATAACTTTCTCTCTAGGCAGCAATAAGAAAATGAAGATAGAAATAATTTACCAGAAAGAGTAAAAAATTGACTTTCGTTAATGTTAATTATGATGATTAATATCATTATCCCTGGGTTTCAGGTTACCTAAGAATCAAACAAGTTGCACTTAAAATACAACTTGAAAGAAACAATAGAAGAAACTAAGGTTTTCAAAGATACATTGACCTCTGTCATGTGTAACACTGATTTATAGAAAAATAATTTTAGGATTATGACTTTTGCTTCTACTGTAAGCTTTCCAGTTTCCAAAGCTAACTTGACAGAGGCAATTTATCTCCTTGACTTATTTCTTTGATTGCTATGCTTCCGGTTCAAATGGTTCCCACTAGGGAACAGTAATATCTTGAGCAGGGATTTCATGGGTCAATCATGTGTGTATCCTTCAAGAGAGGTGTGAACATGAATGGGAAGATACCACATAACTCATCTAATAATACTATAAAGATCAAAACTGCAATCAAAACTAAAAATTGACTATCAACAGATCTCTAAATACTGTGTAAATGAAAGTGATACACAATTTATAAGATTTGCATAATTTAAAATGCCTAGGTATAAATTAAATCCCTCTTTGACTTCAACTGTTATTAATTGCTGTTTAATGTAAACATAATAAATTACTTAATATCTTTGAACCTCAGCTTCTTTCTGTAAACTGGAAGTATCCATATTACAGGATTGTTGTGAACATTAAGTGGGAATACACACATAAAGCTCTTAGAACAGTGCCCAGCACTCCCTGCTCAACTGGGAGTCTCCTTCTGCCTCTTCCTCTGCCCCTCCCCACCCCCACACTCGTGTTCTCACTCTCTCAAATAAATAAAAAATCTTTAAGAAAAAGAAGAATAGTGTCCAACATATAAAAACCAGCCAATTAATGTTAGCTATTTTTTCCTTATTCTGCTGCAAGAAAGTCTTCCTCTCACTTTGCTTTGCAAACAGCAAACATCAACCTTTTCTCAGAGCTTCCTGGTGGCATTCTTGCCACATTTCTGTGCTTCTGAGCCTCAAAATAGCATTAGCGTAAAAAGCCTCACTTGCTCCTATCTGAAGTACTAGAACTTTGGAGGATTTCGGAGACACCCTAGTGGATGACTTCAAGCACTGTTGCTAGATCTTCCTTCTTGCTAGATCTTCTTCTGTCATGTTTCCAGAGAAATTTATTTCAGTTATATAGAATTTTATTTCAGCCTGCACTTCAGTATTAGCTCTGTATTAAGTTCTTTTTAAAAATGATTAGGCAAAAATTTCAGGACACTTAAGAGACCTGGAGATTCCAGGGGTCATTATTCAGCTCCTTTAATCCAAACAGCATTATGGCAACGTGTAAATACTCCATTTGGCCGAGAAATCCTCTTTTCTTATATTCAATAGTACTAGTTGTAATAGTGATCATGATAATGGTAACAACAATTACTAAGCACTTGCTCTGTGCCAAGTACACTTCTGTCAGAGAACTTCTTGTGACTTAACTCCTTTGTCCTCATATTAACCAGGGTGACCAATGCCTCTTGGTTTGTCCAGGACTTTCCCAGTTTTAGCATGGAGAGTCTCAAGTCCCAGCAGTCACCTCAGTTCCCAGCAAACCAGGATGGTTAGTTACCCTAAATAGGTGTTCTTATTCCCAGTTAAGTCACAGAGAGGTTATGTAGCTTTCCCAAGGACATAAAGCTCATAAGTAGGAAAGTCTAGCTCAGAATCTGTGTTCTTAACCACCACCTTGGAGAAGGACTGGACTTTGGATGAGGGATCAGAACAATTGGCCCTAGAATGGCTTCTGAGAGGGGCTTTTCCTCACTGTGTCAGTGCGGAAAGATTGCTTGTATTCGAGCATGCAAGATTCTCCATCACCTGAAAGTAAATGGGCAAGTCTCATTCTGTTCTTTAATAGTAACATGAAATAGTAAGCGGGTATAATTTCTGAACAGTTTTCACATAAGAAATTTGCAAGCATATATGCATCAGAGACATTAACTACATTCCACTGTGTGTGATTGGATTTCAGTCCTCATGTGCCAAGTGTCCAATATTGTTCCTTAAGCTGACTCTCTACCCTCTATCCTTTGCTGCATGACTTTTAATAAGACTTTCTGACTTTCTATTAGGCAAGATTTCTTTCTCCACCTGAGTCTTCTTATTCAGTGAACTTTTATTCTCTATCATTACTTTTCATTTATTGTGATATTACAAAATTTCACAGTATAACTCATACTTGCAGAGAAGATATACTATCATTTTGTCCAGAACTCACAAGGAGTAACTAACCACTGGCTAGTGAGAGGGGAAATTAACTGAGTCCTGTTTAAATTTAATCCCATGTGATCCTAACATTTAGGAAACAATCTCTCATTTGGTTGAAAATGTTCTTTCTCTTACCCCTTCCCATGCTTATCTCCCTAAGGTGGCATCTGGGGGTGCTCTTTCTGTGTGGTGGTGGGAAAGCACTGGGCCTGGGAGTGGAGGGCGGAGAAAGAGTATCTTCTTGCCTAGAGGATAGTGTCCTTTGTTTGCCTGATCACCCTCTCCCAGTTTAAGTTTAAAGTGATGTAACATCATGTAGGAACTGCGCACAAGGACAGGCCCATAGTTCTACCTGGCCACTCTGACCCCATCTCAGCACCCACTGGTGCTGTGGCCTATCCAAGGTCTGCCTTGGACAGTTCTCCCTGCAATCCACCATGCAGAGCTTTCCACCCTCACCCACATTGTAGTGATTTCCCTGAAAAGCTGTCCAGTAACAGTCTCAGCTCCTTCTTCCTCCTGTCCACTCAATAACAGAGGCAAGGGTTGCCATGAGAGCTAAACCTCAGGCCTTCTTTGCTTAGCTCCATGAGCTGTGCTTGTAACTAAGTTGGCTGCCTTATATTGGTGGTGAGTGCCACCTGGGAATGGATCTCCTTGGTAAAGGTCACCATTGCCCCAAGTGCTACCGTAACTTATCTAATATATTCCCTCTTCCCCAGGCTGAAGCCCAAAGATTGGGAAGTCAGAACCTGCATCTGAAGGCTTCACACTTTCTCTCCTTCTCTCCACAATCTCCCCTACCAGAACTGAGAAGCCTTCTCTTTTACTTCTAGGTTATGTTCTCCCTACCAACCATAAAACTGACCTAGCTGCCGTTTGCTGCATACCACCAATCTATAATGCAAGTCCTCCAGGCTCAGGGGTTGATGGATTAAAGGGAGATAAATAAATTAGAATATCCTTCATCAAGACAAAAGTTTTGCTAGCAAGGCTATTGTCATGCTACATAATCCAATTTTGGCAACAGAATTCGATTTTACCTTGATCTTTCTCTTTGTACTCCTATCATTATCTAATGTCTACCCCACAACCACTCTCACACCCATCTGACTGACAAGTATGTGGAGGTTCATGTGGATTAGGACAAAGGTTGTGAACTCAGGAAGGCATAAGAGAAAAATATTCTTAAAACTACAAATATTGGCTCCATTGCATGGTAATCCTTATTTAATCAATATCTACTTTTTCATTGTGTATGATCTTTTTCTTTTTAAATTATGTAGGTACACATGAATATAAACCCACGAGGAGACAGTTACAATAATAGAAGCATATGGAATAAAAAGTGTATGTTCCCTATGCCCAATCCCACTTCTCAACCCAGAATAATCACTATCAATGATTGATCTATGGCCTTATAGATCTTTCTCCCATGCATTTATATCAATATATATGTTCATATATGAATATATAATTTTGCCTTTTTTTCCCCAAAACCAGGGTCAAAGAATGGGACTTTGTACACCTATGGTTTGTACATTTCTGATTGTGCATTTATCAAATTTCCCTTTGCTTCTCTGAATTTTATTTGTATTAATAAAGCAATCACTTGCAAAATAACTTTATTTCATTTTTTGGATGATTCCAAATAAAAGTTCTGTCATGCTTGTTTGGCAACTGGCTAGAATTTTTGCCTTGAGCAAGAAAATGAGCCTTGTACTTTGGCTCTGGGTGGGGATGTCACACACATGTGCATGTGTTATGGCCAGTGGCCAGCCAGCTGCTGAGAAGAGACTATGTATTTCTCAACCAATAATGTTGTAAGTAGAACTTAGTGAAAATGAGACACAGTCTCCTTTCCCATCACTTTCCTGCCCTAGATTCTTCATCAACTGAGAAATTTGATAATTTTTCCTTAAGCATACATCAGTTCAACAACTCACGCTTCTGAGCACCTGCTGCTCAGAATTTCCAGAGCCCTGGAAATACCACAATGATTAAAGCAATGTCTACTCTAAAAGAATTATTATTAAAGCAATGTCTACTCATTTCAAAGTCATTTCAGAAATTCATCTTTGTTTTTCAGAGTCTATTTTTTAATTATTTATATAATAATATATATATATATTGGATGACATATAATGTCATCCAATATATATAATAATATAATTTATTATTACCTTGGAATATCTTTTCTTCTATTTCCTACATCAAAGTTATAAAATAGTGGTTATCCTGTTCAAAACATGTAAATTTTAATTTGGGAGTGATAGTACAATTTTAGTCTAAAATAAATATATGTATTTACAAATCATATGGAATTAAAGTTTAATAAGTGGTCCATATAGGTTGTTAAGCCTTCTTCCATTTTTTTCAAACAAAAGCAAAATTATTTTATTTTATTTTTTAAAGATTTTATTTATTTATTTTAGAGAGAGAGTGAGGGAGTGCACAAGCAGGGGGAGGGTCAGAGGGAGAATGAGAGAATCTCAAGCAGAATCCCCCCTGAGTGCGGAGCCCCACATGGGGCTCAGTCTCCCAACCCTGAGTTCATAACCCTGAGCTCATGACCTGAACTGAAATCAAGTCAGACCCTTAACCGACTGAGCCACCCAGGCACCCCAAAAGCAAAAGTAATTTAAAGTAATAAGCATGTTCTACATTTTTTTGCAAAATTTTAATTTATGGTGGACTTCAAAAACATGCTTTATTTTACCTGCTTTGGAAAAGCTCCCATGAGACAAATTACCAATTTCATTTCCTCCTACTTTTTTTCTAATTTAGGATATTTACACAGTGAAATGACAGCTTTATTTATTAATTCTGATTTAGTATTTTGAATTTCATGTCTTTGAAATACATCAGAGGAGAATTATATGGGAGATAGAAGAAATGGCATCATTGGTTCCTGTCTGTCTAGTATCAGGTAGGAGGAGGAAATCTCTCACAGACCCTGTTGCCATCTGTCCTGCATTGAGTACTGAGAGCAAGTCCTGACAGCCCTGGGCAAACATCCAACCTTAATTTGGGAAGTCATCACAGACTTCTGTAGCCCTTCACTGAATCATAGAATTTCAGAGCTAAAACATACATTCTAGTATGGTGGTTCCCCAAAAATTAATCAGAGAATTACCATGTGACCTTGCAATCCCACTTCCGGGTATGTACTCAAAAGAATTGAAATCAGGGTCTAAAAGAGATATTTGTACACCCATGTTCATAGCAGCACTATTCACAATAGCCAAAAAGTGGAAACAATCCAATTGCCCATCAATGGATGAATGGATAAACAAAATGTGGTATATACATACAATGAAAATTATTCAGCCTTGAAGAGGAATGAAATTCTGATATAACCTAGAACATAAATGAACCTTGAAAACATTATGCTAAATGAAATAAGCCAGACACAAAAGGATAAATATTGTGTGATTCTACATGAGATACCTACAGTAGTCAAATCCATAAAGACATAAAGTAGAATGGTGGTTGCCAGGGCCTGGGGGGAAAGGGAAATGGGGAGTGTCAGTTGGGGAAGATGGAAAAGTTCTGGAGATGGATAGTGGTGATGATTGTACAACAATATGAATGTACTTATTGCCATTGAACTGTATAGCTAAAAAATGGTTAAAATGGTCCATTTCATGTTATATATATTTTACCACAATAAAAGAAGCTTTACCTTCATAGAGTTTACAATCTAGGAGAGAGAAAGATAATAAGCAAATAAAAATGTAAAATTTAAAAAGTACTTTCTGGATCAGCTTTTGGTTGGCCCCCGTTTTACAGATAAGAAGCCAGAGGACAGAGAGAAAAGATAATAGGAGGCTACCCACTAAGACCCTGGTGGTCTGACTTCTGGGCCAATGATCTTTCCATTGAACCATACTTCCTTTTTGAGGTACTTCTATTACTTCTGTTTTATCTGCACCATTCAATAATATAGTGGAAAGAGAAGGGCTTTGGAACCTGGGTTCAAATTTCAGCTCAGTTGCTTCCTGGAAGTTTGATCTTGAAATTTCCTTCTCCTTAAAATGGGGATAACAAGATCTACTTCATAAAGGTTTGATTTGTTATGTACACCTTTGTACAAAGTAAGGAGTCAATGAAAATTAGCTCCCTTGATGCTAAGTCCCTCAAAATGCCTTCTCTCAATTTGTTGCATATATATGTTATATTCAATGTGTGAATACTTTCAGTCTAGCAATTTCAGCAAACATATTCTTGTGTCTGAGTTTTTACAAATCGTTCTAGAAATATAGTTTGGATATGGAGACAAATGGCTCAACTAAAATACCTGGGAAATGAGCCAGATACATTTATTTGATCCTTATTTAGCTGGGAGAGAAGTTTCCAAGTGGAAGTTCAGTAAAGAATTCAAAACAAGGGCTAACTTATTCTTTTTTTCCAAAAAAATAAAGCCAACTCTTTGATATTTCTACTAGCTATATAAAAAAGAAGTCAAAACTGTATTCTCTATTTATTCTTAAAAGGCACTTATCTCTAAATAAAAAGTATATAATGGCATAGATTATATATAAGAACCACCCTGGGTGATGTGTTATAAGTATCTAGTCTCCCAAGAAGAATGACATGTTTCTCAGATCCAATATAGATATTTAGAAAAAAGTCGCACTTGTCAGCTGCTAGCAGAGGATCATGGGGCATTAAAGTTACCACCACAATCCTCTTTCACCTGATTCCACAGTTTTGTCCACCTCAAGGAACCCTAAGCATAGTCATTTTAATTATTCCAATGGGTTTAGAACCTCTCTTGCTTATTCTTAACACATCTGAAGATAAAAGAGACCAATTATTCCCATTTTACAAAGGCCTGTGAAGAACTTCTCTTTATAGATTTGCCACAGCTCTTTAGATTTATGAAGATTTGTCCTACTTCCAAGTTAGAAAATTAAGTTGACTATATAGTAATTGCAAGGAAATTAAAGCCTTAGGTTACATTTCTAGAGCTGGACAACTTACGTGGTCTTGTTAAAGATACTGGAAATTTATTTTGGATTGTTCGTCCTGTCCCTGCAAAAATTATAGATAGCTCAGCTGTGGAGGCAGATTCAAGTCTAATAGATAATGTGACTTTGAAGGAGGTAGTATCTCTTTATGAACAAAGCATGGTTTTGGCATTATAATAAGTCCAAATCATAGTTCCACATCTTACTTGATTAAGTCACTTGACTCTAACCCTTTAATCTCTTTAAGTGAAAAGAGATAATCATAGATAATTATAAGGATTGAATGGTTGATTGAATTATATAAAACATCTAACAAAAGATTGGTACAAGAGTAAATACTCATTTAGTTATTTCACACATTGACTTACTCTAATATTTCAAGTAATTCACATATACTCACACATGCAAACTAAAATCTAATGTTTATTTTTGATTATAGTTTTGCTTGATTTAAAATTTCCACTAGACTTTTAAAATATTACTATAAAATTATAACTCCTTTCTGAAATTTCAGGATGTCATTTAGGACCATTTCTAATTTTATGTTTTTTAAAATGTTAATTGGTATACTTTTTAGATATTTTTTTAGCATTTTACAACCATGAATCAAATAAAGAAGTATTTATTTACCAAGATCATAAGATACTGGCATCTGGAATACAGCTAAAATACAAGTGGCTAAACTAAGGTAGAATGTTCACATTAACAAATGTATCTTTCATGTTAGATATAACATTGTGGATTGTTCAAAGTGAAATAAAATTTCAATGTAGAAGTTAATATTGTATTATTACTGTTATAATTTCTCATTATGTTCATAGGGTTATCCTACTGATTTTATCTTTGTTGTTCCAGAAGGAACAGAAAGAGTGTAATAAATTATCATTGTTATGTTTTGAGGTAAGACTCTCTATACCAGGCACTATAGTAGATGCTAAATAGAAAGAAAGACAGAAAGGAGGAACGGAAGGGAGGGAGAGAACTCTACCTTTTCTAGTAGACAGATAAAAACGCTAACAGAGTGAGAGCCAGGCACCTCACTGTTGAAGTGGGAATTTTCAGATAAGCAAGGAGAGGAGGCTAGAATGACCCATACGGTAATGAACTGAAGTCATTGACATGAACCCACGTTTACCTTAACATAGATGCAGATGGCTATATATGGAAATACTTATAGACATGTATAAATACCCAGGTTAGTGTACACACATAATTTCCTTGTTTTGTCAGCTGAGAGGGCCAGGAGCAATGACACCCCAGTAGCAAAAGATATCTTAGTACCCAGATCTTAGTTTTTAACACTATTCTCCAATAAAAAGGGCTCCTTAGAGAAACAGTTGATTCTATAACAGGGCAGAAAGCAATCATGATGAGCCTAAAGCGTCTTTTAGTGCCAGAAAGTAAGGAAGTGCTCAAAAACAAAACAAAACAAAACCATACACACACAATGATGTGGTCTTGTTAAAGATACTGGACACAGGAGCCAGCTGAAAGAGTTGCCAATGGCCAAGGCTGAAACAATTAGAGCAAGAAAATAAATAAAATAGTACTGAAATATAAATATCCATGAGTATATATTTCATTCATTTGAATGAATAACTGAAGGAGGAAGACACAGATATTTGCAGAATCCTATATAATTTCTGTAGCTATTCTGCCCACAAGGAGGTGGAGCTGACTCCACAGTCCTTAAGTGTGTGCTACACAGAATGACTTGCTTTGAAAGAGTATAAATTGGAAAGTGGGGGGAACAAAAGAGTAACTTTAGAGAAACCTGGTAAACCTTACCTCAGCCCAGGTGATCAAGGTCAACATCAGTAGTTATTAAGTTATGCTGATCAAATATACTCTTGATATGATATGATGAAAATAGCAGTTTACCTCTGTGGTCTTCTGCCCCAAAACTCAAAATTTCAGTCTAATCATAAGAGAAAAACAACCAAACCCCATCTGAGGGACATCCCAAAACATACATACCAAAGGAATTCCTCAAAACAGTTGATGTCATCAAAAACAAGGGAAGTCTGGGGCACCTGGCTGGCTCAGTCGGTTAAGCGTCTGCCTTCGGCTCAGATCATGATCCCAGAGTCCTGGGATTGAGCCCTGCATTGGGCTCCCTGCTCCACGGGAAGCCTGCTTCTCCCTCTCCCACTCCCCCTGCTGTGTTCCCTTTCTCGCTGTGTCTCTCTCTGTCAAATAAATAAAATCTTGAAAAACAAACAAGGAAAGTCTGAGAACTTGCCACAGCCAAGAAGAGCCTGAAGATACATAATGAATAAATGTCACACAGTATCTTGAATGGGATCTTGGAACAGAAAAAGGACACTAAGAATAAACTAAGGAAATCTGAATAAACTATGGACTTAAGTTCATAACAGTGTATCAAAATTGGTTCATGAGCATGGAATATCTTTCCATTTGTTTGTGTCATCTTCAATTTCTTTCATCAGTATTTTATAGTTTTCAGAGTGCAGGTCTTTTACTTCTTTGCTTAAGTTTATTCCTAGGTATTTTATTCTTTTTGGTACAATTAATAAATGGTGTTACTTTTTAAATTTTCCTTTCTGTGACTTCATTGTTAGTGTATAGAAATGCTACTGATTTCTATGTATTAATTTTATATTCTGCCACTTCACTGAATTTATGTATTACTTCTAGTAGATTTTTGGTGGAATCATTAGGATTTTCTCTATATAATATGTCATCTGCAAATAGTGAAAGTTTTACTTCTTCTGTACCAATATGGATGCCTCTTATTTCTTTTTCTTGTCTGATAGCTATGGCTAGGACTTCTAGTAATATGTTGAATAAAAGTGGTGAGAGTGGACATCCTTGTCTTGTTCCCTGACCTTAAGGGAAAGCTCTCAGTTTTCACCATCGAGGATGTTGTTAGCAGTGGGTTTTCTATATATGCCTTTGTTATGTTGAGGTGTGTTTCCTCTAATCCCATTTTTTGAGAGTTTTTATCATGAATGGATGTTGAATGTTGTCAAATGCTTTTACTACATTTATTAAAATGAGCATATGATTTTTATCCTTTGGATCTTTTGGGGGTTTGTTTTCTTTTGTTTTTTGCTTGGTTTTTTAAGATTTTATTTATTTATTTATTTATTTATTTATTTATTTATTTATTTATTTATTTATTTATTTATGAGAGGGAGAGTGCACGGGTTGGGGGAGGGGCAAAGGAAGAGGGAGAAGCAGACTTCCCTGCTGAGCAGGGAGCCCAACCACGGGCTCGATCCCAGGACCCTGGGATCACAACCCAAGCCGAAGCCAGATGCTTAACTGACTGAGCCACCCAGGCGCCCCTTATCCTTTCTTTTGTTGATGTGGTGTATGACATTGATTGGTTTGTGACTATTGAACCATCTTTGCATCCCAGGAATAAATCCCACCTAATTGTGGTCAATAATCTTTTTAATGTATTGTTGTATGCAGTTTGCTAATATTTTGTTGAGAATTTTTGCATTTATGTTCATCAGGAATATTGGCCTGTAGTTTTCTTTTTTTGTGGTGTCTTTGTCTGGTTTTGGTTTTGGGGTACTTAATGCTGGACTTATAGAATGTATTGGAAGCTTTCCTTTCTCTTCTATTTTTTGGAATATTTTGAGGACAATAGGTATTAACTCTTCTTTAGATATCTGGTAGAATTCAGCTGTGAATCCATTTGGTCCTGGACTTTAATTTTTTTTTTTTTTTAATTACCAGTTCAGTTTCATTACCTATAATCAGTCTGTGAGATCTTCTATTTCTTCCTGCTTCAGTTTTGGAAGATTGTATGTTTCTAGAAATTTATCCATTTGTAGGTTGTCTAGTTTGTTGGCATATAATTTTTCATAATATTCTCTTATAATCCTTTGTATTTCTGTGGTGTCTGTTGTTACTTCTCCCCTTTCGTTTCTGACTTTGAGTCCTTTCTCTTTTTTTCTTGATGAGCGTGCTTAAGGGTTTATCAATTTTGTTTATATTTTCAAAGAACCAGTTCTTGGTTTCGTTGACATTTTCTACTATATTTTTAGTCTCTATATCATTTATTTCCACTCTTCCATCATTTATTATTTCCTTTCTTCTACTAGCCTTGGGCTTCGTTTGTTCTTCTTTTTCTAGTTCCCATAGGCATAAGGTTGATTGTTTATTTGAGTTTTTTCTTGTTTCTTGAGGTAGGTCTCTGTTGCTATATACTTTCCTCTTAGAACTGCTTTTGCTGTGTCCCAGAGATTTTGGATCCTTGTGTTTTCATTTTCATTTGTCTCCACGCATTTTTCGATTTCTTCTTTGATTGCCTCATTGACTCATCAGTTTACTATCATGTTGTTTAGTCTCCACATGTTTAGGTTTTTCCCAGTTTTGTTATTGTGATTTGTTTCTAGTTTCATACTATTGTGATCAGGAAAGATACATGGTATGATTTCAATCTTCTTCAATTTATGAGGCTTGTTTATGGCCTAATATGTGATCTATTGAAGAATGTTCCATGTGAACTTGAAAAGAGTGTGTATTCTGTTGTTTTTGGATGGAATGTTCTATCTAGGTATCTGTTATGTCCATCTGGTCCAATGTGCCATTCAAAGACATTGTTTCCTTATGGGTTTTCTCTGTGGATGATCTATTCATTGATATAAGTGGATCGTTAAAGTCTCCTACTGTTATTGTATTACCATCAGTTTCTCTCTTTATGTCTGTTAATATTTGTTTTATATATCTAGGTGCTGCAGTGTTGGGTGTGTAGATATTTATAATTGTTATATCCTTTTGTTGGGGGGGGATTGATGCCCTTGTCTCTTGTTACAGCCTTTGTTTTAAAGTATATTTTGTATGATATAAGTATTGCTACCCCAGCTTTTATTATTATTATTTGCTTCCATCTGCATGTTGAATGTTTTTCCATCCCTTTACTTTTGATTTGTATGCATCTTTAGGTCTGAGGTTAGTCTCTTGGAGATGGCATATAGGTGGGTCTTATTTTTATTTATCTTTTTATCAATTCCACCACTGTATGTCTTTTGATTGGAGCATTTAGGCCATTTACATTTAAGTAATTATTGATAGGTATGTACTTATTGCCATTTATAAAAATTTTGTCTTCTGGTTGTTTTTGTAGTTCTTTTTTTGTTCCTATATCCTTATTTTCCTCTCTTTCTTTGTGATCAGAATATCTATAGTGTTATATTTGCATTTCTTTCTCTTTATTTTTTGTGTATTTATCATAGGTTTTGGGTTTGTGATTACCATAAGGTTCATATATAACATTCTAAGTAAACAGCAGTCCATATTCATTTAATGATCATTTAAGTTCAAACACATTTAAGAAAACAAAAAAGGAAACAGAAAAAATAATTCTTTTTCTGTTTTATCTTCTCTTCCTATTTTACTCTCTTCTCCACATTTTATATATATGCTGTCATATTTTACATCTTTTTATTATGTCTAATTATGGCCAATTCTTTTCCATTAAGAAATCCCCTTAACATTTCTTGTAAGGCTGATTTAGTGGTAATAAATTCCTCTATCTTTTGTTTGTCTGGGAAACTCTTTATCTCACCTTCAAATCTGAATGTTAACCTTGCCATGTAGAGTATTCCTGGTTGTAGGTTTTTTTATTTTCAGCACTTTGAATATATCATGCCACTCTCCTCTGGCTTGCAAAATTTCTGCTGAAAAATCAACTATAAGATGATTTTTGATTTCTTGTTTCTCTCTTACTGCTTTTATGATTCCTTCTTTATCTTTAACCTTTGACATTTTAATTATTATGTGCCATGGTGTAGACTTCCTTGAGTTCCTCTTGTTTGGAACTCTCTGTGCTTCTTGGATTTAAATGTCTATTTCCCTTTCTAAGTAAGGAAGTTTTCAGTTATTATTTCTTTTTTTTAGTTTAATTTAATTTAATTTAATTATGTTATGTTTGTCACCATATATCATTAGCTTTTGAGTAGTGATCCATGATTCATTGTTTTCATATAACACCCAGTGTTCCATGCAGTACATGCCCTCCTTAATACCCATCACTGGGCTAACTCATCCCCCCCTCCCCCTCCCCTCTAAAACCCTCAGTTTGTTTCTCAGAGTCCATAGACTCTCATGGTTCATCTATCCCTCTGATTTCCCCCCCTTCATTTTTCATTCCTTCTTCTAATGTCCTCCATGCTGTTCCTTATGTTCCACAAATAAGTGAAACCATATGATAATTGACTTTCTCTGCTTGACTTATTTCACTTAGCATAATCTCCTCCAGTCCCATCCATGTTGATGTAAAAGTTGGGTATTCATCCTTTCTGATGGCTGAGTAATATTCCATTGTATATATGGACCACATCTTCTTTATCCATTCATCTGTCGCAGGGCATCTCGGCTCTTTTCACAGTTTGGCTATTGCGGACATTGCTGCTATGAACGTTGGGGTGCATATGGCCCTTCTTTTCACTACATCTGTGTCTTTGGGGTAAATACCCAGTAGTGCAATTGCTGGGTCATAGGGTAGCTCTATTTTTAAATTTTTGAGGAACTTCCACACTGTTTTCCAAAGTGGCTGTACCAACTTGCATTTCCACCAACAGTGTAAGAGGGTTCCCCTTTCTCCACAACCTCTCCAACATTTGTTGTTTCTTCCCTTGTCAATTTTTGCCATTCTTACTGGTATAAGGTGGTATCTCAGTGTGGTTTTGATTTGAATTTCCCTGATGGCTAATGATGATGAACATTTTTTCATGTGTCTGTTAGCCATTTGTATGTCTTCTTTGGAGAAGTGTCTGTTCATGTCTTCTGTCCATTTTTTGACTTGATTATTTGTTTTTTGGGTGTTGAGTTTGAGAAGTTCTTTATAGATCTTGGATACCAGCCCTTTATCTGTAGTGTCATTTGCAAATATCTTCTCCCATTCTGTGGGTTGCCTCTTTGTTTTGTTGACTGTTTCCTTTGCTGTGCAGAAGCTTTTTATCTTGATGAAGTCCCAAAAGTTCATTTTTGCTTTTGTTTCACTAGCCTTTGGAGATGTATCTTGAAAGAAGTTGCTGTGCAATGTTGAAGAGGTTACTGCCTATGTTCTCCTCTAGGATTTTAATGGATTCCTGTCTCACATTGAGGTCTTTCATCCATTTTGAGTTTATCTTTGTCTATGGTGTTAGAGAATGGTCAAGTTTCATTCTTCTGTAGATAGCTGTCCAATTTTTCCAGCACCATTTATTGAAGAGACTGTCTTTTTTCCATTGCATATTTTTGCCTGCTTTGTTGAAGATTATTTGACCATAGAGTTGAGGGTCCATATCTGGTCTCTCTATTCTGTTCCATTGGTCTATGTGTCTATTTTTGTGTCAGTACCATGCCATCCTGGTGATCACTGCTTTGTAATATAGCTTGAAATTGGGCAACGTGATGCCCCCAGCTTTGTTTTTCTTTTTCAAAATTTCCTGGGTGATTCGGGGTCTTTTCCGATTCCATACAAATTTTAGGATTTCTTGTTCCAGCACTTTGAAAAATGTCATTGGAATTTTGATCGGGATGGTGTTGAAGGTATAGATTGCTCTGGGTAGCATAGACATTTTAACAATGTTTATTCTTCCAATCCATTGAGCATGGAATATTTTTCCATCTTTTTGTGTCTTCTTCAATTTCTTTCATGAGTGTTCTGTAGTTCCTAGAGTATAGATCCTTTACCTCTTTGGTTAGGTTTATTCCGAGGTATCTTATGGTTTTTGGTGCTATTGTAAATGGAATCATTTCTCTAATTTCTCTTCCTACAGTTGCATTGTTAGTGTATAAGAAAGCAACTGATTTCTGTGCATTGATTTTGTATCCTGCCACATTACTGGATTCCTGTATGGGTTCTAGTAATTTGGGGGTGGAGTATTTTGGATTTTCTACATAAAGTATCATGTCATCTGTGAAAAGAGAGTTTGACTTCTTCTTTGCCAATTTGAATACCTTTTATTTCTTTTTGTTGTCTGATTGCTCTTGCTAGGACTTCTAGTACTATGTTGAACAATAGTGGCAAGAGGGGGCATCCTTGTCGTGTTCCTGATCTTAAGGGAAAGGCTCTCAGCTTTTCCCCATTGAGGATGATATTCACTGTGGGTTTTTCATAGATGGATTTTAGGAACTTGAGAAGTGTTCCCTGTATCCCTACACTCTGAAGAGTTTTAATCAGGAAAGGATACTGTATTTTGTCAAATGCTTTTTCTGCATCAATTGAGAGGACCGTATGGTTCTTCTCTCTCCTCTTATTAATGTGTTCTATCATATTGATTGATTTGCGAATGTTGAACTACCCTTGCATCCTGGGGATAAATCCCACTTGGTCGTGGTGGATGATCCTTTTAATGTATTGTTGAATCCTATTAGCTAGGATTTTGAGAATTTTGGAATCCATATTCATCAGGAATATCGGTCTGAAATTCTCCTTTTTGATGGGGTCTTTGGTTTGGCAATTAAGATAACACTGGCCTCATAGAATGAGTCTGGAAGCTTTCCTTCTGTTTCTATTTTTTGAAACAGCTTCAGGAGGATAGGTATTATTTCTTCTTTGAATGTTTGGTAGAATTCCCCAGGGAATCCACCAGGCCCTGGACTCTTGTTTTTTGGAGGTTTTTGATCACTGCTTCAATCTCGTTACTGGTTATTGGCCTATTCAGGTTGTCAGTTTCTTCCTGTTTCAGTCTTGGGAGTTTATAGGTTTCCAGGAAGGCATCCATTTCTTCCACATTGCTCAATTTATTGGCATATAGTTGTTGATAATAATTTCTAATACTTGTTTCTATTTCCTTGGTGTTAGTCGTGATCTCTCCCCTTTCATTCATAATTTTATTAATTTGAGTCCTTTCTCTTTTCTTTTGGATAAGTCTGGCCAGTGGTTTATCAATCTTATTAATTCTTTCAAAGAGCCAGCTTCTAGTTTCGTTGATCCAATCTACTGTGTTTCTGGTTTCTAATTCATTGATCTCTGCTCTGATCTTAATTATTTCTCTTCTAATGCATGGCTTAGGCATCATTTGTTGCTTTTTCTCTAGTTCTTTAAGGTGTAAAGTTAGTTGGTGAATTCGGGATTTTTCTATTTTTTTGAGTGAGGCTTGGATGGCTATGTATTTCCCCCTGAGGACCGCCTTTGCAGTATCCCATAGGTTTTGGACCGATGTGTTTTCATTTTCATTGGTTTCCATGAATTATTTAAGTTCTTTGATTTTCTGGTTGACCCAAACATTCTTGAGCAGAGTGGTCTTTAGCTTCCAAGTGTTTGAATTTCTGCCAAATTTTTTCTTGTGATTGAGTTCCAGTTTTAGAGCATTATGGTCTGAGAATATTCAGGGAATAATCTCAATCTTTTGGTATTGGTTGAGA
This sequence comes from Mirounga angustirostris, assembly GCF_029215605.1. Lineage (NCBI taxonomy): Eukaryota > Metazoa > Chordata > Mammalia > Carnivora > Phocidae > Mirounga > Mirounga angustirostris. Next base: position 105,060,875 of record NW_026991709.1, read on the forward strand.
CCTGATTTGTGACTCAGTATGTGGTCTATTCTGGAGAAAGTTCCATGTGTGCTCGAGAAGAATGAGTATCCTGTTGTTTTAGGGTGGAATATTCTGTATATTATCTGTGAGGTCCATCTGGTCCAGTGTGTCATTCAAAGCTCTTGTTTCTTTGTTGATTTTCTGCTTAGATGAACTGTCTATTGCTGAGAGTGGAGTATTGAGGTCTCCTACAATTAACGTATTGTTATCAATATGACTCTTCATTTTGGTTAACAGTTGGCTAATGTACATGGCTTCTCCCATGTTGGGGGCGTAGATATTTACAATTGTTAGATCTTCTTGTTGGAGAGACCCTATAAGAATGATATAGTGTCCTTCTGTGTCTCTAACTACAGTCTTTAGCTTAAAATCTAATTTGTCTGATATAAGAATTGCTACCCCAGCTTTCTTTTGAGGTCCGCTGGCATGGAAGATGGATCTCCCTCCCTTCACTTTCAGTCTGGATGTATCTTTAGTTTCAAAACGGGTCTCTTCTAGACAGCATATGGATGGGTTCTGTGTTTTTATCCAATCTGCAACCCTGTGCCGTTTTATGGGAGCATTTAGGCTGTTCACGTTGAGAGTGATTATTGAAAGATACGAATTTATTGTCATCATGTTGCCTGTGAATACCTTGTTTTTATAGATTGTCTCTGTAAATTTCTGTTCTATATCACTCTTGGGGTCTTTCTCCTTTTATAGAACCCCCCTTATTATTTCTTGCAGGGCCAGCTTAGTGGTCACATATTCTTTCAGTTTCTGCCGGTCTTGTAAGCTCTTCCTTTCTCCATCCATTCTAAATGACGGCCTTGCTGGATAAAGTATTCTTGGCTGCATGTTTTCCTCATTTAGTACCTGGAATATGTCTTGCCAGCCCTTTCTGGCTTGCCAGGTCTCTGTGGATAGGTCTGATGTTATTCTAATGTTCCTCCCTCTGTACATAAGGAATCTCTTCCCCCTAACTGCCCTTACAATGGTTTCCTTGGTTCCAAGATTTGTGCATTTTACTATTACATGCCGGGGTGTTGGCCTGTTTTCCTTGATCTTGGGAGGGGTCCTCTCTGCCTCTAGGACACGAAAGTTTGTTTAGTTCCCCTGATAGGGAAGTTCTCAGCTACAATTTGCTCAAATATATCTTCTAGTCCTCTCTCTCTCACCAACCCCTCAGGGATCCTAATTATCCTGAGATGGGATCATTTCATGGTGTCACTTATTTCTCTGATTCTATTTTCATGGATTTTGAGTTGTTTTTCCCTGGCCTCCACTTTTTCCTTCTTGTCTATTAATTTGCCTTCTAGATCACTAATTCATTCTTCTGCCTCGCTTAGCCCAGCTGTTAGATTATCTAGATTAGATTGGATCTCATTGATAGCATTTTTAAATTCTGCCAATTCAACTTTCATTTCTGCCCTTAAAGACTTCATGTTGTCGTTAATTGAGTTCTCCATTCTAGCTATTGTCTTCACAATTGCTACCCTGAATTTCATCTCTGACTTCTTGGTTATATCTGTATCCATTTGTAAATCTGTGGCAGAAGTCACAGTCTCTGAGTCTTTCCTATTTTGGGGGTTCCTCCTCCTAGTCACTCTGTTGATGGGTGGTTGCGGGAATGTAAGAATCCAAATTATTGACCACAACGCAAGCAAGATGCACCTGTTTTATAGGGACCTTAGGGTTCCTGGCCTCTTGTTCTCCCAGCCTGTCTTCTGGGGGAGGGGCCTGCCGCACTGTTACTCAGGCAACCTTGTTTGGGCAGAGTTGCCCTGCCTCCTGTCGGGGGAGATGGGCTCAGTGAAAACCGATTTTGGGGGCTTTTGTTCTCTGGTGGCTTTCCCTGGCAGATTTCCACATCTCTTCGGAGAGTCAGAGCAGAAGAGATCATTTCCAACCCTCTGCCTCAGAGCAGAGAGCTCACAGTCTGTTCTTCAGTGAGCTTTCCGGGCCACACTATCTCCATTTCTGTCTATAAACCACAGCATCCTGGGTCATGGGCCCTTCAGCAGGGCTCCCAGTCCTCACCTCCAGGTCCAGGCACAGGGGCACGTCTCTGCCCTTTGTGCTTCTAAAACCGCCAGCCATCCCCAGTTCACAAGCACAGCCCCACCACTCCGGGTTTCAGTCCAGGGGCTAAAGTCCTTTCCCTGTCGCTACGAGTCTGTGAGTCCATGCCCCGTCCCCAGCACGGGAGGCTGTCATTCACTGGTGGTGCAGGATTACCACAGTTCCCTCCCCCTGCCGTTTATCCTCCAATATCTGCCCTCAGAATCACGGATCCCTGCTTCATACCTCAAAACCAACCACCTGCGATATTCTGTTTGTAGAGATCCAGATCTATCTTCTTACATCTCAGGCTGATTTTGTGGGTGTTCAGAGTGGTCTGGTAGATATCCAGCTCAATTCCGGGGACCGGTTGGAATAGGTTACCCTACTTTTCTGCCATCTTTTCGCCTCAGTTATTATTTCTTGACATAAGTTTCCTACACCTCTCTCTCAGTTCTTCTTCAGGGACCCCCTACAATAGGAATGTTTGTTGGCTTGACATTGTCTAAGAGATCCCTTAATCCTCATTTCTAAAACTTCTTTTCTCTTTTTGCTGTTCAGCTTATGTGCTATTCCCCTGTCTTCCAGATTGCTGATACATTCTTCTGCATCTTCTAATCTACTGTTGATTCCCTCTAGTGTGTTTTTTGTTTCAGTTATTGTATTCGTCAATTCTGATTGGTTCTTTTTGATATTTTCTATCTCTTCATTGAAGGTCTCACTTGAGTTCTCCCATTCTTTTCTCTGGCCCAGTGAGTATTTTTGAGATCATTACTTTAAATTCTTTATCAAGCCTATTGCTTATCAGTGAGTTCAGGGTCTTCTTATGTTGCCATCTTGAACTGCAACCTATTCCTGTATTTTGTATCACACCTTTAAATCTACCCATGTGTGTGATGTATATATTTTGGATATTTCAACTTATAATATAATTATATTATACAATTATTGATGTTCATGTTAACTTCAGTGTTTATAAAGACCACAACAAATCCTTTGATTTTTACAAAGATAGACTGTAATCTACCAAAAGAAAGAAATAATCAGACTTGGTGGAATAGGCAAAGCACTCTATATTTAGCAAAGCATGACCTTCAACATTTACTCTATAAAAATAAATAACCCTTTGGACATCAATTGTATAAGCAAAAAATATCATAATGACCCAGATACACTTACCTTACCACCTGGAATTACCTTAAACTTCATGCCTTATATGTTTTTTTCTGGATATTCCATACACTTAAAATGCTTTTCTCCTCCCAACATTTTCTAAGTTCAAGATTGTGGTTATCTTTCAAAGTGACCTCAAATATTTCCTCCTCCATAAAGATTTTCCTTGTTTCCCAATTAAAATAGCTGCTTGGGTGCCTGGGTGGCTCAGTTGGTTGAGCGACTGCCTTCAGCTCAGGTCATGATCCTGGAGTCCCGGGATCAAGTCCCACATCGGGCTCCCTGCTCAGCAGGGAGTTTGCTTCTCCCTCTGACCCTCCCCCCTCTCATGTGCTCTCTCTCTCTCTCTCATTCTCTCTCTCAAATAAATAAATAAAATCTTAAAAAAAAAATAGCTGCTCATTTCTCTGAGCAGTCAGAATTGTGTGTGCCTCCATTATCCCATGGACTTAAAACAATTTATGTTTTGTTTATAGATGTCTCTCCCATTTGGCTGTAAGCTTCTTAAGAGCAGGGTCAACATCCTGGCCCTTCTTGCTCTCCACATAGTGTTTGACATTCATTCATTCATCCAACAACCATTTATGCGTGCCTACCATTCAATACCACAGAGTGAACATGAGGAAGAGAATTGCAGAGAAAAATCAGCAATTAAATGTTAATGTTGTAGGAAAATTTTCCAAGTTAGGAAAGCTCTGAAAAAAATGAGGAAAAAATATTGCTACAGATCAGGTTATAGAAAGCATTAACAGAAGATATCACAGAACTGGTTTATTTTTATAGCTAGCATATATGCTTCTAAGTTAAAGGCCTCTGTTTTCTACTGCTTTGCCCATTTTGTGTGATCTGGGACCTCTGTGGGTCGTGTATAGAAAACTGGTAGACTCGGGGTGAGTAAAATAAATCTAATCAATGTTCATTTGCATAAGAAAACATGAATGAGTACTGAGAATATTTAAGGAAAAGAAAAAGACAAAAACTTTTTTCATGGCAGAGGCCTGAAGTCCAACTTGTGACTGTCAAGCTACTGCATAGCTTCTTAGAAAAGAACTTGTTTTCTTTTGAACCCTTCTATTAAAGCAAAACATACTGCTGTCTCAGAGTATACATCACAGCTAGGTTTATTTCAAATACCCTTTGTGTGTGTGTGTCATTACGAAATACTTGGTTTCCTGTTTCTCTAGTATTGATTAATTTAAATCCAATTTTCCAGAACATCTGTACCAAAAAAGGATTTTTAGTTACCATTTCAAGTAATTTCTGATAGGGCAATTTTAAGCCAATATTGTGCTCAATTCTATACATTGAGATCTTTCTCAATGCAGGGCCTCCTGGTCTTTTCCACCGAACTTTCAGTCATTCTTTACATCTCATAATCCATTCACCCACAGAATACAGAAATGATTTCTGATTTTATACAAGGATATTGAATGCTCAACCCCATTTTTTTTAATTCCCCAAAACAATTAACTTCACAAAAACATCCTCTTCCATACCGGTGTTTCAGAATCACAGATAGTTGTTAATTGTTAAGATTTCTGTATATATTTCTAAACTGATGAATGTCTTTATTTTATTTTCAATGCATTCTCCTCTAATGTGTCATTGGTCACTCTTCCTTAATTTTTCTAAGCTCTTCCTGAAAAGCCTGTTATTCCTTCACACCTGAGTCCCTATAGTGCACAGATAGGCCTCCCCAATTCTCTAAGGAACCCAGGGCACTCTCTTAGATGGGGACTGACTGACTACCTTATTAGGGTCACCCTCAACTTTATTAATAAACTGTAACCCATATTTCCATTTTTAAAAGTAGTCCATACTAAAATCTATTAATATTTAAAATATTTCATTTAAAGTATCAGCATAATTCTTTTTTTTATTAAAATATCAGCTTAATTCTGAAAGAATAAATACCCCATGCATTATCAATATGACAGATCTAAAAATTCCCAGTATGGTAGAGCCTAAAGCATCTTAATGTGGCATCAGCTCAGCTGAGTTCAAATCCTGGCTCTGCCACAGATTGGATAGACTTGAGGAGTTTTTCTAGACCCCCGAGCATCATTCATTTGTCCAGATGCTCTCTTGAGCATCTCTTGTATATGCCACATGGCAAATTCATGGTGGTGAACAAGGCATTCATAGTGGTTCGCTAAGCTGACCCCCTAATGCGGTAAGTTTCCTTATTTTTTTTAAAAGATTTTATTTATTTATTTCACAGAGAGAGAGGGAACACAAGCAGGGGGAGTGGGAGAGGGAGAAGGAGGCTTCCCCCCCGAGCAGGGGGCCTGATGTGGGGCTCGATCCCAGGACCCTGGGATCATGACCTGAGCCGAAGGCAGATGTTTAACGACTGAGCCACCCAGGCGCCCCGTCCTCATTTTTAAGATAGAAATAATAACACCCATCTTGTAGGGCATAAAATTAAATGGCTCCTCCTACTTACGGCTTCTTGCCACTTCTGCTCCATGCCGCCACCACCACCCTCCCCCACTTTCTTATCAATGATCTCATTAAGTTTCCCTGCTTTGAACCTCTTCAATATATAAGATAAACTTTTCAAACCACACCAGGCCAGTTCATAGGAAGTCACACCACTGGCAGAGTTATTCTGGAGGCTGTCTTTGTAGCCCCTGCACAACCAAGAGAACAATGTTACTGGTTCATGGCACACTATCCACTGCCCAGAAGATGCCTGGGTTTCCTCTATGCATTTGCTTATCCTTCCCACATTATCATTTCAAAGTGCCCAATCAGATAGTAATAACACTGCATCTCCCTTTCTATTGATGAGAGGTTTTCTTTCTTCCAGGTGAGTTCCTTGGAGATTCCTAATGCATTATTAATGAAAACAAGGGAAAGACTGATAGAAAGAATATAACTTGTTGAAGAAATCTTTAGTTAAATCTACATTCCATGAAATGGATCCACTCCCAAATACACAGTTATTTGGAGTTATTCATTTGCAGACTGAAACTGAAGAACGTATTTCTAGAGGTGTTCCTATATTGAAGTATAAAGTACAACTCTGGAAAAATCTATGTGTAATGCTATGTATATTCATTTCTAGATTCTGTTAGAAGTTGCGTAGCAAAGTTGTTCTTTACCTGCTCCCTGAAGGGTCATTACTGCCTCTACAGTAAATCCAGTTTTATTCTCATCAGCCAAGAACCTCAGCCGTGGATCCAGATCATGTTCCTCTTTCAGCAGGTGTGTATATGCATGTTTGTCATGGCTCCTTAGTGAGTTGGTGGGTTATGAGTTTATAATCACTTTTACTGAATTCTTTGATTAGAGTTCATATGTAAATAACAGCAATGCATACACATTTCACTAATAATTTTTAACATGGGTTTTCTATATTTTAGGGTAGTTTCTTTAGGAAAGACCTTGGATTAGTATTAAGGAGGCCAAACTTAGTAATATCTTGAATGTCCTTAGCTTTAAAGAAAAAGAAGAGAATGTTCTTCTCTTAAAAAAAAAAAAAAGAAAAGAAAATATTTTTTTGTTAAATGACAACAAAAACAGCTTATTTGGAGGAATAGCTTTCCTTATGTAGGGCTTGTCTTTATTTCTCTACAGCCTTCCAATCTCCAATTAATTTTAGTGTCAACATATCCTTTTTGACATCATTAAAATACTGGAATGCCATTTTTTCCCATAGAATTTATGTATATAGGTAAAGTTACATAAAGAGGAACTTTCAACTTAATGAACAACTTGATGCAAAGATTTTAACATCAGCAGGGAGTCTTGAATATTTGGAAATACTTATCTTGAATGCATTAAACTTTCATATAAAAGTTGAATATAGATTATAAAATGTTAGTAATAGGAGGAATATCAGACATCATTTTTACAGATAAGTAAATTAAAGGAAGAATACAGACCACCTGCCCCCTCATTCAGTTGTCTTTTCCTAGTAGCACATGTGTTAAAAAATGAAATGGGGGGTTTCAGAAAGAAGCAGAGAGGGCTGACGCAGAAAAAACAGATTATGAATGTTATAAAATGAATGTTATAAAATAGGTAAAAATTAGGCCAAGTGATAGTATAGTTTGTTTCTATTAATGAAATATTTCTATAAGAGCCCCTACCAACCAGACAATTACATTCTTTATAAAGAAAAGGTAAGCTTATTAAGAAAAGATGCATTTTAATGCTGAATAGATCATAATCATAAAATGGAGCTATAGTAATTAAGAAAAGAGACTGCTTAGATGTACCTTAGGAAAACCATCTTTTCCTATAGGAAGTCTTTTTAAGAACACTTACTGATATCTCATAAAGAACAACTCACATTTTGATGTGAATCAAATTGTGAGTATAAAAACCAGCATTGATTTTTTTTTTCCTTTTCTTGAAATGACCTTATTTTTCTTCTACTTTACTTGTTTTTCAAATAGTTTCCATCAGTGAGTTTGTATTTGGTTTCCTCATTGGCTTTGTTCTTTACTTGTCAGTTTTCTGAAAATAAACCAAAAAACTTGATTTATTTTTGTCCCTTCAGTCATATTTTATTGACTTAGTCTGATTCTTTGTTTTTCTCTTTAAGCAAAATCACCCGAAAGCATCTGTTTATGATGCTTTTCTTCTTTGTTCATTTTACTATGTTTCCTTTCTTTTTCTACACCCTTGATATTGTGTAGTCTGGGTGAATCCTGACTTTGGGGTCAAGAAAAATCAAATCTTTGACTTGATCATTACAAACCCAGTACTAGCCTTGTATGCTGGGTCAGACTCTTTGCTTTAAGAAAGCAAAGTTAACACATTCATGGAATTCAAAGAACACAAAGTTAACTGTCAACACATTCATGGAATTCTCAAATTCACAGATTCCAGTCTAACTGGTCCTCTTTGGAATGGTGATTAGTTAAATCCGGTCCTGTTCTTCTTTAAGTGAAAAATCATATGCTGTATAAGTTTCTGATAATAATCAAGAAATTCCCAGATATGTCCACATTATGGGTGGTATAATCAATCTATCTGTTCCTGACTTTTAGTCTTTTTAATCTGTGGACCACTTACTTGGGGTATAAGATCCTCCACGTTTCCCCACTCAGCATAAGAAACAGTTTATCTTGATAATGATAATAACTAGATTTTTCTGGAAAAATGTTATTAGTTTTCATTTACTAAATAGTTACTTTATACACACAGACCACCTAAATTCTCATAAACTAATGCTTGGACAGTCATTGACACAAAAAAATAAAATTTTGTAAGCCAATATTATTATTTTATCGTACCTCACACATAAAGGATAATATGTATGGTATTATATGTATGTAAATAATATTTGATGCCCTATATTATGGTCTATGTTTTTATAAAATTGTTCCCTTGAATTAAAATACTTCTCACTTTATAGATATCATGTCACAATGTTTAAATGACTATTAAACCCATTATGGATTAGTAAATATACAAACACAATTTAAATCTTCTTGAATGAAATACATGTAAATGTGATTTTCTTTACATGAATAATCTTTTTATCCAAAACTAGAGTATTAGCTCTGGGAATAGTCACCTCTTATACATTTTAGGATTAAAAGTGTTTTTGTTTCCCCACCATCCGTTCACACTGTTAATATTTCAGTTGTTGAATAGTGTACTCTTAGTTATTTAATTTCTAGCCTTCATCATCTACTCTGCATAAACAGACTTGATATTTATACTCTAGTTTTAATTATATACCATAATTCTCAGATCTCTGAACAAATAAATATGAATATTTATATTAACCACTTTCCAATTAAGTACCATGCTTGGGAAATGATCGAGGTAAACATTACATTACAAAGCTTAGGCATATTTAGAGATCAATATCAACTGGCTTGAAATCCTATTCCATAATTTTACTTTTCTATTAAAAAAATGAGAAGCCTGAAGTATATCATATGTTTGATCTTCAAGATAGATTTCTTTGTTGTTTTATTTAAATTTAAACCTGGTTGAATTTCAACCCAAATAGTACCTTGTAGTTGATCAAACAATATTGTTAGGACAAGAGATAATGTTATGGTTTTCTCATTATTGCCCTTTCAGAGCCTGTTTCCTGAGCCCCTATCCATACAAAGTCATTCTGTGCAATTTCTCAGAGCTCTGTGGGATAAGACCCAGGCAGAGGGTGCTCACAGCTTTGAAACAGCCATGATGGAGTCCACATTTCCACAGCAGAAGGTAAGTGTTTCTTTCCTTGGGGATGTTATTTTAAACCAATATTCAAGATTATCTTGAAACAGTTTGCCTTTTTCTTAACAGTTCAGTTTTTTTCTTCCTTCCTTTACCTCCTTTCATCATTATCAAAAAACATTGATTAATTAATGATTTTCATGTGGTAATCATTGAAAAGACAGAGTAATATTGGTAGATAGGATTATTGCTTGTTATGACTATTAAATTAATATTTGTTAAATGGAACACAGGGTGCCAGATGGTGAGTCCCGGTTCAACAAAACACCACAAGAGAAATTGAAATAGAGAAATTTATTACTCACAGGTCCTGGAGGAAGTACATAGCACACCTCTAGGGGCTACAGGGGGAGGTCAAAGCAAGGTGCAGGCAGAGAGAGAGGCAGGACCTGGGACACACGCCTTTATTGCAGCTGGGGGTGGAGGGCTTTGGGAAGTTCCCAGGCTAAGGCCAGATCGGTCAATTCAAACCAAAAAGAGCAGTTTTCTGTAAGCCTTGCCAGAATCTATCTAAAGGGCACACCAGAAGGACCTCAGAAAGAGAGGAAACTGTTGATCACAAAAGGTATTAGAGGTGTCATATCATGCTTGTGACGCTGCAGGGTGCCATCTAAGGCATGAGTGTGCACGAGGGGATTAGTGTCAGTTTAAGGCCTCTGCAGCCCACTTGGCCAAACAAAATGGATGCCGAGGCAATACTACTATGGAGTAGCTTAACCAAATTCTCAACAGTGCTGTTTGAGGCTCACAGAATGACATAACACAACCCACTCAGAGACACACAAAAACTACACACATGGTGTGTAATAGAAAACGTTTTACAAAAGCAGACCATGGACTCTAGGATTGAAAGGGAAAAAGCATCAAGAAATTGGGCTGCAGTTCCTTGGTGCCTTTCATTTTTTCCTTCCATACTTCCCTTCATCCCTTTGTCCTCTGCAATTGCCACAAAGTAAAAAAACGAAAATAAGGTGGGCAGAAGAGAGGGAGCATGGTCAGGGTGAGAAAGAGCTCTATTGAGACAGGCAAGTATGACTTGAAACACAGCATTTTAGGGGTGTGGAAATAGGGGCAACACTCTCAGGACATAATTGAGACCTCCTGAGCAGACAGCAAATTGGGAAGGGACCAGAATATGGAACTGCACCCATTCACCAAATAGAGTGAAACTGGAAGTGTATCTACACTGACATGATGAGATTTGCATGAGAAAAGTCATAGGCCTGGGTATGGAGGAAACAATTCAAGTAAACCTGGCTGGAGATAGGAAGGCTACTTAGGAAGTATTACTAGAATCAGGTAGGAAATGAAGGTCTGAACTGAAGTTGGAAGTTGTAGGGAGAGGATGGATTCAAGAGCTATTAAAGAAGTAGAACGCACAGGACTTGGTTCTTGATAAAGAAAATGGAAGAATCAAGGATAACTCCAGGTGCATCATATGGATGAGTGGATGATGGCACCCTTCTGAAAAAGAGACCACAAAGGGAGCTGAGGTGGAGGAAGAAGATAAAGCATTCTTGTTTATGTATTTTGAGTCTGAGTTATCTGTGCAGATAACCAGGTGGTGATGGTGGCTGAAATGCCTGTGTGGACCTCAGGAAGAAGGCCATTATTGGAGACATGGATTTAGAAGTCATAAGGTAGCACTTGATGTCATGGCAATAGATCGGATCACTCAGGGAGAATATGTATAATGAGAATAGAGAATGGTTATTGATCTCTCCTTAGTAAATATAACCAGCTTCTCTAAGCTCTTCCCATACTCAAAGATTCTGATTATTCTTATTTAGCCTTCAAGAAAGCCCAGTAATAATTATTGGATGCTTACTGGGCAAACCAGAGGTTCTGAGAGTAATGATCATGGTCTCTGTCCCTGTTTTACTATTAGAAGGGGAACAAGTATACCAATATTAAATAAATTCAAAGTACAGACAAGCAGCAAATTAATCATTATATGGTGAAACAACTCAATACCTCTTAAGTGTGAAAGGATTGGGTTAGCCCGGTGTTGGGTATTAAGGAGGGCACATACTGCACGGAGCACTGGGTGTTATACGAAAACAATGGATCGTGGATCACCACATCAAAAACTAATGATGTATTGTATGGTGACTAACATAACATAATAAAATAAGATCAAAAAAGAAAGAAAGAAAGAAAGGATTGTAAGAAGGATGACAAATGGGTCTGATTAATTGGAAATTTATTTAGAATGGTCTGAAGATGCATCCAACTATTGCATCACTATTTTTTGGCTTTGGTTTAAGAATTAGATTTGCAGTATTAAGAATAAAGGAAATGCCATGATTGCATCAATGTAAAGTAGAATGGATTTTTTTTTGCATATTTCATTCAAATTTTAAAATGTTGCATCATGATTAAAGACAATGCCTCAAATTCTTATAAATTTTTCATGTGAACTGTATTTTAACTACAGGCAACTAGTAAATTAACACTTGGAAGGCTGCTTCAGGTCCTGAGAAATTTTTTTTTTTTTTTAAATTGGCAAACCGGTTTTGTGCATGCTCACAAATATACGTCTTCATATTTCTTCTATTTTATATCAGTAAATATTCCTCTAGGGAAAAATTAACTGCAAATCAAAATGGTTTTGAAATCTTTAGTTTTGTAATTTTATTTATTCATAAGTAATAAAAAAAAAACTCTCTGATATCTGGAATGTCCATTATTTAGCAAAGTTATCTGCCCAGGTATTTCTCAATCAAATTGATTTTCTTCTGTTTTTTTATGAAGTGTTCTGCCCACTAAATTCAAAATAGCTGTGAGAATAATCCAAAGTCTGCTTTATTTTCCCCACATATGTCAGTATGCACATACACCAGCAATTTGAAAGTGATGTACATGTGTGTATCTGTTGCTGGAAATGAGTTAACACTGCAGCCAAGTGGATTCACGTACACCAAAAAGGAATAAACTCCTAAGAAAATGCCTGAGTCTCTAGAATGTAATGCTCTGGAAGGTTTGTTGTTGTGATTGCCTTTTAACAGAGTCTTGGAATTTTAGAACTGAAAATCAACAGTAAGGTAGCTATTAAATTGCCACCCGCTTGGGGGCAGAAGTTACACCCTGTTTATCATTGCATTTGCAGGGTCACATGGTGCCTGGCATACACTGGACTCTCAATAAATAATGGGTACCAACTGAATAAATAAGTGAATCCTGTCATTGTCCAGATATTAAAATTAGAAGAAAAGGGACCTGTTGAAAGTCACATGGCTAGTCAATGGCAGCAGTAGAACGTGAGCACGTGACATGGTGACATCACAGCTGTCATGGATGTTTCTTGTTCCTCTCTACTCTGGGCACATAAGAAGGTTACGGTTCCCTGCCTCTTGAAGTAAGACTTGGCCATGTGACTTGCTTCATCCAATGAAATATGAGAAAGGAGACATGTCCCTCCAGGCAGAAGCTTTTAAAAACAACTATGTGATTCTCTGTTTTCCCTCTCTTCACCTACCATAGTGACTGTAGAAACAAATGTTGATATTAAGTTGTCAGCACATGGGCACAGAATTCTGAGCCACCTCACAGAGGACTGGTGCTCTGGAGAGCCACCCAGACCCACTACACACTTCCCATGAAGAAGAAACAATCTTTTGTTTTGTTAAAAACTAAGGTTTTGGTGTGATTAACATAACATAATAAAATAAAATAAAAAAGAAACAACACAACATGCCGAAGAACCCCCCCCCAAAAAAAACCCCAAAAAACTAAGGTTTTGGCATTACAGCAGCATAACCTACCTATCTTGACTCCTCCACCTACCAGAGTAGGTAAGCATGGCTCTGCAGCCAGACTTCCTGGGTTTAAAACGTGCTCTGCCACTTTCCAGTTCTGAAGCCTTTGGCTCTGAACTCCAGTTTCTTTGTCTATACAATGGCTATAATATCTGTTCCTACCTCATAGAGCTGTTTGAGGATTGAATAAGTTAATACATAGTGTATTATAGGACATACAAAAATCTCCTGTCCTAAACAAAGTTTAAGACAAATTTTTCTTTATAACCTTAAGGAGAACAATCTGGCAATAGCTGGTGGTATGATAAATTCCTGTACCCTATTATCTTGCGATTCCATTCCTAGGTAAAACTCTCACATACCTGAACCAGGAGACAAGCACAGATGTCAACTGAATATTATTTACACCAAAACATCAGGAGCAGTGCAAACGTTCATCAGTAGAGAAATGAAGAAAATGTTGTGGTATAACCATGCTAGACAGACAGTGAAAGTGAATTAATTAGACCTATATGTAATAACATGGAGTCAGTCTTGAAAACAGGATATTAAGTTTTAATAAGCAAGTTGCAAAAGTATAACAAATAGTATGGTAACTTACATAAATTTTTATAACACTCTAAGCAGTATTATGAATGCTTATGGGTACATATACCTGTGGTAAATTTACAATACCGTATTTGGAATCACACCAAAATTCCTGATAGGCTTGCCTCTGGATAACAAAGAAGTGGGTAAAGGAGAGAGGGAAATGTTACTGGAAAGGGAAATAAGGAGATCTCAATTTCATCTGTAACTTTGTTTTTTAAAAAATCAGAAGCAGGGATGCCTGCGTGGCACAGTCAGTTAAGCATCCCACTCTTGGTTTCGGCTCAGATCGTGCTCTTAGAATGGTGAGATCGAGTCCCACGTAGGGCTCAGGGCTCAACATGGAGTCTGCTTGAGATTCTCTCTTCTTCTCCCTCTGCCCCTCATGCTTGTGCGCTCTCTCTCTCTCTAAAATAAATAAATAAATCTTTTAAAAAATCAAAAGCAAAATATCAGTATTTATTAATATGGCGAGCACATAGGTATTTGTTACATTATCCTTTGTATATGCTTTTCTTTCTTTTAAAAAAATTAATTAAACCTGTAAGTAATGTCTAAGAGTAGAGTGTTGATAGGTTCGACTATATAAAAATATAAAGCTTATAAAAAACAAAACCTGTCATGCACAATAACTTAAAATGAAAATATGTGTAATAATTATGAAAGACAAAGCTTAATATCCTGAAGATACCATAAGTTCATGCTAATCAATCATCAGTGGGCCAAGGACATGAGCAAATAACTCAAAGGAAACTCAGTTCAAAAAAAGTATTCTGCTTCATTAATAGTCAAAGATGTAACAGTTGAAATTAAAATAACATTAACATTACCCTTTTTAATCCATTTTTAGAAAGATAATAATCAGTTCTGGCTACAGCAAGGGAGTTTAGACACATTCACACATTTTTAGTTGGAGTGTAAATTATTTCAACACTTCTAAAAAACAATTTAGCAATGCAGGTCAAGAGTCTTAAAAATGTTCATATCCTTTAACACAGTGATTCCATTTCTAGGAATCTATTCTAAAGAAATAATCTGAAATGTGTACAAAACTTAAGATATGCACACCAAAAAATATTGTGGAGTTATTTATAACTAGCCTAAATGTCTCAAGATGGGAGAATGAAAGTATACACATATATACTTTCCATCCATATGGAAGAATATTAAGAAAACATGCAAAATCTTGTTTATAAGAAATGTTTAGTGACATGAAACAATGCTATGTCAAATGCCACATTGCAAGATACAAAATTATTTATATAAAGAGGATTATTTGGAGGATTCCATTAAAGCAACCAAATGGAGATATACTGAAATGTTAGCAATGGTTAGTTCTGGTTGATGGAATAGCATTTTTGAAATTTTCTGTTAGAAGTATGGTTTCTTTTATAATCAAGGAATAACAGTTACAGAAGTACTACTTTCAGTTACATTGCTTTATGTAAGTAAATGTAAATGAGCCGTTTACTTAAAGAAAAATCCATTTTAAGTCCATCGATTTTCATTATAAAATAAAGATTTTAGAAAAAGGGCAGAAAATCCATTAATTTACTTAGGAAATGAGGAGGATGGACTCTGGGAGCAACTAGAGATACCATTAATAATTTCATTCCGGTGCATGTGCGGCCCAGCCCTTCAGAAGGAGTGGCGTTCTGATTATCAGAGGAACAGACAGTTGACAAAGTTGATCCGGGATTGCTAAAGAACTGGAATTTGAGAGAGAAATCTCCTTTATTGACACACATGTTCCAGTTCCCAAAGCATGGAGAAATTCCATATGCCATAGAAATGAAGTCTCAAAACTGCCCATTATGGAAACAAAAAAAAAAATTAAATTTACTACTGAAATAAAATGTATCCCATCTGGCTAACATTTGGAGATTTGTTTTCAGTCCACATTGCTACAAACACACTTGCCAGTTCCCAGGGTAATTGGCTGTAATGTCAAAGTATAAATAAAACTGAGGCACCAATTCTGGGTATAACGAAAAGGAGATCTTCTGATGCTCCCTGAGACTTAGATTTAATGTATTGAGTTGCAGTGTTAATATGGTGCTCCAGTAAATAAATGCCTAAGTAAGGAATGGGCTATTATATATAAGCTGTAACTATCCACATTCTTTTTTTTTTATTTAATTTAATTTAATTTTATTATGTTATGTTAGTCACCATACAGTACATCATTAGTTTGGTTTTTTATTTTTATTTTTTTAATTTTATTATGCTATGTAATCACCATACATTACATCATTAGTTTTTAATGTAGTGTTCCATGATTCATTGTTTCATATAACACCCAGGGAAATTCAAATCAAAACCACACTGAGATACCACCTTACACAGTTAGAATGGCAAAAAGTGACAAGGCAAGAAACAACAAATGTTAGAGAGGTTGTGGAGAAAGGGGAACCTTCTTACACTGTTGATGGGAAAGCAAGTTGGTACAGCCACTTTGGAAAACTATCCACATTCTTAAGAGAAATTTAAGTCTATATGTGTGATGTAAGTGACAAGTGATGTCGGTCAGCCTCCAGGGAGAGCAGGATGAATCACGGTGTTGAAGAGAGATTAGTTTTGTTGAGCCCTCCCTTTCAGAGCAAGCTAGGTGAGAATGGGGTAAATGGGAATCGGTTTGTTGATTTCAAAAGCCTAGATTAGGGTGGGGACTTTCAGGCTGCAAGCTGAGAACCAGGAAAATCTGATTGGCACTGTCAAAGAAGCAAAGGTGAGGTCAAGAGATAAAAAGGTCTGAATAAAATCTAGTGATTAAGAGAGAAACTCCATGAGAATATCATTCATAGTAGGAAGCTGAAGGCAAGGGGGTTGAGAGGGCAGATTGAGGGTGGAATGTAGATGCAAATGTCTGGGACAACCCTGGCTCAGAGAGAGAGCTGGCTGGGAGAAGGACAGACATTAAGATAGAGTCTGGGCTTTTAAATGAAAGAGGGACAGGGCTTCATGTAAGGAGGATGACATGAGCAGTAACATGGAGGAAACAACAACAAAAAATCACAGTGAAGTCCCGATGAATGGAACTGTAAGTTCATTCCTTAAGTTACAAATACTTTTTGCGAATGCCTGCTTTATGCCAAGCTCTGTGCGGAGACCAAACATAAATAATCATGCTCTGCCCCAAGGAGACAAGCAATCTGCAAGTAAAGAAATGCACAATGCCACATTGAAAGATACTATAAAAAAATAAAATGCCTAGAGGAAGAGATGAAGAACAGCAGTGTTTGTTGGGTGGTCAGGACCTTCTCTGACCTGGTGTTAGATGAGTTTTCCTGGCAAAGAGAATAATTTGCACAAAGCCCTTGAGACCATATAACAAAAACAAAAATAACAGATAATTTAAAAAAAAAAAAAGAAAAGGAAGAATGAGAAGAGAAAGACAAAACCTTGGTGCATTAGAGCATTCTCCTCCAAATTTAAATCACACATCCCATCAGAAAAAAATTTGAGCAAGCACCGTCCATGTTTACATTTATTTACTTATAAATAATATACGTGTATTATTACACTCATCATTTTTTTTAAAAGATTTTATTTTATTTATTTGACAGAGAGAGAGACAGCGAGAGAGGGAACACAAGCAGGGTGAGCGGGAGAGGGAGAAGCAGGCTTCCCGCCGAGCAGGGAGCCCGATGTGGGGCTCGATCCCAGGACCCTGGGATCATGACCTGAGCCGAAGGCAGACGCTTAACTGACTGAGTCACCCAGGTGCCCCTCATCATTTTTATTATAAAAATATTCAAAAATAAAAACCTTAAGGATGGGATGAAAAGTAAACAAAAAGTGAGAGTTCTAATATTTTCTTCTTCCTACAACACTGGGCATGCCCACCCCAGGAATGAACTCTCTCCCCTTCTGCACCGTTCCAAGAAGTAGAAGAATCAGGGTGGAGCCCAGTGAACCAAAGGGAGAGTTGGTCTGGGGTAATTTACCTCTGCCTTTTAAGCCATGGCAAGGAACTTAGATTTTCTTGCTGTCTATGGGAGGTCACTGAAGAGTTTTGAGCAGCAGACATTATTACCCAGCCTATTTTGAAACGATAGCTCAGTACACTATGTGGAGGCTAGATTAGAAAGGGGCAAAAGTGGAATCGGAAAGACCATGAAGACTATTGCTCACGCAGATGAGAGAAGAAGGTAGTTTGAGTTGGAATGGTCCTGGTAGGGATAGAAATGAATGACACATTCAATATAAATTTTGGAGGTAAAAGGGACATAGCAAGCTAATGGGAGAGTGTAAGGGTGAGGGAGACTTTTGAATATCTTAAATTTAAAATGTCTGTGAGATGTCCCAGTGTAATTGTCTAGTAGGCAAATTTGTGGTTTAGGCCACAGATGAGGGCACTCTCGGCACAGAGGTGGTGAAAACCATGGGAAGATTAAAGCAATCTGAGAAGACAGTCTAGAGAGTCAAAGGACCCAGTACAGGATTGAGCAGCCAGAAGACAAAAGGAACCCAGAAAGTATAAAAGTCACACGTCTCAAGGGAGTCCAAGAAAGAGAGAGAATGGAAGTGAATGGGATTTGGCAGCCAGGTCAAGGCAGCAAAGTACAGAAAAGTGCCCATCCGATTGGGCAACATGGAAAAGGCAGTTTTAGTGGTGTTTTAAAGGTGAGGTTCAAAATGGAGTAGGCGAAGAAATGAGGAGAGAATGAGGAAGGAGACAGCATCTGTAGAGAGCTGTTGGAGAGGTTGGTGCTGAATGGGTTCGTCATGGAGGAAGTATGGAGATGCTTTAGAATGGGAGCCCCCAGTGCATGTTTGCAAGTGTTGGGATGACACAACAGAGAGGGTGAGGATGGTGAACAGATGAGAAAAAGCGATTGCACACAGACCCAGATCAAGAAGTAGAGTTGATGGGGGGAAAGATGAATGAGTTCTGTTTCATGGCTTTTCATCTTTTTCAGTGAAGTAAGAGGTGAGGCCATCAGCTGAAAGTGTGATGGGGTGGGGGGAGGGATGGAATGTAGGAGGTTTGAGGAAAGAAAGTCTAAAATGAAATTCTTAGACAAAGGAACTATGTACTTACTAGAGAAATATAGCAGGACTGTCAGGCAATGAGAAACACCCATTTGGGATCTGAGATAACAGACTTAAAGCGGAAATATGATTTTCTTCAGTAGTGATCAGCTGTTTAGGTGTTATAATGGAATTCATCCAAGCTTGAGCTTTTGTCTTTTGGTTGGGTGGTAATTAAATGGTGAAATATGTCAAGGTAGGGGAGATCTGTGTTTGAGAAGGTAGAGAGTCAGGTGCAGACCAAAATAAAAGATTTGAAAGACCAAAAGAAAACATAGGAAATCCAATTTGAGAATCAGAAAGATAGTCTTTAGAGCCCAGGAAGAAAAAGTTATTTTCTGAATGAAGAAGAGGATGGATTTGTGTTGAGCTTCTCTTCACAAGAACCTTCAGCTTCTCCTCTCAGCCCCAACCCATGCTCTACTACTCACCTTGGAAACAAGGACACGAGCTCATTGATCACGCTGCTGACCAAGGCTAAAGCAGAGGCCACCAGGCAAGATGAGGCCGGCCGTGACTGTGGCTGAGGGTGTACCCTGCTGCGTGTGTGAGATTTGCGATGCTACGGAGCGCCGGAGAGTGTTAGCTTCAGCACAAGATGAACTTTTATCATAGATATGTGCTATCAGTGGACCTGCACTCCCCCACATTATAGTTCATCAGGGATCAATGTGATTAACATAAGAGGACAGGCTCCAAGGTGAAAAGAGTCCTTGAGAACAGGCACATCCTCTGGAGACTTGTACAAGCAGGACTTTTATTGATGCCGTAGGACCAGAGAGTTTGGAAGTCCAGCCAGATTCTCAACTTTGCCTCCCTAAATACTGTCTCTACCTTCATTCAGATTCTTTTTTCCCCCCTTAACAGCTATACATTATAACAATCTGGAGGACCCCTCATTTAAACAATTCCATACACACAACTCATACTAAGTGATTGCACATGACTTTACAAACACAATGAACCTAAGTGACGGATTCACTGTTTAAAAACTGGAAAATTGTTATCCTTAAGCTTGGCTAATTAATACACACTATTAGTATCTCCCTAACAACCAGCCACACATATTATACTTATGTTGTACATAAACTTTTTTTAAGAAATTAAAATTGGCAGAAGAAATATTTTCTCAGTTTAGTTTAAAACCGGGTTGATCACGTGTATTGTATTTCCTTCGTTTTTCACAAGCCAGACTGTCCTATAATGAAGCATGTCAATTTTACTACTGTAGTGAACATTCCTTCACAGTCAGCCAGATGTTCTGCATCAGTCAAGGAAATTAAAAAAAAAACACACACACACACTTTAGAAAATAGTTAACAAAATAACTCTATTCCTGGGGGAACAGAGGTACATAGCTCCCCCGAAATGTCTATTCCAATCCAATAGTGGTTTGGGTTCTTTTCTGAAATGATCAGTGCATGAGTAAAATAGTATACTTTTCCCCCTCAGTGCTATCAGGGATATTGTGTGAATGCCTACAAACCCTGGGCACTAAACTATTAGAATAAATAGCACTTTATTTCTTTTTTTTAAAAAGATTTTATTTTTATTTATTTATCAGAGAGAGAAAGAGAGCACAAGCAAGGGGAGTAGCAGGCAGAGGGAGAAGCAGGCTCCCCACTGATCAGGGAGCCCGATTCGGGGCTCAATCCCAGGACTCCGGGATCATGACCTGAGCCAAAGGCAGATGCTTAATGGACTGAGCCACCCAGGCGTCCCTAAATAGCACTTTATTTCAAGCAAAGTGGAAGTGTGGTAGTTAGAAGCTCAGGCTCGGTTTGAATGCTGACCAGCACTTATTGGCTCTTTGATTTAAGTCCTCTGTGCTTCCTCTTCCTTGCCTGTAAAGTGCAGGAAACACTTCACAAGGATGTTGGGAGATGTAGAACACATAATACATGTAAAATCCTTGGACCAGCAATTGGCACACCGTTGAGAGCTCAGTCAATGGTAACTAGTATCATTTTCTTGTACTTCCTCTGCAAGACCCCTTCAACAAAATGAATGACAAAGGTGTCATCTTTTGAGAATGAGATTGATTTCCACAATAGCCAAAAAAACTTATGTAGGCCAAGGTCTATTATAAAAGGAGATGACTCAAACTGAATCATAGTTAAAAACCGGGTTTCACTAAAGTGAAACTTTTTTTTTTTTTTAAGATTTTAATTATTTACTTGACAAAGAGACAGCGAGAGAGGGGACACAAGTGGGGGAGTGGGAGAGGGAGAAGCAGGCTTCCCGTGGAGCAGGGAGCCCGATGCGGGGCTCCATCCCAGGACCCTGGGATCATGACTTGAGCCGAAGGCAGACGCTTAACGACTGAGCCACCCAGGCGCTCCTAAAGTGAAACTTTTTCGTATGTGGCTCCTGAGTATACTCTACAAGACAGTTCTGGGAGAGACTTCTAAAAATGTTTTGAGCAGAGATTGTGTCACTAAAGTGTGAGTTGTCATCCAAGTTTAACACTCATTTCAAATATAGATTCTGGTTTTTTTAATCTAAAAAATCATAGCAATTTAGACATTTCAATACTAGACATATCAAGAAAGAGCACAGTCAGTGGCGCTATTCGCTTTTTTTTTAAGATCCTGTATGTTGCATGTAGATTAGCAAACTTTTGATTCTGGGGACACATTACCAAATTACCCTCTTTCCTTTAGGGATTATGGAATAACCTTTATTTTTTTTTTTAATTTGGTATACAAACATTTCCTAAAGTCTACTTATTTTCAATACATTATTGCACTGTTCTACTATCTTCATTACAATTTGGGGTTCCTATTGAAGACCATTCTGAGAGGAAGGGGCCTTTTTAAAAAAATCTTTTGCTAAATACGGTCAACAGAATCATCTGATGCCTCATTCCAGGGTCTGATAATTCCTTCTGTAGTCTCCCTTGTAACCAACCCCAATTGTTCATGCTGAGTGTAAGCCCCTTTCTTCATGATCTTTTACCAGAGTTGATGGGAAGCATTAGAACACCAGACTCTAGGGCTACAGAGTAGTTCCCAGACCTTAGCACATGCGAAAGTCCCAGGAGACCTTGTTTAAATGCACATTCCTGGGACCTCTGTGGATTTTGCAAATGGTAATCTTGGGGGTGGGCCTGTAACTCCGACACAGGATCCAGGTGATGGTGAGGCAGGAGGTCCCACTGAGTACTCATGGAAATACCGAAAGAGAGGCAAAGGCAACTGGAATCCACTTGACTTTACTTGAGTCACATCTCTACCACCAACACATTCTGGGAATCTAGGCAAGTTGGTTAACCTCACTGAAACTTAACTTCTTCATCTGTAAACTAGGAACAGATCCACCTGCCTGACAGTGTTGCTAGGAAGGCAGTACGAGCTGATTGATTTTGTCAAACACCCGGAAGAGCTGCTGGTGCAGTGAGTGCCCCATAAACAGCAACTATAAAACCATTGCTTCATATGGGCGCCTGGGTGGCTCAGTTGGTTAAGCGACTGCCTTTGGCTCAGGTCATGATCCTGGAGTCCCTGGATCGAGTCCCGCATCGGGCTCCCTGCTCGGCGGGGAGTCTGCTTTGCCCTCTGACCCTCCCCCCTCTCATGTGTTCTCTCTCATTCTCTCTCTCTCAAATAAATAAATAAAATCTTAAAAAAAACCAAAAAACCATTGCTTCATAAACTTTGAGGCTGTGGTGAAATCACCTGTTTAGTTTTCTCTTTCTGAGATTTGTAATAATTTAGATATCTTTATGACCCTGCTCTGATTTTTTTCCATTTTCACCTACTTCGTAAGAACTGAATGCTGTGGCCTGTGTCTGATCAGGGCCCAGGCACCTCATTAAAGGCCTATATATGTGTCTAATCATTCCCTAAATGGGCACACCTCATTGCACCCTTTAATTTCAGCATCTTGATAGCGTGTTCCATTTGCCCACCTTGTTATTTCCCATCCCCTCACCAATGTCCCTTTTTTTTTTGCTCTTCCTTTCAGTGCTCACATCTTCTTATGCCCATTTCTTTATTCATAGTAGTAAATCCTTCCTTTTATGCTTGTCATGATTCCTTCCTTTCTGTGTAGCTCATTACATCCCTCCATCTGTGAACCTCATTATGCCATCCCATTTTTATCTCGTTACATCCTCATCGTGCACATATTATTAGCTCCTCCATTCATGCACAGCACTGCATTCTTTCTCTCTGCTTCTTATCACGACCTGCCCTTTCCACCCTTCCCATTTAATGCTTCCATTTATAAATCACATTACATACCCCCCAAATGCTTTTATCATTACAGCCATCCATTTATGCATCTCATTACACTATTGCCCATGCACATTTCTATGTGCATTTCTATTTGTACATCTCATTATGGCCCCATCAAACATGCACATGGCATTACTTCCCTTTCAAGTGTTCGCGTTGCATTACATCCTTCTGTGTTTGCATCTTATTACGTCCAATATTCCGAGGTTTGACAACAAACTAACAAAGATAAGTATGTTACTTGCTTTTAGAAAACAAAATCTGTTTCTCAGGCACCTAACATCAGTGTTTCTTAAACAAGTCATTCATTTTGGAAAGATTTACATATTTATCTAGCTAAGAGACCCAAAACCCTATATTTTATGTGCAAAAAACTTATCTCGTTTTGTTCAACTCATCATCGTTATCACTACTTTGTATTATTTCTCTACAGTGTACAAAGTGGTGCAATTATCCATGAAATTATTTGCAGTGGCAAGTCTCTGCAGGAGACAGCTTAGGGATCACAGTCATTTTACAGATTGAGAAGTGCATTGAAAGCACCAAGAAATTAAGTTATTTCCAAGAACTCCTAGTGAATGGCAGTGGCAGGGCTCAAACTCTCATCTTCTGGTCCCAAAACCTACTTCCTTTCTGCCATACCACTCTCCAGCAAAACAAAACAAAACAAAACACACCCTTATTTCTAAGTATCACTTGCAGTCATTTAAGCCATTCCATAACACTGCCCTAGGACAGAAGATGGGGTTGGCATGCTTTATGTTTGCTTTGTTTTGTTAACAAAACAATGTAATATCAACACTTTGAAATCAGACACTTTGCATTTCCTGTTTATCTCTTTATCTCTGTGTTTGAAGAGCTAGATTAAAAGAAACTTTCATGTGGAGCCTCTCCCCCAACAAGAATACATGCACATAGAATAAAATGCAAAGATCAGGAGAAAGAGACAGTACTTTACTGATCTTCAACACCAAGGCCAGCCTCACAAAGACAAAATAATAGGGACTTCCCTATAAGGGAATTGAGGGGTACCAAGGAAGCCCCCCACCCCGCCCCGGCCATATGCAGAACCTTTCTTCCTCACAGACCCTAACCCTGGCCAGTCTCTGCTTCATTGAACTGTGTCCTCTGCCTCACTTTTACTTTTTATTAAACTATGAAATAGCTCATAGATTCAGAAAAGTGCCAAAAGATGATGCCCATTCCCACCACAAGATAGAAGAGATGTTTACATTGCTTCCATATTTACTTCAAATATCCCCCTTGACAAAAAGAAAGAAACTGTTGCAAATAGTCTCTTGAGGTTGGTGTGTATTATTTCCATGGATATTTAGGTACTATTGTTTTAAACTTTTATATGTGTGTTATCATAGTGCACATATCTTTTGCAATATCCTTTCTCTGTTTACCATTATGTTTTAAAAATATATCTGTTCACACATGTGGAGCTAGCTCATTCATTTTAGTATCTATAAAGTTTTCCATTGTGTAAATAGACCAGGGTTTACTTTATCCATTTCTCTATGAGGGATAATTCAACATCACATCTGCCTTGATCTCTTATTACTTCATCAGTGCTTAATGCTATGCTCTGCCCTTTGAATAGCTAAGTGGAGACATTTGAAATTCCCACATCATGGAAAGCAATGCCTTCCCCATACATCCATGGCAGAGTCAGCTTTATCCTCTTTGTAACCGCTCCAAGTAGTAAACACACCAACAAAATGATAGTTCTTAAATAAAACTAGACCCTGGCCAAATTTTGATATGTACTAGTGTACTAAAATAATTGTACCTAAAAAGGGTGGTCTGATTCCCAGAACCTGGAATGCTGCTTATGATAGGAAAAGGCAATAAAGATGAAGAAAAATGCAGTGTTTGCCACAGAAATGTGGTTGATTTTCCCCCTGGTTTAAGAGGCAATGGTTTATGGTTTAAAGAGTCACAGGAGCCTACTGCTAGTCCCCGATGCAATCAGACCAATATGACTGTGGTCACCAAAAGCATGGCCTAGTTCAGATATAAGAAAAGACTGTTAGATAGTAATCCTTCCAGAAGTTTCAGAGCCCAGAAAGGCCTTCCATTGTGATGCAGGAAAGGAATTCTTCATACTGTGCTGGGGGGAATGTAAATTGGATCATTCAGGAAAGCAATTTAATAGAACTTAGTGAAGTTAGGGATATGCATAATGTTAAATTTTTAATGTCTCATGCAGAGCAGATGACTTACAGCAAATAACCTCACCAACTCCCCTTTGCCTCAGTTATTAACCCTGGGACACACAATGAGAGCCCGGTGTCATCCTACACATACTAGGGTCTGTACTGTAGGTAAAAGAACCCTAAGAATATGGATCTGGATATTTATATAGGGGAGGGCCAGCACCCCCACTCATCTGAGAGAAGGGAAGAAAAAATTTTGGTCCTTGGGAAGGATTCTTTGTTCTTCTATCTTGTGAGATATAAATAAATCTCTCCAAAGGGAGGATACGACAAGTGTCTCCAGCTTGACAGCTTAAAGATGTCTCCAAGTCCTGGGTCTCATCCCCACCTTGAGATGTAAACACATACTTCTGGGAAGATAAATCTCTCTAGATGGTTTCTCACTTTCTAATTAGTCATAAATTAACTTCTCGTGCTTATTCTTTTAGCCCAAGTCCAAGTTTTAGTGTTCAGAAATTTTGTTCAGAAAGCCTATGCAGAAACATAAAAAAATATTTTCTCTATAGTCTTAAACATACCCTGTGACCCAGCAATTCCACTTCTGAATGATTATCCTAGAAAAATTCTTACATCACAAGGGGATATGTTTGAGGATATTCATTGTTGCATGATTTACGTAAAGATGGGGGCTGGGGGAATGGTTAAGTAAAATGTGGGGGTGGTGGATGTGCACTATGAGATCACTCTATAGCAGTGATGGCAACAAACTAAGTACGCGTACAATGCCATGTGCAGAGCTTGAGAGACACGAGCGAGAAATAGAATGTGGTCCATGACAGAAAATCATTTATGAAAATGAAAAATACACTAAACATTGCTCCATATTTTTCAAGAATCCAGACATGTTCAAAGAAATAGATCAAACCCAAAAGAATGAGAACTTAGTAAAGGGGAGATGGGAGGAGCATCTGGGAATGAGAGTGTTATCAGGGATAACTGGGGAAAAATAAGAGAAGGACCTCGCCCCCAACAAAATAACCTATGTGGCTGAAGATTATGGTTATCTCACTAATTGATTTCCAGAGGAGAAAAAGAAAGCCCCTTCACCAAGCATGTTTCCTATCAGCAACCAATGTGGTCTAGTACCATGTGGTAGTAGAGTAGTACCCCACCCTGCTTTATCCTGGGGGATACGTTCCAAGACCCCCAGTGGATGCCCTAAACCATGGATAGTACTGAACCAAATATAGACTAGGCTTTTTTCCTATACATACATACCTATGATAAGGGTTAATTTATAAATTAGGCATAGAAAGAGATTAATAATAAATAATCACAAAATAGAATAATATAATGATGTACTACAATAAAACTTATATGAACGAGGTCTCTCAGAATATCTTATCAAACTGTACTCACCGTTCTTCTTGTGATGATGTGAGATCATAAAGTGCCTAGCGATGAGATGAAGTGAGGTGAAGGATGCACACAGTGTGATGGAGTAGCATTGGGCTACGACTGACCTCTGATGATACATCAGGAGGAGGATCATCTGTTTCCAGACTGGGGTTGACAGTGGGGAACTGAAACTGTGGAGAGTGGAACCACAGATAAGGGGGGACTACTGGACATTGTGGTGCGAGATGCTCAGTACGTAGTTGTCATATGCAGGTGGCAACCATCAGTTAGGGAATAAAAAAACACTGCAATTCTTTGCTTTCCAATATGAAAGGAGATCCCGTGTGAATGCTGGCTGTCATGCCAACAGTTCCAGTGATTACAATTTACTGCTGCCACCACTGTAGAAATGTCAAATTTTCTTGAGATTTTTGAACACTGGTAATCTTTTGCCTTTGCTTCCACTCTGATTAAAAATACTTTGCTGCCTTTAATGGGCTCAATTTTAGAAGAAATTTGATTCCTAAAGAAAGTCATTGTGGGTTTATCAAACATTTATAAAGCTTCACCCAATTTTCCACCTTTAGTTTCCACTCCACTGATACATTTACATTAGCTTTCGCAAAAACCTCTTTATGTAAACACTTGTAATATTTATTGCCAACATTTTATAATCATATTATTTTTTCATGATCCTTAGGCAAGTGGGAAAACTTGACTTTTTTAATCAAATTAAATATTCTATCATATTTGTTGGTTCTTACATGAAAGAGTTCTTCAGAACCTCTCTGTGAAATGAATCAGACATGTTTTCTTCCAGCCACTTGGAACCAGATCCATGGTTAGAATCACCCCGACTTGCCAAGAAGCAATTCAGTTCTTCCCAACACGTGGGTACTCAAAGGATAGGAAGAAAGTCAAGTTTATTTCATGATCTATAGTAATAGTTAGAAGCTGGCCACACTGACCTCCAACTCTTGTGTACCTAGAGTTCCCTTATTAATCTGGGATAGAAAAAGGAGAAACAATGGAACAGAGCTCATGCGTGACATCCACACTGAACACTGGAGCACATTGTGTGTTCCTCTGGGGCAGCACCCTCACTGCCTCTGCTCAGGGTCTGTCTCCCACCTGTTGCACACCCTTTCCCCACACATCCCAGCCTTCTGCCAACTTTCAAATAAGCCCCAACAATTTCAATTTTCACGCCTCTTCTCTTCCTTCCAAGTTGCACAATTTGGAATAATAATGTCTCTGATCTTCAAGAATGGAATTTTTGCTCTTGCAACCAGATTGTGTATTTTGTCATTTGAAACCAAACTCTTGTGGAGAAGTATGAACATATGCACATGAGGATTGAAAAATCCCTCAAATACCAATTAATGGAAACAAATCCGTCATCCTCATCTGTTTCCAAGGATGTAGGATTAATTGCCAGTCATTGCACATCAGAATAACCTGGGAATTTGTTTAGAAATGCAAATTCCCGGGCACAAACACAGACTGATTGGGTTAGGCTTCCAGGGATGGAACCTGTATTTGATGTTTGTAACAAGTTTCCCTGGGATTCTGGATGCTGACACCTCCTGAGAACTGGTGATCTGGAAAAGCTGAGAACAAGCAGTCAACACGCTGTTATTGAAGGATTTAGACAAGCATTCTTCAATTACTAACATTTTATTCTAGAAACTTGTTTTATAAAATTAAATAAAATGAATTCCTATAATACACATAGAAATATAGGTGTCTTTTTTAAAAATAAAAATGTTCTGAAAGGGCTTAGTGGGCATAATTGATGTGAAAATTAAAAATCTAAATGCTAGGGTGCCTAGGTGACTCAGTCAGTTAAGCATCCAATTCTTGATTTCAGCTCAAGTCTTAATCTCGGGGTGGTGAGTTCAAACCCCGCATTGGGCTCCACTCTGGGCATGGAGCCTACTTTAAAAAAAAAAAACAAAAACAAAAACAAAAAACCTAAATGCTACTGTTGATATAAATTACAGATAAAATCTGTGTGTCTCAATTAGCAAAAATTTAAAAAGATTCATTGAACATCTCTTATGGGCAAAGTGTTATACTTCGTATTTTCAGAAGCTACAAAATAACAAATAAATTAGTCTTCTTGCCAAAGGGCTTTAATCCAGTTGAGAGCCAAAAGAGTCACACCAGAAGAAGCTTAATAACTACCACAACTAAACACAAATAAAGATGTATTCCAGCTTTCCTCTGTGAGGAATACTATGGACCCAGTGCATTACTGTCTCATATCCTGGAATGCAGGATATCTCCTTCCCCTATTTATCCTTGGTTCCTGACACTAGGTGCTATAAATACTAATTGCTATGAGTTAAATTCAGTAGTAATATTTTTCAGAAGTTGAAATAAATTTAAAAATTAAATTATAGCATAAATATTCTTTAGAGTTTCTTTTGCTAGTTTTTTCAGAATACAGTATGTTTCTTGCAAGATACTATGCTTGCACAATGTAGGACAATATAAATAATATAGAGATAAATGGTATAAGGATGCTCCATTAATTTTTTTTTCCTTCAATAAGTTTATTGCACACCCTGGACTCCATATAGTTAGAATTTGTGTACAAGAAATAACCATAAAGACATAAAGCCCTCCTATTATGTGAAAATATTGGAGATCATTAAAAAAGAAAAAAACCTCTTGTTTACATTTCTTAAAACATACTTGAAGTATGTGCCTAGAGTTGATCCTATTAACCATAGGCACACAGAGCACATGAGGCAATCCTATGTTTTGTATCTGTGCAAAAATAGCTTTAAACAGAATTTAAATGTACCAGAACCCAAAGTTCTTCCAGATGTATGCTTTCACTGATTTCTGGAAAATTGCTTCCCCCTACCCTTACACAGTACACTGACCACTTTATAAGATCCAAAGGCCACTTTGCACTTTTACGGAATCCATAGCATTGACTCATGCTGTCACTGTCATCAAAATAATGTTGTAAATATCCTCTCATCTTTCCATGCTATCTGGCTTATTTTTCCCCTAAGAGGCTTTGCAAGAGACTTTTTTGTATAGTTCTACAAATTCCTACTCCCATTAATGATTAAAAAAAAACAAAACAAGACAAAACTGGAGAAACATTCATTTAATCAGCTGTTTAAAAACATCATTTTTCCTCCAGGGGCTTCTATCCCTTTTGAGTTAGAGGGTGTTTATCAGGAAAACCTTTCTTAGTATATCTTTACTATGATTATATATCTTTCTCTTTATGTTCTTCTGGTTTTATTGAGGCCTGATTTGGAGTGTTCTCAGAAGAATGTGACCCCTCTAAGTAGACTCATCATTTTCATTGAGAATTGGCCAACAGGGTACCTGTCACCTTCCCTTCTTCATGGCACAATGTCGGTATTGATTCTTAATGCTTCATAACAAATTACCAAAACCTAGCAGCTTAAAACAACATCTATTTGTTATCTCACATTTTCCTTGGGTCAGGAGTCTGCTTGTGACTTAGCCAGGTCTTCTGCTCAAGGTCTCCCAAGGCTGCAAAATCAAGCTATCAGTTGGGCTGTGGTCTCATTTGGAGGTTTGAATGGGAAGGGTCTGTTTCCAAAAGTGCTTAGGTTGTTGGCAGATACCATTTATTTGGGATGGTAGGGCTGAAGACCTGGAATTTGTACTGGCTATTGGCTGAAGGCTGCCTTTAGGTCCTAGAGGCCACCTACAATTATTTGCCATGTGTAACTCTCCACAGGTATTTCAAAACATGGCAGCTTGCTTCTTCAAGGCCAGCAGGAGAGTCTCCCTATGCATCTGCTAACAAGATAGGTCTGTGTGTGTGTGTGTGTGGATGTGTGTGGGGTGTGTGTGTATACATAATAACATAAACATGGGATTGATATCTTACCATCTTTGCCATTTTCTCAGAAGCAAGTCATAGGTCTCTCCCGTACTTAAGGAAAAGGGATTAGATGAGGGGATGAATACCAGGAGATGGGAATTATTGGGAGGGGGTCAACCCAGGGTCTGTCTACCATAATCCCATTGAACTAAAATACTCAGAGAGGGACTGCTTAGATATGCATGCTTTTTATTCTTCTTCTGGAGTCTAGTTGTTTTAAAAGAAGCGTGTAGGGCGCCTGGGTGGCTCAGTTGGTTAAGCGACTGCCTTCGGCTCAGGTCATGATCCTGGAGTCCCTGGATCGAGTCCTGCATCGGGCTCCCTGCTCGGCAGGGAGTCTGCTTCTCCTTCTGACCCTCCCAACCCTCCCCCCTCTCATGTGCTCTCTCTCTCTCAGTCTCTCTCTCAAATAAATAAAAAATCTTAAAAAAAAAAAGCGTGTAATTCTCTAAACAAATCAACTTTAGTTCTCTTGTATTAAAAAAAAAAAAGCCATATAAGCAATCTTGGGCAAGGCCTAGGAAGCTATAGGACCCAGAAGGGTAAAGAAGATAAAGAGGAGAGGGAAATAATGACCTCAAGCACAGTGAGGAAACCAAAATTCCAAAAATTTAGGTATTACTAGTTGATGGGGTTTTTTTGCTTATTTTATGATTGATTTTGCTTTGATTTTCCAACAATATTTGGAGCTACGTGTGTTTCATCTGTCTGTATTTAAAGTTGGCTGTTATTGCTGATTTCAACAGTTCATAGAATTACCATCCTTCTTCTTCAGTCAATTCCCTTTGCACAACACCTAAATCTTCTGAAGAAGTAAGCCTGCTTTTACTTCAGAGCTTGAATACCGGAATGTAGCTTGCCACCTGTCCTAAACTTTTCAAGTAACTTTTTGCCAAGACAAATGTGGATTATGGGCAACAACCGGGGACATTTCTGGTCTCAGAACAGGAAAAATAAAGGAACCCTTACATATTATTTTAAGTACTTTGTTTGTTAGCAGTGTTTGTGTTGAATGAAAAATTGATCCTTAGTTATGTGAGAAATAGAGAAGTGATCTGCCTGCCAATGGCCAAGTATAGACTTCAGAGACTTAACAGTTTTGCAACTGATATTTATAAACATCTGCCTTTTCCCCATAAACTTTAATATAGATTTCATCCTTTGAAACCTGCAAAACTCCCGGGTGCTTCTTCAGTCTTTATCTTGGGAACATGCTTTTTAAAAAAATGGTATTAAACGTTAGCATCTCAAAATGCTGTATTCAGCATGTTGAGCCTCCAAGATGTCCAATCCCAGAACACAAGCCATAATAGTCTTAATAAAGAGTGCTGAAAAGTATTTATTTCTAGTCCTAGTTTATGCCTTTCATTATTCCACAAATATTTATTTAATGCCTGCTTATGTGATAGGCATTTTTGGTGCTGAGATCATAGTAGCCAATATAACAGAGAAAATCCCTACCTTCATTGTGTTTATGTTCCAGTGAGTGTAAATGTTCTCTTAAAAGAATCCCCTTTAAATGTTCATAATACTTTCATATAGTTCATTGGGAAACTGCATTGGGCTTGCAAACCGATGCTGTTAATCCATTCCTGATGTTGGACTAGATTCTGGGGCTACAACTGTGAACAAAGTAGATGTCTATTCTCTCAAGGAGCTTAGAGTTTGGCATATTTCTCACCTCTGTCAAGAAATGCAGACCTGGGAAACAGGAACTTTGGAGGAGGAACTAAGGAGCCACTTGCCCATTCTATATTTTAGATCCATCATAAACTGCACACACAGTGCCTCCATCCCTGGGCTCTTGGGCTTACTACGCACTGTTACTCTGGGTAGAAGATCTGAGTGTGTGGACCTGAGGAAAGGGAATAAAATCTCAACTCAACAGAGGACAAACATGTCAGTCAGCTGGGCACGTGTAAGGCTAGCTGGCAAAGACATTAAATCCCTCTTGGGAAAGCAAGCTTTTAAGAGTGCGGTTCTGACCACCCTGTAGCAGAGGCTACAAGTCATTTGCATAATAGGAAAGCCTCAGGAGGACAGTAGAGCTATTTAATTTGGTTAGGCTAATCGTATGCCATCCATTTACAGTGTAATAGAACCTCTCTCCTCTGCCTCTTAAACAGGAACACATTGGCACAATGCCACAGGGCACATAAGACAGGGACGGTCTTCTTGGTGTGTCAATTCAACCAGCTATTGGGAGGGGGAAAATTAATTAATTTATTGATAAGTAATTTAAGACATTATTTTCCATTAAAACCAATACAGCCATATCACGGAATATAATGCAAGACCTGCAGATGCTTTTAAGATAAAAGGTAGAACTAAAACAGTGCCAGAGCCAAGGATTAAGCCCTCTCCCATGTTTCCCATCAGCCCCCTGCAACACCAACCTAACAAAAATAATGTTTTTGATATAGATACGCGATTCTCAATTTTATGCAAAGTGTAAAATACAAGACAAACTCCCCTGCAGCATTCCTTTCAACCACACGGCCACGTGACTACCCCTCCTTTTTAGAAATTCTGGAGATGCCATTAGATGCAAGAAAATGCTGGACCACTTCAGGCCTCACCCCCGACCCTGGGGCTCATGCTTACTGCCCTCCACATTTAAGAGAACTCCCTCGGAAGGGTTTGAGGTGGCTGCTCTCATGAAGGATGGGCCCAGAGACGTTTTGTCAATGCTCACTCCTTGTCCTTAGCACTGAGTCTGAGCACTGGCCACCCTACTCCCATATCCCTTCTTTTAGTCCCAGAATGCTATGTAGCAGGCAGATCGGCTTATGAGTTCTTTGTGTTTTGTGTTCCTGGAACAGGATCTGGACCAGGTACAGCTCCATCTGGAAGAAGTGAGATTCTTTGATGTATTTGGCTTCAGCGAAGCAGCAGGAGCGTGGCAATGCTTCATGTGCAACAATCCTGAGAAAGCGACCGGTGAGAGACCCCTACTGTCCACTTGCTGCTCAGAATTGCTTGTGCCCCTGGGATTCAGAGGGACCTCTGAGCCCTGCTGTTCTAGTTGGCCTTCTTCTCACATCCTAAGTTGGTAATAATGCACAGAGGGATACCTGATCACCTCTGCCTCATGCTGAGAAAAGTATCTCACCAAAGTGGGAGTTAGAGAAAGGGAAGATGTGGAAAGGGAGAGAGACATAAACCAGAAACGAGCGAAAGAAGCAACACCTTACCTATATGTAGTTATCAAGAAAGCAGTACTGGCTATTTTGCCCTGAAAGCATTCAGTTCAGCCCACATGACCCTGAGGGTTAGAGAAAAACAAGCATCCTCTCAAAAGCCCCAAAGGAAGGAGACCACAGTGAAGGAGTGAATGCATGCACAAACCCTGTCATCTTGTGATCATCCCTCACACTCCTGCTTCATGATGGAGCTATGTAAAAAGTGAAACATTTGAAGAGTGAGGAATTATTTGAGGAATACCTTCATATCTGTTATTCGCCCTCTCCTTCCCTTTCTGCTGCCCAAGGAATTTGGTCTACTGACCTTGCCTAAAAAATAATAATTACTGGGGCGCCTGGGTGGCTCAGTTGTTAAGCGTCTGCCTTTGGCTCAGGTCATGATCCCAGGGTCCTGGGATCGAGCCCCGCATCGGGCTCCCTGCTCCACAGGAAGCCTGCTTCTCCCTCTCCCACTCCCCCTGCTGTGTTCCCTCTCTCACTGTGTCTCTCTCTGTCAAATAAATAAAATATTTTTAAAAAAATAATAATTATTATTATTATTAGTGAATATGAGCCACGCCCTATGCTAAACATGTCAGATATATCTCATTAACCTTTACAATGATCTTATTAGGTTGGTACTAATATTATCTCCATTTTACTGATGGGGAAACTGAGGCCCAGAGCAATTTGATTAACTGAGGTCACACAGGTAATAAATTAACAGCAGCAGGATTTGAACCCAATCTGACTCCGGGGCCCATGCTCTTAACCATTCCACCACTCTGCCTCCTCGTTACACTTGTCCCAATCTGACCAGTGGAATTAGGTTGATAGCAAGTCTGTCTTCAGAAAGTTCCTCTGTCCTTGGAAATGGAATATTTCATCACTCATTTGCCTTCTGAGAGAACCCAGAGTTCTCAACATGGACGCTGCTCAGGAAGTGCAGTTTCAACCAAGAGAACCTCGTTCAAACCCTGTTGAGCACAAAGCCACCTCGTAGGCGAGCCATTCTCTAGAGAGCTGCAGATGACACCCCCTGTACCCGTTCCTTTCATTTGAGGATTTGGGGGCCTCTTAAAGATTACCCATTGTGGCAAGTCTATTCTCTTGCTAACTGCCAAGAAGGTAAGGCTGAATGGAAAAAAGTGTGTTTATTTGGCCAGGTGGAGGTGAGAGGGGCCAATTAAAGTGTATTACCGCACGGAGAAGGTGGGGCAGAAAGAAGCTGACAGTGAGGGATGGCGTCCTCTGTGAGGCAAGATTGTTGGCTGAAGACAGAGCGAACACCCTGATTTTAAAAACTTAATTTGAACAAATAAGGAATCGGGGAATTGGAAGTCTCCATTATAAAACTTTCTAATGAAACCTATTTCACCTATGAAAAAGACAGTGTGAAAGAAACTTTGAGAGCACGGCGAAGTAAGGCGCTTATCTTAGACAGCTCTGAGACCCTTAAGAATTCTCATTCCAAGTCAGCTGAGTCCTTAGTTCAATAAACATTTCATCCTTTCTGGCCAATGGAGGCCTCAGACAAGGGGCTGGAAGTTAAAAGCACAAAGCGTTCCTTTAATATATGTTTTCTCAAATTTGCTACCATACACTTGAAAAGAACATTTTGCAATTTGCTCTTTCTTACTTGTGTTTCTCACAGTTAAATATAGACTGAGAACATACAGCAATAAAGATTCAAACAAGGCCAAATATTTTATGGCAGAACATATTGAATCAAAATGCTTGGCCCTGAAAACTTCAGTGTACTTAGATTTCTTTGCTCACTTCCTTCTGCTACATGAAAAGGGATGCAAGTCTGCAAGAAATCCTATTTTAAACTATTATTGTCCCCAAAAACTCTTGATTCCCTGAAAAATTTATGGAGGTTGTTGATCTCATCTTGTTTTTATATAAGCATATAGATTATATATTTCATATAAGGGAAAGGTCTAACATAATACTGCTGACACATTATTCACGGAGACAATGTCTGCATTCATGTTCTTAAATTTTGAGTTTAAATATGATCAAGGAATAAATAGAAATCAATATTTTATTATTTGGTTACACACAACAAGCATAGTATCTGCATCCCACGGTTCATTTACGTAATGTATGTTTGTTGCATTGGTTGAAGGTCTTCTACAGGCTGAGGCTTGGGATAAAATATGAGTAAGCTGCAATATCTCTGCTCTGAAAGGATTCATAATCCAGTTAGGGCCAGACGGCATAGATGGAAAAGTCTAGCACACACCCTTGTATATTTATAGTAGGCAATGAATACTTGCTGAGTGAGTGAATGAATGAATAATATTTGGGAATGGCAAAATCAAATATGCCTCGAATGTTAAAATAAGATGTTTCAAGACTGTGATTATGTGTTAATCAAATCAAATATATCACTATACCACACCCAGTGCATTGTGAATCTGGTAAATGGAGGTTGGTGCTTCTTTCCTCCTTGAGAAAAGTCACTATATATAAAACAAATGGCCCACTTCCCTAACTTAGCACCTGACATACTGTGCCTGAGTCTTGTTACCATTCTGGGTTTTAATCAGTGCTCCCATAGGATCCAGATGCCCCTCACAAGGTTTAGTCTCAGAGAGGAGGGGTTTAAAGAAGCAGGATTGGAGGGCGCCTGGGTGGCTCAGATGGTTAAGCGTCTGCCTTCGGCTCAGGTCATGGTCCAAGGGTCCTGGGATCGAGTCCCACATCGGGCTCCCTGCTCCTTGGGAGCCTGCTTCTCCTTCTGCTTCTCTCTCTCTCTCTGTCTCTCATGAATAAATGAATAAAATCTTTAAAAAAAAAAAAAAGCAGGATTGGAGTCTAAGACAAAAGAAATTTTAAAATTGGATTTGGGTATTTGTTTGTTTTTTAAGTACTGACAAATGATACAACAACTGCTGTCAAGTATTCATTGTTCCAATATAAAATAAAAGATGCCGTTCAACATCTCCATAAATGAGGAATAAAACATGAGGCATTTAGAAAATTTCAATTAGACATCAGGAAAGACATCCTAAAATATAAATCCTTCTTAACACTATGTACCCTGAACTATGGGACTCATTCAGAAATTGACAGCAAATCATCTGGCTTACACAGTCACCTAAGTACATTCCCTTCTTCAGATCAAAGTCTTACCACCCACCAACACCCCTATCAATATACAGAAATTTACAGGCGTTTAATATCTAGAGTAAAATACACTTTGAATCCAGTGAGGTACAGATGAACTCAGAGGAAAATGAATGCTAGAATAGTCTAAAGGTCCTAAAATTATTATAATTGCTGTCGTTTATCATGCTAACTCTGAGCTAAGCATTTTTCTCATTATTATTGACTCCATTTTACAGATGAGGAGACTGAAACACAAAGAGGTTAAGTAATTTTCCCAAGGTCACACAGCTACCGAGGAGGTAGAACCAGGATTTAATGCAGATTAATTCCTGAATCTGAAATTTCCACCTCTTGGGCAAATCCAAATTAAGGACATGGACTATTTGAAATTCTAAGACCAATTATTCCACAATGTTATAATATCTACCTCCCTGCTGACTTATTCCATTTAAAGAAGAACAGGGGCTTTGGTAGGATCATGTATGGGAAATGATTACGTGAGGGAAATGGTTACGGTGAAAGCTACTTCCAATCTCTCCAATTGTTGATTCAGTTTCTGATAATGATTTTATAAAAGTACAGAGTAGAAGATTAGCAAATCACTGAAGTAACTCAGGAATCCTCTGAGATTTGTCTGGTGGTGTTTACTGCCAATCCCATTACTCCACATGAATGAGAGAATCGAGATTGAGCAAGTGAGTAGAACAGAACAGAACTTCCTTCTGGAAGACCATGCAAATCCCGTTTATCAGTTGGCCTCGTGTCTTGGAACTGCTAGTTCGTGTTAGCAGTAACAGTGAGTCAGCTGGACCATCCTGGAACGCATCTGGCTCTCTGTTCAGTCACATTTGTCAAAAGGAGGAGGAAGAACGAGGTCGTGACTTTCACTCTTATTTCTTCAGACACATGGGATGCCTTTGTTCTTACACCCTACAAAAAATAACTTAGAGACATCTCAGTTTTGGCACCGCGGTCCTCCTCTGTAAATCGGAGCACTCCCCCGTGTGATCGCTCTCTTAGTCACTAGATATTTAGTTGCTGAATGTGGCTGTCAGTAGGAGGTCTCCTCAGCGTATGAAAGAAAATGAAAGCATGGTTTTTTTCAGATGAACTTCTGTCAGGATTCTTTTTTAGAACTTGATTTCACATAGTTGTGCTCTAAAAGCGTGCTGTCCGTTTTATCACATGGGCAGATAGAAATGGTTTCAAAATGATGTCAAGTCAAGAAAGGCCTCTGTACGGAGATTTTCTTCACACCCTGCTGGCTAACTGGTACTAGCAGTGTGGCTTTCATGGCTGGACACCTTCAGTGTGGGCTGGATAACTCTCCCCTCCAGATACCAATGGGAGAACAGGCCCAGAGGCCTCTGAGGACACAGCCCAGAGGCTGCAAATAGTTTTGTGAGTCCATTCAATGAAACCTTTCCATTGAATTTCGTTGTCAGCTTTCACAGTACTTTGGAGGTAACAAAAAGAAAACCCCATTTTGGATTTATGTGGTGGCTAGGTTTGTCGTGTGAGGCCTTCCCTCCTGCTACATGTGTTAGACATTGTCTTACGTGCTCAGCGTTCTTCGCCCTCCTGTTCTCGTTGAAAGATGCTGCCTGATTCAGAACACTAGGCCGAATGTCAAGTGAAGATTCTTGCTGGGCATGGGGTGTGTGCTACTCTGTAATAATAGGGAGCATATGCCCGCCCCATATATGTGTCTGCGAATGACATTTAAATAAATTGTGAGATGCTGAAGTGGAATCTTTGAAAAAAAAAAAAAAAAACCATCTCTATTTGCCCATGTGATAAAAGCAGTCCAGTGCTTGTGTTCATATTTAGACACTGCTGGTGACTACCGAATATGCGTTCCTTATGTAAAATGGAACCCCAGCTTGTTGTGCAAAGATACTCTCATTAATGACAAAATAAAGACACACATACTGACTCAGATAAATCATTATCCTAAAATCATTTTCCTTTTCCCCCTCTTCCCATTTTCCTGTTTTATGCCTTTCTGGCATGGGCATGCCTCTCTCTTTTAAACCTTCCCACACACTCACATCTCTCTCTCACAACACACACACGCTTGCCCGTGGGCACCCACACTGGTATACACAGACACACCACACCCCCGGAGAATAAATGCCTCTCCTCTGTTCTTTCTGTTCTCTGCCAACACTTCTGGGTCTGTTGTTAATCATCTCCCCCACTAGACAGCGAACCAGAGGAGATTATTGATCCTTCTATGCCCTACCCAGGCAGTACCCAGCATATAGAAGTGTTCAACAAGTATTTCGCATATGGATGTACTATTGAGTAATTCGTGGATAACCTAAGGGATGGGATGACTATGGAAGATGCAGGATTTGTTTTGAAATTAACTTTCAAATCTAATACTTTCTCAAAATTAAATAAACACTGAACTGAAAGCTTAAAGGAGCAACTTTTGCAAAATAAATGTTTATAAGAAAAAATGTTGTTGTGCACAGGATTTTAACATACCCAATTTTAGTATTTTACTAAAAGGTTTCAATACACACATACACATAGAGTCCATAGTAAACTTGCTAGTAACACGTGGGAAATAAGCTAAGATCAGTAACCTAGTACCCTTCAGGGTTAATTTCTATTCTTCGTCTCCCATCACTTCCTAATCCTTCTGCCTTTTCATATTGGGTTAACAATCTTATCTTGAAATAGGATAAAAGTGTCTGATAGGCCTTATACTGGCAGCCAAGCGTTAGTCACCCCATGGTTCTCCACAAAAAAATCATTGTGCATGGAAATGAGTCCTTTTCCACTTGGAGAATCAGTTGAGTCCAGCCAATCTATGGAGGAGGAGAAGTATGCTTTCAAAAGGCAGACTAGAGTGAGTGAACCAGTCTCTTATCCCTATACAGGCTTAAGATAACATTGATTTAGACCTCTTGCGGCCATCGCTGAAGCGCCAGCGGCCAAAGTGAAGTTTAATCCCTTTGTGACTTCTGACCGGAGCAAGAACCGAAAATGGCATTTCAATGCACCTTCCACATTCGCAGGAAGATCATGTCTTCCCCTCTTTCCAAAGAGCCGAGACAGAAGTACAACATTCGATCCATGCCCATCCGAAAGGATGATGAACTGCAGGTTGTGCGAGGACACTACAAAGGTCAGCAGATTGGCGAAGTAGTCCAGGTTCACAGGAAGAAGTACGTCATCTACATTGAACACGTGCAGCGAGAGAAGGCAAACAGCACAACCGTCCATGTGGGCATTCACCCTAGCAAGGTGGTTATCACCACAGACTAAAACTGGACAAAGACCGCAAAAAGATCCTTGAACGTAAAGCCAAATCTCGCCAAGTAGGAAAGGAAAAGGGCAAATATAAGGAAGAAACAATTGAGAAGATGCAGGAGTAAAGTAATCTTATATGCAACTTGAAATAAAAACTGTTAAAATGAAAAAAAAAAAGATAACATTGATTTAAAGAATTTTTATGTAGCTCCAAAACAAAGCACTTAATATATTTCAAAAGAACTCTAGTTATCACCTTTCAGAGTAACTCTAACTTTTTATTTACCTATATAAACACATTAGGAAAGAAATTTATTTTTCAGCCACAAACTCACCTATATAAAAGACATACAGGTGCTTTTAGCAGCCACAGAGAATAAAGTCATCAAATATCTCAAGAAGGTGGTGATATTTTGCATAGGATTTCATCCTTCCCACCTTCTCGTATACATTACCCTTTCTTACCTATTCTGTTTCTTCCTCCTAATTGAATCCTCCCATTGGCTTGTTTTAACTTATTTTATTTAAACTCAATTAGTTAACATATGGTGTATTATTAGTTTCAGATGTAGAGTTCAGTTATTCATCCATTGCATGTAACACCCAGTGCTCATTACATCACGTGCCCTCCTTAACGCCCATCACCCATTTACCCCATCCCCCCACCCACCTCCCCTCCAGCAACCCTCAGTTTATTTCCTAGAGTTAAGAGTCTCTTATACTTTGCCTCCCTCTCTGATTTTGTCTTATTTTTCCCTCCCTTCCCCATGATCCTCTGTTTTGTTTCTTAAATTCCTCTATGAGTAATACTATATGATAATTTTCTTCCTCTGATTGACTTATTTTGCTTAGCATAATACAATCCAGTTCTATCCATGTCATTGTAAATGGTAAGATTTCATTCTTTTTGATGGCTGAGTAATATTCCATTACACACACACTCGCACACACACACCCCATCTTTATTCATCTGTTGATGGACATCTTGGCTCTTTCCATAGTTTGGCTATTATGGACATTGCTGCTATAAACACTGGTGTGCAGGTGGCCCTTTGAATCACAACGTTTGTATCCTTTGGGTAAATACCTAGTAGTGCAATAGCTGGGTCATAGGGTAGCTCTATTTTTGACTTCTTGAGGAATCTCCATACTGTTTTCCAGAGTGGCTGTACCAGCTTGCATTCCTACCAACAGTGTAAGAGAGTTCCCCTTTCTCTGCATCCTCACCAACATATGTTGTTTCCTCGCTTAATTTTAGCCATTCTAACTGGTGTGAGGTGGTATCTCATTGTGGTTTTGATTTGTATTTCCCTGATGCCGAGGGATGGTGGTATTTTTTCCTGTGTTTGTTAGTCATTTGTATGTCTTCTTTGGAGAAATGTCTGTTCATGTCTTCTGTCCATTTCTTGACTGGATTATTTGTTTTTTAGGCGTTGAGTTGGATAAGTTCTTTATAGATCTTGGGTACTAGCCCTTTATCTGGTAAGACATTTGTAAAAATCTTCTCCCATTCTGTAGGTTGTGGTTTGGTTTTGTCAACTTTTCCTTTGCTGTGCAAAAGCTTTTTATCTTGATGAAGTCCCAAGTTCATTTTTTCTTTTGTTTCCCTTGCCTTTAGAGACATGTCCAGCAAGAAGTTCCTGTGGCCAAGATCAAAAAAGTTGCTACCTGTGCTTTCCTCTAGGATTTTGATGGATTCCTATCTCATATTTAGGTCTTTCATCCATTTTGAGTTTATCTTTGTGTATGGTGTAAGAAAATGGTCCAGTTTCATTCTTCTGCATGTGGCAGTCCAATTTTCCCAACACCATTTGTTGAAGAGACTGTCTTTTTCCATTGGATATTCTTTCCTGCTTTTTCAAAGATTAGTTGCCCATAGAGTTGAGGGTTCATTTCTGGGTTCTCTCTTCTGTTCTGTTAATCTATGTGTCTGTTTTGTGCCAGTACCATGCTGTCTTGATGATTACAGCTTTGTAATAGAGCTTGAAGTCCAGCATTGTGAGGCCCCCAGCTTTGGTTTTCTTTTTAAACATTCCTCTGGCTATTCAGAGTCTTTCCTGGTTCCATAAAATTTTAGGATTATTTGTTCCAGCTCTGTGAAAAATATCAATATTTTGATAGGGATTGCATTGAATATGTTGATTGCTCTGGGTACCATAGACATTTTAACAATTTTTGCTCTTCCAACCCATGAGCATGGAACATTTTTCCATTTCTTTGTGTCTTCCTCAATTTCATAAGTGTTCTGTAGTTTTCAGAGTACAGATCCTTTACCTCTTTGGTTAGGCTTATTTCTAGATATCGTATCATTTTTAGTGCACTAGTAAATGGGATTGATTCCTTAATTCCTCTTTCTTCTGTCTCATTGTTAGTGTATAGAAATGCAATTGATTTCTGTGCCTTGATTTTATATCCTGCCACATTGCTGAATTCCCATATGAGATCTAGCAATTTTAAGGTGGAGTCTTTTGGCTTTTCCACATAAAGTATCATGTCATGTGCAAAAAGTGAGAGTTTGACTTCTTCTTTGCCAATTTGAATGCCTTTTATTTCTTTGTGTTGTCTGATTGGTGAGGCTAGGACCTCTAGTACTATGTTGAACAACAGTGGTGAGATTGGGCTCCCTGTCATGTTCCTGACCTAGGGGGAAAGCTCTCAGTTTTTCCCCACTAAGAATGATATTCACTGTGGGCTTTTCATAAGTGGTTTTTATGATATTGAGGTATGTTCCCTCTATCCCTACACTGTGGAGAGTTATAATCCAAGAACGGATGCTGTATTTTATCAAATGCTTTTTTTGCATCAATTGAGAGGATCATATGCTTCTTGTCCTTTCTTTTATTTATGTAGTATATGACATTAATTGATTTGCAGATGTTGCAAATGCATTCCTTTGCATCCCAGGAATAAATCCCACCTGGTCATGGTGAATAATCCTTTTAATGTATTGTTGGATCCAATTGGCTAGTGTCTTGGTGAGAATTTTTGCATCCATGTTCATCAAAGATATTGGTCTGTAATTCTCCTTTTTGATGGGGCCTTTGTCTGGCCAACACTGCCAGTCAGTCTCCCATGTTGTAGCCAGAATGGTCTCTTCAAAACACAACTCTGATGGTGCCACTCCCCTGCATGAAACCTTACAACAGCTTCCCACAGCTCTTAGCTTAAAGACCAGATTCTATAATATGCCCCTCACAGCCTCACATGCAATGGTCTCTCCCATCCTCTGCAGCCTCATCTTGTCCCATATGTCACCTATTCTCTCTCTCCACTCAGGCTAGAAGGATCTTCTTTCAGTTTCCCATATGCACCATGCTTCTTCCTGCCACTGGGCTTTTGTATGGAGTGCCCTTTCTCCCCTCCTCATCTAGTTAATAGAGATCTTAGCCTTCCCATTACAGTTCAAATTCACTGCCATGGGGAAGCCTTCTGTGACCTCCCTGCCTAATACTAAGGTCCTCAAAGCCCTTCAGACTTCTTCTCATGACAGTTGTTATACCTGCTGTCTTGTGTTTTCATATATGGTTATTTGATTAATGTCTATTTCCTCTGGTAAATAGTAAATTCTATGAAGGGAACTCTCCTCATCCATCCATCTTCAGCCCCTAGCACACAATGTTCAATAAATATTTACCAAATAAGTGAACATCCAAAGTTTGTATCATCTCAGAAAATTTTTAGTAAAATTTTTCTCAGCAAATGATGACAAAAAACAAATTAATGAATTCACAGTGATTCATTTTAAGAGACAAAGGTATTCATATGATAACATTTTGAGTGTAATTTTTCTGCCAAATGTATTCTTTGAATAAATAGTATCTTCTTAAATAAGTTCTTTTCAAAAGTAATATGGGAGATCATTTTATTTAACAGAAAGTCACGTATTGTGTGTGTTTGATATTGATATCTCTCTCTATATATGAGATTTATATTTTTTTCTTCCAGAATATGCCTTCTTTTGAAGGTATTTATCTTTAACAATCAGGAAGGAATATCTAAGAATTCAAGTATCACAAATGAAATTCATGACAGTCTCAATTATGGGTTTTTCATGCACAGTGCAATGCTTTTAAGACAAAAGTTAGAGAAACCAAAAAAGTACACAGTATAAGGGATTTCTGAATCTGGATGGAAGTCACTATGAAATGTGAATAGTAATTGTAATTGTACAGGAGTTACCATCCACTGTCATAAGAACAAGCAGGATGTCTGGAAGAAAGGGGAGAAACCACAGATGATGTGGAAAACACTCCCAATGCAGCCCAATCCATACTGGATTGGCTTGAAAATGGCAGTCTTGGTGAAGTGTTCACCTCCCTTTTGGGACTCTTTGAATTGCCTGTTACACCTTAACTTCAAAGCCTGAAGTCCTTGAACCTTAAATGTGTTCCCCATCTCACTCTGAATTCTCTTGTTATTCCTAACACTTTCATGTAGATTTCACTACATTCTTGATTTGAGGGAGGGAGGCAGGTTTTATCCTGGTGCCATTAAGTTATATTTATAAAAACCAAACGTTCATCATCACAACAAAAGGATGATGATGATGATCATTTTATGTTGTTGATGATGATGATATCATGATCATGATGATCATTATTGATCTTTATTGATCCCTTACAATATACCAGGCATTTGCTTAAGCAAGGTCACAGTTAACCTTAATGGCACTTTTGTGTGTCTTTATTTCTGGTGGATGAAATCCACTTGGGGGTGTATGGCTTGAACAGCAAAATACAAG
Organism: Mirounga angustirostris; assembly: GCF_029215605.1. Classification (NCBI taxonomy): domain Eukaryota; kingdom Metazoa; phylum Chordata; class Mammalia; order Carnivora; family Phocidae; genus Mirounga; species Mirounga angustirostris. The sequence goes on from NW_026991709.1 coordinate 105,105,672, forward strand.
CTGAATTTCAGCCTCTACTCACCACCTTGGCTGCCTGCTTCTGTGCAGTGAACAACCTACACAGCCATTCATGGTGGCCCCGTTGTTAAGCATGACTACTCTAGAGAGGATAAAACTGAAGCTCAGTGAAGTAATTTGCATTAGAATAGTCAGTTGTTAAGTAGCAGATTCCGGCTTCTGCTGAGCTCTGGCTCCAGAATCACTGCCTTTGCCCCATAAACTATAGGCCTATACCAGAGAAAGTTTTGGTGTAGCCCCGAGTGGTCTATTATAGTGGTGAGTAAACATGGTATTCAGCACACTATGTTTAAGTAAGTTATAAATGGCTAAAGACATATTCAGAATTGCAAGACACTTAAAACGAGATGGAGACCTTCAATCATTGAACTCTAGTGCTCTTGAGATAAAAAGGGGTTGTGTAACTACAGAAATTATTATTTTTCTTTTTTTTTTTAAGATTTTATTTATTTGACAGAGAGAGACACAGCGAGAGAGAGAACACAAGCAGGGGGAGTGGGAGAGGGAGAGGCAGGCTTCCCGCCAAGCAGGGAGGCCGATGCGGAGCTCGATCCCAGGACCCTGGGATCATGACCTGAGCCGAAGGCAGATGCTTAATGACTGAGCCACCCAGGCGCCCAGATATTTTTCATTATGTTCTATTACAAAGCCTTAGAGTCCACTCTGCACAATGTCTGAGGATCCTTAGGACTGGTCTCTCCTTGACTTTCACACCAACTCTGGCCCTTCAAGTCCCACCAGGCTCCCATCACATAGAATGAGTTAGTTTCTAGAAGCCATTGCACAACCCCTCTCTAAGCCTTGGCCTTTTGCCTATGTTTTTTGTTTCCATTTTTGTTTTTTCAGTGTACCTCTTCTCCCTTCACCTTCCTCACCTCAGAATTCGGCTCAGACACATTTACTCCAGGAAGCTTTGCTGCTTCCCCTGCCCCGTTAAGAAGAGGTGCCTCTCCAGTGTGTTCCAGTCTCCCTTACCTCTGGCTTTCAGTTACAGTTGACCACTAGCGACAAAGGCAGAAGATCAGAGGGAGGGAGCAGAGTGAGGTTGGATTATTTATTCCCAGCTTCCCCTCTGCTTGGTCACTGCAGGTTGACTGTGTCCTATGCCCAAGGCCACAGCTCCTGTCAGTCAGTGTTCTCCATACAGGTTTCCCTCTGAGTCCTAACTGTTCTCTCCGCTCTCTTCTTCAGGCAGAGGCATGTTATGCCTTTCCATGGTTCCTGGCCCCAGAGTACTATGGTGCTTTTTCTACACCTTGCTCACATCTGTGTAAATAGTCCCTTTATTAACTCCCCTCAATTACCCAGCTTGAGGTGTCCTCTGTTTCCTGCTGAGACTCTCTGTGATATATAACTGATCCCATCTGGGGCCCAGGGGGGCTTCATGCCTGTGCTGGCTGGACCTTCACAGGCTCCAGGCTCCTGCTTAGTCCTTAAGAAAAGCAAAGTCCTTTCTAATGAGTCTTCAAAAGGACCTTCAATTAACGTCCAATATGACCTCACCATGACAGTTTGTTACCCAATCTCTTTCCTGGATCTTACACCTAGAAAATCTTGCATTGCCTTCACACCCTCAGCCCTCCACCCATGGCTTTGTCCCAGAACAACTGCTTTATGAAGTTGCTTCTAAGTTCATGGATCCTTCCAGATTCTTACACATCCCTCTTGTACCTCTGCCCTTTTCTGCCCTCTTCCTAAATACCCTTTTTCCTTCCCTAGCACAAGCCCAGCTCCCATGTCACCTCCTCCTAGCCAGAAGTAGAATTTCCTTTCTTTGAGTGTTGTGGTGCTTGGCTTTTCCTTCTCCAGTGGCACTTGCCAAACTCCACATTGAACTGTATAATTTGTAAAATGCTTGACCTCACCTACAAGATGATAAATCCAAGTTCCCTCTGTACTGAGCATTGTAAACCCCTCAGATCCAAACACAGTGCCTTACAGCTTATCTGTGCTCAAAAGTACATGTGGGATGGCTGGATGGTTGACAGATGAACAGACGACTATTCTTTATTGCTTTGCTCTTCCTGCCATGGGGCTCCTCAGCTTTAAGGTCTTTGTCTGGTATTTCTTCACTCTTATTCACCAACTGCATGCTGAGTAAGATTAATACCTTCAAAATTCATTTTTTAGCAACATAAATATCTTCAACCCTTGGTGCACACAAGAAATACAATTAATGTATAAACATTTGTATTGACACTCAGAAAGACTTTTAAGTTGGTAAACACAGTAACAGTTTGGGCTCCAATTGCTTGAGAGAATTCAGTTTAATATTCCATAGCTTTTCAGCCAACTGACAATTGAAGAGAAGAACAGATCCAGGTTGGTAGAGATGTCTTAGCCAAATTGTGGCACTTTAAATGAACTAATGCATTAATTGGTAAATGAGAAAATATTTATTTATCTTGCATGTGTTACGTGCTAACAAGACTAACAAGATAGTTTCAGACACATGATCGTTCTCTCAGTCTAATTCCACATGTTATTTTTCAAATAGATTATGATCATACCTAGAAAAAATTAGTTCCCTGTTTTGATCATGAAGACAGGGTTATCATGAGAATTATTGCTTACAAGGATATGATATGGGCAATAGACCTTTTAAAATGAAACATGGCCTCTCATGCATATGCTAGATATAATTGCAAAAAAAATTAAGAGATGGGATAGTAAGTGGAAAAATTTTAAGTCTCTTTGTTTTTTGCCTTTGAAACTATTTTTAAATTAATCCTACAGCTACAAATAGCCTGGCTTTTACAAAATTATCTAAAGCCGACTCTGATGACTAAATTGGGTCCTCACATGCAGCTACTTTAAAGTTCTGCTAACATTTCCTTCCTACAACCCTTTCCATGGACTTTTTCCCTGGGATAATTTTGCCTGAGCTATACAGTGATAAGCCTCTGCTTGGCAGCATTTCTCGACAGTCCTTCAACCTTTTGTGCTCCAGTAAACCTGTCATTTTGTCTTGAGTCTTTCATGGTCATTATGGTCATATGGGCATTATGTAAGTCTGTGGGTATGATATCCTGCCACTCTGTGTCTCAAGCAATTCCTTCAGCTATTTTGCCAAGTTCTCCTTGCAAATTTTTGTCACATACTCTTCAAGTACAACATTTGTAAAGTCTTTTTTTTTTTTTAAGAGAGAGAGAGCAAGTGAGCATGTGGGCAAGTGGGGGAGGGGCCGAGGGAAAGGGAGAGAGAGAATCTTAAGCAGGCTCCATGTTCAGTGCTTGGAGCCCAACATGGGGCTGGATCTCATGACCCTGAGATCATGACCTGAGCCGAAATCAAGTCGGATGCTTAATCAACTGAGCCACCCAGGCACCCAAGTGCAACATTTGGATCTGCCTTGAGAAGAAATACTTGAAGCTAATTCCTTATGTCAGATCCAGAAGGATCCATGGGCTTAAATATTACCTAAATCAACCATGATTTCTAATCAGCTCAGGTATCATGACTATTTCAAATGCCTCTTTGAGTAAATATAGAAGACTGAGACTAGAAAACTGTACTGTTATGAAGCCATTACATTAAATAATCTTACCATTAAATCCATGGCAAGAAAGCAATGTGATTACAAGCTATGAAGTAAAGTCTAATAAAAGCAGAGGATGGAGGGGGCCATAGTGCTTACTTACCTAGTATCTTCACATAAGTTTCTTAATTTTGACTTTTGATCTCATCATCTTTGTAAATCAGGTGGGGTCTTGCTGATCAGAAAACTATAGTTGAAAGGACTCAAATCTAACTCTTCTGAATTCTTATTAAAAAAATCCTTGATCATCATAATTAGATTAGCAATTTTTTCTCATTTGGAAGCATAGGAAATGGATGTTTTAGGAAAGATTTTAATGTAAGTCTCAGCCTGGGTCTTTCATTATTTGTTTGTTTAGAGTTTGTTTTCTTTTTATCTTGGATCTCCCTTTGGACCTTCTGTTCCTCCTCTCAGACAGACTGCTGCCCCCTTCGTGACTCAAGAGCACGCTGTTAGTAAACACTGAACCCATGGTCCAGGCCACTGTGAGGCTATTCTGGCTCTCGAGGACATACAGCCCAGGAAAGACCTAGCATCTGTCCTAAGTGCTTTATCCGAGGTAACTGTGGAGTGTAGAGGCCGCGCAAAGGAAGCGAGCATCATGGTTATGAGAAAATTAAATTTTCAAAGAGCATTACAGTCTTTAATACTCTAAATCAGATGATTCCTAAGTAAAGCAAAGCAAAGCACTGAAATCATTTTCTTTTCTTTTCTTTTTTTTTTTAAATATTTTATTTATTTATTTGAGAGAGAGAGAGAGAGCACAAGTGAGAGGCAGCGGGAGAAGCAGACTCCCCACTGAGCAGGGAGCCTGATGCAGCACTCCATCCCAGGACCCTGAGATCATGACCTGAGCCGAAGGCAGACACTTAACTGACTGAGCCACCCAGGCGCCCCTGAAATCATTTTCTTGAAATTGATAGTCAATACTTCTTGAGTTCCTGGTTTCCCTATGCTCTGCTGGGCACGATACTAGCTGCCATGAAGATTCTCCAAAGATGGGAGACACTTCTCAACACTAAAGTCTCAGATCAAAGATACCCTCAAATGTCCAAGCTCTTTCCTGACCACCTATGTGAGTGTGCACCAACCCCCAGGTCCCTCCCTACTCCATTTTTTTCATAGCCCTGTCACTATCTAATAATATATTTGATAGTATTTTCAGTTTTTAGCTTTAATTTGGGGTTGACAATAGAACATTCAATTGAATAGACATCAAATGGGGGTAGGGGGGAGGGAGGCCAAAGTAGCCTTAGTAGAATTTTGTTTATGAAAACTGTACATTTCACTGGAGGGCACATACTGCATGGAGCACTGGGTGTTATATGCAAACAATGAATCATGGATCACTACATCAAAAACTAGTGATGTACTATATGGTGACTAACATAACATAATGAAATAAAATTAAATTTAAAAAAAAAGAAAACTATACATTTCATACATTTCATCATTCTTATCCTGAAAATGCTGTCAAGGTGGAGAAATCCTCTTTGTCTAAAGTAGTTATTTGACCTATATTAGAAAAGAGAAGTGGTAGGATAGGAAGAATAGGTTGTGTTTATATGGTCAAACAGGCACTGTCTAAATTTCCAAATGATGGAACACATTTCATTACTTCCAAAGTGCTATGAAAATTGAACATAATATATGTAAGTAAATATTGTCATAATCCCCAGAAATCAGATGCTTACCTATGAATTTGGAGAGTAAATCTTAGGTAGTTGACAAAATGAATGAAATTCTTTAGTTCAACATTAAAACTTCTGACTTTTGACATTGTAACACATCTTCTAATTCTATGATTATGTGTAATCATACACACTCTACTTCACTGCAAAATTAACCTTTTCACTCAAAAAATACTTACAGATTTGCTGTATTTGCCAGGCACCATATTAGTTGCCTGGTGATATATCGGTGAACAAAGCAAAGGCCCTCATGGAGCTTTCAGTTAAATGGGAAAGACAGACATGAATCAGATAAACACCAATAACTATCTACCAATGATGCTTGATGTAAAAGAAATATGCCAGATGCTATGAGAACATATGGCAAGGGAAGCCACTCTGGTCTGAGTTTGGGGAAGTTCTCCCAAAAGAAGCAACATTTGAGTTGACTCATGGAATGATTAGTTGTTGACTGGGCAGAGATGAGCATATGCAGAATGGAGAAGGAGTATGTGTGTTCCAGAGTGGAAATAACCATGTCCAAAAGAGTTGGGCTTGCCTTTGCAATGTTGTGTCTTCAGGAAAAATACATCTTTGGGGGCACTCCTTTGACTTTTGCTGCCAAATAGTTAAATACACTTGGTTTGTGATTAGTCATAAAGCTGTGCTTCTAAGCAGTTCATCTGTACAGACTATCATGAAACAAAAGAGTTAAGAAGCACAGAAAGCTGGATATCTGGATACGCCTTAAAAACTGCTAACCAGATCCTCTTTTTGTGAACTATATTCCTTTTGAAAATCTCAGTGAGGACTTTCAACAGGTTCCCATTATCATATCTAAATTGTGCATTCCTTTAGGGACAAAGGGGGAAAGATTAACCAAATTCATAATTTATTAGCACACTTTCCAAATATGCCTACTGGGTTCTCGTTCATTGTACAATTCTGACTTTTGATTGCTTGCCAAATAAATAATGGGAAATAAATAGTTTGATCATTCTCTTACCTTCAACAGTTGTAAATCAAGATGGCCAGCCTCTCATAGAAGGAAAACTTAAAGAGAAGCAAGTCAGATGGAAGTTCATCAAAAGGTGGAAAACTCGTTATTTTACACTGGCTGGAAATCAACTTCTGTTTCAAAAAGGAAAGTCTGTAAGTTTCCCCCTTGTCTTTTACACTTGTATTTTTAAGGTCTTGATCTACATCAACCAGGTAGGCATTTTGTCCTGAGTTAAAACGCCAATAATTTGTCCTTTTCCATTAATAATTTCACAGTGTCATTTTTTTTTTTTTTGCATATGTCCCTTGGACTGTCTATTCTGTTCAGTCCTATGTTAGTTGGTTTACTGTCTCTCTTCAGTTTATTACAGGAGATCTTTTTTAAGTTGACTTAAGTTTAGAAGATAAACTGCCAAAGGACTACCCAGTGAGCTTGATTTGAACCGTGTGCCTTTTGTTCCCTTATAGATCACCTACATAAATTAATAGCTTATGATATTGACCCTGACTTCCTTTATAACTAAAGGTTATATTTGGAGTCAGGGACCCAGGGAAGAGAGACAGCAGGCTGGGAGAAAGAAAAAGGCTGATTTATTTTAAGTACTTTTCATAGTCAACTAAGTTCAGTGCTGGTTAGGGAAAACCACTATCATCTTGCAGTCATTTAATACTCAGTTAAATAGAACAGGATTCTAAAAGAATTAATAAATATTCATTTAATGTAATTTTCAATCTGAACTAGGATGCTCAGTAAATATCTGTACTCTGAAATTTCAGTGAGAAACTTCTGAAATAGCATTTTATTCCAATCAGCAATGCAAAGTTATTCCTTTCTTCTCAAGTCAGTTTTATTTATCATTAAATTCTATTCATTCAGGATCAGGGAGAAAGAAATCTTGACCTACCTCTTGGATATTTTGAATATAATAATAATAGCTTAGCACATGCCACCCTGGATTGCCTTAAAGAATCCTCAAAACGGTCCTTTGAGGTCAGCACTATTGTTTTTGTCATGTTACATATGGGTAAATCTGGGGTGCCTTTCCCTCCCTCTCTCCCTCCCTGCCAGCGGATGGAAGCATATTCCTCTGGGCTGGGTGATCTCGGTGGCCTTCTGCACAGTGCACAGGCCCTGAGAGCTGGTGTCTTTCCCAGGATGGGCAGGCACCAGGTTAGATCTGACAGAAAGAAAGCCTTGTGGAATCTGACTTGAGTGGGAAGTGGGGGCACTTTCGGTCTTTATCTCGCCTGCCAGGCAAGCCAGGGAGAGCAAGACCCTGGCCTTTGGATTTCTGTCTTGTCCCACTCTTACAGGTATTATTTGAGCCCCAGAATCAGAGTGATGTGGAAATATGTGCATATGTACACATGGTCATCCATCCACTCCTGTGGAAAGATGCCCAGAGAACACGCATACAACACCCTGCTGATGCCTTTACACCTACTGTGCCCCACTCATGGATTTGGGGACCCAGGGTCTGTCAGTCATTGCCAGGATATCAAAGATATCTGGGAAATACAAAGGAACTAAAGGTTCTGACAAGTCTTGCAGGAAAGAGCCCACTTAATTTTGTTTAACTACTATATCTCAAACTTGTTCCACCATATGGTACTTTTACATCATGTAACATCAGACCCTCCCCACTCCCTTCCCCTTGTGAGAGAGAGAGAGACAGAGACAGAGAGAGAGAGACTTTGATTGGCTTGACCAAAGTTAGAGCCAGTAAGGTAAAAAGGGATAAAACTGGAGTCAGGCACAGGCCGCGTGACATCAAAGCTTGTTGTTAAATGAATGTACTGTCCTGCTTCCCGGGAATACTTAAAATACAGAGCAGTGGCAAACCAAACTGTGTTTGAATTCATTAAAGAAAGATTTTAAATTATTTAAAAATTATGAGTCACTGAAAACATATGCACTATATCTTTAGAGTGCTCATTATAAAATGTATTTGAACTTTTTACGCAACAGGAATAAAGTATGGTATATCCGAATTATGACAAATTTTGATGAACGCTTTTTTAATTAATAAAACGTCATGTTAACTTTTTGAACGGAAAAAAAAAACCCTAAGCTCATGCTACTTTATTCATCTGCGTGTATTATTAAATATACAGATGGACTTTTCTGTGGCTGAAGATCTTTTTGAAAGGGAAGCATAATGGTTATTCAGACAGTTACTGGACTCAATTCAGACAGTTATTGGAGGTTTAAAGAAACTTTCCTTAGCATAGCTGCACACTGAAGTATTTTTAAAGTGTTTAAAATGACCATCTGAATTTCCTGTTTTTATTAAAGAAATCAGAAGTTAAGATGCAATGATTTCTCAGATCCCTTGAGACAGAGCAGAGTTAGTGCATAAGAATATTTTTCCTGAGCTCAAATAATGACCTTTATACTTCTTGATTCAGAGCTTTTTAATAAAGCTTAGAGTAGGCTATTTTATAATTGGCTAACTTGTTTGATATCTTTATAGGGAAATAATGGTTTGACATTTCAGAAATCTGACAGAACATGTGGCTCAAATATTGAGAAATATATAATGTACTATAACGACCACAGCAAATTCCCTCTCATCCCCAGGGACACAGTGACCTAGCAGGGGTCATCAGTCCAGCTGAAGCTTCAACCCCTTTCTTGTAAATGAGAAAAATGTGCATTTTTAATAAGGACTGAAAGACTATGGTGTTATTTTTTTACTTTCGCGTTCGTAAGGTCTTGATCTCTACCAACCAGCTAGGCAGTGGTGCCCTTTGACTTCCTGTCCACTTCTCTTGGGTAATTCACTGTCCCTCTTTAGAGAACTATGGTAACTTTTTGTTTTCTTGATCAGTTCCTCCATGTATCAATTTCTGTTCTATAGACTAATTCAAAGAAATACAATCTTATTACTGTCAGATATTTACCATAAACCAAATTAAGCTAGCAAATTATTATCTTGTGCAGGTATCTTCAAACTTTATTCTGTCTATTCCCTAAAAGAATTTTGAAAATCTGTGTAATACCTTGCAGCATTTTAAGTTTATCATAAGTTTAAACAGTCCACAAACTGTAATTTCTGTTGAATTGAAAATATTATCATTTTAAAATAAAAAGTTCACACCTCTCCTTTAAGTATAACCATTGGAATAAGATACCGTAGCAATTTGACACCTAACACCATCCATTAAAGAAATACATAAATTAGTTCATCTTTATTTTTTTTACTATGTTCAGTTAGCCAGCACATAGTACATCATTAGTGTTTGATGTAGTGTTCAGTGATTCATTAGCTGCATATAACACCCAGTGCTCATCACAACACATGCCCTACTTAATACCCATCACAATGTTTACATGGTATCATTTTTCTTTGAAATCATATTGTTTTCTACCAGTCCCACAGCATTTTATCCTGATCACCCAATCATTTTTTACTGCAATAAAACTATGTATATAAATTGAAATTTAATTATTTTAATATTTTGTGAGTATCAGTCTCTAAATGTTAGATATTTTATTATTATATTTTTAAAATTATATCATTTATGGAAAGTCATAAGTATAACACCAAATGTAATAAATAGTTACTGAACACTAAAAAGTGAAATGCTATTGGAAATGCATCTCTTAATGAAATAGCTGGGGAGTGAGTGTGTTGCTTTGTTTGAAGGACACTTCCCTAGCATCAATATTTTGAGTTGCTTTTTTCATTTGTTTGATCCTCCTGAGATTTTTCCAAGTTGGATGATACACCATGGTAACTTCAGGATGAGTGAAAAGGGTGCCTTTCCATTGCAGAGCGAAAGAAGAGTGGGTTGTGTAGGGGAGATGGAAAAGGAGAGTTGGCAAGACCCTCAAGCACAGGCACATCCTCCAGTAGACGAAAGAATTCAGGGATGTTAAAGAAATTGCTGTAAAGAAGTATTTGATCTTTTGAAACTATTCATAAGCCCATTGGGATGACCCTCCTGTTGCAGTGGTGATCTGTAAGCCTCTGTTTTGATGCCAGAAAAATGTAGATCATTAAGTATTCTTTCACTTAATGTTTGTAGACAAATCATACTTCCAAAGCTCCAGTGTATTTCAAAAACAGTTTGATCTGCTTAAACATTAGGACGCTGTTTATTCAATTAATTCACCTTTCTCAGAGATAACACAAAGGAAAATTCAATTTCATGCTTCCCAAATTATTTCAGATCCTGCGTTAATAGTACTCCAATTGTACTATTGCATTTTGCTCTATTGATACAGTGTTGATATCCATCGAACATGACATGAAATCAAAGAAATATTAATCAAACATTTTCCCAAATCCCACCGAATAATAATTTCTTATAAATTGGCCATCTTGTGCCAACTTAATATACTGGAAATAGGGCCAATTGCTCACTCCCTCCATTGTTCTAATGAATGACTCACTGAGGCCTTAGCATGCAAAATAACAAAAGTTATGAACCATATGCAGTGAAAGGATTCTGATCCTCTTGGAAAATTCTCCAGTTGCCAGAGATATTTTCATGCTCTGGGAGCCAGCTCATGTTCTCTCCTTCCCATATGCATTTCAGAAAGATGATCCTGATGACTCTCCAATAGAACTCAGCAAAGTACAGAGTGTGAAAGTTGTGGCCAGAAAACGCAGGGACCGCTCCCTCCCTCGAGCTTTTGAAATCTTCACAGACAATAAAACCTATGTTTTCAAGGCCAAGGATGAGAAGAATGCAGAAGAGTGGCTCCAGTGTATCAATGTGGCAGTTGCCCAAGCAAAAGAGAGGGAAAGTAGAGAAGTAACCACATATCTGTAGGGATTTGCAAGCCGACCTCACACTGACTGTATACAATGGGCATTGCATTATCATTGCCAATGTCAAGAAAAAGAGATAAATTCACCAAGTCACGTTGTGTTTTTCTAAGTACCAGTGGAACTGTTTTCCCTAAGAAGCAGGACCTAAAAGTGGCACGATTTTTATGCATTTCATATTCTAATGGCACCTCGTTAACTCCAGAACATCTGTGTGATTCATACAGGAAAAGGAGCTACAGAAGGTATGGGGCAGAAAGGGGAGAGTGAAGGATCTAGGAACCTCTGTAGATATGCCATTGTATGTTGTAAGAACACAACTTTACAAGATACCTGAAATACCTATCCTGAGTTAAGATTAAGCACTTCTGATGAAAACCACAGTCTGCCAAAAGTATTAGAAGAAAAAAAAAAAGCCCTATTGGGAAAAGTCAAAATTATTGACCCTGAGGGAAAACATATAACTGACTTACATAGACATACAACTGTCTTTTTTCTCTCTAATGCAAATGAGGCGAACACATGGTAAAATGGTTCTCAAGTGAAGACAGTTATATAATTAAATGTCTGTCTTTCAGAACAACTTCTCTGATTATTCCATTTAGGTTCATATAATATGATCTAAAGTGTAGGTTCTTGACTATATCTCCTGCCCAAGGCAGTAAGTGTAAGCTAGGATAAACATAGAAACCATTTTCACCATCTTCAAAATATGGGCCATTTCCATTAAACTTTGAGATGTTAAAGTTCTATACCTTTCTTCTTTATATTCAATCTTTTAATATCTCAAAATTACATTTAATGGATTTTCCCATAACTCATATTTTTTAAAAAAATTAAGCGGTGGCAGGCAGAATTACAGAATGATTCCCAATGGCCTACACCCGGACCCTCCCCTTGAGTGTGGTGGGACTTATAATTTGCTTCTAACTAATAGAATAAGGCAGAAAGAATAGGATAGTCTCTTCCATGATTATGTTACATTACATGGCAAAAGTGAAGAGATTTCTGGTTCTTAATCAGGTGACTTTGAGCAAGTCAAAAGGGGGATATGACCCTGGGTGGGCCTGACCTCATCAGATAAGCCCTTTAAAAAAGAGTGAACAAGTCAGAGACTCTCTCTTCCATTGGCCTTGAATAAGTAAGCTGCCACGAGTTCTATAGCTTCAAGGGAATGAATTTTGCCAACAACCAGCGAGCTTGGAAGAGGATCCCAGCCCCAGCCAACACCTTGATTGCACCTTTGCGAAACCCTGGGCAGAGGACCCAGCTAAGCTGTGCTTGGACGTCTGACCTAGGGGAACTTTGAGATAATAAATACATGCTGTTTAAAGCTGCCACATGTGTGAAAGTTTGTTCCGTAGCAATAGATAATACAAACACTAACTTGGTATACATATAAAGGGTCATTTTTTCTTTAAAATTTATTGACCATATAGTCTAGTATAGAAACCTGGAAAAAAAATCTAAGTAGTCAATATTCTTTTTTTTTTTTTAAGATTTTATTTATTTATTTGACAGAGAGAGACAGCGAGAGAGGGAACACAGGCAGGGGAGTGGGAGAGAGAGAATCAGGCTTCCCGCTGAGCAGGGAGCCCGATGCGGGGCTTGAGCCCAGAACCCTGGGATCACGACCTGAGCCGAAGGCAGACGCTTAACGACTGAGCCACCCAAGAGCCCCAGTAGCCAATATTCTTAATTCTACCTTGACTCTACTGCCAACTCACTAGGATAGGAAATATATAAGAGGCCAAGTTTGAGGAGAGAAACAATTGAATTTTAACATGTAAATTTTGAGGGTATTGTGAGTAACAAAATTTATTACAAGTTGGAAACAGTTCTGAAGATCAAGATTTTGCCTCACTGGATATATAGATGGTCACTAAAGATATGGAATTAGCTGAAGTTACTCAGGGAGAAGACAAAAGAACAAATAAGGGCTTCCTTGGGATACCCAACATTTAAACAATGGGCTGCTAGATTGGCTGGTCAGTGTTCAGAGATGTTATAGACCAGGGGAAACAATGTCACAAACACCAAAAATAAGGTTTAGGAAGAAGGGAGAGATTAACAACGTAAAACCCCAGAGTAATCACTTAAGATAAAGAATGATTTTTGTAGTTAGGAAGCAATTTGTATCATTGGTAGGAACAATTTCATCAGAATGATGAAGTAAAAGTCAAATTTCAGTGGGTTGAAGAATCAAAAGGAGGTTAGGAGTTTAAAGCAATAATTAGACAATATTTTCAAAAAATTGGGGCTAAGATACAGAAAATGTTTTGTTGTTTGTTTTAAAGATGTATTAGACTTAAGGGGGAAGAGTCTAACATACAGAAAGAAAGAAGAAAAATAACTTTGCTTGAGCAAAGTTTCTAGAAGTGATGGAAAAGGATTAAAATTCATGCCACAGCAATTTATGGAACAGCTAGCAAGTAACAGGTCCCATGTTTGGCCTGGGGATACAAAAATAAAAGACCCAGCTCCTCTCCTCAAAGAGTTTACAGGGTACTGGAGGAGACAATCATGTGCAACAAAGATTGAAATGCTAAGAGGCAGGGGCCTGTGGAAATGCAGGAGAAGGCACCACTGTCATTGACTTGGAACTCAAAGCATGGGCTCCCTCACTGTTTCTCAGCACTCTTAGAGAAGGGACTTGTCCTAAAGAACTAAGTAAAAGGGTCGTGGGCAGATGAGAAGATGGCCAGTCGAGGGAACCGCGCTGCAAAAGCACAGGCAGGAAAGGGAACAAAACCTGGTCCATTTGCAAAACAGCAAGTCCTTATGTAGGATTGGAACATAAAGGGGCTGTTGAGGAATGGTGCAGAATGATGCCGGAGAGGCTTACAGGGCCACGGCATAAAGGGCTTGGTTCTATGCTAAGGATCTTGAACTCTTTTCTTAAGATGATGAAGCACCTTTAAAGGTCTTAAGATTTGCATTTAGAGAAATAATTTTGATAGTGGTATAGAGAATGGATTGTATGGATGTAAAAAATCCTATCAGGGAGATCATTTGGGAGGTTCTTGGAAGTGGTGAGGTCTACTAGTAGCAGAGGAGATAGAAGGGAATGGAAATGCAGGAAAAACATTGAATTAGTAAAACAGATTGGACACTGGTGGATTGGATGGAGCCTAGGTATAGGAATGGGAAGGAAAGTGTCTCTGATGATCCCTGGGTGCATTCTTGGGAAGCTTGATGCATGATGGTAGCATTTACTGAGAAAGAAAATTCTAAGGCAACAGTTTAAGAGGTGAGCCAAATGGTAAATTCAATTTCAGTGTATACACTTAGAGTATAGATTGGTGATTCATCTTGGACTAGAGAGACATCTCCTTCTATGAAGTCAGGCAGGGAAAGGCAAGAATAGGTACAGTTGTAAATGAGTCTTTAAATATTATTTTGAAATCTAGCAGCCCATTCTTAAGAGTCACTTGAGTAACCCTAGCTGTTAATTAGAAAAAACTGGTAACAGACAAATAGAATATTAAATGACACTGCATTAGTTATTAATCATTTAAATGCCAACAATGTGCTGAAATCTTTCATAGCAGAGAGATTACAGTAAAACTCAATCTGGTTGTATACCGATCCTGTTTTCACTGAATGCTTGTCCTAAGAAAGAAGAGAATGGCCCTACTAGCTCAATTTGGAAGAAATGAATTATTTTTGTTACTTGTTACAAAGTCCTTGTGATTTAATTAACTGGATGCCTCTAGTTTAGAATGCCACTCTCAGAGCCTTTGAACCAAATCTAAAAAGAAATAAATGTATGAAGTGTGAATAATGACTTTTCTGGTTTCATTCCCCGAGGTAGTAGTCATTCCAAATGCAAGCAAATTCTCCTGGGTTTAGAATCACACAAGAATCTCAGACTCGTCAGCTTCCCCCTAACATTTCTGGCACTTCCATCCCTGTTGCCAGCTAGCTTACCACAGACTGGCCTTTCCCAAGAGGACTGCAGTTCCTGATCCTGATCTAAGAAGAAACCGCTTTTCTAAACATGTTTAAACCTTTAAAAATGTTGGGATGAATACAATTATAATCATGGTTAGAAATTCAAGTGGTTTTCATTTTTATTTTATTTTGGTTCTTTTTTCCCCTCTCAGAGAGCCGTGGAAACAAACTTTTATATGTGAGACTCTTATCTGGTTATTTCTTGAGAACCTGGAGTTTGGTAAAAATAAATGTTCAGTACTTTTCTAACAGGAGTTTTCTGGAAAATCCTTGGCTGTTGATGTTGAGAGACATATATTGGGTTATCTTCAATCCACCTACTTTCTGTTGGCACTTTTGGGCCTATTATTGTAACTTTATTCTCAGGCATAAATAAGGAGGACCCGGTTGAAAAACTACCTTTGAGAGATTTATTTTTAAATTTAAAGGTAAATTTACATTTACAAATTGCCTTTAGGAAACCATTGCAAGATGAGGTAAGAGAATATGTGAGAGGAATTCATGGTACATTGCAGAAAAGTCAACTCAAAAGTACCCTAGTCAAGATTTTAAATCCTAGGCTTAAAAGCCCAAGCCAGGATTCCCAGTCCCAAAATCTAAGTTTTTAGATGAAAAACCAAGAAAAACCCAAAATGTCATCTTGTTCCAGAATAGCTCAAGTTTATAGGCTTCTTGAGACCATTCTTCCCCAAAGGTACTTCTGAAAGACCGAGGAGTTGAAAAATTGGGAAGATTACTACCAAGGCAGTGAAGGTTAGAGAAGGTGGCGCAGGCTCTGGTCATGAGCACATGAGGATTCAAGTCCTAGCTCTACCAAAACTAAATGAGCAACCTGAGTAAATGACTCATCTTTTATCTCTAAGTTAGGGATAATGATGTTGATGGAGCAGAATTGGTGTGAGGCTTAAATGTCAAGTAAAAGCATCCAGCAGAGAATTCCACCAAAGGAGGAAAAAATCCTACAAATGAAATTATGATGCCATGTCTTAATAATAGTCTAATCAGTGGTGTTTTACTTCCAAATGTCTTTTATCTATTCTGAGAGTTTGGGCAGTTTCTTCTGACTTGGGTACCTTGAGTGATATGTGATAGGTAATTCTTTTGTATCTATTTCAGCAACAAAATGAAACCCACCCTTCTCTACATGTTGATATCTTCCTTCATTAGGTAAAACATTTAGTGCCTGCTTTGCAAGACATATGGACCTGCGGTCATTCCTCCAGTGATGGCTCTTTGGTTCCCAAATGTCACATTTCATCCCACTCTTTCTTTGCTTCTCTGTGTACATGGTAACTTTTTGTCTCAAAGTCCAATCATATTATAGTTTTTAAGACATACTAAAGAGTAATTAACACATATAGTGTCGACCATACAGGTAACTCAGTTGAAGTGACAACACGAAGAACTGGGACCCAGTTTGAGTGACACTTGGTCACAGTCATTCCTAGTGGATGACAACTGCCAAACACCACTGATTATAAGACAACTCCCAGTTTCAGAACTGAAAATATGGGAGAAAAAAAAAGTAAATAAGCAAAAGTAAGTATTAATTTAAGAGTTCTACATGGATTTGTTTCATAGTAATCAAAACTGTATGCAAATGTTTTTGTGAACAATACAGCATATTGCATATGTAAGAAATTTTGAAATATTTTAAAATGGTTAAAATGTGCCCAATGCATCCATTCTCAAAGGTATGGGATCAACCATTTCTGTGAATGCTTACCTTCTGTATTACCAGGGTTCTTCAGAGAAATAGAACCAACAGGATATATAAAGATAGATATGTAAGAGGAGATTTATTATAGGAATTGTCTTGTGTGGTTACAGAGGGTGAGAAGTCCACAATCTGCCATCTGCAAGCTGGTGACCCAGGAAAACCAGTGGTGTAATTCAGTCCAAGTTGAAAGGCCTGGGAACCAGGGAGGTACTGGTGTTAGTCCTAGAGTCTGAAATCCCAAGAACCAGGAGGTCTGATGTCCAAAGGCAGAAGAAGATGGACATCCCAGCTCAATAAGAGAGAAAGAATCCATGATGCCCACCCATATTGGTGAGGCTGGATCTCTTTACTCAGTCTAATGATTCAAAATGCTAATCTCTTCCAGAAACATCCACACAGAAACACCCAGAAATAATATTTTACCAACTATCTGGGCATCCCTTAGGCCAGTCAAGTTGACACATAAAATTAACCATCACACACTCTCCTTTGATGGAAATAAAGATGGTTAATATCCACACACAACCCATGTTCCCGATGCCTCTATTTCTGCCTTCCTGTGTTCTCCTTTATCCAAATTCTCTTTTTTGGCAGGGACGCTAATAGGAAATGGGCCAAGGTGGCAGGAGTGAGGGTAGGGGGCACTGGTATGTCTTTTAACCATTGTCACAGATTGGAGAGCCTGGAGGTAAAATTAGGATGGTGTCTAAGGAGGAATTCCAGACCAAATAGGAGGAGCATTTCCAGAAGAGGCCCTCAAGGTCAACCATACCAGAGACAAAATGAGGGAGGCAGGGCCTCAATCCAGGTTGGAAGCTGGGGAACCAGGGAAGAGCAGAGGGAGGCACAGGGCAGAGCAGATGGAACTGAGGAAGTCTGTAGGACCTTTAAGGGAGCACACTAATTCCCAGGCCTGGCTGTTCTCAGGTACTTGCCCAGGCAAGGAGAGTTCTATTCAATGAGCTTTGATGAGACATTTCTCTACCTCCCTGTGTGTGTTTTTCAGTTACCAGGTTATGTAAGGCCCCATAGCCATGTACTTGACAGAACAGGCGACCAGCTCCCCCAGAGGCCTTAGGGAGCCTGGGTCCCACCATGAGACTCCAGCCTTGCAGAGCACTTTCCATATGGACATTCTTCTCATTCTATACCCCCAACCCAGTACATATTGAACTTGTCTACTTCAAAGAAAAACTTTCTGGGGGTATGGGGAGGGGGAGCTGGAAATCCTGAAACTTTCTTGCACATTTTTCTGTAAGATGATAATCAGACACATTGTGTTTACATGGTTCCTTATGGCTTTGTGGGCAAACCTTTTTAAAAGCTTGCATCCAATAGAAAGAAAATGCCTTTCCTTTTTCAATCAATAAAATGATTAGAATTCACTTTGGTACTGAGAACCTGGAAGAATTACAAAGAAGTCAAATAATGTAAAAATAAAAAGTACTCATACAAGTGACAGACCCTTTTGTTCATTGGAATAACAGTGCTCCTCAAGATCTCACTGGAAATTAAGGAGTAGGGGACGGTAATAACAGTGACTTCTAATTTTTCCCTTTTGAATTCCTCTTTGCCTTGTTTTGTTCTTTGACTACCAGTCCACTCACATCAGTGATGTCCATATACACATTGATACACATATACACACGCATATTCTTTCACACTGGTGTGATGACAATAACAATGGTTTTCACACATGCGTTATAGAAATCAATCTTATTATTTCATTATCTCAAATTTCTCTCTGTCTGTCTAGGCTGGGATTTCATGTAATCAGAAGACCTTTATGTGTGTTCCATTTTTTTCTGGACAGAGATTCACTTCTACAAACCAGATTTCCTCTGGGAGTATTCTGTTCCCTCTTAATTCTGAAGTATTGTAATATGGAGGAAATCGTCTAAATGCCCTTTCTCTTGAGAGAGAAAAACAAGGGTCCTGTTTGCCAAACTAATCTATAAACCCAAAAATCAGAATGGAGCCCATCTTTTTAATTTAACCAAAACCACAGTTTGGAAATGTCTATTTAAAAAAATTAACCATTAAATATAATACTTAGGGTATGTGTGATCCAAGTGCTGATTTGAGAACATTTTAATCAGGATTCACTCAAACAATTAAGACAGAAATCTAATGCTTCTCAACACCCCTCACCTCCATATTCATGCTCTTGGCATCACTAAATCCTGCTGTATATCAGCCTCAGTTGAATACAAATCAAATTCCACTGCAGCTTATCCTGTCATGGTGATGTTCCAATGTAAGGAAATACTGGAAGCATGTAAGACAGCCAAGCACACTAGACCAAGTTCTTCCAAGAAAGGGGACTCAGCATCTATCATTCAGGCAATAGTATCATGGGCTGGGGTGCCTGGGGAGGTCAGTTGGTTAAGCCTCCTTGACTCTTGGTTTCAGAGTCCTGAGATTGAGCCCCAAGTCAGGTTCCATGCTCAGCTCAGAGTCTGCTTGAGAGTCTCACCCTCACCCTCCTCTTCTGCCCCTCCCCCCGCTTGCAGTATCTCTCTCTCTCTCTCTCAAATAAACAAATAAATAAAATCTTTGGGGAAAAAAAACAGTATCACGGGCTATTGGTGTCAGAAGAATCTTAGAGCATGTGAGCTCCAATCTCCCCCTTCCCAATGGAGAAGTCCCTTCCTTGTCATCATTGGCAGGTGTCATTCCTGGCTGCTCAAACACTCCTAGGGACAGAGAGCCCATTATCTTGTCACCTGTCCATATCTTTTAAAAATAATTTTGTCTGATTTAGTTATTGAATTTACCTATTTACTGTATATTAAAACAATATAATATTGTAGAAAAATTTAGAAAACACAAGAAGGCTACTATTACCCATAATCCCAGAACCCAAACACATTCAATAGAAGTGTTCGGATGTGATTCCTATTAGGATAATTTTATTAGTTTTTTATTAGTATTAGTTTTTAGAAAAAAATCTGCCTTTCTCTAATTTTTAACCTTAAGTCCTGGTTCTTTCCCCTGCAGCCACACAAAATGTCTGTTCCCTCTTCCCCACCCCCCGCCCCTGACAACCCCTTAAATAGTTAGATTCAGGCATTCATTTAACAAATACTTAGAGCATCCAACATATGCTACATACTATGCTAGGGCATCAGGGCTCAAAGATGACTAATAAATTGTCCATGCCTTTAAGAAACTCAGTAAATAAATACATATTTATCCAGTAACTAAATCAAAACATAAAGCACCTCCTATGTCCTGGACTAGGGATTAGGAATAGTAAGGTGATCCAGGCGTCCCAACCTTTGTGGAATTTATATTCTAGTAGAAGAAAAAGATGTTAAAGTCTTTTCTTAATTAACTATGAAATTGCCATGTGACCAGTACAACAAAGAAACACAATGGATAAAGATCCATGAAATGAGACACGTGACCTAGTCAGGAAGTTAGCGACGGCTGACCCGAGATCTGAAAGATGAACAGGAGTTTCTAATCTGTGGGAGAGGTGGCAGAAAAGCAGACAAGAAAGAACACAATGAGAGACAATCCCAAGGAGAAAAGGTGCACAGACCATCAGAGAAATCAAAACAGGCCACTGAGTCCAAAAAACAGCAGCAGGGGGAAGAAAACTGATGAGGGTAGTGAGGCTGAGCAGGTGGACAAGTCATGCAAGCCCAGAGGGGGAGCTATTGACAGGCTTAAAACAGAGTGACACAATTTGATCAGCATTTATTATTATTATTATTACTGGAGTATAACTGACATGCAATGTTATATCAGTTTGGGGTTTATAACATAGTGATTTCAACAATTCTTTACATTCCTCAATGTTCACCACGATATGTGAAGTCACCATCTGTTGCCATGCAATGTTACTACAGTATTATTAACTATGGTCCCTATGCTGTAATTTTCATCTCTGTGGCTTGTTTATTTCATAACTGGAAGTTTATACCTCTTAATCCTCTTTATCTATTTCATTTTTGTAAGCCCTCTAGCTGCTGTGTCAAGAACGGGTTGTTGGAAAAGCAAGACTAGAAACTGAGAAAAAGATAGGAGGCTATTAAGATAGTACAGGCAAGAGATATACTGAAAGCTTGAAAGGGAGGAGTGGCATCAGAAATGGAGAGAAATGGAAGGCCAGAGAGATATTTAAAACAATATAGGGGCACCTGGGTGGCTCAGTCGGTTAAATAATAAGCCTTCGGCTTAGGTCATGATCCTAGGATCGAGCCCAGCATCAGGCTCCGTGGGAAGCCTGCTTCTCCCTCTCCCATTTCCCCTGCTTGTGTTCCCTCTCTTGCTGCGTCTCTCTCTGTCAAATAAATAAGTAAAATCTTCATATATATATTGCAGGACTTGGTGATGGATGAGAACTCACCCTCAGGTGAAGGGTGGGAACTCACCCTCAGGATTCTGGCACTGTAGAGGCACTGTTCATGATAAAGAGAACACCAAAGAGGGTGAGGTTTGAGGGGAAGGCTTGTCAGTAGAGAAAGTATCACAGCACTGTGATGTGGGGGCCATGGCTGAGACAGAGTGGGAAGCAGATGGCCCTGCCCGGAGGGAATCATCAAAACCTCCACTGAAGAGGTGATGATATTCTGGGCCTTGAAGAAGGAATCCACTTTGCTTCTTTTACACATTCGCACTTTCTCAAAGAAAGGAAAGGGCATTCTAGTCTTAGGGAACAGCATATGCAAAGATTCAGGATCAAAGTTAAGATAAGAGACAACATAAATGGGTGAGGATGAGAACAAGGGTCACGCATTTTTAGCTACTTATTTTATTTGTGCCCACTTCCAAAAATTATCTATCATTCTTTTAAAATAAATACTAGATTTAAAAAATAAGTGAGTATCTTAATCCATTCAGGCTGCTATAACACATTACTCCAGAATGGGTGACTCATAAACAACAGAAATTTCTTTCTCATAGTCCTGGAGGCTAGGAAGTCCAAAATCAAGGTGCCAGCAGATTTGGTGTCTGGTAAAACCTGCTTCCTGGTTCATAGATGGCTGTCTTCTTGCCGTGGGTCCTTACATGACAGAAGGGATGAAGGAGCTCTCTGGGGTCTCTTATATAAAGATACTAATCCAATTCATGAAGGCTCTGCCCTCATGACCTAATCACCTCCCAAAGGTCTCACCTCCAATACCATCACTTTGGAGACTGGGTTTCAACATGTGAATTTTGGAGGACACAAACATTCAGTCTATAGCACTGATGTATCACCAACCACCCCTCCAATGAAGAATTTAGGGCTCTAGCTGCAAGGAGTACTTTTGGTAAACACCCTTTCAGTGTCATTCCCTTCAAGGATTGCCTCAGCTTAGCCAATGTCACAACTCTTCCCAGAGCATTTGACATCTAATGAATGGTTGCTGGAGGAATATAAAGACCTGGATTTGACATCTCCCAGAGCATTTGACATCTAATGAATGGTTGCTGGAGGAATATAAAGACCTGGCTATGCATGCTCAATTTAGAACAACCTTCAGGGCCATTCTTGTTCCAGAGATCCCTTTGAGGTCATCTGAAGTTACTACTAGGACAGCATCAAAGCTCAACTTCTTCCCATCCCCAGTCTTGATTCCTCTTCACTCCTTTCATAGGTGTTGATTTTAAAGGGACTCCTTAAGAAACATTCTGCACCTTAAATTCTGTGTCTGAGTCTGGTTCCCAGAAAGTCCAACCATATTGAAAGTAAGTAAAGGCCTAGGGCAAAAGGAAACAAGACAGGAAGAATAGTCACCAGAATGAGGTAAGTAGGTAAAATGCATGCCATGAGGTTCTACTCACTAGCAAAAGGTAGTTAAGGTTCAGAGCAGCTGACTCCATACTTTCGTGCAAGCAAATTTGAGAGATGTTCAGTCAGATTCATGAGTCACAGTTTTCCAGACTAAATATAAACCAGTTACCCAGAGGAAGAAAATACTCCCAATACTGACACCCAAGAAATTTTTCCCATAGGGCCTCACAAAAAGAACACTGTAATACATTAACAATGGCCTCCACAGCAACTTCTTGCTAGACACGTCTCCAGAGGCAAGGGAAACAAAAGCAAAAATGAACTATTGGAACTTCATCAAGATAAAAAGCTTCTGTACAGCAAAGGAAACAATCAACAAAACTAAAGGAACCCTATGGAATGGGAAAAGATATTCGCAGATGACATGTCAGATAAAGGGCTAGTATCCAGAATCTATAAAGAACTTATCAAACTCAACACCCAAGGAACAAATAATCCAGTCAAGAAATAGGCAGAGACATGAACAGATATTTCTCCAAAAAAGACATACAAATGGCTAACAGACACATGAAAAAATATCAACATCACTCAGTATCAGGGAAATACAAATCAAAACCACAATGAGATACCACCTCACACCAGTCAGAATGGCTAAAATTAACAAGTCAGGAAACGACAGATGTTGGTGGGGATGCGGAGAAAGGGGAACCCTCCTACACTGTTGGTGGGAAAGCAAGCTGGTGCAGCCACTCTGGAAAACAGTATGGAGGTTCCTCAAAAAGTTGAAAATAGAGCTGCCCTACAACCCAGCAGTTGCACTTCTAGGTATTTATCCAAAGAGTACAAAAATAGTGATTTGAAGGGGCACATGTACCCCAATGTTTATTAGCAACAATGTCCACAATAGTCAAACTATGGAAAGAACCGAGATGTCCATCGACAGATGAATAGATAAAGAAAAAGTGGTGTGTACGTACACACACACACACACACACACACACACACACTGGAATACTACTCAATCATCAAAAAGAATGAAATCTTGCCAGTTGCAACGATGGGGATGGAACTAGAGGGTATTATGCTAAGCGAAATAAGTGTATCTGAGAATGACAAATACCGTGATTTCACTCATATGTGAAATTTAAGAAACAAAACAGATGAACATAGGGGAAGGGAAAGAAAAATAAAATAAGAGTAAAACAGAAAGGGAAGCAAACCATAAGAGACTCTTAATTATAGGGAACAAATGGAGGGTTGCTGGAGGAGGGGGGGCGGGATGGAGTAACTGGGTGATGGGCATTACGGAGGGCACTTGATGTAATGAGCACTGGGTGTTGTATGCAACTGATGAATCACTAAATTCTACCCCTGAAACTAATTATACACTATATGTTAACTAACTCAAATTTAAATAAAAATTTTTTTAAATGGTCTTAATATCTCCCTGATAAGGACAGTGGCATGTTTTGTAAGGATGTGTAAAGTACAGACACCAGTTCATGAATTTAAACATGTAAATAACATAACTTTCTTTATTTCTTTGTATTTGAACTTAATTTATGTCTTGAGGCCTGGATCCCATTTCACCTGGTGGCAAAAACTGTAAATTCAGGGGAAATTCGGTAAACTCAGAGGCTTCTCCACTTTTTTGGGTTTTTCCTCATCCTCCTTCTCCACGGTACTCCCAAATGTGTTATTTGTGCAACAAAGTTCATACCCTTGTTCTTCAGGGTTATGAATATTTTTAACCTCAAAATCTTTCCTTCTGAGACAAAATCCCATTTTCTCCAAGTATTACCTTGGCCGTGAGTCTCAGAAATCTATTCTGAAATTCAAAAGCTGACAATTCACTGTTCTTCTCTCTAACTCCTTTTCAACTCCCCTCTTCTGAGGCAGTGGATAACTCCAGTCTAGGGTGAATGAGGGGGTAGGGGTGACAGAAAAGACAAAATGGTCTACAGGATTTTTTTTTTAAGCATATTAGTTAATGGATTGTTACCATTAAAAAAAATAATAATAACATTCTACAGTGAAAACCAACAGCACAACACTAGTATATGGAACAAATAAAAGTAATTTGGGTGTGGGCTCAGAACTATGTAACCCAGACAGACAGCATCTGTAAGCCATAATTAAGGCAGGAATACATTTTTGAAAAGAGGAATGGACACACTGTACAACTTCCAAGCAACCTTTCACAAGGACCATCCAAGTGGAGTGAGGATTCTCTATTATTTATTTATACAATATTTCCATATTTAGGGTATCTGCTTCAAAAAAGCAAAGAGTTATAAAGGTCTGTCTTTGTCATTTTAAATAAAAGCCCCTGAAAGAAATGTGAGGTTGTCCCCACAAATGAAAAAGTCATCATGAAAATTTTGTTTATTTTATTCTCTGCTTCTGCTAACTAAGCCCAGCCAGTTTGTTTTAAATTTCAAACCACAGGAGAGGACAGGCTGTGGGGGGACGGGGCAGTGGTAGGTGAAAGTCCAGAGCTGCCGAGGTTACGCTGACGGTAACAGAGCAAAGTTCAAGAGGGCAGGGGGCCCCCTGAAGATGGAATTAAAATAGCAGATGTACACAGAGCTCTCTCTGCTGAGAATGCTGAAAACATGAAGAGACTAAGTTGATGTTCTGGAACATGGTGGGAGCAGACACATTAGGCTAATACCTGTAACCAAACGGAGAGGTTAAGAGATGCTTTCTGTGGATGAGAATGGATGCCTTGAAGGTAATCTTAAACTATCTAAATAATGAGTTTGGCTAGTCATTATCTCAACAAGCAAATCCATATAGCTGAATATTTTGTGGGGGAAGGTGCTGTTACAGAGAATTACACCATTACTGTTGAAGTTCGCCCCTGACTTCGTATCTGCTTGCCAAAGTTGGAATTGTCATTCACTTATGTGATCACTTAACTCCACAGCAAGAAAGAATATGATTGTAGATAGCCTGTTATTTATTATGAAATTCTTCAAAATAGAAAGAGCTACAAAGAATAATATAATAAACTCCTTATAACCACCACTCAGCTTCAGGAAAAAAAAAAAAAGCACTGAAAATGCTTTGGAAGCCCTCTGTGTATCTCCTCCTTAAATGCAATTCCTTCCCTACCTTACAAGTAACAACTGTCTTGAATTTGGTAATTATCATTCCAATGAATTTCTATACAAGTTTACTACATAGGTATACATTTCCAAAAAATACATGGTGTTGTTTTATACATATTTAGACTTTACATAAATGGTGTCATATTGCATGAAACTTGCTCTATTTTTAAGTCTCATGTTTGTGAGACTTACCTATCTTGATAAATCTCTAACTGATTTTCAGTTTCATTATTCCTTTGCATGCCATTCCACTTCTGTATTCATTTTCTGTGTGGTGGCTGTCTCTGGTCTTCGCAATGACCAAAAATATGAAAATACATGAAAATGCCAGTTCTTTGTGTGCCAAGTCAAATATTTCTTTGGCCAGTGATTCTCAAAGTGTGATCCAAAGACCCCTGATGGGCTCAGACCCCTTGCCCCCACCCCCAGGCAATCCATGAGGTCAAAGCCTAATAACACAAAGACCTGTTTACCACTTTCATTGTGTTGTCAATTGTACTGAAGATATTAAAGCAATTGGTAAGCAAAGCTGCTAATGCCTGACACGAATCAAGACAATGGCACCAAGCCGTACTCGTGGTCATTGTATTCTTTACCACTGCACACTGGGGATTTTAATAAATCACTTAAGAATATTAATTTTATTAGAATTCAACTCTTACGTACTCATCTATTTAATATTCGGTATGTCGAATGGGAAGTAAGCACAAAGTATTCCTATTGCCTACTGAGGTGCAGTAGTGGCTCAGAAATCACTGCAGTTGTTTGAGCTGCAAGATGAACTACCACTTTGTCATGGAACAGCATTTTCATTTGGAAGAACAACTGGCAGGCAAACTACAATTCTTTCAGTCTCAGGTGTCTGGCAGACATTTTCTCAAAATATTGATGACATGAGCTTTCAAGCAAAAATTAGAGCTTTTGAAAACTTGAATCCAAATGTGAGCTTGACAGCTTCTCAATATTTCAAAAATTCTCTAATGAGATGGTGGTGATTTTCCGATATTGTATAATGTAATTAAACATATCAACATTTAGAAAATCTGCATAACTCAGTAAACCAATATTTTCTTTCTTTTTTTATTATTTTTAACATATAATGTATTATTGTTTCAGGGGTACATGTCTAGATTCATCAGTCTTACACCATACACAGCGCTCACTACAACACATACCCTCCCCAATGTCCATCACCCAGCCACCCCATCCCTCCCACACCCCTCCACTCCAGCAACCCTCAGTTTGTTTCCTGAGATTGAGTCTTTTATGGTTTGTCTCCCTCTCTGGTTTCTTCTTGTTTCATTTTTTCCTCTCTTCCTCTATGATCCTCTGCCTTGTTTCTCAAATTCCACATATCAGTGAGATCATATGATAATTGTCTTTCCCTGACTGACTTATTTTGCTTAGCATAATACCCTCTAGTTCCATCCATGTTGTTGCAAATGGTAAGATTTCATTTTTTGATGGCTACATAATATTCCAGTGTGTGTGTGTGTGTGTGTGTGTGTGTGTATCACATCTTCTTTATCTATTCATCTGTCAATGGACAACTGGGCTCTTTCCATAGTTTGGCTATTGTGGACATTGCTGCTATAAACAATGGGGTGCAAGTGCCCCTTCAGATTACTACATTTGTATCTTTGGGATAAATACCCAGTAGTGCAATTGCTGGGTCATAGGGTAGCTCTATTTTCAACTTTTTGAGGAACCTCCATACTGTTTTCCAGAATGGCCGCACCAGCTTGCATTCCCACCAAAAGTGTAGGAGGGTTCCCCTTTCTCCGCATCCTCACCTACCTCTGTTGTTTCCTGACTTGTTAATTTTAGCCATTCTGACTGGTGTGAGGTGGTATCTCATTGAGGTTTTGATTTGGATTTCTCTGATGCCAAGTGGTGTTGAGTACCTTTTCATGTGTCTGTTGGCCATTTGGATGTCTTCTTTGCAGAAATATCTGTTCGTGTCTTCTGCCCATTTCTTGACTGGATTATTTGTTCTTTGGGTATTGAATTTGATAAATTCTTTATAGATTTTGGATACTAGCCCTTTATCTGATATGTCATTTGCAAATATCTTCTCCCATTCTGTCAGTTGTCTTTTGGTTTTGTTGACTGTTTCCTTTGCTGTGCAAAAGCTTTTTATCTTGGGGAAGTCCCAATAGTTCATTTTTGCCCTTGTTTCCCTTGCCTTTGGTGATGTGTCTAGGAAGAAGTTGCTGCAGCTGAGGTCGAAGAGGTTGCTGCCTGTGTTCTCCTCAAGGGTTTGATGGATTCCTGTCTCACATTTAGGTCTTTCATCCATTTTGAGTCTATTTTTGTGTATGATGTAAGGAAATGGTCCAGTTTCATTCTTCTGCATGTGGCTGTCCAATTTTCCCAATACCATTTGTTTCCACTGCAAAATGTTACAAAATGATGCATGAGTACAAAGATCCATTCAAAGTGCAAGATAGATCACGGATTTTAATTTAACAGAGTATGAAAAGTTCATTGACATGATTTCAAATTCCAGTTCAACTAACTTTAAGAAACTACTACTTGTTAGGTTTCCTGGGTGGCTCAATCGGCTAAGCCTCCAACTCTTGATTTTGGCTCAGGTCATGATCTCAGCATCCTGGGATCAGGCCCCACTTCAGGCTCCCTGCTCAGCAGGGAGTCTGCTTCTCCCTCTCCCTCTGCCCCTTCCTGAACACTCACGCCCGCCCCCCCATCCCTATCTCCATCTTTCTCTCTCTGAAATAAATAAATTAAAAAAAAGAAAAGAAAAGAAACTACCACTTGTTGAGTTTGGGGTATAGTATCAAAGAAAAATAAAAAAGGCTATTGAGATACTACTCCCTTCTTTGATTCCATATCTGTGTGAGTCTATTTTCTTCACATACTTAAATCAAAACAATACACTATAATAGATTGAAAGCAGAAACAGACTCTAGTTGTCTTCTCTTAAGCTAGCCATAAAGGTATTTGCAGAAATGTAAAATAATGCCACTTTTCTCACTAAAATTTTTGTTTGGGGAAAATATAATTATTTTATAAAAATATGTTATCCCTATTAACATGTAATAGGCTTGTTTTGTTTTTTAAATGACAATGTATTTTTAATTTCTTGATTTTATTTTCTAGTATAGTAAATATTGATAGATATAACTCATATAAATGAAATCTCTTCAGCATCCTTAATAATTTTTAAAGGTCTAAGGGTCCTGGGACCAGAATGCTTAAGAACTGATGTAGGATATACCCAAGAGTGGAATTGCTGGGTTGTAATTTATCTTTGCTCAATATTTCCAAATTATCTTTCATAATGATTGCATCTAAATTCCTACTTGCACTATATGAGAATGCCCATTGTTTACATCCTTACCAGCATTTTGAAATTGGCTCAGGCTTAAATCTTTTTTATACCTAATGGGAGTCAAAGTGTTGTTTTAGTTTGTATTTCTCCAATTATTGGAGAATTTGCGTTTTCTGTGTATTTATTGTCTCTACAGATTTTCTCTTCTTTCAAAATCCTGCTTATTATTTTTTTGCACATTCCTCTATTGAATTGTCTTTTCACATTAATTTTTGAAAAAAAAATTCACATTTTCCAGGCATGTATCCTAGCTGGTTTCTCTCCTTTTTTCACCTTCAAGTTTTTAATTTTTTTTATTGAGATATAAATTACATGCAATAAAATGTACATATTGTAAGTGTTGAGTTCATGAGCTTTGACAATTGTATAAGCCCATGTTATCAACACCCAGCACAAGATATAGAATATTACTCTCATTCCAGAAATTTCTTCATGCTTCTCTGCAGAAGCAACCACTATAGATTAGCTTAGTCTTTTCTATAACTTCAAATAAATAGGATCATATCTGCACATGTTCCTTTGCGTCTGGCTTCTTTCTCTCAGTATGTTCTGAAATTCATCCATGTGGTTATGTGTATCAGTAGTCATTCCTTGTTACTGCTGAATACAGTTCTGTTGTATAAATACACCAAACTTTGTTCATCCATTATCCAGCAGATACACATTTGAGTTGTTCCTAGTCTTGGGCTATTGCAAGTAAAGATGCCATGAACATTCTTGTACACTTTTGTTTTGGTTTAGTTTGGGTTTTTTTGTAACATGTTTTCATACCTTTTGGGTAAAACACTGAGGAATGGAATGAAACACCTTCTAAATATATGTTTGACCTACAAATGTTATCTTCCATATGTTTTGATTTTTCTTTTTTTTCCCACCTCTTTGTACTGTTATACAGAAGCTCTTTAGATTTATCTCCTGGCTGCTTATCGCATATACCAAGTTTTCGTTTCAATGTTTATATTATCATTTCCAGGATTTCTCTTTCATTTATTTCTTAAATATTCTAGGTATTTTTAAGTAGTATCTTATTCTTTTCTCTTACTGTTTAGTCCATATTTCACTGCCTTAATTATTTAAAATAAAATATCTGTACTCAATATTTTCATTTTCTGATTTGGGGTGAGCTCTCATCACATTGTTACTGTTTCTATTAACTTTCAGTCTTAGTAGGTTATTTCCTCATGGAACATAAGTTCATGTTGGTGAAGTTTATCTGTGGGATTTATGCTGTTATTTTGATCATGTATATGTGTGTGTGTGTGTGTGTGTATACATATCTGTCTATCTATCTACATTTTTTTTTAATTTACTGTTTTTCCACCCCATTCTGGAACTGGAGATGCAAAGTGAGGCTTGGAACCTGCCACAGGAAGTTCTCAAGCTAAGCAACAGGCAGGATTTCCTAGAGGTTCCCTCCATCCTGGAAGCTTTGTCCCTGGTAGGCAGGGAAAGGGGGACAGTGGGGAGACCAGACTGTCACTTTGACAGTGCTAGTACCCATCATAGTAGCTGACCCCCATTCTGAACACTGGGACTCTGCCCTAACCTAGATTCCCTGAGGACCTGAGAGATTTCTTTGTTGAGAGAAGGGAAGTCTGGGATCTGGCCTTTTTAAGGATGGAGGTGCCCCTAGATTTGAGCTTGGGGATGAGAAGCCCATGTGCACTCCTTCTCCCCTTCCTCTCTATCCACAACATGGGATCACTACACTCCAGTCTTCATGGGGCTTCCTCAGGGTGAGAGGTGACCAGAATAGCCTTATGGTGGAGTTTTGGTGGAGAACAGGGCAGGGAACCCTTGGTTAACATGTATGGCTGCCAGAAGAAATTTTTTTCACTTTCAAGTTCTACCAGTTGGCAGAGGAGCTAACAAACAAGTTCCATGTTCTTTCAATGTAAGAACACACTTCATTTTAGTATCTTAACTCAGGATTTCTGACCACTCGGGGTGTATAAATTCAAATCTCAAAACCATATATAGGCACATCTGAATTTTTTTTTTTTTTTTTTACCTAGAGCCCAGATGAAGCAAACAAGTTTTCTTGTTATTTCACTTTGCCTAGACATCTTTTTTCTGGTGGCATAGGTCTTTGGGAGTCCTAGCAATTATGTAGAGCCTCACTTCTACTTCCCCAACATGGTTCAAGGCCTTGCCTTTTGTCCCCACATGTCAGAAATCCAAACCTCTTGATTGCCAAGATCACCAAATGTTCCCAAAGCAGGGTTGGGGCTAGAATTAGCACCACCTCACCACTTTTGGTGTCTGGAAGTTTCTCCCGTTTTCTTGGGAGCTTGATAATTGTTTTTATTTAAATTTAAGTTAGTTAACATAGTGTATTGTTGGAGAGCTTGATATTTTAAAGATTATCTGTTACATTTGATCCATCATTTCTAGGTGTTTTGTATTGAGAGGTTCTTCAGGGTACCTAGTATGTTATAATGACAGAAACAGAAGTCCTGAAGCTGCTGTTTCCTCCCACCAAAGTCATCAATGAGTAATGACCACCATTATTTCTGCAAGTCAGAAACCAACTGCTTTGTGATTAGGAAAGGCATACTATCCCGATAAAAGACATACATCTTCCTCATATCTGAGAAGCTCCTGCATAATTCCTTTACTTTATCAGATTCTAAGGGTTCCTGGATTACTGAAAAAGTTGATAAATATGGAAAGCATCCTTTGGGAACATTCCAGGAAGTTTAATTGGGAACATCAAAATATGGAGCCATTTGAAGTGATCCCAGTTCTCAAGCAAGTTCCATGTTCTTTCAATGTAAGAACACACTCACTTAAAGAATATACTCCATGTTTGTTTTGTTTTGAGTCAAAGAAGCAGCTGAGCCAAAAAGAAAAAGGAGAAAAGATTAAATCTAGACTTACCAAAAAAAGACAGAATTTTCCTAGTAGATCTCATGAGACAAAATTTGGGAAAGAGAATATTATTATTTTGGAGAAAGTGTGCCCTGTTGAACTTGACCATTTAGCAACATGCATTGGTCTGAGGAAGAAGACTGTGCCATTTCCCTATAATCTCCCACCCCCACATGACATGTTTTCTTTCCTAATTATTGTTTCAAAATCAAAACTTCTGTGTTAAAGGCCTTTTATGAAATGGCAAATAAGAGAACAAGCATAAAAACAAGTGGTCAGAGAAGAATGGTCTTTAAAAGTCTTATTTACACAGGTCTAGAGAATAAGATCAAGCCATTCAGGGCACAAAAACAAAAACAACAAAACCTGTGACAGCGGCTACTTACTGATAGGAAGGAAGATCCCTATGACAACTCAATACTGGGTTAGACCTGAAGAATATTCAGGCATAGGAGATGAAATGGGAGGAAACAGAGTAATGAAAAGAGTCACTAACCACAGACTACATCAGAGCAATAGTCTGTAAGAAATCACACACTACCCCGGGCTCAAGTGGGTAACATTATCATGCTTTGTTCTTAGTGATCCACCTCTGCCCATGCAGAGTTTCTTGCAGTAATTCTCCTTGGTGTCCTCCTCACATACTACTTCCTGCCCCCACCCACCCATCCCACATGCCTTCCTACTACATTAGAACACTGTGCCCTCCTGACAGGCAGAGGTGCTAGATGATTTAGGGAGATAATCTGGGGAAATCCAGCAGCTGCAACAAGAGGCAGATGAAGAACTTTATCAGGAGGCTCCCAGAACGGAGAGTAGGCAAACATTTGAAAGGTAGACAGCTCTGCAATCAAAATGATGGCCCAGCCAAAGAGAGTAGATTCTGAGACTTTGCTCCCTGGAAGGGTTGGTGGTAAGGAAAGCCTGGCAGAACCCCAGTTCAGAAAACAGTAGGGACTAAGCAAGAGCAGAGGAAAGGAACTGGGAGGACCAGAAGGCAATTAACTGAAATAGATCCCTTAACCAGTGGAGTGATCACAAGGATGGAGACAGCAGTCTAGATGCCAGATCAAGGATTCGGTGTTGCAGGTAACTTTCCGTGATATTAACAAAGACTCCTCCTGAGCATCCTTCCCCAGGGCTTCTTTCTGCCCATTACTCTCTATGATTCAGCAAGAACAAAGAATCAAATTCTTGTCCGTGAGTTCCAAAATAGGCTCTTAAAATTCGTAACAGAAATGATCTTATTAAAAGCCAAAATATTTTTACTTGTATGAATTGGACTTTTGAGAGACAAAAGATTGTTTTGGTTCCAAAAGTGTGGCTTTGAATATCAGGATCCAACAGCCTGAACAAAAAGTTTATACTATAGTCAAAGTTCGTACTATAAACAACAGAGTTGGAGAGATTGCAGGGTGATGAATAAGCCATTTTCCTCCTCCCACTGCAGCCATTGTCCCCGCCCCCAAGACCAGCAGAAAATCTCACAGGTTGGAGGTAAGAAGATGTTTGGGGAAAGAGAACAAGATATGAGTAATTGATATGAATTCCTGAGAAGGGGGCCTCCATATCCTACACATCCCAGGTTCAAATCCATGGCGCTAGAGTCAGGACCTCTAAGAGAAATCCCAGATGGGTTTTTAGGAGGACCTGAAGCACAAGAAACTTCTGCCTCACTTCGCAGGCAGTAGCGCAGAGACACAGAGCAAACAAAGGCCCATGGCAGGATCATAAGCAGCTGCCAGTGCACAACGATAAGGACCAGGCAAAGTGAGTTATATCTTGGAGATGCCAGCAGAAGACAGACGAAGAAGATGGCTGTCAGAAAATTCACTCCCTTCAGCAGAGCCAGGATGAAAGAGAAGCTGTTTTCACCCCAACACTGAGAGTTTAGATCACTTACAGGAGACAGAGATACCTTGAATTGGCTGAATCCAGTGTTCTGCCACAGGATGGACATGGCGCTCAAGGGCTAAACTAGATTCAGTTACAGAGAAATAAAGGTACATCTTTGCCCACCTGATTTTTGTGACTGTGGTATTTATACCTGTTAAAAGATCCAGATCCAGAGTAACAATGATCTGATGCCGGATCTCCTGAACTGGTGTTTAGGGAGCTACATATTGTCTCTAAACTGTACAGAGTTCGGACATACACCTAACCATACATCAGAATTTAATATAAAAACTACACTTCAGACCAGTGAGGAAAAGATTATTCAGTAAGTGGAATTAGCACAACTAGGAACCA
Organism: Mirounga angustirostris; assembly: GCF_029215605.1. NCBI lineage: Eukaryota > Metazoa > Chordata > Mammalia > Carnivora > Phocidae > Mirounga > Mirounga angustirostris. The sequence continues at coordinate 105,139,663 of NW_026991709.1, forward strand.
TTTGGAAAATAATTAAGGAAAATCTCCATCTTGCTCTTTATACCAAAGTAAATTTCATGAAGATCAAAGATTTAAACTCTGCAAACCAACAACAACAACAACAACAACAAGGAAAAAACCCACACAAAACTATGATAACACTTGAAAACTGGGTATATTTATCTGTAATATTAGAATGGGGAAGACTTTTCTAAGAATGACACAAAAGTTAGAAGTATAAAGAAGATTGATAAATTTGACTACAAAGATTTTTTACATTTCTCTACAATAAAAAAGAATAATGAACAAAATCAAAAGACAATTGGTAAACATGGAATACTATTTACAATCTGTATTGTAGGGCTAATTTCTTAAACTTACAAAGAACAGGTATAACCAGTTAAGAAAAAGATGACCAACCCAACAAAGCATTAAACAAAAGGCATGAACAAGGAAGGCAGAAAAAGATATAAATGGCTAACGCATGGATGAGAAGATGCTCCACCTCATTAACGAGTAAGGAAACGTAAACCAAAATAACAGTTTTTCCCAACAGTGATCATTTTATTATTTGTAGGCACAAATGAGTATTCCGTGTGTGCATGATGACACTTAAGAGGAAATGGAGAACTCAGAAGTTCTTATTGCTAATTTTCACAACTGTAACACTCTAAGCAAGCTTACAAACACAAATGATCGTAAAAACTGAGTAAAGATTTACAGATCTTTGAATTAAAGAGAATTTCTCACAGTTCTTGACAAAATGGGGTTACACTACATTTTCAAAAAGCATATTATGAATGAACTCATATTTAAAAATAATCTGCTTACTATGAATTTGATGCCAAATGCAGGTGGAATGAAGAGGGAAGGAGGCACCAGCAGTTCTTTCAGAAATACCTCCTGCCTTCTTTTGTGTGTCTAGACAAATCATCAGGGTCTTACTTCTAGGTCATTGATATTTCCTTCTGCAAGCCATGCAGAAAAATCCTTAATTCTAGTGAGCCAAAATAACACTTTTTAATCTATGAAATTGGCAAAAACCTAGGCTTGATAATACTTTTGCTAAGGTCATGGACACCAGACATCTTCATACACCTTTGGTATAAGAATAGTTGCTATGTCAACACGTATCAAGCAATTTAATTCCCCTTCCTTTTTACTCAGAAATTTCAGTGCTAGAAACTTACACTACAGATACACTTGAAAAAGTTCACAGAATATGTTCATTGCAGTATTGTTTTTAGTTAAAAAAAATAAAACAAAAAGGAAATTCTCTTTAAGGAGGGATCTAGGGAAGGGATTGCTCAAAGCAGGCTACACCATCGCAGGAGCCTGGGGGGAGGGGAGGGGTCACGGACAGTAAACTTGATTACATCAAAGTTAAATCAGTTCTATTTCTCAGCTAATGAAATGGTCCCCCATCTTTTATTTGTACCATGAAGTTTTTGTGTTCTCTTCTTCACTTAATTCAGCCCTAAAAATATTTATTAGAGTCCTACTATGTTCTACACATATTTTATTAGGTCTATCATGGAGCTGGAGCTTGAGGGATTGGTATAATCTGAACAAGCAGAAAAGGCAGGAAAGTCATTCTAGGAGCGGAAACAAGCGCGGAGCCATGGAAGTTTATGATGTGCTTGATGAGCAAAATATGGCACATCTGAATTACAATGTGAGAAGAGGAGGAGTATAGTTAGAAATAAGCCTGTATGGGGACACCTGATGGCTCAGTCAGTTAAGCGTCTGCCTTTGGCTCAGGTCAGGATCCCAGGGTCCTAGGATTGAGCCCCATGTGGATCTCCCTGCTCAGTAGGGGAGTCTGCTTCTCCCTCTTTCTCTCCCTCTGCCCCTCATGTACTCTCTCTCTCTCTCTCTCTCACTCTCTCAAATAAATAAATAAAATCCTTAAAAGAAAGAAAGAAAGAAGCCTGTGGCCAGACTGCTGCAGGAGCATTGTTTTATCAGCAAATGATCGTTATTATTACATTTGTGTTTTTTGCAAAACAACTCTGGGAGCCAAATGCAGGGTGGAATGAAGAGGGAAGGAGGCAAGGAAGCTAATAAGCTGGTTGAGGCAATAGGTCATGAAGTCAGAACGAGGTCAATAGAAGTTAGAATGGAGAAGGTTGAGAGGGTTGGAAACAACTTAGAGATGGTTTAGACACAAGATGGCTACTTATCAGATGTGGGAAGGGGAGGAAATGAAGTCATTTGAGATAGCATTAATAGAACCTGGTTGTCGAGTGGAGATGGGCGGCAAAGGAGGTGAAAGCATTTCTAATTTCATAGCCTAGGAAAAGTTGATCTGGTTAAACAACATAAGGAGCCGGGAAGGAAGGCATTTTGGTTGAGGGCTGGAAGACACGCTAAATTTTGGAGGTGTTGAGTTCGAGGTATCTATGAGGTGCCCGGGTACAGATGTCTGAGTGACATATGGAAAATACAGTCGGAACCTCCTGAGCAAAAAAGACTGCTCCATGGGGAACACAAGAAGAGAAGAGAGTAGAGGTAGAACTTTGGAGAATACCTGCATTCAGGGCTGGGTCAAGGAAGGGGAGTCAGCAAAGGGATTGGAGGAGGAACGGTCCGAGCCCCTAGAGAAAAAGTAGTGCTTCGGAAACCTCAGGTGGAGGCAGCCGTGAATGCCGAGCTGCAGGCGGAGCCGCGCAGAGCCCCCCAGAAGTTCAGCTCCTCGAGCTGCCCCCAGCCCCACTCCAATTCTCTCCAGCTGCTCTCTGAAGTTTAAAGAACAGCAGTCGCCGCTTCTCCAGCGTCGCTTTCTGAGGTCTGGCAGCAGATAATCCTCCTCCTGACGTGTCCTCTAAGGTTACAGCACGCTGCCTCGGTCCTTCACCTCATTCATCTCGCCGCGTGGGCATTTCGTCGGCTCTCAGCATCACAAGAAGAGGGGTGAGTACAGAACAATACGGTATTTTGAGAGAGAGACCACATCCACCTAACTTTTATTACAGTACGTTGTCATAATTGTCCTATTTTATTACTAGTTATTGTCGTTCATCTCTTACTGTGCCTAATTTATAAATTAAGCTTTATCCTGGGTATGTGTGCATAGGAAAAAAACATAGTATATATAAATACCATATCTACATATATATCAGTGTTATCTATGGTTTCAGGCATCCACTGGGGGTCTTAGAATGTTTCCCAGGCAGATGAGGGGGACCACTGTATTGTTCAGCTTTTTATATAAAAACTCTCAAACATTTTCTAAAAAACAAGTGCTGTAATCCCCTTTGTCCCAGGATTCACAAATATAAAAAGATACAATTTCCTTACACCTCTAGGCAAGTCAAGGGCAGTGGAGCTCACAGTTCTTCAGGCCTTACTTAGTCCAAGGCCCCAACAGCCAAAACCTTCCAAGCAAATAAACAAACAGAAGCAACAAAGTACAGCAGAGTCGGCAGAAAGTCATGCAAATTGAATTACATTTCTTTTTCCATATAAGAAAACTTGCTTCTGACAAGAATATTGAGTTCCTTTCCTAGGTTTTATAGCATAATGTTCCTGTTCTTTTTTAAAACTTCTAAGAATTTCCCAGCAATCTTTATGCTCCTTAAATCCCGACAAAGCCAAGGACATTCCTCAAGGCTGGCTTTAGTTAGAACTACCTAGGGGACGATTTCTAGACATTTCACTTCATTGAGTTTTTTGGGAGTGTTACTAAACGTTTAAGCGTGTAATTAATCCTAAAGCCCTTCTGATTATTTGCTTGGAAAAAAAAATGATTTAGATTGCAATGACAGACTCCTAGACATGCCTTGGAATTTATATAAGAAACCAGTGAGTTATTACAAAACAATTCAAACAAACAATTCAAACCTGTATATTGTCTTAAAGTTGGCAAAACAAATAAACTTAAGATGCAAAGATGTTTTTAATAAAGAATTTTTTAAAAACAGCTGCATAAGATGTATTTATTAAACAGTATTTTTTTTAAAGTCAGAATGTAAAGCAGGCATTGGAAGTGAAACCAGGCTCAGCAGGTGAAGGAATAGTTGTTTCCTGAAAAAAAGTACTAAGGACTCGAGAGCATAACTTGGAGAACTTTTATAATTTTGTTTTATAAATCCAATTTTATAAGGAATAGTCCTCACATTCTCACAAACTGTCAGATATTTTAATAACTAGAAAATTTAATTCTGAGCTAATCTAATTTAGAATTGACTTTATTTGGTATCAGCGTAATAAAGAAAACTTCAGTAGATTCAAATACATTGAATAATACCTTAACTCAGCTTCTCCTTCTGGTCTGGAAATAAGCGGTTGTCCTTCTCCCTTTTAGAGTTAGGCCTTCAGGGCGCCTGGGTGGCTCAGTTGGTTAAGCGACTGCCTTCGGCTCAGGTCATGATCCTGGAGTCCCGGGATCGAGTCCCGCATCGGGCTCCCTGCTCAGCAGGGAGTCTGCTTCTCCCTCTCCTGCTCCCCCCTCTTGTGCTCTTTCTCTCTCTCACTCTCTCTCTCAAATAAATAAATAAAATCTTAAAAAAAAAAAAAAAAAAAAAAAAAAATAGAGTTAGGCCTTCAGATCCCAGACTTTAGATCCAGTCTTTCCATCCTCCTCAAAAACTTACCAACTCCATTGGCATCCTCTTTGTGACACCTTCATTCTTTGGCTCTACCGAATCCTTCAGTTTGGTCTGTAAGTGGTCTCTCTGTCTTGGAAATAAATACACCTGTGAATGTAGTCCTGCGATCCCTCTGGGATCTACTCCTCTCTCTTGTTCCTTTCACCAAACATTTCTTGATCGGCTGTCCTGCCAAGTCCATTCTTGTCGGTGCCATGCACTCGGGCCTTTAGCTCCTGCTGCAAAGCTCCTGTCCCCCATTCTGCTCACAAATTTGTTCATCAAATCAATGGACTTTTCTCAAACATCATTCCTCTTGAACTCTTTACTATCTGGCCAGCCCTTCCTCAATAACAAGCTACCATGCATGGATCGGTGTAAAACAGATCACGTGAGTTTTTGCAATGGTTAAGAACATAGATTTTGTTGTCAGGGAGACCTGGCGTCACCATTTTGTAGCTCTTTAACCATTGGGGGAAATTCTTAAATTTCTCTGTCTCAGTTTGTTCATCTGTAAAATTAAGTAACTCTTCCTCCTAGGTAAGGTATGAGGATTAAATAAGAAAATACATGTAAAATTCTCAGTATACAGTAAGCACTCAATAAAGATTACCTCTACTACTCACCCCATCTTTCTGACAACTCCCTAGTCTCCTTGCTGACTCCTCTTCATTTCTCTGTCCCTAAATGTGGATTTCTCCCAAAGCTTTGTGCTGCCCTCTCTCTACAAGCTCTCCCTTAGATACCCCATCTCCTCATTGTTTCCAGTATGACCACTACACTATAACCTTCTAGTTCAGGCATGACTTCTCTGCCAAGGTCCATCCAGTCCCCCTTTCACAGACTGCCCTTAAGCACATTCCTCCCTGAATGAGCTGTCCTCCCTCAAATTCAACTCATTAACAAAAGGATCTTATCTTCTACCTCCTCTAAACTACCCCAGGAGCATCACAGGTGTGGGATCTCAGAGTCATTTTTAAATCATTCCTCTTCCACAACTCCCTGCCCTTCACATACACAATATCCTGTTTTATTTTCTAATCTCATTTCTGGTTATGCCTTCTCTTTCCAGTGACCAGCATTCTGGCCTGGGTCCTAATCTTCTCACACTTCGATTACTGAAATAGCCTTTCAAATGGTCTTCTTCCACCATCAACAGATTAATTTTCCTGAAATGACAATTTAATAATTGTCCTATTAAATTGTCCTATTCAAAATCCACTGACACTCTTGCCCCCCAACATTGTCTACAAGATGAAATACAATTCTTTAGTCTTTAATTCAAAGTCCTCCACATGCAACAAGAATCAACCTTTCTAATTTTGCCTTCCAACTAAAATCCTCCAGGTTAGAAGGTATGTCTGATTCATCTTTGTATCCCCCATGTAAATCACAGTCCCAGTCAATAAATGTTTGCTGAACTGAGCTAATATAGCTCATGTCCTCCCACAATTATAGGCATTTGTTGATTGAATGTTAAATTCATTCTTCATTCAATTCATTTAACTAATACTTATTGTCAAAGTGCCTGAAACTATACAAGCACTATAATTACACAGTATTTATAATGAGTAAGCATATTAATCAGGATAGGCCACTTGATGCTGTGGTAACAAATAATCCCAAACTGTCAGTGGCTTCACATACAGTATGTTTATCACTCACACAAAGCTGGACAGGTGACCTTCAGTGAAAGTGCCTTCCATATGGTGTCCTGGGATTCCTGCATACTTGAATTCAATGGATGTCCATATCAAAATATCCTTCCACAATCACCGTGGCCAGAAACAACAGCATGGAAAATCATATGCTGGTTCTTACATACTTACACCTGGAAGAGACATGCAGCATCTCCATTCACATTTCATTAATCAAAGCAAATCTTATGCCCAATGTCAAGGAAATGAAGAAGAGATATCCTCCCACTTGTCCAGGAAGGGAAGAAGAACCAGAGGACTGATGCATTAAGAATGAGAACAGTGGGCTAGTCAATGAATCAGAGTTCAATACAGCTGCTCTCCAGCTGTAGCTTGTGTCTGAATCACTGCAGAGTTTGTCCAGTCAGAGATCACTAGGCCTCATCCCCAGAGTCTCTGATTCAGGAAGTCTGGGTTGGGACCAGAAATTTTGCATTTCTAGCAAGTTTCCAGGAAATGCTGATGCTGCTAGTCTAGGGACCTCACTTTGAGAACCACTGGGTCAAAATATACCTAAGCAATCTTTTCCTATTTTAAGTGGTCCCTGCTCTCAAAGAGCCCACAATTTAAATTGAGTTGGAGTGAGAAGAAAATGTTCCTACTGAACTGAGATAAATATTGTCTTCAAGTATTCAGGACTGGCCTAGAACAGTAAAAACAATAGCTAAAGTTGTTGCATCTCACACCTCCTTCCACTTGCTGGCTTCCGCTCTATCTTTTTCACTTCTTCCTTCCCCATTCTCTTCCTCTCCTTTCTGCCCTCTGACAGGGGATTTCTCCCTGCCCTTATTGCTCCACCGTCCCATGGATCCATTTCTAGAGTCCTAAATTTTCCTTCCCAACTGCTCCCCTTTTCCTCTCAGTCACCGTGAGCTCATAGTTTTGACATTTACTCCCACCAATGACCATTCATAAAATGTTTGCTGTTATCATTGAAAACCTAAAAGAGTACATCACCCACTCTGATCAGTTCAGCCTAAGGCCCAACTGGGTGCTTCTGCGTATGAGTTTCTATGAATCACTTTTTCCAAAATATTTATCTCTTCTAACCAGTGTGGCTCTCTCTTTGGGAAAGGTGGACAAGAGATGGAGGAAATATGAGAGTGTACAAAACTCAGGACCTGGTGGCAGGGCAGGTTGGAGACAACTCAAGTGAGTAGGCCATCACTACTGCTCCCATGACACCATCCATCACTGATCTTGTGGACCAGATATTCTGTGGTCTTGTTGGAGACTTTCTCCAGTCTCCCTGGCAGGCATGACTATCCGGTATCAACCCAAGCTCTGGTCATCTTTGCAGGTGTCAGGACAGAGGTAGTCCAGGTAACAATGAAAACTTTCCCCACACCATTAGTGAGGCACCATCCATGTGCCTCAACCCTGACCTGGAGGGGTGACCAAGCTGCACCAAATGGAAATGCAAAAGTCTTATTTCCCTGTGTTATGTGACTGTACCAGAACTGTGGAACCTGATTCAGCTCACCAGGGATAAAAAGCTATTGGGTCTAATTGGATGCTCCTGCATTTGAGTTCCCATGAACTCACTTTTCCAAAATATTTAGTTGGCTGCATAATCAGGAGTCAGATTATCAAAATTCAGTGAGATCTGTCAAATACCTGAGGAACAGTTTCAAATTAAGTCTGCTGCCAGCAGGGGTTCCTGGGTGGCTCAGTTGGTTAAGCTTCTGACTCTTGGTTTCGGCTCAGGTCATGATCTCAGAGTCCTAGGATCGAGCCCTGTGTGGGGCTCCATGCTCAGCAGAGTCTGCTTAGAGATTCTCTTCCTTTGCTCCTCTCCCCACTCACATGTTGGGGGGGGGGGCACATGTGTGCTCTCTCTCTCTCTCAAAAAAAATGAATAAATCTTTTAAAAAATTAAATACATACATACATACATAAATCTGTTGTCAACATTAACCTGACTCATAGGGGACACCCAGAACCCCTTCTGCTGATTACCACTCAAAATCTATCTGTAGAATTTCTGAAGAGTCAGCAATTCCAGATTTTAAGTAGTTTATAAATTTTAAGTTTCTACATTATTACCAACTTGTGATATTTTAATTAAATTATTGTAATAGCTTTTTATGTTCAGATGTTAACTAACATTTATTTTCCTGCTTAGTTTTTTTTTTTTTTTAAGAATTTTTATTTATTTATTTGACACAGAGAGAGCACAAGCAGGCAGAGTAGTGGGTAGAGGGAGAGGGAGAAACAGGCTCCCCACTGAGCAGGGAGCCAGATGTGGGGCTCGATCCTAGGACCTGGGATTGTGACCGGAGCCAAAGGCAGTTGCTTAACCAACTGAGCCACCCAGGCGCCCCAACTTTCCTGCTTAGTTTTATAACCTTTTTGTCATTTATTTTAGCTCTTGCCCATGAGTATGATTTTTTCTGTTTTGTCATAAAAAGGTGATAAGGGACTATTAATATATTTTGCTTTGGTTCTGTAATGTCAAGAATTTTTCCAAAAAAATGTAAAAGATGGGCTAGAAAAGAAATTGAGGGGAAAGTATATATAAATCAACATTATTCTGATCTTTAAAAATAATATTTATTCTCCAAGCCAACAAGTAAAGTTGTACAATTGTGTTTTCAAAATGGTGACAAGTAAGGGATAAAATCCACTCTCCTGGTGCCAGTGGGGCTGTGTTTACCTTACGGTATGTAGATTACTTTTTCTGATTTGCCCAAAAACTCCATATAGGCTTGCTTCTTCTACAGATTCAACCTATACAGATATATACAAAGCAGAAAACCAAATCCCATCTTCCATTCCTCAGGAAGTATCCCCTATTAATACTTTTGTGTATGTGCCTCCAGGTCTTCTTTTTACTACTCAATTATTATATCTGAATAGGTAGACTTTTTTTTAAAAGAACCATACCAAAATAGTCTCCTTCAATTTACTTTAAAAAAAAAATAATATGTCAAGAACATCTTCCCTAGAAACATGTTTATATGAAACTCTATACCAGGCCTTCTTCTAGGGGTTAGGGATATAAAAGTGAAAGTAAAAAGGAGAGCCATTGAAAAGTGTAGTTTTTAGAGGAGGGGGCAGAAAATAAAAAGCAAAATAATAGTAATAATAATAACTTTCAGTTAATAGTATGTATTATGAAAAAAAATAGTTTAAGGGATAAAAAGTGGAGAGGAATGGTATTTTAGACAGGGTAGTGTGTTGATCAGCATGCCAGCAGGAAGAAGAACTTCACCCTCAGATGATTCAAATAGAGCCTTTGACTGACAAAGGGACTGTGTACAGAGGCATGAAGAGGAATACAAGGCAAAAGAGGGAAGATGACACTATCCCCAGAGGAAAAGAAGGAACAGAGTCACAGGAGAGCCTAGGGTAACTGGGGCATGGAGGAGGGGCCTCTGGAGTTGGGGGGATACAGCTATGCTAGAGATACAGGCCTGAAGCAAAGTGGGGAGTGGGGAAGAAATACACTGGCCTTTCTCTCTTCCCACTCATTGCCATCCTGCTGGGGCCACCCATTAGCTAACCCAGAAGGAACCCAGAGAGCATGGGAAATGCTGAGCAGTAATCCAACTTCAGATAATTTGAAGGTAGAGCCAATAGGCTTTGCTGGTTGGATATGGGGAGTGAAGGAAAGAAAAGTACTAGAGGTGACACTAAGATTTTTGGCCCAAGCTACTGATTGAATAGAAATACTACTGCTGGGATGAGGAGGGCTGGGGAAGAAGCAGATTATGGAAGTTAAAAGTTTGGTTTTGGACATGTCTGACTTGAGATGCTTATTAGATATACAGTGGAGATGGCTTGTAGGCAGCTAAGTGTATGGAGTTCATAGTTTAGAAAATATATAAATTTGGGAATAATCTGCAAACAGATGACCATGGGGCTGTTTAAGATTGTCTAGAAAGAGTATGACAGATAAAGAGAATCAAGGGCACTGTCCCTAGGGTCCTCCAACGTTTAGAGGTCCAGGAGATCAGATGGAACCAGCAGAGATGGGGAAGTGTCCAGTAAAATGAGAAGAAGCTGGGAGAGAGCAGTGAACTGGAACCCAGTGAAGAGAGTATTTCAAGAAGAAAGGAGTGGTCAGCAGGGGACAAGTGACCTGATGAGGTCCAGTGACCCTGATGAGAATATTTTCATGGAAGCAGAGGGGAGGAAAGCCAGATTGGAGAGAGTTTTAGGGAGAATGGGGAGGTGAGGAAGTGAAGACAGCAACTATAGGCAACTGTTGTAAAGAAGTTTTACAATGGAGAACTCTAACGGAGGAGAACTTGGATAGAAGGTTTTTTAACATTAGAGATCACACATTTGTATGCTGATGGGAATGATCTGTTGAGGAGGTGAAAATTGATAGTGCAGAAAGGAGAGGGCATGATTGCAGAGGCAAAGTTGTCAAGGAGGCAGGACAGTGACTCTGTACACAGTGGAAAAGTTGTCCACACAGGCACAGAGACTACTGGAATGATAGGACAAGAGGGAAGATGATATAGACATAGAAGTAAGTAGAGTTGGAAGTCGGAAGAGAAGTTGGATCTCTCCTGACTGCCTCTATTTGTTCAGTAAGCTAAGAAACAACATCATCAGCTGAGAACAAGGCTGGGGAGAAGATGTTAGAGGTCTTAGAGGAGACCTGAACCTGGATGGAAGAAAAGATAACTTACCATCCCAGTGAGGTACGACTATCTGACTGTGGTAACAGTAAATACTAAGCGAGGCCAGCCAGCAGAGTACAAGTTCTCCACCTGTTCCCTCTCTCCACAGTCTGCTGCTCAGGTGCAGGTGTGGCCAAGGAAGAGAAATGAGTTGCCCCAGGGTTTTGTGTTTCCCTTTATAAAGGCTTCATGAGAGTCTTCTCTCTGTATGTAAAATGATTTCAAGCTTTGACTTCGGGAGTCCAGTTATGGTTTATTTATCCATCATAGTAAGAAAGTGAACTGAAATGTTTAAGCAATATTAAGCATAACTTAACCTAGGACTCAATTATATGTTTATATTTAGAGGCTTTGAGACCATTTATTTTGAAAGAACATTAGAAATATGTAAGGTTGATGATGTCGTTGTTATATCATTTCATTTTTAAGATTTATACTAAGAAGTAAATTTTTAAATTTCTTTAAATTCCGGTGTAGTTACCATACAGTGTTATATCTGTTTCAGGTATACAATATAAGTGATTCAATCATTCCATATATTACTCACTGCTCATCAAGATAAGTGTACTCTAAGAAGTAAATTTTGAAAACAAGCTTATGAAGTAATTTGTTAGTCAGTGGCTTAGCAACAAACCTTTATATATCCCTACATTGGTCTGCAATGTGGCTGAGCTCAGAAGTGGGGGCGGGGGGGAGCAGATTGAAATGGGGTCTTTTAGTTGGTTCAGATGTGCTCCTCAGATCTTCTTTCTCAGCCTGAAGGGGCTGCCGTCAGGTATGGTATATTTTTCTCATGGCAGTGAAAGAATACAAGAGGTGGGTGCAGAAGCATGCAATACCTCTCAAAGCCTTGGCTCAGCACTGGCACATTGTCACCTCCTCCCACATTCTTTTTTTTATTTTTTATTTTTTATTTAAATTTAATTTAATTAACATATAGTTTATTATTAGTCTCAGAGGTAGAATTCAGTGATTCATCAGTTGCGTACAACATCCAGTGCTGATTACATCAAGTGCCCTCCTTAATGCCCATCTCCCAATTACCCCATCCCCCCACCCACCTCCCCTCCAGCAACCCTCCATTTGTTCCCTATAGTTAAGGGTCTCTTATGGTTTGCCTCCCTCTCTGTTTTATTTTTCCTTCCCTTCCCCTATGTTCATCTATTTTGTTTCTTAAATCCCACATATGAGTGAAATCCTATGGTATTTGTCTTTCTCTGACTCACTTATTTCACTTAACATAATACCCTCTAGTTCCATCCACATCATTAAACAAATAGCAAGAATTCATTCTTTTTGATGGCTGAGTCATATTCCATTGTGTGTGTGTGTGTTTGTGTACCACATCTTCTTTATCCATTCACTTCTCCCACATTCTGTTGGCCAAAGGCAGTCACATAGCCAAGCCTAACATTAATAAGGTGTAAAATATAATCTGTGGGAAGCATTTCAAATTTCAATGGCAGATGACATAGGTATATCATGTTACTATAGGAGAGAGTGCAGAGCTGAGAACAATAATCCTTATTACTGCTTATAGGATGACTTCTTGTCATTGGGAACCACAAACTTCATAGACACATGACTTGGGTTTCATATGTATGAGAATTTGATATTATCTGTGATATAGTCTATCTGAAATCTCATTCTGAGTTCAGAATGATTAGTGGTCTGAACCCCCATCTATCCCTTTCTCAGTCTCCTAAACTGATATTGAAGTATTATCAAATGGGCCCCAGTGGTTTTATATTTGTTAACTGAACAAAAGTTGGCCCTCACAAAGGCAACCCTTTCTTCCTTCTTAATCTGTTTTTTTTTTTTTTTTAAGATTTTATTTATTTGTTTGAGACAGAGAGATAGAACATAAGCAGGGAGAGAGGCAGAGGGAGAGGGAGAAGCAGACTCCCTGCTGAGCAGGGAGCCTGACGCAAGACTCAACCCCAGGACCCAGAGATCATGACCTGAGCTGAAGGCAGATGCTCAACCATCTGAGCCACCCAGGCAACCCCCACCCCCACCCCGGTCTGGCTTTGTGCTTGGAAACATTCCCTGTTTAAGATCCTTAAGCTCTATAAATTTAAAAGAACTCAGTTTCCTCAGGCAAGCATTTTTTAATTCAGACACAGTTTCAGAATGGGGTCTGCCTGGACATGGTTCAGGAGGTGGGGAGGGGAGGTGGGGGGGTGGTGGGGGAACAGGGACTCACAAGGAATGTTGCAAATGACTGACTTACAATACTGAGCATGAGGCAGTGGCTTCCAAAGTCCACTAAGCCATTGTCAGATACAGCTCTGTCATCGGGTTCTTAATGATTTAAACAAAAAGAAATGAAAGAGGAAGAAGGAAAATTATTTTCTTTGAAGTCTCAGAGGTGTTTGCTTCTGCAAGCCAAAGTGTTATTCTCGTCTCTTAGCAAAGAACTCTTCCTATCCATTCATCACTTTATTGCTTTTCTGTCTCCCCACAACTCAAATGGGGGTCTCATTCAGGGGGTAGTAATCTTTTTTCTTGACTATTTCCAGAGACCATGATCTTTTCATCCTTGTGCATAGTTTCATTCATTTTATTTCCTTTGATTCTATTATTTGATGCTCTTCAAGGATTGTTGGATCCTTGAAACTATATTCCGATGCTGTTTAATGTTTTTAAATACACACATTCATATAAAGAAAAGTGAAAGGTATTTTGATGATGAATCACTAAACATATTGTAGGTATTTTAGTCATTTTCCTTTTCAGAGAGAAATCTTAGCTTCCTGGATGCTGTGTATTCTGTAGAAGCACTTACTTGTGAGGACCCCTCCAAACCCTCTCATTGCATTACCAAGTGTATAACATCTCACTTCTTTTTTGGTCTGTGAATTTATGAGACAACAATTCCAGAATCATGTCTTGCATTAAAGCCCTGCAATTCTTCCATGTTATGGTTAGTAAGAATCCTGAGCCAGAATCCTAAAACATTGCAAGGTTAAGCCAGTCAGAGACAGAAAGCCTGTATTTTCTGCCATGTTATTATTTAAGAAATTGCTTGGCTTCTTAAGTTTTAAAAGAAAAAGAAAGTAATGGGCTTGTGGCCATTTTTAAGCCTTTTGGCTTGAGGACATTCAACTTAATTTAATTTGACCTTGTTACTACTTTTTATGTAGAAAATAGACCTTGGGTATATAGATGCATTTTTTTGAAATCCAGTTTATTAGCTGGATATTAAAATTCTCAGACAAGGCATTGGATTTTTCAACTTTTTAAAAAATTAATTTGAGATGTTTGCCATATTAAGAATTTGCATAAATAAAATTGTTATTTATTTCCCCTAAAGCCCCCTAGCTCCCAAATATTTAGAAAAACATTTTATTTAATGGACACGTATTGTCTTTTTATTTAATAAGTGGAAAGGATTGTTCCTCCTTTATTATCTCACTCCAGATATAATTTCTTGAAGGTAGATATTTATATCTATTCAATTAATATCCTAGAACAGTTTTATTAACTCAGTGGTTATTCAGTTAATAATTACTAAACGAATTTTTTCAGACTCAATCACTGATCACTTGGTAGTAATTACCTCAATAGAATGGCAAAATGGAGTCAGAAATAACTGTTAGACTTCATCTGGATTAAATCAATAGGGTTTACAATGCATTTCAATAGATAAAGACAAGGATAAATGCCTTTGGGGCAAACTGCAGGAGGGATTAAAGGGAGCAATGTTGACCCTTATTTTAAACTATAATAGCTTTACAATCTAGTCTCTTCACCAATAATTGTTAATTCCCACCATTTTCCAATCCTTCTGGGCATATTAAAAAAGGAAAGGCTATATATTGAAAGAGACTTCCCTTCTGGCCCCAAGTAAGAATATAAATAAGGAACCTGAGTCTAATTATCCAGCATTACATGAGTCCCCAGAAAAAAAATAAATGTAAAGCTTAAAAACATTTTAATCTTTTAGGTTTTTTTTAGAAGACCTAGAGAAAACCTCACTTTTTTTGGCAAGGAAAACAAACAAATAGTGTTCATTGTTTTATTTCCTTCACATTTTCTAATTTAAAATAGAACTTACTTTTCCTTTTCCTCCTTGCCGTGCCCCCTTTCCCTTGCATGACAACTCAGTCCTGAAGCCATGAAGTGGGGCAGAGTCAAGTAGGCATCTGCGCCTGGCGGGGAGAACCACAGTGCCCAGAGCAGTGTACCTGCACTCAAATCAAACAAGAGATTGACCACACAGGATGGCAGCCCCATGTGGGTATCAGAGTCAGAGCTGGGTAAGGAGGGTGTCCATAGAAAAGGGGCAGCCTGGTGTAGGCTGTCAGTGCAAGCAGAGTGAAGAAGGCATCCAGGGCATGAGGGCTGCCCAACACGGAGTGCTGAAGCCCAAGCAGAGTCAACAGATGTCCATGAGGTGGTGACAGCCCAGTATAGAGTGAGGTGAGCACCCTTGTGGGCAAGAGTATGGCAGCAGAGTTGGGTAGCAGATGAGGAGATTGATGGAATAATTAAATAAGGATACTAAGAGTCAGCTTCCTCATTGTCAGAGAAGGGAGAAAACTAGAATGAAACCCATGGTGTTGGATTGGAATTGAAGGATATCAGTGTGAACTCATAATTTTCTATATATATATGGGTATAGAGATACAGAATAGCCTACAAATGCATGCAAATTGTCTTTATGTAAAGATGCAAATGTGTCTATACACATCTTTATACTTTGTATATATACTTTATCAAACATGTAAGTCTAATTACCAACTGAAATACAATCTTAAAGGATGTATTTCTAACGTATCATATGTGCTCAAATGTGTACACATACATACAAACATACATCCATCCATCCATACATACATACGCTAGCTCTGTCTACTGAGAGGGCCTGGGAAATAGCCAAATTCTAATAGCAATGAACACACCCAGCAACCAGATCTTGGGTTATAAATATGATTCTCCACTAACAGCAACCTAGATTTCTTGGGGACACAAAGGATTCTAGAGCTGGAGTGGGGAGAATATATGATGAGCCTATAACATCTTATTATATCAGAAAGCAAAGAGATGTGCAAAGAATGATGGGGAAGTGACAAAAGGATACAGAAGCCAGCTTGGAGGAGCTGCCACTGCCCAAATATCCCACTGCCCAGGGATAATCTGAGCATCAAAATAAAAAAAAAAAAACCATAACCTATTGAATAAAATAGGAAACCATGAATCCAAACAGATTTAAATAATGAATGAATTGAAAGTCTGATGAGAAACATAGTTTCAAAGTGCCAAAAGGAGTAAGAGTGACTTTCAGTGCAAAAGCCCAGCAGATGTCATCAGGTGATCAAAGTGAAATTCATCAGTAATGAGACAAATCTAAATTGTACATCACCTGATAAGATGCAAGAGAACACCATGATAGTCCTACCAATGATGCATAATCTGAGTGTGATCATGAAGAAACGTCATACAAAATTAAGGGACATTTTATAAAATAATTAGCCTGTGATTCTGAAAAGTGTCAATGTTATGGAAGGCAAAGAAAGATCGAGGGCTTTGTCAAGACTGAAGGAGACACAGGATGCCCGGGTGGCTCAGTTGGTTAAGCATCCACCTTTGACTCAGGTCATGATCTCAGGGTCCTGGGATTGAGTCCCGCATTGGACTCCCTGCTCAGCAGGGAGCCTGCTTCTCCCTCTGCCTGCTGCTCCCCTTGCTTGTGCTCTCTCTCTCTCTCTGACAAATAGATAAATAAAATCTTAAAAAAATAATAAAATAAAAAAGACTAAAGAGACTAATGTGACTGTTAAATACAACATGGGATTCTGAACCAGAGCCTTTTACTCCAAGGTACATCATTAGGACAATTGGTAAACCTTACATGGGGCCTGAGGATTAAAAGTTAGCAATGACTTAGCATTTGTTTCCTGATTTTGATGGTTATTTTGTGGTTATGTAGGATAATGTGTTTGTAGGGAAATGTACACTAAAGTATTTAGGGATGATGAAACATCAGGTCAGCAACTTCCTCTCAAATTATTCAGGAAAACAGAGTTTTCTGTCCTGTATTGTACTTGCAACTTTTCTTAAAGTTTCTTTCTTACTGTTCCAAATTTTTAAATAAAATATGTATAAAATTTTATAAAACATTTATTTTAAAAATAAAATAAATCTCATTCAGTTTGGACTGTTCCCACATTTTATTTTTGTACTCTCAGTATTATGCCCAATGCACCTGGAACTTCTCAATGGTAAAGACAGCATCTCAGTCAATGTCACCCCCAAAGTGTCCGGAATATACTAGACACTCAGTAGCGTTGCCTGGACTGAGAATGAAGAGCTCTCTATTGACCACTTTTATTTATGCTTTTAATTGTTGTTGCTTTTTCCTGTCAACTTTAATAATGCTTCAGGAAAAATATATTAAAATGGCAATGTTCTGAGAAATATTTCTCACTTTTCTCCTGTTGCCTCAATAGATGTCTCATACCCCAAATAAAATTAAATTAGGTAATAGCCCATATCCTAAACAATGAAAGTCTTTATTATACTTACAACTTTATCATTTTGTTGTGGTGGTGGGTTAGATTTCACCTTTAGGCTCTTATGGTTCCCCCTAATCCATCTTCTTGTACATGTGGTCCTCTACTTTCTTAAATTCAACTTCCATATAACTCACATTTTTTTGACATACATTATACATTAGGGCCCTCAAACTAAGCATTGTTGGCCACATTCTGAATTTTTTTTCTTGGCTTCCAGTCAGACATTTTGAACCATACTATGGGGAGCTGCCTGAGGCCAGTCAGCCACTCACTCTGGCCAGCATTTGTCAGTGGAGAGTGCTTTCAAAAGAGTTTGACCGTTTTATTATATTTTGCCATTAGTATTTTACAAAAAGTAGTGGAAAATGAGAAAATGGAACGGTTGATATTAGTGAAAAATATAGGTTTCATAAAAGTAATACTATTGAGACAAAGATGGAAATCAGTAGACATGCCAAAAGCTGTAGATTTCAACCTTATTCAGATGTCCATTAGACCTAACCCAGGTAACAGCATGTTTTATTATAGGAGGAAAAACAAGATAAAAGTTGAGCACATATATGATATATTAGAAATACATCTTTGAAGATTGTATTTAAGTTGGTATAATTAGACTTATAATGGATGTTTGATAGCCCATTTTCTTTCCTGCTCTCAGGAAGACTATATATACAAAAGTAGCAGGTTCATGAGAGAACAAGGTCCACTCCTCATAAAATTCAGACAACTTTCCAAGGTTGTAATTTTTAGCAGCAATGGCCTTGGGACATTTAGCAGCAATGGAATTGGAACAGAGGGCCAATTGAGAGCAATCACTGAGGTGGCCAAGATCATCACCCCCACCCTCAGCAGTGACACAGAATTATAGATCACCCATCCACCCATAAATCTCACAGACAAGTGTCCAGAAAAAGGACCATTGTTTGTTTGTTTTTTTTTATTTTAGCTGTGGCCCTGATTAACACCAAGATTGTCAAGATTTTATCTAAGTTTTTCACTGGGATCCCAAACTCAAACTCCACTCTCAGGGCCGTATCCTACCTTTGTCCTCCCCAGTTTAACATGTCTAGAATGCAGGGCACATTAAGGGAGAGGAGAAGGAACAGAGGGAGGAAGGAGAAGAGGGGGAAGAAAGAGAGGAGGGAGATGAGGAGAGACGGAAAAGGGGAAGAAAGAGAAAATTGGAGGCGGAGGTGAGGAAAGAGGAGAGACATGCTGATAAGGATAGAAAAGAAGACTGACTTGGAGGAGGACAAATCTGACTACATAATGTCTAGATCTTGTTGTCCATTTGGAGAATGCCTTCTAATTTTTCCTCTTTTTTCCTCCTGTTTTCCCTCGGTATTAAAGGGTCAAGGGTACATGGGCAAGCCCCAGCCAATAGGCTCTTGTCCAGTTTTCAAGCCACCGTGTTAGTGAACGAGGACAGTAGCAGGTGCATCTGTACAGTGCATCCCTCTTCCTGAAGCACCATCGAGTTGGTACCATTTGTACTTTGTGGAAACGGAAACCTAAAGGGATTTAATTTTAAAAACGGGGGAGGACGAAGTGCCAGTTGTGAAGGTCAGGTCTCTGGCCTCGTATGCAAAGCTTTGTTTTTGTGTTTTTCTTTCCATTCCACAGTATCTTCAGAGAGTTCTGTGTATTCAAAGTAAATTAATTTCAGAGAAAATTAATAGTTTTACTTAATCATAAGCAGAGAAACTGCAGTGCTAGTTTCTATGGCTATGGTTAGGTGACCCTCATAAAATTAAGAAAGTAAGCCAATGCATACACCGCACAAACACATATATTATATACATGTGCATTTCAAAGCTATTGCTAGGTGGTGAGATTTGAGGCCATTTGTCTGTATTTTCTATATCTTCCGTGCTGAATGTGGATCACTTTCACAAATCTTTTAAGATTCTAAAGCAAACACAGGAAAGAAATTTTTTAAAAACCTCTAACCTCTGCCCTCTTTCCTTTATACACATACTAGATGGTATAAGAAGAATATTCAAATAAATAACGTCAAGTGACAAGCAAAAGGTACTCAGTAAAGTTAAGAAAAATTCTATTTCTGGGATTAAAATATAAACGCAATTCTTCTGGTTAGACATCGGCTATACAGCCGCTGGCAAAGTATTATGGCCTCTTTTAATCTAGAAAGACAGTATGTTGCCATCCTCCGTCCCTCAAAGATTCCCAAGTCCTGGTAAACCATAAGCAGCTCCACAAATGGAAAACAGCTACCTGGGGAGGAGTATCAAGCAGCCCCAGGGCGCGCATGATTGTGGGACAGCCGCAGGACCCTCATCACTGTGCTTCCTCGGGAAATAGTGCAGAGGACTTTGGTATTATTCTACAACACCCTTTTAAGAGGAATTCCTCACTGTTCTTAGAATTAAGAGTGGTTGGGGCGCCTGGGTGGCTCAGTCGTTAAGCGTCTGCCTTCGGCTCAGGTCATGATCTCCAGGTCCTGGGATCGAGCCCCGCGTCGGGCTCCCTGCTCAGCGGGGAGTCTGCTTCTTCCCCCATCCCCCGCCTCTCCCCACTGCTCCTACTCTCTCTCTCTCTGTATCTCTCTGTCTCAAATAAATAAATTAAAAAAAAAAAAATCTAAAAAAAAAAAAAAAAAAAGAATTAAGAGTGGTTTTTCTCCAGGTAAGTCAGCATGAGGCCCATGTCTCTCTATTTGCTGCTGAGAAGTTTAGAGCAGAATTTGTAGCCCAACACGAGCAAAGAGACCCATCCTTACAGCACAGATTGTGTAGGCTGACCACGCTCATCTTTAGCTGGGTCGTTCCTACCCTCAGTTGGGCCTGGTACCTTCATTACTTGTTTTTGTTTTTTTGTGTTGTTTGTTTTTAATCTCTCTGTATTGTGTATATTTTGGAGAATCTGAAATCCTTTCTGGGATATGAAAGGCCATAAATAAATAGAGGTACACATTCTAACTCAAGTTTTAATTGTGAATATGTGAAGCATTTACTTTTGGCTGCGTCAGTCATGTTTTTCGCGCTGTGTCTACCTACCATAGACAATGCTCAATGAGTAATTCAAATATAGTACCCTGAATTCTTGTTATTTATCATCTTTGTAGTCCATAGCCCTTAATATGTCATATACAATTAGTGGGCAAAGTCATTTATAATCAGAGTAACTACTTCAAGATCTGAATTCAACCGTATGATCCCTTTGGCCTTGCTGTACTGATTCACACCTATGAGTGTGTTAGCAGAATTTACTAGATTGCCCTCAAGAGGAAATAGAAGTATTTCCTCCCTCAAGGTACTCCTTGACTATAAAAACATCAATGGTTTGTTTCCAAAGTTGGAAGTGGGGGGAGAGCGGGGGCAAGCACAGGAGGCAAACAGGGAGAGAGAGAGTAGTTTTGCTATAATTCTGTCTAATCATAGAAAGACATGTGTAATTATTCCCAGTTTTTGAAAAAGAAAATTGGATGCAAGTTAGGTAATAGTAAAATGAAAAAGCATGTTTACCATATTGGTGAGTCAGTAAGTGTTGACATGGGGACTGACCGCAGGAGACTGGCATTTTCCCGAAATATTCCAAACAGAAACAAACAACACAAAAGTGTGTGTGTGTGTGTGTAATAGGGCAGAACCAGCCAGGGGAAACGACAATCACAAGACAGTCAAAACTTGTAGTAACGCAAAGCCCTTCTTGAGTATAAACAAAATAAGGAAGATCCCCAGCTCGGTGTTCGTGAAGAAATGTTTCCTAAGAAAAATATGGTTTTGATTTTTTTAAGCTCTGATGATGACTCCTCCATGGAGCTAACACTCGGTAGATTTATTTCTAACCAGCCTTCACTTAAAAATGAATGTTTTTTGAAATGCTTCAGCTCACAGGGAATATAAAATTGTGATCTTAAACCACCTTCCTGAGATGTGGCTGAGGGAAGAGTCCAAGACAAACTGCTGACATTGCAGGTAGCGGCCTTTGCTTCTACCTCCAAAGCCTCGAAAGCTGTCTTGTTCTGTTTTGGGGTTTTTTTTGGTGGCATCTGCCCCTGACCTCAGGGCTCTAGGACAGGTAGCACAAACGGAAATCTCAGAGGTTAGCATGAGTGGGCAAACCTTGAATAGGCACAACTAAATCGTATTTCCTAGAATCATAAGAACAGGGTGCAGAGGGAAATTGGAATCCTAGAATCCGCACTTTGTCATTCAAAGAAAATGTTAAAAATATTCCAGGAAAATGTCCAAAGATATCTTACACAAAAATTTCACAACTTGTTCCGCAAGGCACAGAATGAAAAAGTTTAGATTTCCGCTAGCAATTAGAGGCCACAGGCTATGTACCTAGAGAAAGTCATGGGGTGATTCGATGCAGCATCACCTGGCTTGGCACACGGTCCTAGGCACCTCCTCCCGCTCTGTTAGCTACCATCTGCTGTGCTGTTCCTGTGTGCCTGGCCCTGGGTCCAAGCTTGGGGGACACAGAGGTAAGTAAAACTCTGTCCTCAAGGCGCTCATAGTCTAGAGAAAAAAAGACAATTTAACCAATAATTAATGCAAGAGACAACAAACATAGTGACTAAGAGTGTAGATGTAAAAGTCAGATAACCAAGTTCAAATCCTGACTCTGGTTTATGGCTTATATTGACTGTGTGACTTTGAAAAAGTTATTTAACTTCCGTGCTTCAGTGTCTTATGCCTACACAGACATACATACATTCAGCTATACACACACATCAATACTTCCCTCCCACGGCGGTTGTGAGAATTAAAATATGTTCATTGCAGGCAACAATCAACAAAACTAAAAGACAACCTACTGAATGGGAGAAGACATTTGCAAATGACATCCGATAAAGGGTTAGTATCCAAAATGTATAAAGAACTTATACAACTCAACACTAAAAAAACAAACTATCCAATTAAAAAATGAGCAGAAGACATGAATAGACATTTCTCCACAGAAGACATCCAGATGGTCAACAGACACATGAAAAGATGCTCAACATCACTCATCATCAGGGAAATGCAAATGAAAACCACAATGAGCTATCACCTCACATCTGTCAGAATGGCTAAAATCAAAAACAAGAAACAAGTATTGGTGAGGATGCCGAGTAAAAGGAACTTTCGTGCGTTGTTGGTGGGAATGCAAACTGGGGCAGCCACTGTGGGAAACAGTATGGAGGTTCCTCAAAAAGTTAAAAATCAAACTACCGTATGATCCAGTAATCTCACTACTGGATATTTACCCAAAGAATATAAAAACACTAATTCTAAGGGATATATGCACCCCGGTGTTTATTGCAGCATTATTTACAGTAGCCAAATTATAGAAGTAGCCCAAGTTTCCATTAATAGTTGAATAAAGAAATGTATATAAAGGCAAAAGATTTATACGACCTGAAGAGAAACCAGAGTATAAGAAGTGTATATAAAGAAGTGTATAAAGTGTGTATATACATATATATGTATAAAGAAGTGTATAAAGAAGTATATATACTTCTTTATGTATATATATATACATATACATATATATACATATTACATATATATAATGGAATATTATTTAGCCATAAAAAATAACGAAATCTCGCCATTTGCAACAATATGGATGAATCGAGAGAGTATAATGCTAAGTGAAATAAATCAGTCAGAGAAAGACAAATACCATATAATTTCACTCATACGGGAAATTTAAGAAACAAACAAAGGGGAAAAAAGACAAACCAAATAACAGACTCTTAACTATAGAGAACAAATGGGATTACCAGAGGGGAGGTGGGTGGGGGGAGGGTGAAATAGGTGATGAGGATTAAGAGTACACTTATCTTGATGAGCACGGAGTAATGTATGGTATTGCCAAATCCCTATGTTGTACACAAATATAACACTGTGTTAACTATACTGAAATTAAAATAAAAAATTTTTAAATAAAATATGTTCATCACTTAGAAGCTTGCCTTGCCCTTAGTAACTGCTATATATGTTTATTAAATAACTAAGTAGTGAAATTTTTTTTTTTTTAAGATTTTATTTATTTGTGAGAGAGAGTGCACACAAGCAGGGGGATTGTGGTAGGCAGAGGGAGAAGTAGGCTCCCTGCTGAGCAAGGAGTCGATGCAGGACTTGATTCCCAGGACTTGGGATCATGACCTGAGCCAAAGGCAGACGCTTAACTGACTGAGCCACCCAGGTGTCCCAGTAATGCAATTTAAACAAGGTACATAAGAGAACCATGCATTTCTCCAAGAATGAAAAACAGGTATCTCCACCAGGAAGAGGACGTCAGGGATGGCCTCTCAGAAGATACCAGGCTGGAACAGGGTCTATCTTGCACTCAGTAAGAACAAGTCCAAGTTAAGTGAGACATGTGGTCCTTCTTAAATCTTCCTCCAGTGTATCTGAAACAGCAAAGGAAGCCAAACTAGAAACAGAGCAACACTTCCACCCAGTTTACAGAAGAAATTTTCTTGTGGTTATAGACCTAAAATTTAAGGGGATTTTACATCCTATTCCCTAACATATTTATGTTTGTTCTAAAATAAAAATAATAGCCTTTATTTCTTTTTTTAAGATTTTATTTATTTATTTGACACAGAGAGAGAGAGCTCAAGCAGGGGGAACAGCAGGGGGAGAAGAAGCAGGCTCCCCAATGAGCAAGGAGCTGGACCCGGGCTCCATCCCGGGACTCTGGGATCATGACCTGAGCCGAAGGCAGATGCCTAACCGACTGAGCCACCCAAGTGCCTCAGCTTTTATTTCTTACTAGTGAGTAAAATTGATCTTGAGGCAGAGCTGCCATGCCTCTCCTGGGGGTAGATGTGCCCTGATCTGAGAAGCAAGTGACAGAAAGATTAGAAGATATAACAGTATGGAATTATTAGAAAGGGTGACACATTCAGAGTCAGTATTAGAGGGTAAGCCAGCTGGAGTATATATGGTTATGGAGTGAGTGCAGGACCTCCAGGCCAATGCCACTGGTTACACCAGCAGGAAACTCCATAGCAGGCATCCTCCCAGAAGCTCAGTAACTGCTGTGGGGCAAGGACAAAGAAGGCTGCTAGGGATAACTAAGGATGATTTGAAAAATCCATATAAATACTCTGCCCCCAGGCTCTTAGTATTGAAAACCAGGCTAAGATTAGAAAGAAAAATTACATTACAGAACTTGGTGCAATTCTAAAATGGTACCAATTTTGACTGAGCAGTTTCACCTCAGAGCTGACTGCCCCCAAGACATGACGCCACTAGGTGGTGTTTCTAGGTGGTTTCTAGGTCTTTGTACAGACCCAGAAATGTGGTTTTATTAATACTCTGAGTATGAGGTGACCTCTCTGACTTTGGCTTGCATTAACCAAACTCACAGAAATATCTAAATATCAAGTGGAATGCTAATTCATCAATTGACCATGAGAAAAACAACTTTTAATCAAATTGGAATACGAAATAATTGCTGAGAAAACTACCTACCAAGCTTTACAAATTTTATTGTATTTAATTCTCAAAACAATCTTACAAGGTAGATATTGAAGAAACGGTTAATGCTCATCAATATCTCTGTGTACCTCTATATTTCCCTGCCTTCCTTGCAGCTCTACTGGACAATAGAATGTGAGCAATTTGTGTGAGTCACTTCTGAGCAGAGGTGGTTAAGTAGATGATATACCTTCCCCATGCACTCTCTTTCCCAAACATGCAGTTGGAAGCAAAGGAAATGGTGGGCCAACAGACTAGAAGAAGAGAGAGGTGTTAAGGGAAAGGACATCACAATGAGATCCAGGCTGTTCATTTTTCTAAATTCACATTCTCAAGGACCAAGTCTGGCCCAGACAAGATTCCAGACCCCAAGTGAGCAGAGAGAGAGAGAAGCTGGAACAGACTTGCCACGGGCTACACAGAGAAGTGCCAGGGGTGAATGGAAAAAGAACCATTTCAGAGGGGTTGAGAAATGAGGAGGGGGGTGGGGGTGTTGAAGGAGAAAAACTATGTGGCCAAAGGAAAAAAAAATGCAGGGGTGAAGTATTTCCAGGTGATGACAAGGTCTAGGGTATGAGGATACCAAGAGTAGGAAGAAGTGGAATAGAGGCTTGGAATAGTCAAAGAATGATGAAGAAAGATTCTGGATGGTAATTAAAATATCAAAAATTTAAACCCAAGCCAAGGCCTTAGACTTATGAAATCACAAGTCCATTTTTTAACATATACACCAACATGGACATCTGATACACTTGGTATCCTGCCTTAGTTTCATTAGTGACTTTCTGCATCATACCCATGTGTCATCCAGGCTAGTTTGTTTTAAATCCTATAGGACATAGGTTTGATACAAAACTTTAATTCAATATATTTACCCTTGTCAAGAATAAATCATAATGGAAACTGACAAATCCTTGGAACAAATTTAATGAATTGATATTTTGATTTTGAGATATGTGATCATGAAAACATAAACTTTGCTATTGTCGTCAACCAAGTATTTCCTTTTTAATTTTACCAAAGAATATGGGTGATGTTTCACAGATATAATAGAGCCATTCATTCTTTTAAAACAATGTTCTTAACTAGCCCAGACATTTAGCGTATTCTATTTTCCAAATTTGCTACTTTTTTCTTAAATTAAATGCCTCTTCCAATATTTTTGAGGTGAGATACTGAGGAGGAGTTGTGTTGCTAATTCAGTAATGTATTCTCTGCAATATTGCCAGAAGACATGCTAGTGAAGACTTCTTGGCTTATGTCGTGGAACAGACCAAAATTCTGTTAATAGTTGATCATCTCAAAGTTAATGGATGAATTTCCACTTGATCAACTGAAACTCTTTACTTCTTTTGTACCTGACTTATATAAAGATATATTTACAGACAAAACCATCAATACTTACAGATGAAACAAACAGAACTGCACTAGAAAGGACTCTATTTCAAAAAAAAAAGTTCTTCTTTACTCTCTCTGACTTTGAAATTCCTTTTACTAAGGACAGAGCTTATCTTTCACAAAGAAAGGGAAGGCTTAAAATATAAATACCTCTGGAAAGGGTAATATACTGTCTAAAACTTACAAATTGTATTCTAGAACATTCTTAAGAACAGATTTAAAGAAATACAAAATTTTTGAGCTGGTAGGAAGGGAAAAGAGGCAAAAATGAAATAAGGTAAAGACTTGTTAGAGTCACATTTCCAGATTTATTTATTTGACTAATATGTTTATATTTACATACATTTCTCATTGATTTCTATATTTCTTACCAACTACCAGTCTCATTTAGTACTCAAAAATGCTCTTAAAAGTTACTTTAATTCCTGCAATTCACTATTTCTACTTACATAAAAACAGCACTATAATAGCAATGCTATTTCTTGAAAAATTTCTAAGATACTTAGACCAAAATTGTTACGCAAATGTGAAATATTACAGTGGTGGCTATGCTATGATAAGATTTATTGCAAGGTCAAGGTCCCCAAACTAGATGCACCATTTGAAACTGCTTTCTTCTGTGTTTACAAGATTGGTCTCCCCTGACCTCAGGTCCAGCTCTCCAGAACTGTGCCCCACCTCATTGCTAACCAATCACGTTGATTATACTTCAAATGTGATGTCACCTCTGATCTGCTTATAATGATGGAAAAGACACAATTTCATGCCAGAAGAGATAGGAGGACTCCAGGTAGGTGAACTGTGTCATACTTTTCAAGATGTAATTTATCATTCATGTGATTTAATGAATTTGTGGGATTGGGTGTTGGCAAGTGTATGCTGCTAGATTTGTAGATGTGTGTGATCTGGGCACAAGCATGTTAATTTTACTCTGAGCCTAATATCACCACAGTGCATTGGAGACTGAATCTGCCCAGTCTTCCTTCTGGGTCCTCATCTTTTTATTTTCTTTCACACTGCATATCTCTGGTTCTCTCTCACCAAGGATTGTATTACAATTAGTGATTTCACTGACATTCCGATGATAAATAGGCAAACTTGAGAACTAAAGCACACCCTTGACCATTCTCTTTCAATTTTGAATAAGAGAATTAATGGAAAGGAATAAGACAAGAGACGAAGAAATTAAAATAACCAAAGTCGGTATTTAGAGAAAACATTTTCTAATGCCTAGGTACTCCTCAACTAAGTCAAATAATCTACCAAAATGGTGCTCACAAACAAATATCCTATCACTTTCCAGTTTTGAGACGGAGTCTCCCAAAATAAAGTCAACTCAATAAAGGGTTCTTTCCAACTCATTTTTGCTTCTAAATGAATATTTCAGACTTTTATATTTGAATTACTTAGATAATCAGCTCAAATTTTCACTTTACTTTGCACTGGTAACACATTCTTAAGCATGGTTTTACTTTTCTATTCTTTTCGTCACAATAAAATAACGTACTTGATATTTCAAAATACCTTTGACCTTGTCCAAAAAAATTTGACATAGCCTACAGAAAGCCTTTTAAACTACTTCTATTCTTTGTGCCTGGGATCATGAGTACTAAAGTATTTGACAATATTCTTGAACATCCCAGGACTTATCTCTAGATAGTCTTTAACAATGAAAGATGCCTCAGTATAGCTAATCCAATCAGCTTTTTGTTTGCAAACACTATGTAAAAGCTTTAGTATATGTGCTGCCGAAGCGAGCACTATGTAAAAGCTTTAAAGCGGACCACAAAATCTACTCTGAGACATAAGGCAATGTACTTTATACGCTCTGGAACTTTTTCTCCTACTTTTCTACACAGAAAAAAAAAATCGTCTTTAATTTTTTTCCCCGGAAGCTACAAATTTACCATTTCCTTCTTCCCATCTCCTTTTAACTGTATGGAATTTTCCCATTTTCTTATGCTGACATTTAATCCTTCAGAATTCCCAATTTGTCCCACGTGGTTGAACGGAATGTTCAGCATTTTTGTATATCATGCCTCATTGGGCAAGTAATCAACCAAAATAGACATTTATGATAGATTTAGAGTTCTCTTGTTTTAAGTAAACACACACTCTAAACTCTGTAATAAGCCAAACTTCTAAGTATTCACTAAGAGTTTTACATGGAAAATAGACTATCAGAAAAAAAAAAATCATGTAACACCAATGTCCTCTAGCCAATGCTGTCACAAAAGGCAGTGAGATTTAAGTCTAAAGGAGTCGGAACTACACGGCAGATAGTTTGAAATCACTGGGACCATTATGACTAAAATTTGACCTTATATTTAACCAAGCAAATTGTCTGAAGAAATAAATGTAAAGTCATTGAAAAAGATTGAGCATGACTCCCAAGTATAGGAGCCAAGCACTGTGTGTGGTGTTTGCTAATCCTACTCCAGGCTAATTAGATAAGAGGTACGTGGCAAATCCAGTGTAAGCTAAAGATACTTAAAATTTGACTTCGAAGGAAAACCTACAGAAACCTAAGAGAAACAAATAAAAAAACTGGGGGTATTACAGCCAGAGAAACCTGGAGGCTGATTCCCTATTAGACTTCAGTTTACGATGACTGTAAGCAGGTCAGGGGCAGACTGCTCTCCAGTGGAAGGGATGTCATAAATGCCAGCGTAAGAGAGTAGACACAAGACAGACTTCGTCATAATGGGAGCCTATTAAACTGTGGCCTGGGCCAACACTGCGTCAAAAATGTGTGACCTGAAGGCCCCCAGGTACCAACACGGAGGTTATCAGAATGAACACAGGAAAGCAACTGCAAGGGTGCAAAAAGAATGTCTTTCTTGCAGAAGGTATCTCTTGGAGATTAGGATGGTGTCATAGCAGACATCGCAGAACAAGACAACCTGAGAATCCTGACTTCCAATCCCCACCCCCCAATTCCCAGTCCTTCTGGCAAACGCCACTGCTCTAGCAGATCTGAATCCCTGTCGCCTCCCTCCTTCCCTTCTCTCTGCCCTCTCCAGGGCACTCCCTCTCTCCTTCTTCATGTCTCTCTCTCTCTTTTTCTCCTTCAAGCCTCTTTTTACTTCCTCCTTCCCCCTTCCTTATACCCTCTCAGTTTCTTTCTCTGCCCACACCCATTGTTCCCATGGCTGGAGAGGTGGGGCACTGGAAATACTTGTAGTAGGATTGATGTTTTCAGGACACGCTGTAATTTATGCACACCAAAAGATTGTGGCATCGTGCTTTTCTATAAATGATATAAACTTCCTCCCAGGCCCCCTGCTTTGGACTTGTGTGTCCCCACCAAAATTCATATGTCGAAGCCCTCATACTCAATGTGATGCTTATTTGGAGGTGAGACTTTTGGGAGGTAATTGCGTGTAGATAAGGTCATGAGGGTGAAGCCCCCTTATGGGGGGGAATGGATGATGCTGGATGATGGGGCTCCACCCTCATGACCTCATCTAAACCTCTTCCTCTTTTTAAAAGTATCCTTATAAAAGGATAGTTTGGTGACAAATAAATCAACTCTCTACTATCCAGAGTATCCTTATAAAAAGAGGAAGAGACACCACAGTTCTCTCTCTGTGTCATATGAAGACATAGTCAAAGGAGGCAGTCTAAGAGGAGGGTTCCCCCCAGGAACCAAGCCTGTTGACACCTTGATCTTGGAATTCCCATCTCCAGAATTGTGACAAAATAGATTTCTGTTGTTTAAGCCACTTAGTCTATGGTATTTTGTTATGGCAGCTAGACCTGACTAACACATTTCATTCCCACTTCTTGAGGTTGTAGGATGGGTGGAATAAGAGGAGGTACAACTTGCCAGTTAAGAATCAGTCAGCTACTTGGCTTTAAACAGTCCCTTCCGGGTAAATATGCAGCCAATTTGAAGTTCAAACTCCCTCTAAGATTTGTCGCTCCTCTCTTGTTCCTCCCATTTCCCTCCCAAGATGGGGACTTGAAGGTAGGACAAAGATTACATATCTCTGGGGACAGTGAAAGGGAATGTTGAGCCCAAGGCTGACCTCCTCAGAGATGTCCCCTGCACATTCCCTGGTCATACCCTGCTGGTGACATCCATGATCAGTTCTTTTGGCAAAATGGGGTTCTCAGGGTCTTTTCTTCTGCTACTGGCTCTACCTTAGCTCAGGCTGGCCCTGTAAGTCCTCTTGAGTCTGTTTCTACCTCCTCATCCAGCAGTGCCTGAGAGAGGCCTATGCTGGGGGTCCTCCCACTTCTTGCTACCATAGCCCTAGCAGGCCTATGGTTTTTTGTTTTTCATTTTTTTGTTTCTTAATTGAAGTATAATTGACATATAATATCCTATTAGTTTCAGATATGTATCATAGTGATTCAATATTTTTATATATTACTAAATTATCCCCATGATAAGTCTAGTTATCATCTCTTGCCATACAACAGTATTACAATATGATTGACAACATTCCCTGTGCTGTACTTTATATCCTCGTGACTTATTTATTTTATAACTGGAAGTTTGTACCTCTTCATCCCCTTCACCTATTTTGCCTGCCCCTCCAATCCCTCCTCCCACGGGGAACCAACAGTTGATTTCCTGAATCTATGAGTCTGTTTCTGTTCTGTTTCATTTTGTTTATTCATTTATTTTGTTTTTTAGATTCACATGTAAGTGAAATCACATGGTATTAGTCTTTGTCTGACTTTTTTCACTTAGTTTAATACACTTTAGGTCCATCCATGTTGTCATAAATGGCAAGATTTCATTCTTTTTTGTGGCTGAGTAATATCCCATTATATGTATCACATCTTCTTTAACCATTTGTCTGTCAATGGGCACTTAGGTTTCTTCCATATCTTGGCTATTGTGAACAATGCTGCAATGAACATTACAGTGTATATATTTCTCTCAGTTGGTGTTTTCACTTTCTTTGGATAAATACCCAGAAGTAGAATTGTTGGATCGGAGGGTAGTTCTATTTTTAACTTCTTGAGGAACCTCCATACTGTTTTCCATATTGGCTGCACCAACTGACATTCCCACTAACAGTGTAGGAGGGATCCCTTTTCTCTACATCTTCTTTACCAATACTTGTTATTTGTTTTTGTCTTTTTGATAATAGCCATTCTGACAGGTGTGAGGTAATATTTCATTGAGGTTTTGGTTTCCCTTCCCTGGATGATTAGTGATGTCAAGCATCTTTTCATGTACTTCTTATCCATCTATATGTCTTCTTTAGAAAAATGTCTATTCAGATCCTCTGCCTATTTTTTAACTGGGTTGTTGTTTTTTTGTTGTTTTTTGTTGTTGTTATAGTAAATTGTGTAAGTGCAGGCCTCTGGTTTCAGTTGCTACATCAAAGCATGTAAGAACTGCTGGATCTTTCCACATCACACACAAACCAAAGGATTTTATATTTCCCTCTCTCTATGCTTAAATACTCCATCTTTTGCCATTTCTACTTAGCTGCCTGGATGGTTCCATATTGGATATGATGATTCTTTTAGAAGGCTTGAAATTTTCCCAGTCTGGATCCAGGGAAACTAGAAACAAAACTCTTTGCTCTGTGAATAATAGCCCCACACGATGACAAAAAAGGTAGGGTTATTTCTAACTCCCTCTCTCCTTTGGCCATGAAGGTATGAAGCCTTCTTATTTGTCCACTTATTTGACCCTTTATTTCCCTTCCTCCTCCTGTGCTCTCCTTTGTCTCTTTGTCTTGGGTGTGTTGAGTGTGTGCACACATGCGTATGTCTGTCTGTCTCTCCTCCCACCCTCCTCCGACCACACACGGCTTCCTAGAAATTAGAAGTATTATCTACTTTCTCTTCCCATTGGGTGGGAAACAGTGTCACAATTTCCTTCAGAACTTCTTTGATACTGTCCTTTCCCTCCCTGGGAAATAAGCCTTAATGGTGAAGGGTGGAAAAATTAAAATTATATCAGTTTTTAAATAACATTCCCATTAATTACAGACTCATGAGGTCAATTTATCTCTACTCAGTGGGGCATAAATATGAAATAATCTTTTTCCTAATCCCTGCTGTGATGTTGTGATTTATAATTAGAAATATTTAATTTGGTCTTGTCTAATTCCTGGCATAGAGTTCCTAAAACCCTTGGAGTTTCCTAAATGATGGGAGCCACAAAGGTGTTTTTATTACGTTAATGGTGACTTGGGGACAGCACCTCTGGATGGGGATAGTTGCCAAAGGAACCAACCACGTGATTAGAGGATTGGAACTTTTAGCATTCCCTGCCCCATCTCCGAACTGGAGATCGAATCTAACACCAATGGCCAATGATTTAGTCAATCATGCCTATGTAAGGAAGCCTCCATAAAAACTCAAAAGAATGGGGTCCAGAGAGCTTCCAGGTTGGTGAACCAGAATGCTTCCTTGTGCCACTGTACTAGGCTCCAGAGTCTACAGGGACAGAAGTTCCTTTGTTTGGGACCTCACTCTATATATCTCTTCATCTAGTTGTTAATTCATATGCTTTTAATATCCTTTGTAATAGACCAGTAACCTAGTGAGCAAACAGATTTCCTGAGTTCTGTGATCCACTCTAACACATTAATCGAACCCAAGGAGGAGCTTGTGAAAAACTATGATTTATAGCCAGTTGGTCAGAAGCACAGAGAACAATCTGGACTTGTGATTAGCTTCTGAAGTGGGGGCAGTCTTATAGGAATGAGCCTGTGGAATCTGATGTTATCTCCAGGTGGATAGTGTTACAATTGAGTTGAATTGTAGGACACCTAACTGGTGTCCACAGCATTGCCTGGCGGTGTGAGGAAAAACCCACACATTGGAATTGGTGATCAGAATTGTCCCTGCCTTCACCTTCACATTTTCCTTCCCTATCACTCCATTGCATCCTGTGCAGATTGCATCACTTTCTATTAACTTTTGGTTATTAAAAAAGAGATCATCTAAAACTTCATTTTCAAGCTCTATGTAAATTCCATCTCCTCCATATCCTACCACTCCAGAGAAGGCATGAGTTGGGACCTTGACTGTTTGAAGTGAGATGGGGTTGGAAGGAGTCTTGGTTCTGAAACACCCCTTCCTCCCTGTCCCAGGCCTGGCTCCTCTCCAGTATGGGAATCAGGAAGAAGCAAAGAAGGGGAGAGCTGTAACCCTCTCTCTGTTGGCTGCTCTGCTTCTCCAGTGAATCTGAGTGTGTATGCTAGTATCTGAAGTCTGCCACTTGGGGAGCACATGTGAAACTTAGTCATAGAGGTCTTCCCACAACACAGTACCCCACAGGAAAGATTCAGCTCTAACTGGACTTCTACCTACCCCCTCAGCTATCCCAGTAATATACCCCAAGTCATGGTGCACAGTCCTGGGGGAAAAGGGGTAGGGAAGGGAATTGTACAGTAAGGTGATTAAAGAATAGCTATCTTCTTGTCCTAAGGAATTTCTCGCACCCTGGCCATGACACGTAATAAGTGGGCAAGCTGACTGTTCAACTCTCACCTCTTCTACCTTGCCAGCCAGCTCTCCCCAGCTTCCATCTTCTCTGCTCTGAGAGGAATGGGTAGCCCCGCAAATCTGCTGCCTAAGCAGAAGCCACCAGAGGCAGTCCCTAAAAGCCATTGTCTTGGAGCCTCTTTCTTCACTTGGCAATGCCAGTCGGAGGACTCTCAGCAATGGGAAGGGGGAGAACTGCCCACCCCACTCCTTCCCTGGCTTCATGTATAGACCAGTAACTGGGTATTAAGGGGCAGGCGATGGAGGCGGGGACTGACACCCAGTTCTTTAGCCTCTTCAGCAAATTTGGAGAAAGTGTCAGACCCCAATTGCTGCTTTTAGTTCTGGGCCCTTCTGTCAAATACAGGGCAACAGAAAAGTCCCCCTAGCATGCCATCTTTCTTATAATTGAATTTCCCGTATCATGTTGGAATCCCTTTCTCCCTAATTCTTTGAAAGCAGATAGACTCACTTCCCTAAATGGATGAAATGGGTTCTGATCTGCAATCACTGAGCTGTACCACATGATATTTCAAGGTCCCTTCTAAAGACCCTGTGATCCTGTGAAAACAAGGAAAGAAGAAGCAATTTACATTTATGAAATTAGGTAGATGATTAAAACGATTTCATTATCCTTATTTCTGAGTGAATTTAAGGGTTTTTTTTTTCTCTAAAGTTGATCTCTTATTGACCAAATACTTAAGTTCTACAAGTTGACAGCAATTGAATCATTCGTTTCACCCTTCTTCTACTCCCATCTTCTTTGCAACTCTGTATTTTGATCAGTGTCTTTAGTGCAAAAACAGTTCCTGCCAATTAATTCGGCCTCCATGTATGCTAGTTGTAATTTTAGATGCATTTGATCTGAGTAGGATTTGGATTTTATAACTATCTCAATATGCAAAGCTCTAGTGATATCTAGGAATCTTCATCCTGAAAGGTTTTTGGATGTGTGATTAGGTAGCCTATATTTTTAGAGGAAAAAAAAAAAAAACAACTTGTTAGACTCTTTGCAGAAACATCAATTTAATAGTAAAATGCTGCCTCCTTCTGGATAAATTGCATTAGGCATGATAAGCTTGTAAAACTGTTACAGAGGTGTGCCATTTTATGAACACAAATTCTTTGAACGAATTTAAATGCTACTTTCTTAAATTAAAAAACAAAATTAGAGGACTTGAGTAGACCTTGAAAGATTACCTAGATTTTACCTTTGGGGCTATAAGACACCTCAACTACTTATCCTATATAGCTGATTTGGTTATCTGACTTTCTTTTAAAGATCTCTAACAGTAACTGAGAAAGGACAAAATAGATGAGAAACTTGCAAGTAGCATGATTTTCACTTTTACATTAGGCTACCTTACCTAACATTCAGTTGGCATGGTCATTTATGCATGCACACATATTCATCCTACATACTTAGAAAAATATGTATGCTTGGCAGTATGAGTTGTGTGTGTGCATGTGCGCATGTGTGGATGGGAATGAATGCAATAAAATACCTAAGTGTTCTAGTCTTAATTCTATGGTCAGGAGTCATGGGAATTTTGCGACTTAATCTGAGTCCTAGTTTCCTTATCTGTGTACTGAGGATAATAAACTCATTGTTATTAATGTCAAAAACACTTTGTAAGTCTCATTGAAATCAAGGAGGCACTGTGTGAGGTATTAAACTCATTTGGTTATCTTTAAGGTTTTAAATGGTCACGTGCCTGAAGTGAAAGAATAAAACCGGATTTGTTTGGGTTTTTTAATTTTTTTTATTTTTTATTTTATTTTATTATTTTTTTAAGATTTTATTTATTTATCTGAGAGAGAGAATGAGATAGAGAGAGAGAGCATGAGAGGGGGGAGGGTCAGAGGGAGAAGCAGACTCCCCGCTGAGCAGGGAGCCCGATGCGGGACTTGATCCCGGACTCCAAGATCATGACCTGAGCCGAAGGCAGTCGCTTAACCAACTGAGCCACCCAGGCGCCCTGTTTGGTTTTTTTTAAAGATTTTATTTATTTATTTGAGAGAGAGAATGAGATAGAGAGAGCATGAGAGGGAGGAGGGTCAGAGGGAGAAGCAGACTCCCTGCTGAGCAGGGAGCCCGATGCGGGACTCGATCCCAGGACTCCAGGATCATGACCTGAGCTGAAGGCAGTCGCTTAACCAACTGAGCCACCCAGGCGCCCTAGAACCAGATTTGTAACCAACAAGAAGAAAAACGCTTAATGTTGTCCTATTTGTTGCATAACCACAGCTAATTTGGTGACATTCAAATAAATCAACTCTCTACTATCCGGAGTACAGAGCTGGAAAACAAGGTTACAAATAACCCCAGACCACACTTATACAAAAGTGAATTCTACTGTCCATTTTCCAGGGACAGTTAACTCCCACCTTGCCAAAAGAGCGGGTGGGTCTATCCAAAGATGATATGGTCAGGAATCCAGAGCTCAGCCTCATCCTTGAGTCAACTGTACCTGGGAACCTAGCCCAAGATGGTCAAGGGCTAGTTGTGCCCTGGTTTTATTAAAGGGACGTTCATGCCTCTCCAAGAATGCTTCAACCAAAACAGTACTAACCAAAATCCCACCCAACTGAGAGACCAAAGGACAATCTAAATATTCTGATTCCTGGTCAGCCTCTCACTAGTGGGTATGCAATCTAACCACTCTGTGCCTCAATTTTGTCCCTAAAATGGGTATTAAAATAATATCTACTTTATTAGGTTGTGAAAATCAAAGGAGTTAATATAAGCAGAACACTCAGAACAGTGTCTAGCAGGCAAGGTGTCAATAACCTGTTGGCTTCTGTTACTACCACCGCTGTGATGATTATCACACTAATTTGCATGTCTGTGGCATTCATTCATTAATAAATGATGTGTCTCTCTCATAGCTCTTCAATGTTCTGAGACTGAAGATTGATCTCTTAAATTCTCTGGCCATCAATATTTAGAATTTTGTTCTTATATTAGTTACCTGACATTACCGACATACTTCTTTTTATTTTTCAATCACAAAGTGATAAATTATAACTACTGGTACTATTTAATGACGTAGTAGCCAAACCAAGCCACAGCTCTGTTTTGCAGCCATACAAACAGATGCCACTGGCCTAAGAGTTGGGACTTATGCACATTTCAAGCTGTTAAACTTTTTTTTTATGATGTGGAAATATGCCAGTTCCATTTCACTCCAAGAGCAGAAGCAGCTATAATATCTCTGACTCAAAACTATTTAGTAAATCACCCTAAGAAAAATATTAAAAGGCACCAGACCATTTGTTTTGATTGAGGACTAAAAATTACACTTGGCCACTAGATAGCATTTAAATTATGTAGCCTGTTTCAGCTCACATTTGATCTATTTAAAACCTTAATTGGCTTGCACTTGGCTCAAGCACCGGCGACTCATATATTTTGACGCTGTGGAAACTCTCAGGAGTTGGCTGAATCGAGGTTTAGGAATATCTCCAGTAGGTCCTGAAGATACAGACATGAAATTCTTTTGGAGTTATGAAAAGAGAAGTAATTTTAAGTTTCTGCCTGAAATCTTCAGTTTTTGTTTGTGTTGTTGTTGTTTTTGTTTCCTAAGTAAATTACTGAGGGTAAGATTGAGAGACTGGATAACTTTTGTCTTTTCAGTTCACCTGTGCAATGGGAAGTCTTTATAACCACAGAACAGCATAATTCACGGGCCACTCATCTCCGCTAGCCAGAGGTACCTGCGAGCTTGGCCTCCACCATTTTACCAGGCCTAGAAGCCTAATCATATTTGCCATTTCCTTTTCAATTATTTCCTAGGAAAGGCCAGCTATGGACCAGTGAAACATCCCAGAGGAGAAAGAAATAGAATCTAATCCTCATTGAATAAAAAGGCTGCTAAAAGAAAGGAGAGCAGGTAAGTTATTTTTTTCATCTCCACGAGGATATTAGTAGAGAAACATTTCAACAGTAAGACTTCAAGATAACCATGAAGATGAAATAAAATGGTTACTAAAATAAACTACAAAATAAATATGCGCCTGTTCTTTCTATATAATAGAGGAGACACTTCTCTTTGGGAAGGTTTTGCATAGAGACACGGAGGAGGTAGTAAATGATCCTCTCTAGCTCTTCTCCTAGGTTTCAAAAAGACCTTGTCAGATTTCAAGCCTATGGCACTAATTGAAGTTGTCCACTAGATGGCCCTAACACATCCTGAGTTCCTTTAAGTGGTGGACCGTTTATTCCTGTGATGAAATAAAGTACCGCATATTCAATTATATATGTGATTGAAGAAGGCCTCTTCGAAGGGAAAACTGCGCAGTGGTTGTCTAAGAAGTTTAATAACAAACTATTAATTTATCTAAAGAGATGGAGAATTGAACATTCTTTATCTTTACTGTCTCCCAACCTACTCCCCCTGCGAAAGACAAAAAAAAAAAAAAAAAAAAAAAAATCCACAAGGAAATAAAGAATAGAAAAGATAAGATAAGCAGACCAAGTCACATTTTTAGGAAGGTGGCAACCCAATGGCTTAATGTGACTAGCCCAGGAAAAAGCTGAAACCCAAGCACCAAGAGAGGGAGAACCAGTGAGAAGTAAACCTATCCCACCCTAGAAACCTCGGTTCTCAGAAATCGAATGTGCTCCCCTGCCCTGCCCTAGGAAGGCTAGGGGTGAACTGAAAACAGAATAAAACTGGGGGAAATATACATACTTATCTGCAAAACCTCCCAGCCCTTTTGCCCATTCATTTCCCAGATAGCTGTCAGACCAGGCTGATTTGCTCTCTCCAAAGCTAAAGAGTAATGGGTCCTTCTGTGCTCTAACACTGGGGCAAGCCTTCTAGAAATTGGCTCACTCCTGGCTTATTAATCCTCCAGTAAATCTCACCACTCATCAGGCTTCCCCTTTCCGATGAAAATCAGTTTTTTCCATCCTGACTCTTAGATACAGATAGACAGCCAAGAATCACCAGACATTTAAGGAAAGTTTCCAACATAAGAGACATAGACCAAATGGGGGGATGGGGGGAGCAGAACTTAGAAGAAACAGAGACAATGCAGACAACAGAAAAAAAGAAACTTTTGAAGAAACTAACTAGTATCCTTTGAAAAAGAAGAAAAGTTGTTGGACCCATAACACAAAAATAAGGTGATATTAAAAGGGTTTTTTTTTTTTTAGAGAAGAAAAGCAATCAGAGAAAAAGAAAGGGGTTTTGGAAATTAAAAGTATAATAACCAGGATGAAAACCATTTCAACAGAAAGATTAGAAGAGAATTTTAAGGAAACTGCCTATTAAATAACACAAAAAGAAAAAAAAAGAAAGAAAGAAAAGACAAAAGTGGTAGGAACATTAGGAGGTAAACCTAGGCTCTCTAACATGAGACTAATAGAAGTTCTAGAATGAGAAATGAGAATAAACCAAAAGGAGGAAATTATTGAATAAATAATAAAAGAATATTCCCCCAGATTGAAAGAAATGAGTAAAAGGAATGAGTTTCCAGATTGAAAGCATCTACGTAGTACCCAAGTTATTAAATTAAAAAAAAAAAAAAATCTACAGGCCCCTGGGTGACTCAGTCAATTAAGTGTCTGACTCTTGATTTTGGCTCAGGTCATGATCTCAGGGTCCTGGGATCAAGTCCTGCATCAGGCTCCGCATTCAGCGCTGAGTCTGCTTGAGATTCTCTTTCTCCCTCTCCATCTGCCCTTCCCCATCTGCTCTTTCTCTTTCTCTCTCTCTCTCTTTTTAAATAAATAAATCTTTTTTAAAAATCTAAGGCATATCACTGTATAACTTTAGAACATAAGGGATAAAGCAATAGTCCTAAAAGCCTTGGGGGAGCAGTTATATACAAAGAAGGAGTAATCAGAATATATTAGATATCTAAACTGCATTGGAAACAGAAGTCAATAGAATAATGCTTTTGAAATATTAAGGATAAATTATTTTTACACCTAGAATTCTATACCCATCCAAACTCTCAATTGAGTTTGAAGGTAAAATGTGTCATTTCAGACAGCTAAGTCCTCAAAGAACCTACCTTCAGTGCACCCTTCCACAAGAAGCTACTGGAAGATGTTTTCTACCAAAACAAGGGAATAAATCAAGACAGAAGAAACCTGAGATCTAGGACACATGGAATCCAACCTAGGAGAGAGGCGATGGCAATTCTCTGGTGGTGGTGACAGGAAGTGCCAGGATAAAGCTGTGTGGCCAGGTTCTAATAGCATCTCCAGGAGGAAAAAAAAAAAACCGAAAAAATGGCACTAAGAAATTTTCTCATTTATTTGACCTTGCTGAGAGGCATTTTATTCTTCTCTTGGAAATTATGGGTATGAATTAGTAATAGAAACATTGAAAACCAAGCAAATTTTAAAAACAAGGTAATGTGTGGTCCTTGATTAAATCTTTGATTTAAACTTTTTAAAGCCATAAAGACATTACTGGAACAGTTGAGGAAATTTGAATAGGGAGTATATATTAGAAAATATTATTGTGTCAATGTTAAAATTTTTAAGTACGATAAAGGCTAAGTGTGTTATTGTGGTTAAGTGTATTTAAAATCACCAGTATGGGTGATAGAGAAAAGAGGCTGCCTAAGGAAAAAGACTTTTCACCTAAAAAAAAAAAAAAAAAAGGTGAGTCTGAAGAAATTAATATTTCCAGGTGGAAAGAAGAGCATTCGAGGCCAGTGCCACATGTTGGAAGGCACAGGGACAAAAGGAAGCATGACCATCTTCCAGTCATTCAACAAACATTGGGTGAAGGCCCACTATGTGTCTGGCACAGTTCTTAGCAGTGAGATTACAGCAGGAAATGAAGAGACCAGCCTCCCAGCCTTTGAGGGGTGACATTCTAGAGGCAGATGTGGAAGGAGGAAGGAAAAGAAGGAACAGATAATAATAGTGAGAACCCTCCAGGCACAGCAAAAAAATCCCTGCAAAAATGTTCTGAGGAGAAGCACACCTAGGTCTGTTGAAAGAACAACTGGAAAGCCCGAGTGGCTGGTGAAGAGTGGTCAAGAAGAGAGCAGCAGGAGAAGCTTCCAGAGCTCTAGAGAGGTCAATACAGGGAGGCTTTTAGGACATGGTATGGATTTTGGCTCTTATTCAGAATTTATTGTGTAGAGAAATGAAATAATATGATTCAGGTATTAAAAAGATTACTGTGGCTTCTGTGTTGAGAATAGACTACAGGAGGATATGGGTACAAGCAGGGAAACCATTTAGGAGCCACTGTGTCATTGCTGCTGATAGGTCAAGAAAGGTGAGATGTGAGAATTAACCAGTATGTAGAGGTTATTATGACCTTGACAAGAACAGGTTTGGTACATGGCACAGGGAGACGCGGTTTGAGCTGGGTCCATGAAAGAATGGAAGGAGAGGAGCTGAAGGGATGTTGAGGTATCTGCTATGAAGGAGAGCAGAAAAAATGGAGCAGTAGCTGGAGGAGATGTGAAATCAAAAGACAGGTTTGTTTCTTTTTCAATGAGACAAAGTACAGATTGTGTACTGATGAAAATAATCCATCAGTTGATAATGTTATTAAGTGATAACTATAGCTCTTGGGTGCAAGCGAAGCCCTATCCTCAGCTAGGAGCATGGACAGTCCACCCACAGAAACAGAAGGGAAGGCAGAGCTTCAACTCAGATGCAGATGGTGAGTAGCTGTGGTGGTGAGAGCCATAGTGTTCTATTCAGATTGCTTCTCTTTTTTTTTTTTTTTTTTTTTTAAGATTTTATTTATTTGACAGAGAGAGAGCACAAGTAGGCAGAGAGGCAGGTAGAGGGAGAGGGAGAAGCAGGCTCCCCGCTGAGCAGGGAGCCCGACGTGGGGCTCGATCCCAGGACCCTAGGATCATGACCCGAGCCGAAAGCAGCCACTTAACCAACTGAGCCACCCAGGTGCCCCAGATTGCTTCTCTTTTCTTAAGAAAATGGAAAAGATTAAGGATGGGAGAGGCACTGGAAGTCAGAAGAAAAAAGGGAAGGTGTAAAAACTAGTGAGCTAGGAGAGTACACATGTTATCCAGAGGGTTACATACGAAGGGGTGAACATTCCAGAGAACTGTGTGGTTGCCCAACAGAATCAAGGGTTCTCTTGGGGCTGGAGTTGTGCATTTAGAGGAAGCCCAGTTGGCACAGCTTTGTGTTTCTGCAGCTGTGTTATGCTGAGTGGTTCAGTTTGGGAGTGGAGAGTTACACAAGGCAGTGGTTATAATGACTAATATGGAAGTGAAGCCAGGCAGAGAGAAGAGTGAGAATGTGACAGAGAGAGAACAGCTAGGA
Source organism: Mirounga angustirostris (assembly GCF_029215605.1). Classification (NCBI taxonomy): domain Eukaryota; kingdom Metazoa; phylum Chordata; class Mammalia; order Carnivora; family Phocidae; genus Mirounga; species Mirounga angustirostris. Next base: position 105,181,662 of record NW_026991709.1, read on the forward strand.
GCTGGCTGTGATGACGGGCAGAGGTAGGGCGAGACACGGATGGCTAGGATGTGCTGTGACAACCAACGTTAGACGGGCCCATGGGAGTTGAGTAGCTGTTAAGGGGAGGGGAGAGGACGTGATTATTGGAGAAGTCAAAGGAATCATGAGGCCAGGCTACTGGAAGATCATCCACTTGGATATTCAAAATCAGGAGAGTGGCAGTGAGCCTGGAGATAAAAATCTTCCAAAAATAAAGGGGAAGGACCTAGGACTCCATAAATTACTGCATTATGGAGGCATAGAATAAGACTAAAAACTGCGTATGGAGGCAGAGAGGAGGGGGAGAAATGGTCTGGAAGTAACCAGGAGGAGAAAAGACATCCACCCCCACTGCAGACCCAGGGGCAGGGGGAAGCCTATGATCAGCCAGGCTAGAGTGGGTTGCAGAGACCAGTGTCCTTGGGGACAGCAGGGTTTCTGTGAGAACAAGAAGGTGAAGGGAGCATTTATAGATGAGGGAAAGGATAGAAGGAATTTGCCTAGGGTGACCAAGTTTAGCAATACCAAACATCAAAACAATGTCCAAGTCATGCTGACAACTACAAAATTATCTATGATTCATTGTACTTTCTGAGCCAAAATGTGCATAATATCTAAACCTGTAACAAAGTCAAAACAATTCCTTTTTTCTAAGCAGATCACAGCCTGCACAATAATCTATACGAACATCTCCATATCCAGGCTGATGCCTGCTGATAAAGACCTGTGAACTATGGCAGAGGATGGTGATCCAGAATGGCCTCTGAGATGGAACCAGAGGGGATATTGGGGGCTGGGAGAGACCAGAGTTGAAAGTGACTCTCAATGGTTGGTTGGTTGGTTCATTTGGGCAAGGGGGGGATGAGGGGAGGAGGCAGGGTAGATAATCACGCCAATAAAGGAGACAGACAAAAAGGACAGACATAAAAACTTCAGTAAGACACAAGTTGAATTTAAGATGCCTACAGGCTAACAAGTTGGAATATCCAGGAGCCATTGGAAAAAGGAGTTCTGGAACTCAGAAAAGTAGTGAGGCTGGAGGGAGAGATTCTGGAGTCATCCTATAGGTATATGGAAGCTGAAGGAGGTGAGTAGGTGAGACTTCTCAGGAAGAATGCATGGAGTTTTCCTAGTCTGGGGCCCCAGAGCCGATGGCCTGGCGGATTCACCTGGCAGTGGCCATGCTTGCTACTAAAATGGGAGGTGCCATGCTGAGCCATAGTGGATCCTGAGGAGAAAGGAAAAATCATTAATGCTGTCTGCAGTGTTGTATCGTGTCTCTCCCAAATTCATGTCTACCCAGAGCCTCAGAATATTATTTGAAAATAGGGTTTTTGCAGATACAATAAATTAAGATTACTGGACTAGGGTGGGCCCTGAATCCAGTGACTAGTATCTTGACTGAATATAACAGGTTGCTAAGGCTATCAGCAAGCAAAGTCCCTTACTGTAGTCAGGTGCAAGTGTTCAGGCTGAGCCCTTGGAATATGTGCAGTTTGGCCCAGTTAAAAAGTTCATGGTCTTGGGGCGCCTGGGTGGCTCAGTCAGTTAAGCATCTGCCTTTGGCTCAGGTCATGATCCCAGGGTCCTGGGATGGAGCCCTGCGTCAGACTCCCTGCTCAGTGGGGAGCCTGCTTCTCCTTCTCCCTCTGCAGCTCCCCCTGCCTGTGTTCTCTTGCTCTTTCGCTCTCTCTCTCTCTCAAATAAATAAAATCTTAAAAAAAAAAATTTATGGTCCCACCAGTAAGGACATGCATAAGGTTCATCTCCTTAATGGCTGCCAAACTTCACTTCAAAACTCCCTGACACAAGTAACCCTAGTTCATCTTTTACTGGCATCTACCTCATTTCAAGTCTTGACCTACAAAAATGCACATATTTGAAGTTTGTTTCAAGTAACTTGTACTCCCAGTGTGGGGCTCGAACTCGGGAAGCCCAAGATCAAGTGTTGCACGCTCTTCTGACTGAGCCAGCATGTACTTGCAAGGCAGAGTAGGAAGAAAAGCGCACCACCTTGCCAGGGTGGGGCACCCTTTAATAAGAGATACCTGGGAGCCTTGCTTGCAGCAGAGCCCAGGACCCCATCAGGCAGCCAGTCCCCATGGGAACTGATCATCTTCATTGTGATTTTCAGGAGGCCGGTTTCTTTTGCCCTGGAGGCTATAGAAGGTGGTTGGAGATGGCCCAAGTTCCGCAGACGTGGAGGACCCTGGCTGCCCAAGGATGGCCGACAGGGTGCATACTGTGCATGCACTGGACACACTGGTCAGGGTAGCCAGGGTCCTGGCCCAGAGCAAGTATTGGGAGAGGTCAGGTCAGAGAAGCAGGTTATTGGAAGTACTTAGCACCTGCCTAACTACAAGCCTTAACCTCCACAAATGCACATATCCCCCCTGATGGCAGAGGGGGAACCTGGACTGCCCTGAACAAGACAGGACTGGGTAGGATGGCGGGACACCCTCCAATAAAAGACACCTGGTTTCAACTGCTGACACCTGGAGCCCATCAGGCATCGAGTCTAAATGGGGATTGACTGGTGCAGGTTTAAAGCTGCCGCCTCAGAAAGCTTTGGGGAAAGGGCTCTTTCCATCTTGAGGCTGGTCGGGCGGCTGCAGTCCAGCTGGAGCTCCACAGAACTGGAGTGACTCCTGCAGCCCAAGGCCGGGTGACAGAGGGTAAACTGCACGTGCCTGAGCCATGGAGGTCAGGGTGCCCAGGGACCAGGAATGCAACAATGTCAGGAGAGACTGGGTCACAGATGGGGGCTACCGGAAGTACCTGACATCTGCCTGATGACATGCCTAACCTATACAAATGTCCTCTGAAAGCGGAGCTGGAAGAATCTGGAAGAATCAGGACTGCCTTGCCCCGGGGCTGGGCGAGGAGGGCTAGCTGAGAGATCCTCCAGTAACAGACACCCGGGAGCCCGGATCGCGGCCGCAGCCTGGAGCTCCAGCAAACAGTAAGCATGCATGGGGACTGACCATTTCGGTCGCTGCCACGGAGCCGTTTTCCAGGGTGGGCTTCCTCCACCCTTAAGGCAATGAGGGTGGTTGGGGATAGGCCCGGGCTCCGTAGGCCTAGCTGGCCGCAGCTGCCCAAGGGTGCCTGATGGGTTACCTGCAGTCATGTGCGAGATGCTTAGGTCAGGGTAGCAAAGCCCTGGAACAGGGCAGTATGGGGCTGGGCGGGTCCCGGGAGCATGCTGTTCTGGGTACTCTGGCAACTGCCTTTTCCAAGCGTTAACTCCTACCAGGGAGCATATTCCCCCCAAAGGCAGAGCTGGAGGAAAGTGGACCTCCTTTCCAGAGTGGGGCCCAGCGGGCTGGCCAAGATGGCCTCAAATGAGAGGCACCTGGGAGCCTTGATTGCTGCAAGTGCCTGGATCCCGTCAAGCATCCGGCCAATATGGAGACCGACAGTCTCCGGTTTAATGCTGGCCAACTCCAAAAGGTTCTCAGTGGGTAGGCTTTCTCCACCCTGGAGGCTCCGCAGTGACGGGGGACAGGCCGAAGCTCCGTAGGCCTGCCGGGCCTCCCAGCCAGAGGCCTGCTGAGAAGGTGCACACGGCACAGACATGGGCTTTGCAGGCCAGGGCGCCTAGGGACCCGGAGCAGGGCGCCGTCGAACAATGGCAGCTCACAGGAGCAGGTTCTTTGTGGTACAAGGCATCGGCCTAATTGCAAGGCCTATCTCCCCTTGTGGAATAGCCTCCCAAGGGCGGCGCTGGAGGCTTTTCAGCTGCTTCCTCAGGGAAGGGCTCAGTCGGCAGGACAGGGTACCCTCCATTCAAAGACGTCTGGGAGTCTTGGTTCCTGGAGATGCCCAGGACTCCGTGGGGCAGCTGCCACCTCGGGGTGAATTTCCAGGAGTGTGCCCCTCTCCACACTGTAGCCACGCAGGTACCCAGTCTGGTCCCAGGTACCCCTGTGGATGGCCCTGGTGGCCTCGGACTGGATGAAGGGGATGACCTGTGCATGAGCGTGGAGCGCCTTTCAGGCTAGCAGGCACCTGGACTGCAGCCCCGGTCTTGCTAGGCCGGGTCCGAAAAGTGGCTCTTGGGGACAAAGTGTATGCATCCTGGAAAGCCTGGACCTACCCAAAGGACAATATCCCCACTGAGCACAGAGCTCTAGCTTACTGAACTGCCTTTTCGGGACCCAGCCAGGAGAGCTGGCCAGGGTATTATGTATGTAATAAGAGATTCCTGGGGGGCACTTGAGGGGCACAGTTGGTTAAGCGTCAGACTCCTGATTTCAGCTCAAGTCATGATCTCGGGGTTGTGAGATCGAACCCTGTGCTGGGCTCTGCACTGGGGGTAGAGCCTGCTTAAGATTCTCCCTCTCCTCCCATCCCCACTCTCTCACACACTCTCTCTTAAAAAAAAAAAAAAAAGGAAGGAAAGAAAGGAAGGAAAAGAAAGAAAGGAAAGGAAGGAAAGGAAAGGAAGGAAAGGAAAGGAAGGAAAGGAAAGGAAAGGAAGGAAAGGAAAGGAAAGGAAGGAAAGGAAAGGAAAGGAAAGGAAAGAAAGGAAGAAAGGAAGAAAGGGAAGAAAGGAAAGAAAGGAAAGAAAGGAAGAAAAAATTCCTGGGAGCCCTAGCGGCTGGAGAAGCCTCAACCCACTCAGCAAGTCCAAATGGGGGCCGATAGTGGCCACGTTGCAGCTGCTGCCTCCGGTGATTTCTGAAAGTGAGCCCCTCCACAGGAAACCTCTGCAGGTGTTTGGGGTCAAGCCCCAGGTATATCAGCCTGGTGGCTCCCGGCTGCCTCAGACCAGCCGAAGGTGGGAGCTGCTCGTGCCCTGACAGCGCAGTTCAGGGTGGCCAGGAACCTGGGACTCGGTAAGGGTCAGGAGAGGCCAGCTCTCATGAGCAGACTTTTGGGGACCCATGGCATCCGCCTAATTCAGAGCCCCAACCTACACAAATTTGTTCCTTCCTTCTGAAAGCAAAGGTGCAGCAATCAGGACTTCCTTTCGAGGATGGCGGGCTGGCCAAGGTGTCCTTCAGTAAGAACTACCCGGGAACCGTGACTGCCGGAGAAGTCCAGGACCCCCATCAGGCGGCCCGGCCAAGTGCAGACTCGCACCATTTCCGAGCTGCCACTTGAGAAAGATTTTGAGAGGGTGGGGTCCTGCGCGCAGGAGGCTACGTGGCGGTTAGGGACCGGCCCATTCTCCACAGCGCTAGAGGGACCCAGCCGCCCGCGGCTTGCGGACAGGGTGCGTACTCACAGGCGTGAGCTGCGCCACTTCGAAGCCGGGAACCTGAAACAGGGCAAGTGCAGGGAGGGGCTGTGTCACGGAAGTAGGATCTTCGGGACACAAACATGCATGTTCTGCAGGAAGACCGAGCTGGAGGATAATGGAGGGCAGGGCTAGGCAGGCAAGCTAGGGTATCTATCATCTAGCTCGGGACCTGGAGTCCTGCTTGCTGAAGCCCAGGACCCTTTCGGGCTGCAAGTCTAAACGTGAACTGATGGTGGCCACTTTGCAACTCCTGCTTCAGTGTGACTTTCGTGGGTGGGCCCCCTCCACCCTGGAGCCGATGCACGTGTTTGGAGCTGGGCCTCCACTGCCCCAAGCCCGCTGACGGGGTGCAGACTGCTCACACGCGGTCAGCACAGTTCACGGTAGCCAGGGACCTGGAAAAGGGCACCGGTCTTAAGAGGTTGCTCAGAGGAGTGGCTCTTGGGGGATGTCACACTTTAAAATAGCCAGTTCTTTTACCAGAAAAATAAGTTTATTTGGAAATAGCGGAATTGCAATTCAGGTCAAGCAAATTATGGCAAACCACAGGCAAGACTGAAGAGACAAAGAAAAGGCCAGCTTTTGTTGGGTTTTAGGAGGAAATGGGGAGTGTTGTTTTGGACAGAAGTTCACTGGAGGAGAACAAGAGTTTGAAGCTGTGATGATTTCTCATTGACTGTAAGCAGTGGTTAGTGCGTTGTTACTGGGACAGGGAGAGATCTTTTTCTTAAAAGCAGAAGCTAAATTCTTCTGTGAAAGTGTCCTCCCTTGTCAAGATAAGAATTCTCTTCCTCCTGCTGGGTATGCAGGCTGCAAGGAGTGGTATGTGCATGAGACCTCCCCCTTTCAGAGCTTCCTGACCCTGTTTTCAATGAGGTTTCTTTTACTCACTTTCACATTTCCTGCTCTTGATTCAGATCTTTTCCTGAAGGCATTGCTGGTCAGGAGTCCGGTTGTCTGAATGTAGTGGTTTTGTCCCCCCAGTGCCAGGAACAACCTTCCCTACCAACACGGAAGGGTAGGAGGGAGAACTTTCAGGCATCTTCCACCTAAAGTCTATTATCTTAAGGGTGTAAGTATTGGAGGTCATCTCACAGCACTGAGCCAGCTTCACCCTATTGGGTGCATCACTTCTCAGAGATTAGACAGGTGATAGGTACAAAGTTTAAAATTGATTATACAGAATAAGACAAAGAGAAATATAATGACTCTAGTTTCTATAATCAAAACCAAGGGCCCAAACCAAACAGGTAACCAGCTAAATAAAGGACCATGATCATTAGGTGGAATTTGTTATAGCCAATGTGCTTATTCTCGAATTTTATGAAGTTGGGTTTCTACTTCCCAGGGGAATTTATCCAGGTGCAACAGGTACTTGATATTGCCCAGCACCTTGTTCAGCAAGTAAATAATCAAGGGCTATGCAGTTATACAAAGTTACTTTAACCAGTGAGTCAAGTGATCGTTGTTGGGCTGTTACTGCTTTGGTTGTGGAGTCAGCTAGGTCTCCTAAATTTAGGAAGAGATTTCTGACCATGTATCCACTGGATTGTACTCAGATCCATGGGTGGGAGAAAGGCTCCCCAAATACAGAATCATGTGTGCCTCCTGGAAGATCCTGTTAATGGCAGACAGGGAGGCTCAATGGGGTGGACCTGTGGGAGGCTCCTGATTTGTTATAGATGTTACCAGGGACCCTTAAATGCCCCAACACACATTGACTTCCAATTTACCAGCTCTCTAAGCATTCATGTTTCCCTGGGAAATGCTGTCCACTGCAAACAAAAATAAACCCAAGCAGAGCATAGCGGATGCCAGCAAAGGTCTGTTTATTGATAGATTTATTAGCTGGAATTTCCTGACTGACCTTTTTAAGCCATGGGTCAGAATAATTAGGATGACATTCAGTGAGAGGTGATCCCTTCCTAAAGGGGTCTTTTCTAAAAACCTCACAAAAAGGTATAAACTCTGTTGTATTTTCTTAGGGTGTAGGAGAACAGATCATATTTAGAAAAGGAAAAATAGATGGGAGCCACTGTTGTGCAATTGACAAATGTGGAAATGTTTAGTTAGCACAGTTCTGACTGGGGAAAGGTTGAAACAACAACAAAAAACCACCAGGTCTTAATAACCTAACCACATGGGTACTATCCATAGGCTTGTGGGTAAAATCAACAGTGGTATTTGGGACTAAAGAGAAATCAGTTACAAGACCAAGTGGTCTCTGACCTTGAGAGCAGAATGGAGTCTATGATGACAGAGCCAACAGAGAGGTTTACCACTTTTGCCATCCACTAAGAAATGTGGGTAAGACCATGCCCTCTCCAAGAGAAGGGGCTGCAGGGGGAAGGGGGGGCGGCGCAGACAAAGTAAAAAGCAGCAACAGGAAAAGGGTATAAAGGCCTGGTCTTATTATAGGCAAAGCTGTCTCCTTCAGCTGTCACTTGCTTCAGTTCCTGGAAATCTTTACTTTCAGGTCACCAGTAGGTTTGTAGGTCCAGAATGGGTTTGGTGCTTTCTTTAGATGTAACACATGAATCCAAGTGTCTATTCCTTGGTGTTTGGCTGTACAAGGGTTGGGTAACAGTACTTGATGTCTTTCCAAAGGGGTGGAAGAGAGTCTTTGTAGAGATGTCTTTTCCAATGGGTGAAGTCCCCAGGTTGTGAGGTGTGATATTTAAGGTCTTCACCTCCTGGGAGCACTCCGGGAAAAGAATGCTCTACCACGAGCATGGATATTTTAATAGAAGCAATTAGGCCATTACAGTATTTGAGAAAATCTCTTCTTATCAGCCATGGGTCAAAGAAGCAGGGGCTAGGTGCACTGAGTTTTGTTACAAGGAAAACAGATTCTTATTGAACTTATGCAAAAAATGTACATGGTCATGAAAAAGTTTCAGAATTTTGGAGGGATCAGGGAGAAAAAGATAAATGCTTCAACCTTCGTGGTAAAGATACATTTTACCAAATTGTGTGTTTGCTTTGGCAGCACATATACTAAAATTGGAACATTTTACCAAATTGCTATAAATTATGGATAGCTTAAAGGAGAGGAGAATAGGTGGTTTTTGAAGTCTGGAAAACAACATTAAAGCAACCAGTTTTCTATTAAGTTTTAGAAATTCTTCTCAGTGTTATGATCTTAAATCTATCAAACCTGAGTTCTAGAGTACTTGTCGAAGTCTTTCTCATGAATGTTTCTGAAGATGAAGCACTTAATAACTGGGCACAAATGACAAAAGATGTAAAACTAGAAATGGTTAGAGAGCTAATGAGAGTTCATCATGATGTATTTGACAAGGAAATTTGGTTATTTCTGTGACACAACCTCTCAAGATAGTAATTACAATTATGACTGATAACATTATACCAGGACATAACAGAATTTGGGGGATTTTTTTGTAATTCCTAGGACACTTATAATGTATACCCATACAGATACACCACAAAGCATAATACTACTTCTCATTTGATGATGCTCCCCCATGTAATTTAACATATCAGCTAATCCTAATTAGTAAAACCTCTCCCTTTTTACAAGGAAAGGGAATAAATCTTTTGAAAAATTTCAGGGACTCTGAAATTTATCAGTTACTTTTAGGTCAAAAAGACTAATTTAGAATTTGATTTTCAGAAATTTGTAAACAAAAAATCAATAGGTTTTGGACACTTGACCAAATAGGATCACAAATCACTATGAAATAATAGTTAATTGTCTACTCAAGCAAAGCAACAATAAAAGATGTCAAAGGCAAATACAAAGGGTCAGAGCACCTGGGTAGCTCAGGCAGTTAAGTGTCTGTCTTTGGCTCAGGTCATGATCTCAGGGTCCTGGGATCGAGCCCTGCATCAGGCTCCCTGCTCAGCCGGGAGTTTGCTTCTCCCTCTCACTCTCCCTCTGTTCCTTCTCTCTCATACATAAATAAAATCTACCAAAAAAAAAAAAAAAAAAACAATGGGTCATGTGGTTGTAAGCAAAACTTAGCTTTTTTAATCTCCAAAAGACTGTTTATTTGATGATAAAGATGAAGTACAGGAAATTATTTTGATAAAACAAAGTCTTTGCTTTCCAAGTAGATTACTTTAAAAGGGGGGGAAAAAATCATTCACACTATCTTTTCAATAGCAGACCAATAGTCCAAGAAAACTTTGTCCTTTTAACACATAAGAAAGTTGGTTTTATAAAAGTACATTATTGGTATTAAGGGTCAGTTTTAAAATCATTATAATAATTCAATTTTCAGCCAGCTTACCCATACATAAAATTTCTTTTCCATAAACCTTCAACAATTTTCTGTATCTATTTAGGTTCCACTTTTCTTTTTCCTTATTCCAGAACAATCATTTTACTTGAGGACAAAATTATTTTTTTTCCCTTTACCAAAACAACCATGCTCTTCACACATTTCCTTACCCCCCCCCAAAAAAAACCCTCACCACATTGTTTTCCTTATGTATTTTTCATATAGTCCTTTTCTTTCATTATTATTTGTAATAGTTTTGTAAGGAAAAAAAACTTGGTAATTTTCATCTTCATTAGTCTAAATGTTATTTTCTCAATTTCAAAAACTTACAAAGCTTTTCTAAAAAATATAAGGCAGTTGTCCCAAAATAATTCCAGATTTACTCTCAGAAGATAGTGCGATTGCTTTTGCATTACATTTAATAAATATAAACTCTATAATATAGCTAAACCATACACTTTTTGGAAATGACAGTATGAGGTTTACTCAGGTCGACAGGCTCATCCTGACCTATCTGTGTTAGACTAGGGAAGACAGAACAGGCAGGGGCAACAGTATCCCCTCATTATTGATGAAGAGGGTTGCTCTAAGTTAAGTAGGGAGAATAAAGATTTGAAAAACAACTTCTAAACTGAAGGCAGAGTTATAAATACCTGGGAGCCCCCACCAGAATTAACAGCTTTGTAAGTAGTTCTAAGAAATGGAAGAAGTTCTTTCAAATAGATTGCTGCCTGGCAATGAAGCATGAGCCTATCGAACAGTGATTACAGCTTGATCTTGAGGAGTTATCGCTGTGTATGTACAAAACGGAAAAAGTGGTGGGTTTTTTTTTTTTTTTAAAGATTGTATTTATTTATTTGACAGACACAGCGAGAGAGGGAACACAAGCAGGGGGAGTGGGAGAGGGAGAAGCAGGCTCCCCGCCGAGCAGGGAGCCCGATGTGGGACTCAATTCCAGGACCCTGGGACCATGACCTGAGCTGAAGGCAGACCCAGGCGTCCCAGAAGTGGTGGTTCTTATGCTGGCCTTTGAGCTGGCCACACAGACTTTTGCTGCACAATTTACTGTGATATAAGAGCAGTGACTTTCAAACATGCTGTCATTCTACAGTACAAAAGTGTGTTTTATGGCCTGGTACATACGTGTGTTCGTATGTGTATATATATGTATAAGTAGCTGAAATAAGTTTAATAAACATGTATTTTCTATTTCCAGTAAATGTCATGCATTCCTCTTTTGCATTTTATAGGATTTATGAAATTACTTTGTTTATAATCTATAGTGAATTCATTTATAAATTATAGATAAAATAGAAGATATCTATGTAGACATTGACAATACATATATTTTCTATTTATATAAGTGTTAATCATAATTCATCAATGGCCTGGGACTACTTTGAAAAACAAGAAGTTGACAAGTTTGTAATATATAGCCTGAGCTATCTGATTAGTAGGCTCAGGTAGAAAAAATTGTTTATCTGCATTATATTTAATGCTGAGAACTCTGAAGACCTGCCTTTTTAAAAATTAAACCAACGGGGGGTGCCTGGGTGGCTCAGTCGCTAAGTGTCTGCGTTCAGCTCAGGTCATCATCTCAGGGTCCGGGGATCAAGCCCCGCATTCGGCTCCCCGCTCAGCGAGGAGCCTGCTTCTCTCTCTGCCTTTCTCCCAGCTTGTGCTCTCTCTCTCAAATAAATAAAAATCTTAAAAAAAAAAAAAAAAAAAAAAAAATTAAACCAATAAACTTAAACTACCAATTTATCAGAGATTATTTCAGATCATATGAACTTGAAAAACATTTGAGTTTATATGTTTCTGAAAGTATATTTGATTTATATAAATGCTTAATTTCCTTTAAGCCAATTAAATTGAGCTCTTTACTAATTAACTTTGGTAATACCATCTGGAGGTAGAAAAATATCCCATATCTGTAACATATACCATAGACATACACAACATATAGATTCAGATATATTGTAGCTTTTGTTTAGAAATTTTAGCCAAGTCTCAGGTACAAAACTCAAGAGACAATAAAGTTGACCTTGAACAATGTGGGTTGGAACTGTGCAGGTTCCCTTACATGTGGATTTTTTTTTATTTCCCCAATAAATACAATACAGTACTGATGTGGTTTTGGAATACAGGTGAGGTTCGCTGGGGTAGGGTCCAGAGCCCAGGGCCAAGAAAGAATTCTTGAGATATCTTTGGTGCAAAAAAGTGGTTTTATTAAAGCACAGGGACAGGACCCATGGGCAGAAAGAGCTGCAACACTGGGGTTGTGGGGGGTGGCTGATTATATACTGTGGGGTGGGGGAGGTAAGGAAAAAGGGAGGTTTTTCTTTTTTTTTTTTTAAAGATTTTATTTATTTATTTGAGAGAGAATGAGAAAGCGCTCATGAGAGGGGGAAGGGTCAGAAGGAGAAGCAGACTCCCTGCTGAGCAGGAAGCCTGATGCGGGACTCGATCCTGAGACTCTAGGATCATGACCTGAGCCAAAGGCAGTCGCTTAACCGACTGAGCCACCCAAGTGCCCCTATAAATGTATTTTCTCTTCCTTGCGATTTATGTAATATTTTCTGACTTTGTAAGAATACAGTATATAATACATATACAAAATGTTAATTGACTGCTTATGTTATTGGTAAGGCTTATTGTCAATGATGTGGAAAACAAAGCCAAAAGAAAAATTAACTTTCCTTACTACTTACAGCCCACTGACCAGTCCTTGAAACAGGCAGAGTGACATTCTTCTAGGAGCTCAGCTGCCTCAATGTTAATACTTTGTTAAGGGCAAAAGACAATCTTAGCCCGACCCCCAGGATTCTGAGTCTACTATAACATATAAACATTCCTTTAGAAATTTCCTTTATCTTTATCTCCCAAGATACATGTTGGTAATCATCCCCCAAGCATATGACCCACTGATGTACATCTGAAGGATCATGACTCGGGTTTTATAAAACAGTAATAAATGACCTTTTCCTAACAATAGCTAGTCCCTCAAGGTCCTGGCAACCTTGCTTCCAAAATTCCTTAGAGAATTACGCTATCCCTAACCCCCTCCCAACTTGAAAGTATATAATCAGTCACTCCTCATGACCCCAGTGCCCCTCTTTCTGCCCTTGGGTCCTATCCCTGTGCTTTAATAGAACCACCTTTTTGCACCAAAGATGTCTCAAGAATTCTTTCTTGGCCTTGGGCTCCAAACCCCAACACTTTTCCTACATCATCAACAGTAGGCTATTAGTAGTTAAGTTTTGGGGGAGTCAAACGTCATACATGGCTTTTTGGTGCTGTGGGGGTTGGTGTCCCTAACCCCTGCATTATTCAGGGGTTCAACTTAATGGGATCCAAATTGTTCAGGTCAACTAAGTTAATGTTTCCTGCTAAGATGGCCAAAGTCTTTTATTAAAGTTTTTATTTGTATACAGTAAGGATCCTTTCAGAACTTTTTTTTTTTAAGATTATTTATTTATTTATTTATTTGACAGAGACATAGCAAGAGAGGGCACACAAGCAGGTGGAGTGGGAGAGGGAGAAGCAGGCTTCCCGCTGAGCTGGGAGCCTGATGTGGGGCTCGATCCCAGGACTCTGGGATCATGACCTGAGCCGAAGGCAGACGCTTAACGACTGAGCCACCCAGGCTCCCCCCTTTCAGAACTTTTTTAAAAGTCATTTTGTCTTTAGAAGATTCTGCACATAAATCAAAGAATGCATTTCATTGTCTTTCTGAGGTTTGTAATCCTCTCTTTTAAGGGGGCTCCTTAAGGTGGATTTATCTAAAAGTTTCACCAGAATGGCCATTACAATTCCAAATTCTTCAAAAGGTTATGCATTTTTCAAGAAAGGCACAAGATGCTGGTTAAAGAGCCAGGTGGACCCTAACCTGCCTTTGGATTCCCTAAAATGTCTTAAGTATGAGAGGCCTTATTTTTGAACAACTATTCTAAAACGATGTGAGTCACGTGTTTTCCTCCCTTTTGAGTACAATGAGTAACTTACCAGGAAGCTTTAAACAACAGAAACAAAAGCATACTCACCAGGAAGGGTGATGCCTTCATAAAAACAAAAACAGATCCCAAATAAACCCAGAGAGCTCACACACAATACAAAGAGAGCAGAGCTCAAAACCTAAAAGGGACTCACAGCCAGTTATTTTACCAGCAAAATGAGTTTCTTCAGGAATAGCAGAGGAATTGCAATTTGGGACAAGCAAACTATGGCAAAACAATGGCGAGTCCAAAGACACAGAAGGAAGGTCAGCTTTTATTAGGTTTTAGGAGAAAAGTGGGGAGGGTTATTTTGAACAAAAGTTCATTGAAGAAGAATAAGAACTTGAGGGTGTGGCAATTTCTCACTGGCTGCAAGCAATGGTTAGTTCTTATTGCTGGGGCTGAATGGAATCTTCCTTCTTTTTCTTAAAAGCAGGAGATAAAATTCCTGTGAAGATGTCTTACCTTGTCAAGATAAGAGTTCTCTCCCTTCTGCTGGTTATGCAGGCTGCAAGGAGTGGTATGTACATGAGAGCGCCCCCCTTTCAGGGCTTCCTGATTCCATTTTAAATGAGGTTTCCTTTACTCATTTTCACAGGGAAAAGGTGTATGAGGACCCACAAGCCCTAGCCTACTTAATGGGCAATAACCCCTTTGAAGGCAGAGCTCCAGGTGACTGGACTACCTTGGGAGGGCTGGCCAGGCATTGCCAGGGTATCCTCTAAGAAGAGACTCCTGGGAGCCCTGTCTTCTGGAAAAGTTCTGGAACCCCACAGGTAGCAAGTCCAAATGGTAGGGGACTGTCTCTAATTTGCAGCTACTGCCCCAGGGTGATGTTTGGGGGCAGCACCTTCCACACTGAACCTGTGCAGGTATTTGGGGTCAAGACCCAGCTACCCTGGCCTGCTGGGCCCTGGCTTCTTGAGGCTGGCTGAAGGGCTTCCAACTCCAGGTGCCTTGACAGCCCAGTTCAGGGGAGCTGGGAATCTGGAACTTGGCAAGAGTCAGGAGAGCCTGGGTCATGGGTGTGGGCTACTGGAGGTTCAAGGCATCTGCCTCAGTCCAAGCCCTAATCTTCACAGATGCACACGTGGGGTCAAGGGCAGGCCACCACAAAACATGCCACCTCAGCAGATTGGTTATTTTGAGTTAAAGTTCCTTATAAAATGGCCAGTGCAAGAATAATACCCTATACCCTGACCTCCCTTTGTCTCCACAAAGCAAAAAATAAATCTCCCATGTAAAATGTACCTTCCCTTTACCAGGTGGTAAAGAGACCTCAGTATCACCAGAGATCTGGAATTCAGAGCTAAGAAAGCTGTGTAAACAAGCCTTGCTACTTTTACAAATTTTACTACCCCAGCTCAAATTCTGTTAGAATTTCTTGAAAATTGAAGCTTGCAAATATAAGTTTTCTTTGTACTGTCAACTCATCACAGATATATCATTTCTGTGTCTAAAAAAAGCCTCGAAGCTGCCCGCCTTGGTGGTTTCCTTGGATCTCAGTGTTAATATCAGGCCTCTCTGTGCACGGAATTAAACTTTATCTCCTGTTAATCTGTGTCTTGCTGATTTAATTTTTTTTTTTTTTTTTTTTTTTTTTAGATTATTTGACAGAGTACAAGCAGGGGGAGCAGCATACGGAGAGGGAGAAGCAGACTCTCTACTGAGCAGGGAGCCTGATGCGGGGCTCGATCCCAGGACCCCAGGATCATGACCTGAGCCAAAGGTAGACGCTTAGGCAACTGAGCCACCCAGGCGCCCCATGTGTCTTGTCAATTTACTTCTTAGATCACCTGGGAGAATCTGGAAGGGCAGAGCGTAATTTTTCCTCCTCAACAGCTGTTGAGAGTCGGCAGGATAAACGCTAACTGGCCGGACTGCTGCAGCTGAGAGATGGTGGGACATCCGACGAAAGCTGACAGAAGGGAAGAAGCCTCACCACCACATCACCTACTGGATCTCTGCCTGCACGGGCTCAATTTAGGTTAGTAGGAGAAAATATTTGTGGAACTAGTTCCTTGGCTTTAAGGACTCTGGTGATGTTGGTAGAGCTCCTGTGGCTTGAGAGGTCCATTTCCACCCAGAGATGGTCACAGTTTTTCCTTTTGTCTTTATTATGTCCTAAGAGCTTAGCTTTGTGACTAGTGAGAATATTCTCTCTGGTCTCCACCACTCTAAGGATATACTTTGGGGTGCACCTTGGTGGCCCGTCAAGTCGAGTGGGGTTCTGAGACTCACACTTACAAGCAGTACTCTGATTGTCTGCCCGTGCCAGCTCACAAGGGAGTGTGTTCTAAGAGGTCCCAGCCCAAAAAGGACATTTGTCATCTTAACCTTTGTTAGTTCTGGAAAAGTTTCATTACATTAGTGCCTGTCCCATGTCACTGATTTTTGACAGGTGTCTCACATTTTTGTGAGAGACTTGAGGCTACCGTTTTCTCTACACCATCTTTACTGCCTGAGCAATGGAGGCCTTTGCTGTCTTAGACTATTTTGGGGAGTAAAATTTTAGGTCATGGGGGATGCATCATTTATTCCTTCTACAGGCATGCCTCTTGTGTCCATGGTCTGAGCCTGGAAGGTTGCCTCTGTGTCTTTCCACAAAAACAATTATTGGTTGAGTCACTGTTGAGATTAATATCCTACTCATCATTGCCAGATAATGGAGGCTTTAAATTAATTATATTTTAATGAAAAAAAAATTAGATTTAAGACAAAAATGAATGTCCACATGGAATGTAAATTCCCCTTCTCAGAATCTGGCCCCATTTGCCTATTTTAATTTCCCTTTCCCAACAAGATTACAGAGAGCACTGTGTTTTAATCTCAAGGTGTAAAGTATACAAGTGTTAAACTTAAAAATAAATTGCAAAAAAAAATAATTTTTTTTTTAATAAAAATTAAATTGCCAGTTATTTTAGCATCAAAAGATGGTTTTTTTGGAAGTAGCAAAAACTTCCAACCTGGGGCAAGCATAAGGCAAGTCCTTGGAACAAAGGAGAAAAATGACCTTTTATAGAGCAAAGTGGGGAATTGGGATGGCTGTTGAAAACAAAAAGTCCATTGGAGTAAACTTGGTGCTGGAAGTATAATTAATGGCTTTTCATCGGCTGAGTTGTGACGGTCTCTTATTGGCTGGGCTGTTGCTTGGGGGAGGAGAAAGCCTTCCTTCCTCCTGCTTGGAATGTAAAGTCCTATCCCTGAGCAAGGTCTAGTCTTTTCCTGTTGGGTCTGCAACTGACATCCAGGAGTGGTAGGATGTGAGAGCTCTCCTTTCCAAATCTCGTAACTCCATTCTGGTGAGGTTTCCCTTTATTAATATTCACACAGGTTGGGGCGCCTGGGTGGCTCAGTCGGTTGAGCGTCTGCCTTCGGCTCAGGTCATGATCCCAGGGTCCTGGGATCGAGCCCCGCGTCGGGCTCCCTGCTCAGCGGGGAGTCTGCTTCTCCCTCTCCCTCTGCCTGCCTCTCTGCCTACTTGTGCTCTCTGTCAAATAAATAAATAAAATCTTTAAAAAAAAAAAATATTCACACAGGTTATTTATATAAATGCTGAAAGGCGGGAAATGAACTTTTTAAAAATCGCCAAAGACTGGCAGTAAAACTTGCTTTGCTCCTACTTTCCAGGGCTCTGTCATCAGGCTGCCAGCTTCAGGCATTTCTGTGCAGTGTCTTTTGTAGGTGTATCCTAGGACACGCCCACTCCCCACACCACCAGACAGACAGACACACATACACAATTTGTGTCCCCTGGACAGCAGCAGATATTTTAAATTATAAAGCTCCTTTACCTCCATTTTCAGAAGTTCCTACCAAATTTAGAGAAGAACTAGAAAGATTAGTCGCCATTCACCATACCCTTCTTCACAGAGAAAACTGATGGCCAAAATGTCTCCTAGGCCCTCTTGTAAAGGATCAGCGGAAGGTCAATGTTCAGGGGCTAATAGAAACCATGGTTGGTATGTGTACTCAGAAGGCTTTTGTTAAAATGCTTTGTACAGACTTTACAAAGGCATAAATATTTTGATTCCCATTTTAGTTAAAAATCTCCCTGATATAAAGAAGCAAGTTTAAAAAGGTGGGTCAGTCCCTTGATACTTAGGTTGTAATGCAGTTCTTTGTGGGAATTAAAAATAGCCGCCTTTATCTTGCAAATCTCTACAAAACCAGAAACGCAACTGTGGAAACAAGTCAAAGCCCACCTATTTTACCAATCCCCAAAGTGTGCCTTGTCTTCTCAAATGCTTGTAGGTATATATTTTTTTAAGATTTATTTATTTTAGAGAAAGAGAGATTGGGGGGGGGGGGGGAGGGCATGTGGGAGGGGCAGAGGGAGAAAATCTCAAGCGGACTTCCCGCTGAGCATGGAGCCTGAGGCCGGGCTCAATCCAGAGATCATGACCTGAGCCAAAACCAAGAGTCCACCATCAACTGATTGAGCTATCCAGGACCACTCAAATGCTTGTAGGTATTATAAAAGATCATAATTTTGGAACAAAATTATGTAAAGGTAACTTGCAATTGCCCCAAAATTCTTAGGGAAAAAACTTTGCATTCTTTCTCTGTCCTTTTAAATTATAAATTTTATTGTGTCTTTGAAATGTAACACCATGTACAGTTACCTGAGACTGAATAAAAAAAATAAAAGGAAAAAGGCCTTTTTAAAATATAAACTGCTGGGGCACCTGAGTGGCTCAGTCAGTTAAGTGTCTACCTTCGGCTCAGGTCATGATCTCAGGGTCCTGGGATGGAGCCCCATATCGGGCTCTGTGCTCAGCGGGGAGCCTGCTTCTCCCTCTTTCTCTGCCTGCCATTCCCCCTGCTTGTGCTCTCTCTCACTCTATCTCAAATAAATAAAATATTTAAAATATAAAATAAAAATAAAATACAAACTGTTAAAAGGGCTTTTGTGACCAAACTCTAGCACAGCTTCCTTAAATTTATTGCAAGGGGCAATACAAATCTTAAAAGTTTTCTCCACAGGGGCGCCTGGGTGGCTCAGTTGGTTAAGCGACTGCCTTCGGCTCAGGTCATGATCCTGGAGTCCCGGGATCGAGTCCCGCATCGGGCTCCCTGCTCGGCGGGGAGTCTGCTTCTCCCTCTGACCCTCCTCCCTCTCATGCTCTCTGTCTCTCATTCTCTCTGTCTCAAATAAATAAATAAAATCTTAAAAAAAAAAAAAAAAGTTTTCTCCACAAATAGTGAAAGACATTAGCCATCTGAGTGAATAAACTTAATTTATTCCAATTAGTATATAGAAAGTAGTGAATTTTATATTGTTTTAAGCAGAAGGTATAAGATCTTGGCTTTATGTGTATGTATGTACATTATAGATATGTTTTTTTTTCTACCTCCAGATAATATTACCAAAAGTAACTTGCAAAAGAGCTCTATTTAATTGGCTTAAAGAAAGTTAAACACAGGGGCGCCTGAGTGGCTCAGTTGGTTAAGCATCTGCCTTCAGCTCAGGTCATGATCCCAGGGTCCTGCGGTCGAGCCCCACAACAGGCTCCCTGCTCAGTGGAGAGCCTGCTTCTCCCTCTCCCTCTGCTGCTCCCCCTGCTTGTGCTCTCTCTCTCTTTCATAAATAAACAAAATCTTAAAAAAAAAAACAAAAAAAAAACCGCTTGTATAACTTTAGTATTCATAAAAACTCTCAAAAATAGAACAGAAATAATCCAAATGAATTTCAACTTCATGTGACCTGAGAAAATATTTAGTATTAAAGGTAATGTAGGGTTATTGGTTTAATTAGAATAGCCATGTCTTTAGAGTTTTCTGCATTAAATATAAGACTTTGATCCTACCTGAGTTTACTAATCAAATAAGTTATTATCCCAGTTACAAAATTTGTCAGCAAAAGAACTTAGAATGATAACTGATTTTGTTTAATATCTCCTGAAGTTTTCTTGGGTAATCTAAACATAATTCCTGGGAGCAAATTATATAGATAAGTGGAATAAGAGTTTATAAACTTTTTAGCAACAATGATATTTAATGGTATCTTAAAAAAAAAAAGACTTGCAAAACTTTTTGGTAATCTGAAATCTTAACTCATTTAATTTAGCAAAATTTTAAGTTGAATTCATTGAGTATCCAGATCATTTCCAAATAACATAATGAAACATTAATTACTAAACATAGTTTATCCACTTTTGGCTTCCCTATTAGTAACATATTTTGTGCTTTACTGAGTGATTGTACTATGAAGAAGTATGTGTTTCTAGAAATTATAAAATGTATTCATAAATTTGCCAAATTAAAAAAAATGGTATAATGGTTCACAATTGCTTGCCACTTGATTTTCACTAGGAATTAAGGTTTCTAAGAGTTAAGAATAGTAAGTAATATATGTAGTTAAAGTTACTAGATATAATAAGGGAACCATGTCCATATGCAGGAAAAGCAGGATGTATGCTTTTGGTAAAAGAAAGTATGAGGAAGAGAAATGCTTTTTTGTTGAAGGAAAGGAAAGGAATTCTGTCCTAAAGAAGACTGAAAAGGAAAATATAAGACAAAATCTGAATGTAAAAAATGAAGTTGTAAAAGGTTTATAAAAAATGAATCTTAAAAAAGGAATTTTATGTGTGATAAGAACTGAATAAGATTGAAATAAATTTAAGTAAATGAGTTTTAATGTCAAAAGTACACTGGTGCAAAACTAAAGTTTGGGTTTCTCTTTGTTAAAAGGATGAAGTTTTCTTGAACAATTGGTCTGCTTTAGATAAGAGATTATAAAAGGTTTTGTGTTTTTTGTTTTTGTTTTTTTTACCTTTTAAAGTTATCTGCCTAGAAAATAAGGATGTTATGTTTTATCAAAATACTTTGCTGTATGATATCTTTATCAGATCTGTGATTTTCAAGGAATGCTGAGTCTTCTTAATACCACAAGCTAAGTTTTGCTCACAACTATACACCTTCTGTTTTTGCCTTTGAAATATTTTATTGTCACTTTGGAAACATAACTATTGTTCCATACTGGTCTGTGATGCTATTTAAACATATTTTCAAACCTTTTAATAAATTTTTATTATTGAAATATACTTGACATACAATATTGTATGAGTTTCAGGGGCACAACAGAGTGATCAGTAACCATATGTTATATGATGCTCACCACAGTTGTAGCTACCATCTGTCACCACCCATCACTATTACGGTACCATTGACTTCAGGCTCCATGTTGTACCTTTTATGTCTGTGACCTGTTTATTCCACAACTGGAAGCCCGTACCTCCCACTCCCTTCATTTTGCCCATCCTCTCACCCCCCTCCCCTCTGGCCTCTACCACTTTCTTTGGTTTTATGGATTTGATTTTGTTTGTTCATTTGTTTCTTTTATTTTTTTAAGGTTCCACATATTAGTGAAATCATATGGTATTAGTCTTTCTTTGTCTGACTTCTTTCACGTAGCATTATACCTTCCAGGAGCATTCAAGTTGTTGCAAATGGCAAGTGAAATTTTTTTTCTTTCATATGGCCTGTTCTCTCTACTTAAAGAATTCCCCTTAACATTTCTTTTTTTTCTTTTTTTTTTTTTTTAAAGATTTTATTTATTTATTTGAGACAGAGAGAATGAGAGACAGAGAGCATGAGAGGGAGGAGGGTCAGAGGGAGATGCAGACTCCCTGCCAAGCAGGGAGCCCGATGCGGGACTCGATCCCGGGACTCCAGGATCATGACCTGAGCCGAAGGCAGTCGCTTAACCAACTGAGCCACCCAGGCGCCCTCCCCTTAACATTTCTTATAAGGCTGGTATAGTGGTGATGAACTCCTTTAACTTTTGTTTGTCTGGAAAACTTTTAATCTCTCCTTTAATTCTGAATGATACGCTTGCTGGATAGAGTATTCTTGGTTGTAGGTTTCTTCCTTCCAGCACTTTGAACATATCCTGCCCCTCCCTTCAGGCCTGCAAAGATTCTGCTGAAAAATCACCTTATGAGATTTCACTTGTATGTTACTGTTTGCTTTTCTCTTGCTGCTTTTAAGATTCTCTCCTCATCAGTAATTTTTACCATTTTAGTTATTATGTGTCTTGGTGTGGACTTCCTTGGGTTTATCTTTTTTTTTTTTTTTTTTTTTCCTGCTTCCTGGAGCTGGATATTTGTTTTCTTCCCCAGATTAGGAAAGTTTTTCATTATTATTTCTTCAAATAAGTTTTCTGCCCACTTCTCTCATTCTCTTCCTTCTAGGATCCCTATAACATGAATGTTATTAGGCTTGATGATATAGCAAAGGTCCCTAAGCCTGTTCTCATTTATTATTTTTCTTTTTACTGTTCAGCTTGTTTTCCATTACCCTGTCTTCCAGATTAATGATCCATTCTTTATAATCTAAACTGTTTGATTTTTTAATTTTTATTTTATTTATATTTTTCAGTTATTCTTCAGCTCTAACTCTATTTTTTAAATATATTTTTTATCTCTTAATTGACATTCTCACTGAGTTCATTCATTCTTCTCAAGTCCAGGGAGTATCTTTATGACCATGACTTTAATCTCTTTATCAAGCATATTGCTTGTCTCCATTTCATTTTGCTCTTTTTCTGTAGTACTGTTTTGTTCTTTCTTTTGGGAGATCTTTGTTTCCTCATTTTCTCTCTGTGTTTGTTTTTATGTATTAGGTAGATCAGCTATGTCTCCTGGTCTTGGCAGTGATGACTTGCTCCCTGTGAGGCCAGCTAAGCTGTGGGAACTGTGGGTGTAAGGGTAGGTGTGGTTATCTCCCCTTTGTCCCAGGGCAGGAGTCCCTTTAGAGGGTCGCTGGCCCCAGCCAGTGTTGCCTGCCAGGTGTGGTAGGGCAGGAGCCACTTTGGAGGGGTGTCTACCAAAGCCCCTGGATTGGGTGGGGCAGATCTGCAGGGGAATGCTGAGGTGGGGCATGCAGTGCTAGCAGGGTAGATGCAGGATGTTAGAACTGGCTCCTGCAGGTGCCCAGCTCTCGAGGCTGAAGGAGGGCAAGAAAAATGGCACCCACCCACACCTTTGTTCCCAGAGAAATCTACTACAGATCCTGCCCCTCCGCGGCACATGTTCTGAGATGAATAAATGAATCTCCTTCATATATACCCCAGGCACTTTTCAAACTGCTACTTTGTTGCTGTCTCAGGCCAAGTTATTTATTGTCCTGGTTCTTTAAGGGCAGGGACTGGATTTCCTGTCCTCCTCCGGCTCTCCCAGAATTAAGCACCACTGATTTTTAAAGCTCCTGGAATTAGCCCCATAGATTTTCAAAGCCAGAAATTATGGGGAGTCATCTTCCCAGGAGGTCCCCAGGGGGTGGGGATGCCCAATGTGGCCTCTGATACCCTCACTCCTCTGTGCTTAGGCGGTCTCTCCCATTTGTGGTTGGTCCTGCTGGGGTTTGGTTCCTGACCACGTCTCTACCCCTCTTACCCCTTTTGATGTGGTCCTCTCTTTATGACTAGCTGTGGAAGATCTTTTCTGCCAGTGTTTGGGTCATTTTCGGAGTTCGTTGTAATAGATGCCTCAGTGTGTGCGTGACGCAAGGTGAGCTCAGGATCTTCCTACTTTGCAATTGTCCCCCCACTCTCCCACACCTTTTGATATGTTTTGCCAAACTTTCCCAAATCATATTCTAAAATGAAGTCTATTGACCACAAACTAACTTTGAAGTTTTTTGGAGGGTCCATGATACATTTAGAAAAATTTGTCCTCCTCAAAAAAGAGAGATGAAACTAATTAGACTTCTTTGGTGTATTAAATTACATGGGAAACATTGTCAAATAAATAATGGTAAACCTGCTTTGATTACATTTGTGTAGATGTATGTTGTTAAAGCAAGTGTAGAAATAGTATAAAATTCCTAAAAATCTAATACATCCTGGTATGTTATCACTTGTAATGTTACTTATCTTGAAGTGTATGTCACAGATAGCCAAATTTTCTTTTCAATTGTGGTATAATTAACTCGTAATCAGATATTTAATCATTGTCCTTTTTAAGGCCTGTTATTTACAGATAGCTATACTTTTACTCAAAAGCTTTTACAAAAGTGTTCTTGCAAAAATGCTGCATTTTCAAGATTTATTGATTTATAAAAAATCTCTAGGATACAAACTTCTGATAACCTTAAGATAATAAAACTGAACTGGTAAAAAAAAAAAAAAAATTCCAGAATTAATTAAAACACTGCATTCAAGCCAAACAAAAATTAATTACATGGGACTGAATAAACTGAGGGGGACTATAAGTTATATGACTTTTGGTTTGAAACGTTGCTGAAGTTTTTAATGTTTTTCCAGATTTAAAGAAACTTTCTCTTAAGCTGATTTACACTTTTGCAAGCAGAATTCAAACACTTCTCCTTACCTAATCCCTTCAGAATTTGGAAACTGTGAGTATTTTTATATTTTTATGGCACTATATTTATTTGTATAAGTTTAAGGAACTGAGGTTGGCTTTATGGAACCAATAAAGGGCCTCGGAAGTATCAGCCTGATGCCTTGCTTACCAGGTAACCAGCAGCCTTACCAGGTACATTAAGGTCACTTCCTGAAAGGTGCAAGAACCTAGGATATTTTGGGGGCCTTGAGAAAAGAGGAAGTAACACTAATCTGTGGGTATTGCAAGTGAAGTCTGATGGGCAAACACTTGGCCTCTTTGCCTTAAGAGGCCGTTAAAGTTCAATCTGCAGATTCCTAATGAAAAGTTCTAGCAAAGAAAATTTAAAAGAGCCTGTAGGATCCATCACTCTTTTTGGTGTCCTTATGTAAAGAATCAGGCCAAGTTTATTAAAAGTAAACTTATTTTATAAACAAATTAGTCTTAATTTGGCTAACTTAGAAAATGAGGATGACTTCAGAGAAAAATTATGTGTCAGTAACATTTTCATGGTTATTAGATTTTAGTTCTATTGATTGTCTTTGAGATTTTGTTTTCTACCTGTAAACTAGATTCTGAATTCTAATTTCCTCCAACGTCTGGCTACAACTCTCCAAACTAATATTTCTAGTATTTCCCCCATCATTTTGACTTGGAATCATTGAGAACTAAAACTGACCTTTTTCCTCAAGCCCGGCAAACTGAAAATGGATGACTTGATGTAACTTTCAGAGAAATCACAGTAACTCATATAGACAATGTTTGTGCCTGTTACTCTATGGGCCACTCAAGAAATCACCAGAGACATTCAAACAACAAACCAGAAAAATTTGTCCAACTGCCACAGCCTGTCTTCACTCAATCTGAAAGTACTTTGAGCCTGACATCTATGCAGGCGGTTGTGGGTAGCCTGAGTTCCACAGCCCTGGAGGGCCCAGCTGCACAAGGCCACCTGACCAGGCATGGTCTGCACATGCTTGGGCATTGCAGGTCCGGTTAGCCAGGGACCTGGGACCGGACACGTGTTTTGAGAGGTCCGCTCATGGGAGGGGCCTGTTGGAGATACAAGGTTTCTACCTACTTCCAAGCCCTTACCTAAAAAAATGTGCATATACCCCCAAAGGTGTAGCTGGAAGAATCTGGACTGCCTTGACAGAGCAGAGCTGGGAATCCTGGCTGGGGTTTTCTCTAATAACAGATACCTGGACGCCTCGGTTCCTGGAGATGTTCTGGACCTCATCAGATAGTCCAAATGGGGACTTACTATCCCCAATTTAAAGCTGCTGCCTCAGAAATATTTTTGAAGGGAGGGCTCTCTCCACCCTGAGGCCATTCAGAAAGTTGGGGCCTAGCAGGAGCTCCACAGGACAGGTGTGTCCGAGCAGCCCAAGGGTGGCAAGCACTGAGTTTACTGCACATGCATAGGCCAGCACAGGTCCAGGTAGCCGGGGACCTAGAACTGGGCAATGTCATGCAAGGCCGGCTCACAGGAGTACGCTATTGCATGTACCTGGCATCCTTCTATTTCTAAGCCTGAATCTGCACAATTGCACATGTTCCTGCTAAAGCAGAACTGGAGAAATCTGGACTGCTTTGCCAGGGTGGGACCGGGAGGGCTGGCTAGGGTCCTCTCCTATAACAAACTCCTTGGAGAC
The DNA here is from genome assembly GCF_029215605.1 of Mirounga angustirostris. NCBI lineage: Eukaryota > Metazoa > Chordata > Mammalia > Carnivora > Phocidae > Mirounga > Mirounga angustirostris. The sequence goes on from NW_026991709.1 coordinate 105,207,171, forward strand.
AAAAGAGCCTTGTTTGCTGGAGAAGCTCAGACTCCATCCAAATGCGGATTGACGGTCACCAATTTAAGGCTGCCTCCTCAGAAAGCTCTCAGTGGGTGGGCTCTCCATCCTGGAGGCTAAGTAGGTGGTCTGGTACGGTCTGTAGGGCACCGCAGCCAAGGGCCGGCTGACAGGGTATGGACTGCACATGCTTGGGAGGCCAGGGACCTGGAACAGGACAATGGCAGGCAAGGCTGGGTCCCAGGAGGGGGTTATTGGGGGTACCTGGAATCCACAAATGCACCTATTCCACTTGAAGGCAGAGCAAGAGGAATCTGGCCTGCCTTACCGGAGCTAAACCGGATGAACTGGCTGACATACCTTGAATAAGAGACCCCTGGGAGCCTGGACAGCTACAGCAGCCTGGGATCCCAGCAAACAGTAAGTACAATGGCGACTGACTTTTGGCCATTTCAGTGGATGCCTGAGAGCTATTTGGGACGTGAGGGGGGAGGTGCTCCCTCCACCCTTGAGGCGATGCCAGTGGTTGGGTTTGGGCTTTGATTCCATGGGCCTAGGAGGGCCCCGGCTGCCAAGCATGGCCGAGGGCGTGCAGACCACTCCTGCTGGGCAGCCAGGTCAGGGGAGCCGGAATTCTAGGACCGGGTGTTGTCGGCCAAGGCTGGGTCGCAGGAGCAGGCTGTTGGTGGTACCTTGCATCTGCCTGGGTTCTGAGCCCTAACCACACAAATGCACATACTCCCACCGAAGGCTGTTCTGTGGTGGGAGACAAATAATGCTCACGGACTGATCTTGTCTTTGCGCAGTGTATTTAACACAGGTCCACTGTAAATTTCACGAGCCAATAGCACACAGTATAATGTCTTCTGTTAGCCGATAAATTCATAACCTACTCCAACCCAGTGTTAGATTAATGACACTGTTGTTCCAGGCAAGGTGAGATGAAAGGAGCAAAGTCCAATTTAAATTGAGGTGTAGGGCGCCTGGGTAGCTCAGTCGGTTAAGCATCTGCCTTCGGCTCAGGTCATGATCTCGGGGTCCTGGGATCGAGTCCCCCATCGGTCTCCCTGCTCCTCAGGGAGCTTGCTTCTCCCTCTGTGTTCTGCAGCCTCTCTCTCATTAATAAACAAAATCTTTTAAATAAATACATAAACTGAGGTGTGCCTTTAGAGGCACTGGCACTTGGAAGAGAAAGCTTAACCAGCCAAGAGTGGACATGCCAGCGACCAGTACAAAGGTAAGAGCCTCTGTTGATAAAGCACATTGCTAGAGAACAAGGGCGCTGGTGATGACCAGCAAGATGATCTTCTCGCCTCCGCATGGCTTTTGTTCCTGTCAGTAAGAGTCCCCTTATCTCAAAAGGACCTAATTGCCCCAAGGTCTTCAGAGACCTGTTTAGATCAGCAAAGCGTAGCCTTGCCCAGACTGAACGCTCTGGATAGTCCTCACACTCAGTAGTTACAGTCTTCTGTCCCCTTGCCATAGTTGCTGCTTCCTATGTTTTTATTGTTAAGCCCTCCCCCCCATGGGGTCCCTCAGCTGATGTACCAAGTTCCTATGGGTAGGAACAGATGAGATGATGACATCCTGACACAATTTTCTTCATTGTTCTATCAAAACCGCTTTTGTTCTAAAAACAACTGTTTTCAGTTCTTGTCATAAACTAGTGGATTTGAAATCAAATCAAGCCAATATACAATAATCCATCCAGTGATTTCAAATCACTCACATGCTTATTTATATTCAGGGCCTAATGTCCTGTAAAAACCTAAGTTCACAAAAATATCCACCCACCCTGGGACTCTACGTCACATTCTTAATCACAAAAAAACATATTTGGGGAGTATTTTTCCCTTGACACAGACACATTTACACCATAGTTGAATGAACAGTTTAAGCAACCATATTCCTAATTATGACCAATCTAAGCCTAACAAGGAACTCTTTACCACGATAGCATATCCAATCTTCAAGCAACCAAAAGATAAGTTTCTTAAACCAGGCAGTTTAACAATGACATTTCCAAGGAAAGATCATTTTTACCGAGCTCCAGGGAGTACGCACTTGCATGGCCCCGTCAGGCACATGCCCGACTGCGTAACATCAGAATTCAAGGCGGTCATTATCTAGGGAAGGCATGCTTTTGTTCTCTTTCCAATTTTGCGAAGTTATTTTTACTTTATTAGTCCCATCTTCCCAATGTTCCTTTACTTAAGTTTTCTAAAGCATGATTTACATTTATTAATTTTAAGAGGTTCAATGTGAAGTATTTCTCCAGTTATTTTAATAGGCCCTTTATCTTGGCCTCAAATAATATTTTTTCCTTCTGTTGTCACATTCATTACCTGTTCTGTTTTTACGCATCCCATTGTGTTGGGTTCATATTTTTCCCTTGACTCCCAATAGGTTAGGGTGAGTTTGGGCTTAGAGTATACTATCCTGGTCCACTTTCCCATATTACATGTAACTAGTTGAGGAGGCGTCAAGGCCGTAGTCCTCAGGACTTGTACTACACGTATGTCCAGAGGTCTTGTACTAATAAAGTTATTTTGGATCCATTCCACCAGCATATCCTTAAGTACATTTTTTCCTTCTAACATAAGGTGGGTTTCTGTGGCATTCTGATATTGAGAAGACACAAAAGTGTGGTACCCCTATGTCACCTGCCTCTAAGAGCCAATATTGTTATTTTCACAGTCACCCATTGAATCACAGCCCCTAGAATGTATGATATCTACTTTACTTCTGCCTGGTTGTCTCTTATCTCAGGTGACCACTATTACCCCAAGATTATAGCTGTTCTAAGAATATTCCACATATCAGCCAACCTCAATGGCAACAATTCACAATCTACATTCAGAGAAACATCTTCTGGGGCGCCTGGGCGGCTCAGGCCAGGAAAAGGAAGAGCCTGCTTCTTCCTCTCTCCCTCCCCCGGCTCATGTTCTCTCTCTCTCTTACTTTCTCTCAAATAAATCATCTTTAAACATATATATATATATCTTTTATGTCTTTTTTAGTATTATGTTAGTTTTAGCATTTTCTGCTTTATGTCAAATTTCCTTTGCTGTATTTCCGTGTGAAATTCTGTTTTTTAATATATTGCTAATTTGATCCACTTATGTGTCCAACAGTGACAAAGCTGCCATTGCCAGTGTGTTAAATTCAGATTGGCTTCAAAATTTTTTATTTAAAGATTTTTAATTTATTCATTTGAGACACAGATATAGAGCATGAGCGGGGGAAGAGGCAGAGGCAGAGGGAGAAGCAGGCTTCCTGCTGAGCAGGGAGCCTAATGCGGAGCCCGATGTGGGGCTCGGTCCCAGGACCCTGGGATCATGACCTGAGCCGAAGGCAGACGCTTAACCTACTGAGCCACCCAGGCGCCCCTGGTTTCAAAATTTTTGAAACAATGTGATTTAATCAATTTGGAAGTGAGAAAAAGCAGCTACTGTTTTTCCTCAGGTAAACTTCTTGCCAGTCTGATAAGGAATTATAAGGGTTTCTTTCTTTTTAGTGAAGCTGTTATTGGCATAGTGGTAAACTGCACAGTAGCAAAGATGCACACAACTGAGGACAGTTTGGGGCTCTGTATCTGGTTGAAAGTCCTGAATATAAAATTTCAGGGTGTAGGCAATTATATCAGTTCCAGTATGACCATGAGAGGTCTTATTAACGTGGGTTCCCATATTCTTGGAGTAGAAATCTTCGGTGTGAGATAGAAGCCTAATGTGTACCACCAAGGATAATGATATGTTATATGCTAAGTTTCCTGTGTGTCCTCTATACACCTTACAAGTTGTCTCTTTTTTCAAAGTCTGGAGACGGTGACCTTGGACCTATTGTTAATTTTCTAATACGTGACAATGGATTATACAGTGTAAGTTGAGAGTGTTGTAAATGATCATTTTTTGGCCTATTCATATTTAAATATATAATAACCCATTCGGGATATTCAGCTGCTACTCTTTTAGAATAAACTGCTGCCACACAAAGAAATCAGGAATTAAATTGGGGTCATTTCCACAGTCTCTGCCATGTATCCAATATTGCACTCAACTCAGTAAGATAAGGGAAAAGTGTAAGTCTGTACTAACCAGACTTGGCCTGTATGCTGGGTTGTATTACCAAGAGACAATTAGTATTTCATGTCAATCTTTATGATCCAAGTCAGCGTCAAATAGGAAGTGTTGATCAGGATCCTCATTGATTCTTGTGAAGATTGAAATGGAGGTTACCACTGCCTCATCAGCTTTTCTTAGTATTTGGTTTCTCCATTGATTGAAGTTTTCCCAGGAAGTAGATGGTGCTGATAGTGAAGGGAGGGGTGAAAAGGCTGAGCTTGGTGATGCTGGTAATGCAGTTAAGTCTTCAGTCACAATAAGGTGACCAAAATGGCGATCCATGGAGGAATAAGAGGATGTCACAGACTTGAGGTGTATCTGGAGCAGAATGTTCCAGTTTGGAACAGTGGCATGACTGCTATTGCTGGGAGATATCAGAGAAGTATCCATAGCTTTACTGAGTATGATATACAAAGTGACTGTCAGGGAGCAAGAATTCCTGGCCCCTCAAAGGTCCTTCTAGCTGGACTAAGAATCAAATTGACATGAGAGAGATTAACAGGAGAAAACAGAATCTAATTGCGTATGTATGGGAATCCACATAGACATGGAAATTCCAAAGTTAGGCAAAATGAAGTATATATGTCATTCAGAACTTAGGAGAAGGGGGCAGGTGTGTGGGGTTTCAGAGGAAAAGAATGCACTTCACAGGGCAATATGAAGAGCAGGTGTTTGGTAATTAGATGTTTGCCTTTCCATGCAGATGGGCGCTCAGATAAAATTTACTTCTGTTAACCCTTATTCTAGCAAAGACCACCAATTTAGATTCTTCTGGGTGGTTAAGGACAAAAGTTTCTCTTGAGCCCACATGATTTCAAGTGCCTTCAGAACAAAATAGTATGTATGCCAAAGTGGTACATTCTGGGGTGACTGTCCTGAACCCCTTCATGAACAATAGGCAAAAAAGGATGGCCTGCAGGCAGCATGGTACGCTGACCTGTTTAGTAGTTATAGGGTTAAAGATGCATAGTGGAGTCAGGACTGCAAAACGTAATGTCCTACAAATTTGTAATTCTTCCTTGTTGTTCTTGCCATCTAAGGAATTCTATTGTTGTCATGGTCATTATTGACCATCTTGGTGCAAGCATAATCGCTCTGCATTATACTATGCTAAATATTAGTCTAGTTTTGACAAAATATAGAAGGGTGTTCTACATGGCTAAGACTTTTATAGAGGCATATTGTGGTCTTTATTTTGCTGTAGTATGCCTTTTCTTTTGGTCACCCAGTAGGTGTTATTATGGCAGGTGGTATGTCCCCAGTACCATATATGTTTTTATGTTTTTCAGTTAATACTTTCAACTGAGATTCTGGAGTGCTGTTAATACTAATTCCCATCTCTGTCGGTGCCTGCAATATTAATTCACTGGAAGTTTTTCCACCCCTTCTATATCTGCCTCTCAGATTGTTTTAGTCTAAGCTTTCATATTCTAGATTGTTAGTAAGTAACTTAAGCTTTTGCTTAAGCAAGCCATGATACCTTTCAACTGATGCAGAGGCAGTTGGGTTACAGGGTAAGAGGAAGTTCCATATTATGTCTTGTTTCTTAGCCCATTCTTGTATTAGCTTTCCTGTGAAGTGGGGGCCCTGAGCTGATTTTATGATGGTTGGAAAACCAGAGCAAAAAAATCCAGATTCCTAAGGCTTCGATGGTGGATTTTTTTAATCATTTCTCCTGCAAAGATAGGGTAATCCTATTCCTATGTGCCTACAGTGGTGCGTGCATATGGTTTATTCTCTGATTTAGGCCAGGGTTCCATGTAATTAGTTTGTGTAATTTGGAAAGATTGTTATCTTTGACCTTACCCAGATGACTCATTAATGTAATGAAGAATGAATGAATGAATAAGCTTCAAAATGTTGATATTCCTCACATTTCCTAATTTAAAATTGAAGCTATCTGGGAGTTCTATTCGTGTGTCTTTTTGCCAGCAGTGTTCCAGTGCCATGTATGCCTGCGTGGCCTGTTTGGTCACGTGCCCAAGCAGTGGTCCTCTCCGTGGGTGTATCTGGGAGTCCATGTTTTATGTTTTGTTGTCCTTCTTGCTTAGATAGGCTACCTGGTTATTAAAATTGCTTCCAAGTTGGCCTTCTGATGTGCAGAGACCTATATAATCACTATAGAGATGTCATCCAGTGCTATTTCCTGCCATATGTCCTTACCCCATATCTTCTTATATCCTATTTCCCATTTTCCTGGCATGACCTGAACAAAGAGCTATTCATTTACCTACTGGCCCTGGGTCCAAAAATATTTATATACCTCATTCTGATTTTCCTTAACAGAATGTTCAGTTACCAGTTTTATGGCTGCTAATTTAGTCTATTGTACTGATTACCTTCAGCCTGATTCTGATAGACCATTCTTAGTTCTCAAGGCCACAGACTGCCAGCATACTCTGGATAACAGCAGGGAGCCTGATCCATCTAAAACCATACATCCGTTGACTGATGTGGATCAGGGTGGTCCCTCTTGCCCAACTGTTCAACCTTATGCCTTGAAATCCAGCAAGCCCACTACTGGCATTGGGGAGACATTTTTCAGTTAATACAGAGGTCAACCTTTCATCTGGATGCCCCACTCAGATATGTACTATTTTTGTCTTAGGACCTTATGCTCATGAGTAGTTCTCATTTATTTGTCAGGGGTCTGCTTTACCTACTCCAGAAGGGGTTGTTAAAGTATAATTGGTTTATTTTCTATCAGTGGTTCTGTGTTTCATAAGGCCTCATAGAATGCCTGGGTGAGCCTTTCAATTGGTTGGTGTATGTTCTCAGACAATAGGAACTCCATAGTGTAAAGCCCAGTCAGGTAAAACTTGGGGTTCTGTGGTGTTTCAGGCCACAGTGATGCTGCTGCAGACTCGTGAGTATAGGCACTCTAGTTTAGAGTCCTCGTTAGCTGGTGCCCATGTTTAAACATTCTGACAGCATTTTTCAAATAAAGGCTGCGTCTTGAGTCTCTATCTAAATTCCCTGCTCTTCCTCTTTATTTCATAAATGTGTCTTAATATTATCCCCATAGATGGTATGTGCTGTGGCCAATATTCAAACAGTCCTATCAGTTTGAGCTGCTGCTTTTGTGGTAGGAGTTGATATGCAATCTATATTGTTTCTGACTGGGTGTGGTATTTCTATGCCTTCAGAGAACCAAATTTTGTCTAGGACTTTTACTGTAGCGGGGGTCTTTGGATCTCACCTGGGTCCATTTTTCATTTTCGGAGTGTAAGGAATTCCGTTAACTCTTTACTAGTCTGTTTTTTACTAGTCTTGTTTTTCCCAGTTATCACCATAAATAAGGATGTCCTCAATATATAGGAGATACTGGGTTTTGTGTGTGTTTTCATCAAAGGCCTGGATGTCTTGTGTTGGAAGGTTGTGGGCCACTACTGGGCTGCTAAGGTAACCTTGTGGTAGCCCAGCAAACTGATCTCCTCTGCCTTCCCATGGAAATGAAATCATGGGTTGGCTCTCCTCATCAATTGGAATAGCAAAGAACATGTCACCTAAGTCTCTCACTGTGTTATAAAGTCTGGATCCAGTGGTGATATTGGTTATGATAGTGCCTATATCCCAGAGTGCTCCCTCATTTTGGGGAGAGTGTTTCAATTCCTCTAATCTACTGTAAAATGATATGGCCTGTCTGGCTTTTTAACAGTCCAGCTTGGGCTATTATGTAATGAAATAGTAGGCACATTAATTTGTTCCTCTAGGAGTTCCTCAAGGTTTTCCTGATTTTGAGTATGTTCTATTACATCCACGCCAGGAATGTCTTCTGTACTGGGAAACTATAAGGCACTTAACCTCAGTGGGTGGTCTATCATCTCTTGTTAGGAATCTCCATATCCATGTCCCTGGGGTTAATTTTCCTCCTAACCCTTCCCTGAGTGCTTTGTTGTTGTTCAGTTTTTTGTAGATTAGTGGGCTAGGCTTGTATCATGTTATGAACCCTGTATCTAGCAACATGGTAGTGTATGTAATATTCTTATTTACCAAGGTGTGTCTACTGACATGGCCGGCACAAACTATGCAGCACTGTCTCCAGTATGGGCCAGGAGGGCTCAGCGGTGTGCTCTACTTCAGCTATCAGGGACTTGTCTAGTAATGGATTAGGTTTTATAAAGGGGTTGGAATGGACAGTAAATGGGTTAATGGGTCTATGCGTTTATTTTCGGTAGGTCTATTTACTCTAAAACATTGGTGGTTTCCATTTCTCTGCCACTGTTAGGGTTTTTGGGGTGTCTATTTGGGTTTCTGTCTTTATAATTTTGTGAAAGTGGGGAGGTCTAGGTGGTTTATGTGGCCAAAAGGGCCTTGGAGATTTAGGTCTATATGGTCTATTTTGATGAGGTCTATTTATATTAGGTGTAGGCCTGTTTTGTCTCTATACATGCGTGTTAAAGAAAAAGCTTTTATCTTGACTTAGTTCCTCAGCTGTTCTTATCAAGTCAATCAATTCTCCAGTGTTTCTGGTCCCTGCAAATACTATAAATAATGCTTTCTTGTCTGTGGGGGTTCAGCTTTTAGGATGACTTTTAAATTTGTTCTGGAGCAATGAGGGTGTCTGTCCTCTATTATAAATCATAGTCAAAGGCCTATTTCATTATTGTCTTAGCTTCCCATGCTGTTTTCCAAAGAGATGTTTGAAGGAATAATATCTTACATATAGGCCATCTTAATCTTTTTTTTTTTAGATTTATTTATTTGGCAGAGAGAGTAGGAGGGCACAAGCAGTGGGATTGGCAGAGGGAGAGGGAGAAGCAGGCTCCCTGTTGAGCAGGGAGCCCGATGCGGGGCTCGATCCCAGGACCCTGAGATCATCACCCAAGCCGAAGGCAGACACTTAACTGAGCCACCCAGGCGCCCCCAGGCCATCTTAATCTTTAGGTGGCTGCTACCCAGCCAAACCAAATTCCTTATAAATTCATAGTATTTTCTCCAAATGCTTGAAGGTTTTGATTAAATTTACCATCAGTAGTAACTGGCGCAAGTTGCACAATCTCTGCTCCTGTAAGGATCAGGTTTTGTCTTCCTTTGGACCCTCTTTCATAGCCACTGGATTTCTGGGTCCAGATCCGTTTGTTGGAGTTCCATTTTAGTTTTTGTCATTTCTTACTTGTTACAATCTCTCCCCTCAGTCACTCTGAATGGTTCCATAGTATCATTTGTTGTCGTTTTGCCTATTTTCCTGGGCCTAGCCTCTAGTAAGTTAGTTACCAGGGTGAAAGGGTCCAAGTATTCATTGTCCTTAAGGTGTGGATTGGTGCTTTTAGGAACAAAGGACCTGGGATTCTTCCTTCTCTGGAGATTACTTTTGGTGCTAGTACTTTTCTGTCTATTGGCATGTTACTTCGTGCTTCTAAGAAGTGCACTGAAAAAAAATTTTTATTGCTTTTTTCAAATACAGGCTATAACTCACTGCATTGGGTGATCAGGCCAACATCTGGAGTTTCCTTAATTATAAGTTTTGTCTGGACTAAGTCTTCCATAGGTCTCCAAGGATCCTCAGGAAATTTATAATCCATTGTACCCCTAAGCCACCTCTTGGGCAATTTTGGTAGAGTTAGTGAGGAACGTTTGCAATTGACCTCCTGCCTTTCGAAGTATTTTTCCAAATATTTCTTATGGAGGCCTGATGATGAGATGCATATAGTGCATATGCCAGCCACAGTGGTCAGAGTCGCCGTGGACCTGTTACAGGGCAAGTGTCAAGAGAAACCTGGTCGCAGGAATGGGTCTTGTGGGTACAAGGCATCTGCCTAATTCCCAGCTTTAACCTATTCCAATGATCATATTCCCTCTAAAGGCGGGGCAGGAGGGATCCGGCCTGCCTTACCAGAGCTAAATTGAATGAAATGGCTGAGGTACCTTTCAGTTAAGAGACACATGGGAGCCTGACGGGTACAGAAACCGAGGAAGCCTACCCCGGTAAGTACAATGGGGTGTACGTTTCAGTGGCTACCTCAGTGATTTGGAGGCAGTGGGCTCCCTTTACCCAAAGAAATGTAGGTGGTTGGGGAGAGGCTGTAGCTGCCAAGTGTGGAGAACTGATTGACTTGATAAGAACAGCTGAGGAACTAAGTCAAGATAAAAGCTTTTTCTTTAACATGCATGTATAGAGACAAAACAGGCCTACACCTAATATAAATAGACCTCATCAAAATAGACCATATAGACCTAAATCTCCAAGGCCCTTTTGGCCACATAAACCACCTAGACCTCCCCACTTTCACAAAATTATAAAGACAGAAACCCAAATAGACACCTCGTGCAGGGGAGCAAGGTCAGGATAGCCAGGAATCCAGAACTCGGCAATGTCAGGCCAGCCCAGGTCACAGGAGCAGGCTGTTGGTGGTACCTGGCATTTGCCCAGTTCCAAGCCCTAACCTACACCGAGGCCCATACTCCCTGCCAAGGCAGAATTGGAGGAACCTGGGTCACGTTGCTAGGGTTGAGCCAATCTGACTGGCAGAGGTATCCTCCGATGAGATACAGCTGGGGTCCTGGACTACTGATGACACCAGGGACCTCATCAGGCAGCCAGTCCAAACGTGGGCCGAATAGCACTAGTTTAAAGCTGACACTTCAGGAATCTCTTCAGGGTAGACTCCCACTTCTGCAGGCGGTGATGCAGGTGGCTGGGGGCCAGCCGGAGCTTCACCGGCCTAGAGGGCCCTTGGCTGCCCAAAGCCAACTGCCAGGGTGCATACTGTACAGCCATGGGCCATGGAGATCAGGGAAGCCAGAGATCTGGAACAGGGTGTCCGGAATGCCCAGCTGTTTAGAGTGGATTCACGGCCTCTGCCCGCAGGAATCTGGACGGTCTTGTCAGGGTGGGGCCGCTAGGATAGGCCTAGGAGCCTTGGCCACTGATTTGGGAAAGGAAAACTTTTACTCTTCAAGGTTTTTCTAGATTGTCTAGCAATTGAACGAGAGAGGGGAAGTTGTATGATGTGCATACAGAGGCTCAAAAATGAAATTGAGACCCAAAGCAATGACCAGTGCATGCAGCTTTCATGTTTTAGACAAAGAAACCTAAGTCTGTGAGGAATTTAGAGGATAAAGAAAACTTACATTAGTAAGGAATTCTAAACAGAATCTGGGCTGGGGTAGTAAATCAGTAAAAGTAACAAGGTTTGTGTATATAGGCTTCTCTGGCCCTGAATTCCTTGTCTCTGATAAGAATGTCTCTCTACCTCATGGTGTAGGGAGGGGTAACTTTTTTTTAAGAGCTAGCCAGCATGTACATGTGCCCGTGGAGGGGGGCAGTGGGGGAAGATAATCTCCAGCAAACTCTGCACTGAGGCTCAATCCCACAACCCTGAGATCATGACCCAAGCCAAAACCAAGAGTCACTTAACCGAGTCACCCAGGTGCCCCAGGAGGGTACCTACCTTTCACATGAGAGATTTATTTCATGCTTTCTGGAGACAAAGGAAGGTCAGACAGTTCTTCCTACACTGGCTATATTCAAAATAATTAATATGCCATCGTGGCACATTTTGGGTGGCCAGGCCTGGGTCCTGATAATATGTGAACCTTCCAGGAAAGTTTCAGAAGAGGGAATGGAGTCTGGAGATTGTTCCATCTTGTCAAGCCAGTCTCAGTCCTGACAAGGAATCAGTTCAGTTAAACTCACTTCTGGAGATGGTCTCACAGGTATGTTTTCCTAAGTTAGGCCTGTGGTTCAAGTAATCAAGTATTAAGTAAAATCTTTAAAAAAAAAAAAAAAAGACTTATTTGTCAGAGAGAACACAAGCAGGAGGAGCGGCAGGCAGAGGGAGAAGCAAGGTCCCTGCTGAGCAGGAAGCCCAGTGTGGGACCCGATTCCAGGACGCTGGGATCATGAGCCAAAGGCAGCTGCTTAACCAACTGAGCCACCCAGGCGTCCCTCAATAAGTCATTTCTATAGAGAGAATAAAATAATGGTTAATAATTGGAGCAAATTATAAATCAGTTTCTCCATTCTGAGGGTAGCCACTTGAGAAGATTTCTAGATGTCCATTTCAGAGCATCTTTAGATAGAGTGAGGGCAGGGAGTCACAATCAGATTTTTCTGGTTTGCAGTTTAAATGTCTCTGGTGATCTCTGTACTGATTGCTCTGTAGTCAAAGATTATCCATACATAAACTGTTGTGATTTCTCTGGTCCCGTGCAGTCATTCTTCAATGCTTCAAAAAAAAAAAAAATTTTATTTTTCAATGATTTCAAGTCAAAAGAATGGGAGATTATCAGAAACGTTACTTTGGAAAGATGTAACCAGATGTTTGAGAAACTAGAAGGATTCAGGATCTAGCTTACAGGAAAAAAACAAACCTCAAAGACCGGTAACAGAACTAGAATCTAATATCTAAAAGTTCATAGTTTCAGTTAAAACAATTTTTCTCTAATTATTCCCATCAATTATAACCATAGTAAGATAATTTGTTTGCAAATAATTTCAGTGAATTTAGCTTGATTACATACATTAGTACAGTGAGCGTAGTGACTGATCATGCGGGCTCTTTTAAATCTGCTTTGCTGGAAATTTTCATAAAGCAGCACAGATTGAATTTTTAACAGCCTCTTGAGGCTAAGACATAATGCCATCATGCTTTGCCTGCAATACCTACTGACTTGAGTTACTTCCTTTCTTAACAGGGTCCCCAAAATATCCTGAGGTTCTGCACCTGCCTGGAAGTGGCCTTCCTTTACTTACCTGGTAAGGATGTTGAAATCCCTGTCAGCCAGGTATCACACTGATATTTCCAAGGCATGTTATTGGCTCCATAAAGTTAACCTTAGTTCCTTAAAGCTGTCTGGTCATATCTGAGCCTATGCAGATCTCAAATATGACATTCCTGTCAAAACCTTAGATTCTAATTGAGCATAAATACATATATTTCCATGTGTGTATAAAATGACTCACTGAGAGTTTCCAAATTCTGGGGGAATCAGGTAGGCAGAAGATCATTATTTCAATTTTGCTCACAAAGGTATAATTTACCAAATTGCTGAGGAAAGGTTTTCCTACATCTGGAAAAGAAGGTTAAAAAAAATTTCAAACAAAAAGTCATAAAAATTGTAATTCTCCATTTATTCAGTCCCATTTGTAATTCTGTTGATTTTGATCTTGTTTTATAAAGCTATGGGTTTCTCCATTAGAGTTCTCTAAATTCCTATACTCAGTTCAAATGGTATGATCTTAAGTTATTAGAGACCTGTAATCTAGAGATTCATCAGTCTTTTCCCTGAATCTCCTTGAAGATGAAGCACTTTTGCAAAAGCATCAAGGTAAAACAGCTGTCTGTAAATGACAAAAAGGCTTAGAAATGGTAATGATTAAAGATCTGATTAGCATTCATTACAATGCAATTGCAAAGAAATTGGGTTATTTCTATGATGCTCAGCACTTCAAGATAATAGAATTATACAACATAGATTATATAATATACCCAGACGTTTCTAGAATACTTAATTATATTTATGGAAATATAATCTAAGAAAGTTTAGCATCACTTATTTGACAATGATTCCCCTGTAACTTAATTAACATCTTTCTTTTATGAGGAGGACAAAGCTTTGAAATCTTCCAGGGAGGGGTGCCTGGGTGGCTCAGTCGGTTAAGCGTCTGCCTTCAGCTCAGGTCATGATCCCAGGGTCCTGGGATTGAGTCCCGCATTGGGCGCCCTGCTCAGTGGAGAGCCTGATTCTCCCTCTGCCTACTTGTGCTCTTTATCAAATAAATAAATAAAATCTACCAGGGATCCTCTGGGAAATTGCAAACTCAATAAGACTTCATTTTAGAATTTCATTTTGGGAGGTTTGTCAAAAAAATACAAAATTCAGACTTTTCATTAAAGAATCACAGATCACTATAAAATAATAGTTATCCATTTAACTATAGTTTTTCCTAAGTAATCAAAGACTTGAAGGGTGCCTGGGTGGCTCAGTTGGTTAAGCGACTGCCTTCGGCTCAGGTCATGATCCTGGAATCCCAGGATCGAGTCCCGCATCGGGCTCCCTGCTTGGGAGGGAGTCTGCTTCTCTCTCTGAACCTCTCTCCTCTCATGCTCTCTATCTCTTTCTCTCTCTCAAAAAAAAAAAAAAAAGACAAAGATAAAACAGACTTTTTCTAGATAGATTACATTAAAAGTTAAACCCCTTTGTTTATAATTTATTAAAAGCAGAATAAATTCTGTACTAGCTTTTTATATTAAAATTTAAATAAATCATTTTAATCTGATCCAGCATGGCCATATGTTAAAATTCATTTTAAAGATTCCTTGTTCACAAATGTTTTAAGACTTTTTTTCACATTTAGTCTCACTTTCAGATCTCTTTATCAAAAACACATGTCCTACTTTTCTTGCATATGGAGTTTCCCCTTATTTTTAGTAGTTCTAAATCACAGAAACTTTATAGTGAAAAATAAGTTGTAAGCAATTGTGAACTGTTAGATTGGCAAATTATGAATATATTCATACATTTCTAGAAATGTGCTGCTTCATAACAATCTTCCAATAAAAGTTTTTTCTACCAAAAGACTCTTTACTAGAGACTCAAGTTTGTGATAGGGAAGCCAAAAGAATAGATTAACATATCAGTAATTAATGTTTTATTCTATCTTATTGGTAAATAAATTAATATCTAGATGAACTCATCACTTAGCAAAGCTTTAAGGTTTCAGGCTACCAAAAAGACTTTGTGGAGAAACTATTTTAAAAGTTTATTTACAAAGTCAGCCACTCTTTCATGTTTTCTGTTGTAGAAAAATTCTATAACCTGATCAAACTTCCAGGGAAGATGTCAGAGTAGGAGGATCCTAGGCTTACGTCATCCCCTGGATATACCAGGATTACACACACATCACTGTAAATACCCCAGAAAACCACATAAGGACTGACAGAACAGACTTTTCATAGTTGATCTTAGATAAGCCACATTAAGAATGCCTAGATACATGGACACCTATGGGGACAAGCCCAAACCCCACCCCCCCTTTCTCCTATGAATCTGCCCCCATCCAACCAGCCACACTGGGCAGGAGTTCCTCCAAAACAGCTCCAGGCATTTTTCCACAGCAGGGTTCTTCCTACAAGCAGATGGGTGCAAACTTTGCCTACACTGTACATCCCGCCCTTGTGTTCTCCTGCAGACTGTCCCATCCGACCCACCCAAGAATCCATCCAAAGTGGCACCACAAGCATGGCAGTGTGCAAGCAGCCCTGAGAGGGGCCAGCACCATTCCCAAGTGCCTTAGGGAAAGTGGAAGATAACCATACACACTAGTTTGCAGCCCCAGCAGTGGGCTTGGGGCAGATATCTGGTCCGACTGCAGGTCCCACCCACCACCAAACGCCTCTCAGGGGACAATGCTGGGAGAGCACCCTGCAGTTCAGTGCAGCCACAGTTCTGGCAAATGAGCTGAGGGCAGGCATCTGGTCTGCCCCAACTCAAGCCCATTGTGGCCCCAGACTGGCCCCTTTTAACATAGGGACCAAACCCTGCCCATAACAGGCAAAGAGACATTGCAGATAACTGGACTGAAGTTAAATGCATCCCAACCACAACAGTAGGGTACACACAATACGCATAGCAGATAACCCTGAAACATTAGGTTCTGCTGCCTAGGAGATATCACATTGCAGGGCACCACAGGACCTCTTCTTCATAAGACCACTGATTTCAAAAGCAGGAAACATAGCTGAATTTCCTAACACATAGAAAGACAGAAAGTTAGACAAAATGAGGAGACAGAGGAATATGTTCCAAATGAAAGCACAAGACAAACTCACAGAAAGAGAACTTAACATAAAGGAGATAAGCAATATGCCAGATAGAGAATTCAAAGTAATGGTCATAAAGATACCTACTGGACTTGAGAAAAGAGTGAGGGAATCTCAGAAAATATTAAAAAGAACCACTCAGAGATGAACTCAATAAGTGAAATTAAAAATACACTAGATGGAATAAATAGTGGACTAGAGGAAGCAAAAGGAATGGATCGGTGACCTAGAGGACAGAGTAATGGAAAACTAAATGGAATGAGAAAAAGAAAAAATATTAGAAAATGAGAATAGGTTAAGGGAACACAGTGACACCATCAAGTATAATAACATGCATATTATAGGGATCATAGAAGAAGAGAGAAAGGGGGCAGAAAATTTATTTCAAGAAATAGCTGAGGGCGCCTGGGTGGCTCAGTTGGTTAAGCGACTGCCTTCGGCTCAGGTCATGATCCTGGAGTCCCTGGATCGAGTCCCGCATCGGGCTCCTTGCTTGGTAGGGAGTCTGCCTCTTCCTCCTCCCTCTCATGCTCTCTGTCTCTCATTCTCTCTCTCTCAAATAAATAAATAAAATCTTAAAAAAAAAAAAAAAGAAATAGCTGAAAACTTCCCTCATCTGGGGAAGACAACAAATCCAGATCCAGGAGGCACAGAAAGCCCCCAACAAAATCAACCTAAGGAGGTCCACACCAAGACACATAATAGTTAAAACAGCAAAAAATACTGATAAAGAATTGTAAAAGTAGCAAGAGGGGTGCCTGGGTGGCTTAGTAGGTTAAGCGTCTGCCTTTGGCTTGAGTCATGATCTCGGGGTCCTGGAATCAAGCCTTTATTGGGCCCTCTGCTCATCAGGGAGTCTCCTTCTCCTTCTCCCCCTGCTCATGATCTCTCTCTCATAAATGAATAAAATCTTTAAAAAGATGTTCTCTATTTTTTTTTTTAAAGATTTTATTTATTTATTTGACAGAGACACAGCGAGAGAGGGAACACAAGCAGGGGGAGTGGGAGAGGGAGAAGCAGGCTGCCCGCTGAGCAGGGAGCCCGATGTGGGGCTCGATCCCAGGACCCTGAGATCATGACCTGAGCCGAAGGCAGACATTTAACGGCTGAGCCACCCAGGCACCCCAAAAAGATGTTCTCTATTAAAAAAAAAAAGTAGCAAGAGAAAACAGTTACATACAAGGGAAACCCCACAAGACTATCAGCTGATTTTTGGCATGATATATTCAAAGTTCTAAAAGGGAAAAATCTGCAGCCAATAATACTCTATCCAGCAAAGCTATCATTAAGAATTGAAAGGGAGTTTCCCAGGACCCCCCCCCAAAAAAAATATTACAGAAATTCATACACACTAAATGAGCCTTACAAGAAATGTTAAAGGGGATTCTTTGAGTGGAAAGGAAAGAACATAAGCAGGAGTATGAAAAGTAGGAAAGGGAAAATCTTCACAGGTACATATAAACATGATAAAAATAGTATATGAATCCCTTATAAAACCAATAGAGGTTAAAGCACAATAGCAGTAAAATCAAATATATCTATGAAAATCAGTCAAGGCATTCACAAAATAAAAGAATGTAAAGTATGAAAACATACCTAAAATGTGGGGTGGAGGGAATAAAATGTTTTTAGAATGAGTTCAAACTTTAGTTCAAACCATCATTTTAATATAGACTGCCATACACATAGGATATTATATATAAACCTAATGGTAGCCACAAATCAAACCACAGACCTAATGGTAACCTGTCACAGATATGCTTGGATTCCTTTCTTTTTAGTTTTTGCATATCACTAAAGAAAGCCATCAAACCACAAGATAGCAAAAAAGGAACGGAGAAGAACTACAAAAACAAGCATAAAACAAGTAAGATAATGACAATAAATACACACTTATTGATAATTACTTTGAATATAAATGGACTAAACTACCTAAAGAAAAAAAATAGGGTGACAGATGGATAAAATAGCAAGACCCATCTATATGCTGCCTGCAAGAGACTCATTTCAGACCTAAAGACATATGCAGATTGGAAGAGAAGGGATGGAAAAACATTTATCATGAAAATGGAAGTGAAAAGAAAGCTGGGGTAACAATACTTATATCAAACAAAATAGACTTTAAAACGAAGACTAGTAATAAGAGACAAAGAAGTACACTACATAACCATAAAAGGAATAATTCAACAAGAAGGTATAACAATTGTGGGGATACCTAGGTGGCTCAGTCAGTTGGATGGCTGAGTCTTGATTTCGGCTCTGGTCATGATCTCAGGGTCCTGGGATGGAGCCCTGCATCAGGCACTATGCTCAGTGGGGAGTCTGCTTGAGGATTCTCTCTCTCCCTCTGCCTCTCCCTCCCCCTCTCTAAAATAAATAAAATCTTAAAAAAAAAAAAAAAAGGTATAACAATTGTAAATATTTATGCATCCAACATGGGAGCACCCAAATACAGAAAGCAGCTAGAACAAACATAATGGAAGAAGTCAATAGTAATGTAATAATAGTAGTGGGTTTTAACACCACACTTACATCAATGGACAGATCACCTAGACAGAAAATCAACAAGGAAATAATAGCTTTGAATGACACATTGGCCCAGATGGATTTAACAGATACATTCAGAACATCCCACGCCAAGAGAGCAAAATACACATGCTTTTCAAATGAACATGGAAAATTCTCCAGAATAGATCACATTAGGTCACAAATCAAGTCTCCAGAAATTCGAAAAGACTGAAATCACAACATTCATCTTTTCTGACCACAATGCTATGAAACTAGAAATCAACCACAAGAAAAAAATCTAGAAAAAGCACAAATACATGGAGATTAAATAACATGCTACTAAACAACAGATGGGTCAATGAAGAAATCAAAGAAGAAATAAAAAACATGGAGACAAATGAACATGAAAACATAATGGTCCAAAATCTTTGGAATGCAGCAAAAGCTATTCTAAGAGGGAATTCTATAGTAATACAGGCCTACCTCAAGAAACAAGAAAAAAAAACTCTCTTGTCTGATTGCTGTGGTTAGGATTTGCAAGACTATGTTGAATAAAAATGATGAAAGTGGACAACCTTGTCTTGGTCCTGATCTTAGAAGAAAAGCTCTCAGTGTTTCACCATTGAGTATGATGTTCTAAACCTAACTTTAGACCTAAAGAAGCTAGAAAAAGAGGAACAAAGCCCAAAACTAGCAGAAGGAAGGAAATAATGATTAGAACAGAAACAAATTAAGATTTAAAAAAAAAAAAAAACAGATCAATGAAACCAAAAGACAGTTCTTTGAAAATATCAACAAAATTGATAAACCTTTAACCAGACTCAAAGAGAGAGAGAGAGAGAGAGAGAGAGAAGGAGAGAGGACTTAAATAAAATCAAAAAGGAAAAAGGAAAAATAACACCACAGAATATAAAGGATTGTAAGAGAATGTTATGGAAAATGATGTGCTAACAAATTGGACATCCTAGAAGAAATGAATAAATTCCTAGAAACCTATAACCTCCCTAAACTGAATCAGGAAGAAATAGAACATTTGAGCAGACTGATTACTAGCAATGAAATTGAATCAGTAATCCAAAAACTCCTCATAAACAAAAATCCAGGATGAGATGGCTTCACATGTGAATTCTACCAAACATTTAAAGAAGATACTCTCTTCCAGAAAATAGAAGAGGAAGGGAAAGCTTCCAAATTCATTTTATGAGCATTACCCTGATAACAAAACCAGATAAAGACACCAGAAAAAAAAGAAATCTAAAGGCTAATATCTCTGATGAACATATTATGGAAAATCCTCAATAAAATATTAGCAAACCAAATCTAACAATAAAAAAAATCATTCACCATGATCAAGTGGAATTTATTCCTGGGTTGCAAGGTAGTTCAATATTTACAAATCAATCAATGTGATACATCATGTTAAGAAGAGGAAGGATAAAAAATGATATGATCATTTCAATAGATGCAGAGAATGTATTTGACAAAGCACAACATCCATTCATAATAAAAACTCTTAACAGAGTAGGTTTAGAGTGAACATACCTCAGAATAATAAAGGCCATCTATGAAAAACTCACAGTGAACATCATACTCAATGGTGAAACACTGAGAGCTTTTCTTCTAAGATCAGGACCAAGACAAGGTTGTCCACTTTCATCATTTTTATTCAACACAGTCTTGCAAATCCTAACCACAGCAATCAGACAAGAGAAAGGAATAAAAGGCATCCAAATCAGTAAGGGAAAAGTAAAACTTTCACTATTTGGAGATGACATGATACTATATATAGAAAATCCTAAAGACTCCACCAAAAAACTACAGAACTGATAAATGAATTCAGTAAGACTGCAGGATACAAAATCAATGTGCAGAAATGTGTTGCATTTCTATATGTCAATCATGAAGTAGCAGAAAGAGAAATTAAGAAAATAATTCCATTTACAATTGCACCAATACACATACACACACACACACACCTAGGAATAAACTTAAAAGACCTGTACTGTGAAAACTATAAGACACTGATGAAAGAAATTGAAGATGACACAACAAATGGAAAGATTTTCCATGCTCATGTTCTGAAGGAATATTGTTAATATGTCCAGACTACCCAAAATAATCTACAGATTTGAGGCAATCCTTATCAAAATAGCAATAGCAATTTTCACAGAACTAGAACAAACAATCCTAAAATTTGTATGGAACCACAAAAGACCCCAAACAGCTAAAACTGTCTTGAAAAAGAAAAACAAAACTGGAAGTTCCAGACTTCAGGTTATATTACAAGGCTGTAGTAATTAAAATACTATGGTACTGGCACAAAAATAGACACATAGATCAATAGAACAGAATAGAAAATCCAGAAATAAACTCAATTATATGATCAATTAATCTTTGCTAAAAGAGGCAAGAATATGCAATGGGAAAAAGATAGCCTCTTCAACAAATGGTGTTGGGAAAACTATACAGCTACATACAAGAAAGAAACTGGACCACTTTCTTACACCACACACAAAAATAAACTCAAAATAGATTGAAGACCTAAATGTGAGACCTGAAACCATAAAACTTCTAAAAAAACATGGGCAGTATGTTTTGCACACTGCTTTTAGCAACATACTTATGGATATGTCTTCCGAGGCAAGGGAAACAAAAGCAAAAATAAGCTATTGGGACTACATCAAAATAAAAAGCTTCTGCACAGCAAAAGAAACAATCAACAAAACCAGAAGACACCCTACTGAATGGGAGAAGATATTTGCAAATGACACATTTGATGGGTTAGTATCCAAAATATATAAAGAATTTAAACAACTCAACACCAAAAAAACAAATAATGCAATGAAAAATGGGCAGAAGCCATAAACAGACATTTCTCCAAAGAAAACCCACGGATGGGCTACCTTACAGCCCACAAATGGCGAACAGACACATAAAAAGATGCTCAATATCACTTACCACCAGGGAAATGCAAATCAAAACTACAATGAGATGTCACCTCACACCTGTCAGAATGGCTAAAATCAACAACAGTAGAAACAACAGGTTTTTGGCAAAGACGTGGAGACAAAGGAACTCTCGTACACTGTTGGTGGGAATGCAAACTGGTGCAGCCACTGTGGAAAACAGTATGGAGGCTCCTCAAAAAGTTAGAAATACCTTATGATTCATTAATCTCACTACTGCATATTTACCCAAAGAATACAAGAACACTAATTCAAATGATACATGCACCCTTATCTTTATAACTACATTATTTTCAAAAGCCAAGATATGGAAGCATCCCCAGTGTCCATCAACTGATGAATGGATAAAGAAGAGGTGGTTATATAGAGAGAGAGAGGGAGAGAGAATAGAATATTACTCAGCCATAAAAAAGAATGAAATCTTGCCATTTACAACAACATAGAGGGAACTAGAGACTATAATGCTAAGTGAAATAAGTTAAAGACAAATATGCTATGATTTCACTCATGTGGAATTCAAGAAATAAACAAGCAAAGTGAAAAATAAGAGAGAGGGGAGAGACAAATCAAGAAACAGACTCTTAACTGTAGAGAACAAAGAGATGGTTACTGGAAGGGAAATGAAGGGGCATGGGTTAAACAGGTGATAGGAATTAAGGAGGGCACTTGTGATGAGCACTGGGTGACATA
Source organism: Mirounga angustirostris (assembly GCF_029215605.1). Taxonomy (NCBI): domain Eukaryota; kingdom Metazoa; phylum Chordata; class Mammalia; order Carnivora; family Phocidae; genus Mirounga; species Mirounga angustirostris. The sequence continues at coordinate 105,229,227 of NW_026991709.1, forward strand.
TGGAAGTGTTGAATCACTATATTGTACACCTGAAACTCACACTGTATGTTAGCTGGAATTAAAGTAAAGAATTAAAAGAATTTGAAGAATTAAAAGAATTTAAAATTTTAAGAATTTAAAAGAATTAAAATAAAAACTTAAAAAATAAAATTTTTTTCTCAAGAGTTTTGGCGTATTTGCTATTTAATTTTTTCCTTTTTTTTTCTTTTCCAAAGTACAGGATAATTTTCGCCCTATATCATGATCTTCTATAATATCTAGAAACATTTGAAAGGAATAGGCAAGCTTTGGGGATTGGTAAAGATAGTGGGCTTTGGTTTCTAGAGTTGTATTTCTGGTTTGTAAGGATTTGCAAGAAAAAGACCATTGTTCCTAATTTCCCCCAAGAACTGGATTACATCCTGAAAATCAAGGGACTGACCCACTTTTCTAATTTAGTTTGCTACTGTATATCTGGGAAAATTTTAACTAAAATTAGAATCAAAATTTGTGTCTTTGTAAAGACTGTATAAAGTGTTTTAATAAAAGCCTTCTTTCTTAGTATAAAATTCAACCTTGGCTTCTATCAGTCCCTGAATATTGGCCTTTAGCTGATTAACATAGGAGGGCCTAGGAGAAATTTTGATCAGCTCTTTTCTTTGTGAGGGAGGGGTTGTGAATGGTTAGTAATCTAATTTCTCTCTAAATTTGGTAGGATCTTCTTAAACTGGAGGTAAAAGGGTCTTATAATTTTAAAGATCTGTTGCTGTTCAGGGGACATATTTTTTTTTTCAGTGAGGGGTATAGGATACATCTGCAAAACACATTGCATAAAAATGTCTGAAACTGGGGTGCCTGGGTGGCTCAGGCAGTTGAGCATCTGCCTTCGGCGCAGGTCATGATCCCAGTGTCCTGTGATTGAGCCCCGCATCAGGCTCCCTGCTCCACGGGAAGCCTGCTTCTCCCTCTCCCACTCCCCCTGCTTGTGTTCTCTCTCTCGCTGTGTCTCTCTCTGTCAAATAAATAAATAAAATCTTAAAAAAAAAAAAAAATGTCTGCCTTGGGCTCAGGTCATGATCCCAGGGTCCTGTGTTAGAGCCCCACGTAGGGCAGGGCAGGGCGCCTGCTTCTCTTTCTCTCTCTGCCGGCCCCCCAAATGTGCTAACACTCTCTCATAAATAAATAAATGAATAAATGAATAAATAAATAATAAAATCTTTAAAAAAAAATGTCTGAAGCTGACAGCCTGATTACAGAGCCTTGAAAAGTAGGAAAAAATGCAAAGAACAGGTTCTGTTAAGTTTTCTTCCTAGCTTTTAAGCATTTACAGGAATAACCTGGGTATTTGGGGCCTACAGATTAGGCCAGACAGCTCTCTGTAAGGAAATGCAAGTTAAAACAGGCAGTCGGGAGCCAGATTTCGAGAAGGAGAATTTACTTTGGATGTGGACATTAATTTTTGTCTTAAGTCCATCTAATTTCTGTTTTTCCATCTTGTCAAGAAAGTCCCTAAGGCTAGCCATTATATTGATAATAAAACTGGTAACCAAGGAGTTAACCAGGCAGATAAGCAATTATCTGCTTGTTCTTGGAATGCTGTCTGCCCCCAAGTTCCTATAAGATTATATCCTCGCCTGATGCCAAAACAATTGAGTGTTAATTTAGTTGTTTTGCAGGAACTCAAGTTTTCATCAAGAAGCCAGCCTGAATCAGTCAGGACCACTGAACTCTTCTTTGAGCACAACAAAATGAAATTAACCCTCCTTGATTTGGTTACTTTCTTTATCTGATTTGAGTAGCATAGCTCCTTTCTCATTTACCCAGACTCTTTTCTGCTTTCCTTTAAAACAAACAAACAAACAAACAAAAACAAAAAAAACCTCGAGTCTCCCTCTCAGAGAGATGGTTTTGGAGCTGTTCTCCCATCTCCTCATTTGGCAGCCTTTCAAATAAACTGTTGCCACATGCTCAATGCCTCAGTGATCGACTTTGATGGACATCGGGCACATGAACTTGAGTTGGTTACAATAAGACAATGAAGAACTCTCCATAAAGAGGAGCCCCTGGGTGGCTCAGTCACTTTAGCGTCTGCCTTCGGCTCAAATCATGATCCCCTGGGATCAAGCCCCACATCGGTCTCCCTGCTCAGCGAGGAGCCTGCTTCTCCCTCTCCCTCTCGCCCCTGCTTATGCGCTCTCACTCTCTCAAATAAAAAATTCTTAAAAAAAAGCCTTCTCCATAAAGAATTTTTTCCTTCAAATATAGCTAATCTAAAGGATCCATCATTTGGCCATTCATGAGTAGAATCTTAAATCTCAATACCAACTCAAATAAGCCTTCTTTCCTTCTTTCCTTCTTTCTTATTAACATATAATGTACTATTTGTTTTAGAGGTAAATGTCTGTGGTTCATCAGTCTTAACACAACTTAACACAACCATAGCACACACCCTCCCCAATAAGCCTTTTTATGGAAAGACCCAGTGGAAACGTTCCTGGCTTAGACCATGGACACAAGAGGTGTTTCTGGAGAGGACAAAGATGATCAGCCCTAATGATCCAAAAGTTTTCTCCCCAAAATGATCTAAGATGGCAAAAGCCCTCTTTGCATGGGTTGTAAGGCTAGGGTAGTGAAGAGTACCTCTGGCCTCCCATCAATACGTGGCATGCCTCCAGGCACCAGCTCACTGACCTGTGCCACCAGGCGGGCACCGCTGGAGCAAGGAAGGTTGGGGCCACAGGGTTCCCTTATGTGCTGGGACCTCGCACGAGAAACTCCCCTGAGCACAGCTGGACAGAGAGAGTGCCGCTGGTAACTCTGTGCCTCAGAAACCGTCCATTTGGCCACCACAGTACACCACAGTGAGGGCACCCTCCAGATGGCAGTGGCCACAAAGCCAAGGTTTCAGGACATTAAAAATGTGAAAGGAAAAAACCCTTTTCTTTTGTTTTAACATAGCCGACTCAAAGCAAAGTTTATCTCAACAGATGCCAGTCTGATGAGAACTATTAACTCATGAGTCTGTAAGGCTGTCTTCAACAATAGGCTTATAAGGGCCTATTCCCTGCATTCTTTCCCTATGCTAGTTCCTTTTTATAACGAAACAAAAGATGGAGACAAAGAAAAAGTGACCATCTCTGGGAGGGAATAGATCAGTTAAATCAAGAGTACTCCACCAAATTTACCAGAGTTGTGACACCTAAAGGAATAGCTAATATAAATTTAGAAAGAGAAAAAGGGCTCTCACTCCATTAGACTCTGCAATAAATTTAGAAAGAGAAAAAGGGCTCTCACTCCATTAGACTCTGCAGACAGAGATCCGGAAAGCTCATCAATGAACAATGTCCAGCCAGGAAAGTTTGTCCTGCTCACTCCATAAACTGTTGGAAAAGAAAAAGATTTCTTTACCTCCTGGTGCAGGAAAGGTACCTTTCACACAGGGGATTTATTTCACACAGGAGATTACTTACTACCCCATTTCTTAAGTAAATTTAATTCAAAATAACTAATATGCCATTGTGGAAAATTTGGGGAGCAGCCATCCCTGGGCCCCTATACTGGTAAACCTGGGACTCTGTCAGGCAGCTAGACTAAATGGGGATTGACGGTCACCAGTTTAAAGCTGGCTCAGAAAGATTTTCAAGGGGCTGGCATCCCACCCTGGAGGCTATGCAGGCTTATGGGGTTGGCCTAGGCTCCCAAGCCCTGGAGGGCGCAGCTGCCCAAGACCAGCTGACTGGCATGTACTGCAGGTGCATTGGCCATGCAGATCAAGGAGACCAGGGACCTACTACAGAGCAAATGTTGCAGTAGCCCAGGTCACAGGAGTGGGCTTTTGGGGGTATAACTCCTCTAATTCCAAGCCCTAACCTACACAAATGTGCATAACCTTCCTGAAGGTAAAGCTGCAGGAATACGGACTGCCTTGCTATGACTGGGCTGGGGGGCGGGGGGGTATTGGCCTAGACATTCTCCACTAAGAGACACCTCAGAGCCTTCAATACTGGTAATCCTGGGACCCCATCAGGCAGCCTGTCCAAATGGGGACTGTCACCTGTTTAAAAATGTTGCTTCAGAAAGATTTTGGGGAGGGGTGGTGAATTCTCACTGCCTTGGAGTTTGTGCAGGTGGTTTCAAACAACCTGAGCTTAAGAGCCTGGAGGGCAGGGCGCCTGGGTGGCTCAGTCGGTTAAGCGACTGCCTTCGGCTCAGGTCATGATCCTGGAGTCCCGGGATCGAGTCCCGCATCGGGCTCCCCGCTCGGTGGGGAGTCTGCTTCTCCCTCTGACCCTCCTCCCTCTCATGTTCTCTGTCTCTCATTCTCTCTCTTGCAAATAAATAAAATCTTAAAAAAAAAAAAAAAAAGCCTGGAGGGCCTTGGCTGCCTAAGCGCATCTGAAAGGGTGCATATGCTGGGTGTAAAGCTCAAGGTAGCCAGACACCTGTTAAAGCACAACTGTCGAGAGAGGCTGGAGCACAGGAACAGGCCCTTAGGGGTACAAGGATTCCACCTCAATTCAAGATTTAACATACATAAATGTGTATGTCAGAGATAGAAGAAACTGGACTGCCTTACCAGGGGGGGGCCTGGTGGACTGATGAGACATCCTCTAATAAGAAATACCTGGGAGCCTTGATTACTGGCTCTGGCCTAGAAATCCAGTTTTCTTCAGTGATGCCTTCAAGGTCATTATGCTCATATGTTTAAGTAAGGGCTTCGAATTAGGCAGAGGCTATGGACCCCTAAGAACCCACTCTAGAGATCTGTATTCTCCTGACACTGTCCAGTTCCCGGTCCCTGGCTTCCCGGACATGCATGACTGGTACATGCCCTGTACACACCTGCTCAGCCAGGCTGGGGGAGCCAAGGTGCTCCCGGGCTGTAGAGCTAGGCTAGTCCCCAACCACTTGCATAGCGTCCAGAGCAAAGGAAACCTCCTGAAAATCTTTCTGCAGCAGCAACTTTACACTGGTGGCAGTCCCATTTGGACTGGGTGCCAGTGGGGTCCTGGCCTTCCCAGCAATCAAGACTCCCAGGTGTCTCTTAGTGAAGGATACCCTGGCCAGCCAGACTAGACCCATCCTGGGAGGACAGTCCAGATCCCTCCAAGTTTGCCTGTGTTGTGTATTAGTTTGATCTAATTTTAAGTGTACTGGTTTTATGAAAAAGGAAAACCATGTTTTTCGAAGTAGAGTTATTTTCATCAAAGAATGAAGTAAGCTGGTCAGGAATCATCTCATCCATTCTGACAACAATGAGTAGCTCAGCTGCTGAGGGGCCCCCTTCATATTTGGAGAAGCAACTATGGCAAGGAGACGTGTAGACTGTAAATACTGACAGTATGTGAGGACTCATCCAGAGTGTTCAGTCTGGGCAAGGCTTCGCTTTGCCGATCTAAAATAGCTCTGTGAAGACCTTGGGAAAATTAGCTCTTGCAACAGCTCTTGCTAGGCCCAGGAAAATAGACAAAAGGACAACAAATGATACTATGAAACCAATCAGAGTGACTGAAGGGAGAGATTCGCCAGCTGTGTTGTCAGCCAGCCCCTTGCCCATCACCGTCAGCACCATGCGCTAGCTACCAGGACTTCTACTTTTCCCTTGGCCGCTGGACGTCAGTCGCAGTTGGCGAAGCCACCTCTCCCAAGTACCATCTCCTATAAAGGTACATCTCAACTAAATTTGGACTTTATTCCTTTCATCTCCCCTTGCCTAGAACAATAGTTTGATTCATCTGTCATTGGTTTGGAGTCTGTAATTTCCTCATTGGCTTTATTGAAAGACATTATCTTGTATGTGTTTAGCTTGTGAAATTCCACAGTGAACCTCTGTTAAATAAATTGTTGGCAAAGACAAACTCAGTCTCTGAGCATCATTAGCCTACCAAAACAAAACAATAGAAATGGCAACTAATTTGCCATTTTGCAGGGTTTGCTATGCAGACCCCATAAGCCTGCATAGCCTCCAGGGTGGGATGCCAGCCCCTTGAAAATCTTTCTGAGCCAGCTTTAAACTGGTGACCGTTTCTGTTGTTTTGCAAATAATTATTTGCAAAATAATAATGGCAACTATTATTTGCAGATAATAATTAACACTGGTGGGTACTCCGTGCCAAATTTGAAATACAGGTTGACAAATTACACTAAATATATAATTGACCAAAATATGGTACAGCCCAAACGGGATTGACAAACTTAATACACTGTTTACCACCTATGGCATTCTACTGAAATTACAAACAGCCTTTGTTTTTTGTTTTTTTGTTTGTTTGTTAAAGATTTTTTATTTATTTGACAGAGAGAGACACAGCGAGAGAGGGAGCACAAGCAGGGGGAGTGGGAGAGGGAGAAGCAGGCTTCCCGTGGAGCAGGGAGCCCGATGTGGGGCTCAATCCCAGGACCCCGGGACCACGACCCGAGCCGAAGGCAGACGCTTAATGACTGAGCCACCCAGGAGCCCCTACAAACAGCCTTTGAATAGACACAATTTATAGAACCGTTACAGTTTGGATACTAACACTGGCCACAACAACTAATACTTCTTTACCATACTATAAACCACTTGGAATGCTCTATGAGGTCTATGATAAAATATGTTCTTGATCACTAAACAGAAATAGAGGAGGGCAGTAGCAAATGGGCCTCATTCACTAACCTACCGAAATTGCCCAAGAGGTGGTTTAGGGGTATGATGGATTATAAAATTATCTTCTGAGGATCCCTGGAGACCTATGGAAGACTTAGTCCAGACAAAACTTATAATTAAGGAAACTCCAGATGTTGGCCTGATCACCCAATGCAGTGAGTTATAGCCTGTATTTTAAAAAGCAATAAAATTTTTTTTCAGTGCACTTCTTAGAAGCACGAAGTAACATGCCAATAGACAGAAAAGTACTAGCACCAAAAGTAATCTCCAGAGAAGGAAGAAACCCAGGTCCTTTGTTCCTAAAAGCACCAATCCACACCTTAAGGACAATGAATACTTGGACCCTTTCACCCTGGTAACTAACTTACTAGAGGCTAGCTAGGCCCAGGAAAATAGGCAAAACAACAACAAATGATACTATGAAACCAATCAGAGTGACTGAAGGGAGAGATTGTAACAGGTAAGAAATGACAAAAACTAAAACAGAATTCCAACAAACGGATCTGGACCCAGAAATCCAGTGGCTATGAAAGAGGGCCCAAAAGAAGACAAAACCTGATCCTTCTTTTCCGTCTGGGCTGCCGACATGCCATCCAGACTGAGGAAGACCCGGAAACTTCGGGGCCACATGAGCCACACCACGGCCGCATCGGCAAGCACTGGAAGCACCCAGGAGGCCGGGGTAATGCTGGTGGCATGCATCACCACAGGATCAACTTTGACAAATATCACCCAGGTTACTTTGGAAAAGTTGGCATGAGACATTACCACTTAAAGAGGAACCAGAGCTTCTGCCCAACTGTCAACCTTGATAAACTGTGGACCTTGGTCAGTGGGCAGATACGGGTAAATGCCGCCAAAAACAAGACTGGAGCTGCTCCTATCATTGATGTGGTGCGATCGGGCTACTACAAAGTTTTGGGAAAGGGAAAACTCCCAAAACAGCCTGTCATCGTGAAGGCCAAATTCTTCAGTAGAAGAGCAGAGGAGAAGATTAAGGGTGTCGGGGGCGCCTGCATTCTAGTAGCGTGAAGCCATGTTTGGGCGGGGTTCATTAAATGCTAACAAGTGCTTTTCTCTTCTGGTCTGGGTGTAAATTCATTAGCACCCCTCCCTCCTTACCTGTACCTCAGAAACCCACCTAACAGATTCTAGGAGTAAGGGTATGAGGGCCTGAGACCCTCTGCCAACTCCCCTCAGAAAGTGTGAAAGAGAGCGTCAGCACTTAGAGGACTTGGCCCAATACCTAACTTGAACATTTTCATTTATAAAGTGAGAATGATATCACATGTAGTTGAAAGGCCAGTTTGCATTGTATATTCTGAATTTACAATGAGGGGGAGAACACACCCAGGGTTTGTTAGGTTTTGTTAAAGTAAGCTCTCCACCCAACATGGGGCTTGAACTCACGACCCTGATTAAGAGTTACTTGCTCTACCAGCTGAGCCAGTCGGGCACCCCAAAAGGGAAGACTCAGTTTTGATGGGACACATTCTAAAGAGTGGACAGAGTGATAGGATTAAAGTGATTGTGAAGGATATAATTCCTGAACCTAAAGTTTTTCCTCCTTGACGCCCCCATTATTTACCATACTGTTCCAGAATCTTGAGATGGGGCCCAGCAGTCTGAATGTTAAACACACCAGGGCTTTTACACATGAAAGTGGTTTGGAATCTAAAAAGCATTTGTCAGGATTTATGTATCCCTGTGCATTAATGTTCAAAGAACTACATCATGAAATGCTAAAGATTCTAGTCTGAAATGTATTTAGCATAGAATTTGGAAAAAGCTAGAAGCTGGAATTGGGTTTTCTAGGGTTTGTATCTCCTACAAAACCACAATGATGACCAATGCTCATGTGCAGATAGGACCTTCAGATCTCAGGGTAAATTGACTAACAGTTTTTCTAGTTCTTTCCAAAACTTAAAGTTTTCTTTGGCCCAAAATAAAAGTTGCTTTCTAGAACCCTGTCCAAAAAAAAAAAAAAAACCTGATCCTTACAGGAGCAGAGATTGTGCAACGTGGGCCCATTAGTACTGATGGTAAATTTAATCAAAACCTTCAAGCATTTGGAGAAGATACTACTAGTTTACAAGGAATTTGATTTGGCTGGGTAGCAGCCACCTAAAGATTAAGATGGCCTATATGTAAGATATTATTCTTCCAAACATCTCTTTGGAAAACAGCATGGGAAGCTAAGGCAATAATGAAATAGGCCGGGGCGCCTGGGTGGCTCAGTTGGTTAAGCGACTGCCTTCGGCTCAGGTCATGATCCTGGAGTCCCAGGATCGAGTCCCGCATCGGGCTCCCTGCTCTGCAGGGAGTCTGCTTCTCCCTCTGACCCTCCCCCCTCTCATGTGCTCTCTCTCTCTCATTCTCTCTCAAATAAATAAATAAAATATTAAAAAAAAAAAAAGAAATAGGCCTTTGACTATGATTTATAATAGAGGACAGACACCCTCATTGCTCCAGAACAAATTTAAAAGTCATCCTAAAAGCTGAACCCCCACAGACAAGAAAGCATTGTTTATAGTATTTGCAGGGACCAGAAACACTGGAGAACTGATTGACTTGATAAGAACAGCTGAGGAACTAAGTCAAGATAAAAGCTTTTTCTTTAACACGCATGTATAGAGACAAAACAGGCCTACACCTAATATAAGTAGACCTCATCAAAATAGACCATATAGACCTAAATCTCCAAGGCCCTTTTGGCCACAAAGCTGAACTCCCACAGACAAGAAAGCATTATTTATAGTATTTGCAGGGACCAGAAACACTGGAGAACTGATTGACTTGATAAGAACAGCTGAGGAACTAAGTCAAGATAAAAGCTTTTTCTTTAACACGCATGTATAGAGACAAAACAGGCCTACACCTAATATAAATAGACCTCATCAAAATAGACCATATAGACCTAAATCTCCAAGGCCCTTTTGGCCACATAAACCACCTAGACCTCCCCACTTTCACAAAATTATAAAGACAGAAACCCAAATAGACACCCCAAAAACCCTAACAGTGGCAGAGAAATGGAAACCACCAATGTTTTAGAGTAAATAGACCTACCGAAAATAAACGCATAGACCCATTAACCCATTTACTGTCCATTCCAACCCCTTTATAAAACCTAATCCATTACTAGACAAGTCCCTGATAGCTGAAGTAGAGCACACCGCTGAGCCCTCCTGGCCCATACTGGAGACAGTGCTGCATAGTTTGTGCCGGCCATGTCAGTAGACACACCTTGGTAAATAAGAATATTACATACACTACCATGTTGCTAGATACAGGGTTCATAACATGATACAAGCCTAGCCCACTAATCTACAAAAAACTGAACAACAACAAAGCACTCAGGGAAGGGTTAGGAGGAAAATTAACCCCAGGGACATGGATATGGAGATTCCTAACAAGAGATGATAGACCACCCACTGAGGTTAAGTGCCTTATAGTTTCCCAGTACAGAAGACATTCCTGGCGTGGATGTAATAGAACATACTCAAAATCAGGAAAACCTTGAGGAACTCCTAGAGGAACAAATTAATGTGCCTACTATTTCATTACATAATAGCCCAAGCTGGACTGTTAAAAAGCCAGACAGGCCATATCATTTTACAGTAGATTAGAGGAATTGAAACACTCTCCCCAAAATGAGGGAGCACTCTGGGATATAGGCACTATCATAACCAATATCACCACTGGATCCAGACTTTATAACACAGTGAGAGACTTAGGTGACATGTTCTTTGCTATTCCAATTGATGAGGAGAGCCAACCCATGATTTCATTTCCATGGGAAGGCAGAGGAGATCAGTTTGCTGGGCTACCACAAGGTTACCTTAGCAGCCCAGTAGTGGCCCACAACCTTCCAACACAAGACATCCAGGCCTTTGATGAAAACACACACAAAACCCAGTATCTCCTATATATTGAGGACATCCTTATTTATGGTGATAACTGGGAAAAACAAGACTAGTAAAAAACAGACTAGTAAAAAAGAGTTAACGGAATTCCTTACACTCCGAAAATGAAAAATGGACCCAGGTGAGATCCAAAGACCCCACGCTACAGTAAAAGTCCTAGGCAAAATTTGGTTCTCTGAAGGCATAGAAATACCACACCCAGTCAGAAACAATATAGATTGCATATCAACTCCTACCACAAAAGCAGCAGCTCAAACTGATAGGACTGTTTGAATATTGGCCACAGCACATACCATCTATGGGGATAATATTAAGACACATTTATGAAATAAAGAGGAAGAGCAGGGAATTTAGATAGAGACTCAAGACGCAGCCTTTATTTGAAAAATGCTGTCAGAATGTTTAAACATGGGCACCAGCTAATGAGGACTCTAAACTAGAGTGCCTATACTCACGAGTCTGCAGCAGCATCACTGTGGCCTGAAACACCACAGAACCCCAAGTTTTACCTGACTGGGCTTTACACTATGGAGTTCCTATTGTCTGAGAACATACACCAACCAATTGAAAGGCTCATCTAAACATTCTATGAGGCCCTAGAAAATACACCTCTCCAAATCAGCTCCTGCCAGGCCATACCTGGCAGGTAGCCCTGGCTGGAACCAGGGCCCCTCCAAAGGGATTTCTGCTCTGAGGCAGAAGAGATAACCCCACACACCAGCATACTTGCAGTTCCAACAGCTGGGCCTCCTTGTTGGCTGTGCAGGGATGAAGCCCTGCCATTGCTCTACTTGCAGCTCTTGTAGAGGCTAATTACAGACAGGCTGAGCACCAGCCCCACCGACAGATTCCACAGTGGCTGCAGTTAGGCCTCTCATCAGCACAGGGAGCAAACCCTGCCCACAGCACCGGGAGTAAGTACATTGGGTCAGTACAGCTAGCTGGGCTGAAGACAAGCCCCACCCACTAGCATGTCCACAGCAATCACAGCACAGCCACACAGAAGGGTGCAGGCAGTCCGCACAGGGAATGCCCCTGGGGCACCTGATTCTGGTGACCAGGGGAACTTCACTACAGGGTACTACAGAACCTCTCTACACAAGGTCATCACTGTCAAGACCAGGAGACATAGCTGCTCTACCTAATACATAAAAACAAACACAGAGAGAAAATGAGGAAACAAAGACCAAATAAAAGAACCAAACAATACTACAGAAAAAGAGCAAAACAAAATAGAGATAAGCAATATGCCTGACAAAGAGATTAAAGTCATGGTCATAAAGATACTCACTGGAGTTGAGAAAAGAGTGGACGAACTCTGAGAATTTCAACAAAGAGATAAAAAATATTTTAAAAGGACCAGTTAGAGCTAAAGAATAAATGAAATAAAATTTAAACTAGAGGGAATCAACCACAGATTAGAAGATGCAGAAGAATGGATTTTTCAGCAGAAACTTTGTAGGCCAGGAAGAAGTGGCATGATATATTCAAAGTGCTGAAAGGAAAACAACAACAACAACAAAAACAAAAAAACAAAAAACCAAAAAAACTACAACTAAGAATACTCTATCCAGCAAGGTTATGATTCGGAATTGAAGGAGAGATGAGGCGTTTCTCAAACAAAAGTTTGAGAAAGGCGTTCACCACCAAACAAGACTTATAAGAAATGTTAAAAGGAATTATTGAAGAATGAGAATGAGAATTATGAAAGAAAAAAAATCTCTAGTAAAAAAAAAACATATAGTAAAGGTGGTTGATTAATCAGTTATAAAGCCAGTGTGGAGGTTAAAACACAAAAGTAGTAAAATCAATTACATGTAGTAAAATTAGACAAGGGATACACAAAATAAAAGGATGTAAAATATGACCTCATTTACATGAAATGTTGAGGGGGTAGTAAAAATTTAGGGCTTTTAGTTCGTGTTTGAACTTAAGCAACATCAACTTAATATAGACTGCTATATACATGCAATGTTATTTATGGTAACCACAAATCAAAAGCCTATAATAGATACACAAAAAAATAAAAAGGAATCAAAGCATAACACTAAAGCCATCAAACCACAAAAAGGAGAGCAAAAAAAGAATGAAAAGAACTACAGAAACAATTCAGAAAATAATCACCAAAATAGTAATAAGTACATACCTATCCATAATTACATTAAAAGTAAATGAACTAAATATTCCAGTCAAAAGAAATAGGGTAACTGGATAAAAAAACAAGACCCATTTAGGGACGCCTGGGTGGCTCAGTCATTAAGCGCCTGCCTTCGGCTCAGGTCATGATCCCAGGGTCCTGGGATCGAGCCCCGCATCGGACTCCCTGCTCCGCGGGGAGCCTGCTTCTCCCTCTCCCACTCCCCCTGCTTGTGTTCCCTCTCTCGCTGTGTCTCTCTCTGTCAAATAAATAAAATCTTTAAAAAAAAAAAAAAAACAAGACCCATTTATATGCTGTCTCCAAGGGACTCACTTCAAACGTGAAAACACGTATAGTCTGAAAGTAAAGGCATGGAAAACAATATTTCATGCAAATGGAAGGGAAAAAGTCTAGGGTAAAAATACTAGATTGGACAAAATACTTTAATGGACAAAATAGACATTAAAACAAAGACTGTAGCAAAAGAGAAAGAAGGGCATTGCATAATGATAAAATGATCAATAAAACAAGGGAACATAAAAATTATAAATATATATGTACGCAACACAGAAGCACCTAAAAACTTAAAGCCATATTAAGAGGCATAAAGGGAGAATCTGACAGTAATATAATAACAGTAGGGGACTTTAACACTCAACAAAGGACAGATCATCCAGACAGAAAATCCAACAGAAAATTAAGCCAATAGTGGCTTGGAAAAACACATTATACTAGAAAGACCTAATAGGTATATTCAGAACATTCCATCCCAAAATAACAAATTACACATTTTTTTCAAGTGCACATGGTACATTCCCCTGCATAGATGACATATTAGGCCACAAAACAAGCCTCAAAAAATTTAAGAAGACTGAAATCCTATCGAACATCTTTTTTGGTCACAGCAATATGACTAGAACCAATTACAAGAAAACAAGTGCATAAAATACAAGCACATGTAGGTTAAACATGATACTAAAAAAAAAAGAAATGGGTCAGTGAAGAAATCAAAAGAAGAAATTAAAAATTACATGGAGACTAATGGAAATGGAAACAAAATGATACAAATATTCTCAAGACAGCTAAAGTAATTCTAAGAGGAAAGGTAATAGCAACGTAAGCCTACCTCAAGAAACAAAAAAATCTCAAACAATTGAACCATACACCTAATGGAACTAGAAAAAGAAAAACAAAAAGTCCCAAAGTTAGTGGAAAAAAGAAAATAATAAAGACTGGAGCAGAAACAAAAAGATACTAAAAAAAAAAAAAAGTCTGATTAAAAAGGGGAGCTATTTGAAAAGATAAAATTGATAAATCTTTAGCAAGAATCACTAAGGAAGGAAGGAAGGAATAACATCAGACAACACAGAGACAAAAAGGATTGTAAGAAAATATGAAAAATTAAATCCCAACAATATTGACAACTTAGAAGAAATAGATAAACACCTATAAACACACAATCTTCTAAAACTGAATTAGAAAGAAAGAAAATTTAACAAATTACAAAAAAGGAAATACAATCAGTAGAGAAAAAACCAAAAAAACAAAAAACCTCCCAGAAGCAAAAGTCCAGGACAGATGACTTCACAGGTGAATTTTCCCAACATCTGAAGAAGAGTTAATACATGCTTTCATCAAGCTAGTAAAATATATATATATTAAAAAAGAAACAAAAACAGAAGAGGAAGCAAAGTTTTAAATTCATTCTGCAAGGTGAGCATTGCCCTAATACCTAAACAAGACAAACACACTGTAGAAAAACAGAACTTCAGGCCAATACCCCTAATGACCACAGATGCAAATATATTACCAAACAAATATTATTACCAAACTGAATTCAAAATTATATTAAAGAAATGATTCACCATGATCAAATGATATATATTACCAGGACACAAAAAGATTCAATATTCCAAATCAAACAATCTAAAACAACACATTAACACAAAAGCAAGGATAAAAACTATATGATCATCTCCCAAGATGCACAAAAATATTTGACAAAATTCAACATTTGCTCAAGATAAAAAATTCTCAAAAAAATGGGTATAGAGAAACATAACATAAAAAAGGTCATATAAGAAAAACACACAACTAAACATAATACTAAATGAAGAAAAGCTGAAAGCTTCTTCTTTATAATCAGAAATAAGACAAGTATATCCACATTCACCACTTTAATTCTGTCAAGTACTGGAACTCTTACCCACAGCAGTCATACAATAAATTAAAAAAAAAAATCCAGACTTGTAAGAAAGAAGTTGTCATATTTGCAGGAGACACAATGTATTTATATATATATATATATAATCTCACCAAAGATTCCACCAAAAAAAACATGAGAATGAACAAATGCATAAGTTAAAGGATACAAAATTAATATACATAAATTGGTTGTTTCAAAATACACTGAGAACAAAGTAGGGGAAACAGAAATTGCATACACACAAAAATTACAATTGCACCAAAAAGACAAAAAAACCTAGAAACGAACTTAACCACAAAGGTTTCTACTCTGAAACTATAAAACACGGATGAAAGAAATTCAAGAGAACACAACCAATGGAGATATATATATATATATATATATATAACATGCCCATAGTTGACAAGTACGAATAATTTTAAAATTCCGCACTACAAAAAGCAAACTACAGATTCAATGCAACTCTATCAAAATACAATAGTGTTTTTCAAAGAATTGAAATAAATGAATTACAAATGTGTATGGAAATTGCAAAACACTCTGAAGAGCCAAAGCAATCTTAAGCAAAACAAAGCTGGAGGTAACACAATCACTGATTTCAAAATGTATGACAAATGTATAGCCATCAAAAGAGTGTGGTACAGGAACACAGACACATAGAACAATGGAACAGGAGGGGAAGCACAGAAGTAAACCCACAACTGTATGATCAAGTAACCTGCAACAAAGGAGGCATGAATAGTCAATGGGAAAAAGACAGTCTCTTCAATAAATTGTGCAAGGAAGACTAGACAGCCAAATGCAAAAGAATCAAATGGAACCATTTTTTATATCATTAACAAATATAAGCACAAAATGGACCTGGAGTCATTAAACTCCTAAAAGAAAACATACATAGTAATCCGTGGCCATTGGCCTTAGCAACATTTTTCTATGTATGCCTCTTTAGGCAGAAGAAACAAAAGAAAAAAAAAAAAACGGGAGTATGCTTAAAAAAAAAAATCTTTTACACAGCAAATGATACCATCAACAATACAAAAGGCAACCTACCGAATGGCAAAACATATTTGCAAATGATATATCAGAGAAGCTTAATATTCAAAATCTGTAAAGAAATTATACAACTCAACACAAAAAACCAAACACTCCAATTAAAAAATGGGCAGAAGACCTAAACAGGCTTTATTCCAAAGAACTCTCCAACCGGCCAACAGAAACATGCAAAGATGCTCAACATCACTAATCATCAAGGAAATGCAAAATGAAACTAAAATCAGGTATAATCACACACCAGTCACACTAGCTGGGATCAAAAAGCAATAACAAGTGCCGGCCAGGATGTGTAAAAAGGGAAGCCTCATGCACATTTAATGGGAGTGTACATTATGAAACTCCGTGAAAAATGTATGGTGGTTCCCCAAAAGCATTAAAAAGAGAAATACCATGTTTTAGCAACTCCACTCCTAAGTATTTACACAAAGAAAACAAAAACACACATTCAAAAGATATAGGAATGTCTATGTTTATTGCCACATTGTTTACAATAGCTAACATATGGAGGTGACATAGTGTCCATCCATAGATAAATGGATGAGAAAGATGTTTTATGTACGTGTGTGTGTATATATATATATATATATATATACACACACACACACATATATATATATATATACACACACACACAGGAATATAACTCAGCCATAGACGAGAATGAGAATGCCCCATTTGTGACCCATGGATGGGTATGATGCTAAGTGAAATAAATCAGACAAAGACTAATACCATGTGGTTTTACTTATATGTGGAATCTCAACATCAAAACAAATGGACAAGAAAGCAAACAAACAGAAGGAAACCCATAAACACAAAGAACAAACTGGTGGTGGACTGGGATGAGGAGAGTGAGAAGGAAACAATGGGTGAAGAAAATGTGAAGTAAAAACTTCCATTATGATATCAAAAGTCATGACAACTAAAGTATAGCAGAGGCAATATAGTCAATGGTACTGAAATAGCATTCTGTGATGACAGATGAGATGCACTTGTGAGCACTGTGTAATGTCAAGAGCTGTTACATCACTATGTTGCTCACTTGAAGCTAATTTAACATTAATGTTAACCAAATGTTAATAAAAACACTGGGTGTTATACACAACTAAGGAATCACTGAACATTATATCAAAAACTAATGATGTAAAAAATAAATTAAAAAATAAAAATACTGTAAAAACAAACAAACAAATAAACAAAACCCCATTAAATTAAAAATGATTAATACCTGGGCACCTGAGTCCGTTAAGCATCTGCCTTCGGCTCAGGTCATGAGCCTGGGGTCCTGGGATTGAGCCCCGTGTTGGGCTCTCTGCTCAGTGGGGAGCCTGCTTCTCCCTCTCCCTCTGCCTTCTGGTGTGCTCTCTCTCTCTCTCTCTGTCAAATAAATAAATAAAATCTTTAAAAAAAAAAAAGATTAATACCTAACTTTTAAATCAGTATATAACATAGAAGCCAAAGGACAACTTCCAGATTCACTCTAGAGATCAAAATCACCTTGACCAAAATTAGACCAAAATTTTGTCTATACAGACAAAAAGAAAACACACAAAGTTTTCTATTTCTATACTACAGAAACAGAAAACTTCAGACGAATATCCCTGATGAACATAGATGGAAAAATCCTCACCAAAACAAACTCAACAATACACTGAAAGAACCATTAAAAAAACAGGAGGATTTATTAAAGGGATGCAAAGAGAGTACAATATTGCAAATCATTCAGTGTGATACAAAACATAAAACAGGAAGGATAAAATGTACAGGATCACTACAACTGATGCAAAAAAAAACCCCTATTTTTTTAAAGATTTTATTTATTTACTTATTTAATTGACAGGGAGAGAGACAGTGAGAGAGGGAACACAAGCAGGGGGAGTGGGAGAGGGAGAAGCAGGCTCTCCACTGAGCAGGGAGCCTGATGTGGGGCTCGATCCCAGGACCCTGGGATCATGACCTGAGCCAAAGGCAGTCGCCTAACCAACTGAGCCACCCAGGCACCCCGCAAAAAAAAATTTAAAAAAATTCAACACTTGTTCATGATAAAAACTCTAAACTAAATTTAGAAGAAACATACCTCACCATACTGAAGGAAACATATGCAAAACCACACATGATATTGCCCTCAGTAGAAAAGAACTGAAATAATCAAAAATAGACAAAGATGTTCGCACTCATTAATTTTTTTCTCAACAGATTGCTGGAAGTTCTGGCAATGGCAATCAGACAAGAAAAAGACAAGACATAGAAAGTAAAAATGAGAAAAGTCATATTTTAAAAGACATGATATTATATACAGAAAATCTAAAGACTTCACCAAAGAACTCTTTAAACTGATAAATGAATTCAATAAAGATATAGAACACAAAATTAATACACATAAATTCATTGCATTTCTACACAAGAATAAGGAGGTAGGAAAAAGAGAAAGAAAACAATCCCATTTACATTAACCCAAAAAACCAAAAACACAAAAAAGGCAGAAATGTAACCAAGAAAGTGAAAGAACTCTACTCTGAAAACCATAAAACACAGATGAAAGAAATTGAAGATAGCACAAATCAATGGAGAGAGATAGAACACCTATGGTGGAAGAATCAATAGTGTTAAATGTCTTCTCTACCCAAAGTGATCGAAAGATTTAACATGATCCCTATTAAAAGAATAATCATGTTTTCCACAGAACTAGATAAATAATCCTAAAATAGGTATGGACCCCAAAGAGCCAAGGCAATCTTGAGGAAGAACAGAGTGGGCATTATCACAGTCCCTCATTTCCTGATATACTAAAAATCTGTACATAACCAGAAGAGTATGGTCCTGGCACAAACAAGTGGACACATGGATACCTGGAACCACCTAAAGAGCCCAGAAATAAACCCACCATTATATTGTTCATTAGTCTAGGGCATAATTGACAAGAATAGACAAGGGGGAAAAGACAGCATGTTCATTATGTGGTGCTGGGGCAACTGGACAGCTTCACACAAAAGGACAGTGGACAATGTTCTTACACCATGAGCAAGAACAAACCCAAAATGCAAAGGAGACCCGAAGGTGACCCTGGAAACCATCAAACTTGCTCAAGTAGAAGTAGGCAGTAATCTCTTGCACACAGCCAGAGCAATAGTTTTCTAGACAGGTCTCCCCAGGCAAGAGAAACCAAAGCAAACATAAACTAATGCGAGCACACTGGCATGACAAGCTTTTGCCCAACAAAGGGAAACATCAATGAAACGAAAGACACCCTGTTGAATGGCAGAAGTGCTTTGCAACTGATACATGCCATAGGGGGTTAATATCCAAACTGTATAACATGCTAGTACAACTCAACACCAAAAAAACCCAAATACTTTGTGAATAATTGGGCATAGTATTTTTTTTTTCCCACCCCGCAAGAGAGAGATTCAGCTAGCCAACAGACCTAGGAAGAAATCCTCAACATCAGATATCATCAAGAAGACCCACTAGGAAACCCCATGAAATACCATCTCACACCAAGCACACTGTATAGGATCAAACATACAACAAATAGAAAGTGTTTGCAAGGATATCCACAAGGGTACCCTTGTTCTCTCCTGGCAGGTATGTAAATTGGTGCAACTGCAGGGGAAAAGACTATGGCAATTCTGCACAAAGTGAAAAAGTACATACCCCAGGATCCAGTGATTCCACTCCTGGGTATTTAGTCAGAGGAATGGAAAACCACTACTTCAAGAAGATATACGCACTCTTAAGTTTATCACTTCATTTTCTTTTGTAATATCCAAGATATGGAAGCAATTTCTGTATCTATCAATAGAGAAATAGATAGGAAGCTGTGGTATATATTTACATGGAATATTACTCTGCCACAAGAGAGAATAAGACCTTGCCATTAATGACGACATGATTGGTCAAGAGGCTATTCTGCTAAGTGAAGCAAATCTCACAGTGGAAGACTAATACCATGAGATTTCACTTACACGTGGCTCTACATAAGTAAGAAAAAAATTTACAGAGACCTTGAAAGTAGGAGGAAAGCAAGCCTTGCTGCCAGTCTTGGGTGCTTTTGTTAAATTTATTTCTTGCCTTTCGGCATTTACATGAATAACCTATATACTTTGAACTTAGAGATTAGGTCAGTGTGCTCTCTGTACAGCTTGTTGGGAAAGGGAAATTAAAATAGGCAGATGGAGCCAGATTTTGAGAAGGGAAATTTACATTGGATGTAAACATTAGTTTTTGTCTTCAGTCTAATTTTTTTTTTTTTCCGTATCTTCAAGTCCCAAAAGCTAGCCATAAGACAACTGAAAACTTCCTATAAAGAATTTTTTCTTTCAAATATAGCCAATGTAAAGGATCCATCATCTGGCAATGATGAATAGGATCTTATTAATCTCAATAGTAACTCAAACCAATAAGCACTTTTATGGGAAGACACAGAGGCAACTTTCCAGGCTTAGACCATGGACCCAAGAGGCATCCTTGGAAAGCATAGACGTTGCATCCCCCATGACCCAAAATTTTACTTCCAAAAAGTCTAAGACAGCAAAGGCCTCCATTGCACAGGCAGTAAAGATGGTGTAGAGAAAACAGTACCTTTGGTCTCCTACAAAAATGTGAGACATCTGTAGTCACAGACCCACTAATGTGTGACATGGGGCAGACCCTACTGTAGTGAGATTTTTCCAGCACTAATGGAGGTTATGATGACAAAGGTCCCTTATGGGCTGGGACCTCTTAGAACACACTCCCTTGTGAGCTGGCATGGGCGGACAATGAGAGTACTGCTTGTAAGTGTGAGTCTCAGAACCCCACTGGACTTGACAGGCCACCAAGGTGCACCCCGGTAAGTGAACCCTTGGAGTATGGAGACCAGAGAGAATATTCTCACTGGTCACAAACCAAAGCTCTTAGGACATGAAACAAGACAAAAAGATAAACCTCCTCTAGCTTTTACATAGAGGACCCACAGCAAAGTTTGTCTAAACAGATGCAGGTATGATGAGGACTGTGAACTCACCAGTCTGTGAGGCCAACTCAAACAACAGGCTGATTGGACCCATGCCTGTGTTCTTTTCTACAGTAATTCTTTTTTTTATGACAAATGACACAAAAGACAAGGATAAAGGAAAACTGTGGCCATCTCTGGATGGAAATGGACCTCTCAAGCCACGGGAACTCTACCAACGTCACCAGAGTCCTTAAAGCCAAGGAACTAGTTCCACAAATATTTTCTCCTACTAACCTAAATTGAGCCCATGCAGGGAGAGATCCAGTAGGTGATGTGGTGGTGAGGCTTCTTCCCTTCTGTCAGCTTTCGTCGGATGTCCCACCATCTCTCAGCTGCAGCAGTCCGGCCAGTTAGCGTTTATCCTGCCGACTCTCAACAGCTGTTGAGGAGGAAAAATTACGCTCTGCCCTTCCAGATTCTCCCAGGTGATCTAAGAAGTAAATTGACAAGACACATGGGGCGCCTGGGTGGCTCAGTTGCCTAAGCGTCTACCTTTGGCTCAGGTCATGATCCTGGGGTCCTGGGATCGAGCCCCGCATCAGGCTCCCTGCTCAGTAGAGAGTCTGCTTCTCCCTCTCCGTATGCTGCTCCCCCTGCTTGTACTCTGTCAAATAATCTAAAAAAAAAAAAAAATTAAATCAGCAAGACACAGATTAACAGGAGATAAAGTTTAATTCCGTGCACAGAGAGGCCTGATATTAAAATTGAGATCAGGCAAACAACGAGGGCGGGCAGCTTTGAGGCATTTTTAGACATAGAAACAATACATCTGTGATGAATTGACAGTACAAAGAAAACTTAATTTGCAAGCTTCGATTTTAAAGCAATTCTAACAGAATTTGAGCTGGGGTAGTAAAATTAGTAAAAGTAACAAGGTGTTTACACAGCCTTCTTAGCTCTGAATTCCTTATCTGGCAATTAAAATTTATCTTTACATCCTGGTACAGGGAGGGTACCTTTCACATGAGAGCTTTATTTCCTACTTTCTAGAGACGAAGGGGCAGAGTGGTATTGTTGCACTGGCTATTTAAGTGACTTTAGTCCAAAATAATATGCTGAAATGGCACATTTGGGGGCACCTGCCTTTTGCCCCCACATGCATATTTGTGTTAGGTTAGGGCTTGGAATTAAACAGATGACTTGGACCTACAATGGTCCACACCAGTGACCTAGCCTCTCCCAACACTCGCCCCATTCCAGGTCCCTGGCTACTCTGACCTGCCTGTCCCACTCATCCCCCACCGAGTCCCCACCTTGTCAGCAGGCCTTGGGCGGCAGATGGCAGTCCAGGCTCCTGTGTTCCAGAGGACCCCAACCAGCTGAAAGGGTGGGAGGAGCCCGCTCTGGGAAAATTTGTCTGAGGCCACAGATTTAAACTGGCAACAGTCAGTTCCCATTTGGATTAGCTGCCTGATGCAATGGGAGGGTTCCTAGACCATCCTGCCTCACCTCCCCTGACAAGGCAGTCCGCATTACCCCAGCTCTGCCCTCAGGGGGAATATGCACATTTGTGCAGATTAGTGCTTGGAATTAGGCAGATGCCCTGGATACCCGACAATGTACTCCCATGATCCAGCCTCCTCAGACACTTACCCTGTTCCAGGCTCCTACCTACCCTGACCAGAACAGCTTGAGAATGTGCAGTACAGTCCTCTCCAGGCCAGCAGAGCTAGGGTGAGTCTGAACCACCAGCATCACCATCGGGGCAGAGGATGCCCACCTCCCCAAAATCTTTCTGAGATGGCAGCTTTAAACTGGTGACAGTCCGTCCCCATTTGGACTGGCTACTTGATGGGGTTCCTGAGCTTACCAGTCATCGAGGCTTCCAGGTGTCTCATATTGGAGGAGACCCTGACCAGTGGGTCCAGCCCCACCTTGGCAAGGAAGTCCACCTTCCTTCAGCTGGTCATAGGTTGCTGTAGTCCAGGCCCCTAGAGCTCTGGAAAAACCCCAGGCACCTACATGGCTCATGTGAAGGGAGTCCACATCAGGAAAATCTTTCTGAGGTGGATTTAAACTAGTGACAGTCAGTCCCCATTTGGTCTACCTGCCTGATGGGGTCCTAGGGTTCCCCAGCAATCAAGGCTCCCAGGTATCTCTTCTTGGAGGGTACCCCAACCATCCTGTGCTGACCCACTCTGGCAAGGCAGTCCAGATTCCTCCAGCCCTGCCTTCAGAGGAAATATGCACATCTATGAAAATTAGCACTTAGAATTAGATGCAAGTACCCCCAGTAGGCTCCTCCTGTGACCCAGCCTCTCCCTACAGCTGCCCTGTTTCAGGTCTCTGGCTCTCCCGACCTGGGCCACCCACATATGCACGGTCTGCACTGTCAGCTGGCCTTTGGGTTCAGGCTGTTCTCCAAAACCTGCATAGCCTCCAGGGTGGCAAGTGCCCCCTCCTTGTAAATCTTCCCAAGGCTGCAGCTTTAATCCGGTGACAGTCTCACTGGCCTGAATGCCTGATCGGTCCCTGGCTTCTCCATCCCTTTAAGGTTCCCAAGCATCTGTTAGTAGATGTAGTAGATGCCCATCCCTCTCTACCCAGACCTGGCAAGGCAGCTCAGGGCCCTCCAGTTGTCTTCAGGGGGAATATGCACCTTTGTGTAGGTTAAGGCCTGGAATTCGGCAGATGCCAGGTACTCCAAATAGCCCGCTCCTGTGAACTGGCCTTGCCCTACATTGTCAGCCTGCCGAGGTGGTGCATGCTCAAATCATCACACCCCACGGGCTGCAGGGGGTACCCAGGCCATGGAGCTCTGCAGAACCCCAAGCCCCAGAATGAACGGCCTCTGGGTGTAGAAAGTCCACAATCTGATCATACTTCTATAGCTCAATTTTAAACTGGGGATGGTCAGTCCCCATTAGGATGGCTCCCTGATGTCAGCTTCCCCAGTAATCAAGGCTCCCCAGTGTCTCTTACTGGAGGGTACCCAGACCATCCCACGCAGGCCCACCCTGGCAAGGCAGTCCAGATTTCTCCAGCTCTGCCCTAAGGGAGAATACGTGCATTTGTGTAAGCTAAGCTTAGAATGAGGTAGATGCCTTGGAATCCCAACAGACCACTCCTGTGTCTCTCCAGAAACTTGCCTGTTCCGGGTTCCTGGCTCCCCAAATCTGTGCTGTCTGCACATGGGCAATACACACCCTGTCAGCCTGCTGAGGGCATCCTGGGTCCTCCCGGCTGGTAGAGCTTGGGTCGGTGCCCAAACCCAGAAATCTTTGTGAGACAGCAGCTTTAAACTGTCAACAGTCAGGATCCTTTTGGAGTAGCTGCTTGAGGGGTCCTAGGCTTACCAGTAATCAAGGCTTACAGGCGTCTCTTACTGGAGGATACCACGGCAGCACCCCAGGCGTCATGTTGGCAAGGCAGTCCCGGACTCCTCCAGCTGTACCTTCAGGTGGAACATACATGCACATTTGCATAGGTTAGGCTTGGAATTAAGCTGATCCTTGCATCCCCAACAGGGGGGAGTCAATCTTGTGACCTGCCCTTTCCAGACACTTGCCTTATTGTTGGTCCCTGGCTACCCTGACCTGCAAAGCTTACACATGCGTAGTAGGCACCTCATCAGCCTACCTACCCAGGGCAGCTGGTGCCCTCAAGGCCCGTGGAGCTGGCTGGTCCGAACCACCTGCATAGCCTCCTGGGCAAAGAAATCCTGCCCCTGAAATTCTTTCTGAGGCAGAGGCTTTAACAGTCCTCATTTGCAGCAGCTGTCAGTGGGGTCCCTGGGCACTCCAGCGATCAAGGCTCTCAGGTGCCTCTTATTAGAAGACTCCTGTCCGGTCAGCCTGACCCCATCCTGGCAAGGCAGTCCACTTTCCCCCAGCTCTGCCTTCAGGGGGAAAATACTCATTTGTTTAAAGGAAGACTTGGAATTAGGCAGACTCCAGGTACCCCAAATAGCCTACTCCTGTTACCCAGCTTCTCCTGACAATTGCCCTGTTCCATGTCCCTGGCCACCCGAACCTGCATGGCCTACACATGTATAGTCTGTACCTCATCAGCTGGCCTTTGGCTGAAGGGGGTACTCCAGGCCCCTGGTGCTCCAGGAGGACCCCAACCATCTGCATTGCCTTAGGGTGGAGGGAGAGCACACTAGGAAACTCTTTCTGAGGCAGTAGATTTAAACTGGTAACAATCAGTCTCCCTGTAGACCGGCTGCCTGATGGGGTCCTGGGGTTCCCAGCAATCAAGGCTCCCAGGTATCTCTTCTTGGAGGGTACCCCAACCATCCTGTGCTGACCCACTCTGGCAAGGCAGTCCAGATTCCTCCAGCCCTGCCTTCAGAGGAAATATGCACATTTGTGGGGTTTGGCTGACCAAGGTATCCTCCAAAAGGAGACACCTCGGAGCCTGATTGCAGCAGAAGCCTAGGACCCCACCTGGCAAGCAGTCCACAGGGAGACTGATAGTCTCCCACTTCAGCAGACCCCTTAGAGCAACTTTGGGGGGTGGAGGGTGGGCTCCCTCCACGTTTTGCAATGCAGGTGGTTAGGGGTGGGCTCTAGCATCACAGGCCTGGAGGGCCCTTCTGTGCAAGGGCAGCTGACAGTGTGCGTGTTGTGCGTGTACCAGACTCACAGATCCTGGTGGCCAGGGTCCTGGAAAAGGGTGAGTGTTGGGAGAGGCTAGGTCACAGGACTGGGTTCTTGGAGGTACAAAACATTAGCCTAATTGCAAGGCCTGCCCACCATTGTGTAACATTCTCCCTGTCCAAGGCAGAGCTGGAAGGTTTTCAACTTCCTTTCCAGGAAGGGGCCAGGCAGGCAGGACACGGTATCCTCCATTAGAAAACATCTGGGAGTACTAATCTATAGTGGGATAGGGAAGCAAGTCCATATAAACACTGTTAGTCATTTTCAGTTGCCAATCCAGTGCGATTTTCAGGAGGTGGTCTTCTACCATGCCAGAGGGTATGCGAGTGGTTGGGGCCAGAGTTCCATGGGCTTCAGTGCCAGGTCTACCCAAGGCCTGCTTATGAGTGCAAAAAAGTGGGTGCAAAAAAAGTGAGCATGCACAGGAGGCATAGGCCAGGGTAGCCAAGGACTTAAACAGGGAAAGCATCTGGAGAGGCCAGGTACCTGGAGCAGGCTTTGGGGGTTACAAGGCATCTGCCTAATCCAAATCATAATCTACACAAATGTGCATATTCCCACTGATGGCAGAGCCCGAATAATCTGGGTTGTTTTAGCAGGGATGGAATGTGTTGTCTGGCCAGGGTCTCCTCCAAGAAGAGACACCTGGAAGCTTTGATTGCTGCAGAAACCTGGGACTCCAGCAGACAGTAAATCCACATGGGGTCCCAGCCACCACTTCAGTGGCTGTGTCAGAGTGGTTTTCGGGGGGAGGTCTCCCTCCATTCTCTTGGATGTGCCAGTGGTTAAGGATGGGCCCTAGCTCCAGGCCCTAGCCTGGAGGGTTCTGGCTGCCCAGGGTTGATGACGGGGTATGTACTGCTCATGTGCATGTCACGTAAGTTGGGGTGGCCAGGAACATGGGACACAGCAGCAGTCTTTTTCTGGTACCCAGCATCTGCCTAACTCCAAGCCTTATTCTACACAATGTGCATATTCCTCCTGAGGGCAGAGCTGGAGGAAAGTGCACTAACCTGCCCAGGCGGGTTGGGCAGCCAGCATGGTTGGGTACTCTCCAATATAGACACCTGGGAGCATTGATGATCGGATAAGCCCAGAACCACATCAGGCAGCTAGTCCAAATGGGCACTTTTGTCACTGGCTTAAAGCTTCCAACTCAGAAAGGTTTTGGAGAAGTGGGCACCTTCCACCCTGGAGCCTGTGCAGCTTTTGGAGACCAGCCTGAGCACAACAGGCCTGGAGGATGCCAACAGCCAAAGGCCAGCTGACAGAGTGCAGTCTGCACACATGTGGGCAGTGAAAGTTCGGGTAGCTGGAGGCCTGAAACTGGTCTCTGGAGAGGCCAGGTCACAGGAGTAAGGTTTTGGGGGTACAGGCATCTGCTTAATTCCAAGTGCTAACCTATACAAATACACGTATAGACTTACCTCAGAGATATTGTGGGTTTGGTTCTAGATCACTGCAATAAAGCAAATATTGCAATGAAGTGAGTAAATGAATTTTTTGGTATTTCAGTGCATATAAAAGTTACGTTTACACTATAGTCTATTAAGTGTGTAATAGCATTATGTCTTTAAAAAAATGTACATACCTTAATTAAAAAATACTTTATTGGGGCACCTAGGTGGCTCAGTTAAGTGTCTGCCTTCAGCTCAGGTCATGATCCCAGGACTCTGGGATCGAGCCCCACGTCGGGCTCCCTGCTCAGTGGGGAGCCTGCTTCTCCCTCTCCCTCTGCTGCTCCCCCTGCTTGCACTCTCTTTCTTAAATAAATAAAATATTTTTAAAAATACTTTATTGCTAAAAAATGCTAACCATCATCTGAGCTCTCAGCAATTAGTAATTGCTGATCTCAGATCACCATGACAAATATAATAATAATGAAAAAGTTGGAAATATTGCAAGAATTACCAAAATATGACACAGAGAAATTACATGAGCAAACACTGTTGGAAAAATGGCACCGATAGACTTGTTCAAGGCAGGGTTGCCACAAAACTTCCAATTTGTAAAAAGCCTAATATCTGTAAACGTAATAAAGTGAAGCACACAAAATGAGATATGCCTGTTTTTACTTTGAGAAAATAGCTAAAGGAATTCCTTTACAGTTGAATAGGAGTATGAGAGAGTTGGATATAGAGTAAATGGCAGTCTTAGAATGTGCCCCTTCTTTCAACGCTCCTTCCATGGCACGGGGGTGGGAGGCATCAATGGGCACACTGCCTGAATTTGGGTAGGCTTATGACTCCTTCGACCAATAGACTACAGTGGACACAACAGTGAGGCTGTGTCGTAAAAGGCAATGCAGTACCAGCCTTATACACTAGAACACTTGAGGCTGCAGCCCTGTGCTGCCACATAAAAGTCTAATTACCCAGAGGACACTAGCTGTAAGGAAGGCAACCCACACAAAATAGCCAAGGGTGGTTGCTCCCCTCAGCAGTCCTAGTCTTTGAGCCAGACCAGTTCAAGGGACTTCAAGGAGAAGAATCAACCAGTCTGTTCTTGGTCTGAATTTCTGACCCACAAAAACTATGAACATAGTAAAATGGTTGTTTCAAGATGGCAAATTTAGGTCAATTGTTCATGCAGCAAAAGTAACTGCAAAACAATGTGAGGGTCAAGGACATATCAGTATAAATGGATAGATTCATTATCCAAAAACATTCCAATCATCTGCAGAATGGAAGTTCACAATACTTTGGAATAAAGTTTTTCCAAATAATCTAAAGAAATTTTTTTACATATGTGTTGTCCCACTTGAGATCTTCAGAGCAATGAAACATGTAAAGCCTAGTCCCTTGTTAATGCTTTCTGTTCAGACTACATGTTAATTGTGAGAGTTCTAAGACAGAAGAATAAAGTTAGTAGACTTTGCTCTTTGAGCCCCCATTTCAAATTATATCCCATGGCATCCTCAAGTTTTCCAATAAGAGAACTGATCAGCATAACTTCTCAGGTGATGATATTATTTCATATCGATATGTTTTACAGTTCTAGCAGTAAAAATGTCAACACCATTGCTGACATTTTAAAGACTAATATAATCATTTTTATTTGTATTTTAAAGCCACAAAAATAAAATTAACCCCCAATGATCGATGTTTCTGCTTTGTTTTTAAAATAGTGCATATGGTAAGGATAATAATAAAGTCCTATCAATATATAAAAAAGTTTTTTTGGAATAAGCAAGCTTTGTGTTTCTACCATCCAGGGATCCAAGTTCCTAACTTTATGATAAGGTGTAAGATATAAAAGTTAAAGAATCACTACTCTGGAAGGTAGAATTTTGGGGGAAAAAAGAATAATATAGAATAAGAGTCTTCTGTGAATTGTAAACTTCAGGATAGACAACATTACACAGACATTATGGAAATAATTTATTCTAATATAAATGTTTGGGTTGAATATCATAGATCATATCATTTTTTCTGTTTTTACTCTTCACTGAAATCAACAATTCTTTTTATTTTCTTTGTTTTCTTTTTCTCCCCAGATTTACTGAGCTATAATTGTACTGAGCTATAATAGTATATTATGTAAGTTTAAGGTGCACAAGATTTGATACACCATATATATTATGAAACATTTACCACAGTAAGGGTAGTCACACATCCCTCCCTTTACAATGAGATATCACTTCATAACTGATAGAATGGCCATCATCAAAAAGACAAGAGATAACAAGTGTTGGTGAGGTCATGGCAGGGAAGGAATCCTTGTGCACTATTGGTGGGAATGTAAATTGGTACAGCCACTGTGGAAAACAGTATAAAGGTTCCTCAAAAAATTAAAAATAGTATTACCATATGATCCAACAATCCCACTTCTGGATGTATATCCAAAGGAATTAAAATCGGGATCCCATAGAGATATCTGCACTCCCATGTTTGTTGCAGCATTATTCACAATAGCCAAGATATGGAAACAATGTAGGCATCTATCAATGGATGAATAGATAAAGAAAATGTGGAGTATACATATAATGGAATACTATTCAGCCATGAGAAAGAAGGAAATTCTGCCATTTGAGACAACTTGGAAGAACTTTGAGGGCATTATGCTACGTGAAATAAGTCAGACAGAGAAAGACAAATACTGTATGATCTCATACATATGAACTCAGAAAAACAGTAGAGTGGTGATTACCAGTGGTTGGCAGGAACGGGTGGGGAATGGGGAGGTATTGGTCAAAGGGTACAAACTTCCAGTTATAAGAGCAATAAGTTCTGGATGATGGTGAATATAGTATAGTATTTGTCTTTCTCCGTTTCACTTAGTTTAATGCACTCAACTTTCCAATTATTTTTAAATTATGGGATACAGAGCAGCGTATTTTCTTTCAATATAGGGAACTAAAACATAAACCAAACTTCAGGACTATCCTCAAATGCTTTAGCAATATACAAAATAGGTTTCCAATCAATTTCTGTAAATTACTATTGACCAAGCAGAATAAGACCAACACCAAAGAAATAAATTGGTAAATAAATACGTCATTCAGTTGCTATAAGCATATTTTAGTGAATTCTATTATTCATTCAAAATTAGATATTATTACTAGACATGTTCACACAGAGACTAGAGAATTGGGAAAAGCAGCAGAAGTCCTGCCTCATTATAGGTCTGTAATGTCAGGCAAGTGACTCTGCTTTAGGTTCCCCAAGTGTAGAACAAGGATAGCAGCATCCACTGGCAGAACTGGAAACAGGTGTCACCACATTGAGAAGCCTATAGGGTGGCCATGTAGTCTGGAAACACTGATATATTATTTCATTATTTATGAAATACATAGATAAACAGAATCCCTGTGACTACTACTTCTGGGGCAGCTACAGCTACAGGTTTATTCTATAAATGACACAAATCATCTAAAGAAATGCATTTTTGAGGCAATGTGCAGGGACTGATTGGAAATGATGTGTTTGTTTCATAGAACCTACAGCTATGTTGTTTTGAATTGAGTAGAGCACCTATTTATATATTTTTTCTCCAGTTTCTGATTCCAAACAGCTCACTACACACTCCCTCCTCTCTCTTCTTTACTACACACACACACACACACACACACACTCCTACTTTCACTGTACTGCTATGGAAGAAAGCAGAAGGCAGCTTTTACCAGAGGAAATTTTACATCTATCTATACACAAACTTACCCGCCCCCCCAAACCTCCCTTAAAACAAGAAAATAAACTTTAAAAGTTCTTCTATTTCCTTTTACAGGTATTTTAAAAAGAGGCATTTAAAGGAGAGGAAAGCTCAACTACGAAGAAAACAAAGGAAGTTAAACAGAATGCAAAACGGGGTGGGGAGAACAAGAGGAGAACTCAGGAAGGGAACCAGAATCAAGGAAAAGGGGAAAAGACAAGTGAGGGAGGAAGGCAAGAAAAGTAGCAACAGATGCCCAGGTCCAGCAGGGGGTTCTGAAGACAGCCTTAGTCAAACTGGCGAGAGTACTGGCATTGTGAAAGCGGTGGCCTGGATTCCATCCCTCTTGAGCAAGTCACAGAAATCTCTATTGTCTATTTCACTATCTGTAAACAAAATCTTCACCCTTTGTAAGTTTAAGGTCTTTTTGTTTCTAATACACCTTGATTTTTATCTCGGCTTTAAATAGCTTACAAAACGAGGGTGTCTGAGTGGCTCAGTCGGTTAAGCGTCTGCCTTCAGCCCAGGTCGTGATCCCAGAGTCATGGGATCGAGCCCCGCATCGGGCTCCCTGCTCTGCGGGAAGCCTGCTTCTCCCTCTCCCACCCCCCTGCTTGTGTTCCCTCTCTCGCTGTCTCTCTCTCTGTTGAATAAATAAATAAAATCTTAAAAAAAAAAAAAAAAAAAAAAAAAAGCTTACAAGACGATTAAACACTCCTGAAAGCTTTTTAACCGTTTTTATGCCCAGCCTTTCTTGATGCGACTCCTGGATAATACAAATGGAAACTAACTTTAAACTAAATTAAAATTACATTAATCTCATCAAGCCAAACTATGTACGGCTTATCCCTGCCTCCATATACAAAGTTACGATTTTATGGATGTCACTTTCTTCCAACTTACACATTAAGAGAATACATAAAAATAACAAGCAAAAGATGCAAATAAAGCCAAATAACGACACATTTTGCAGTTCACGTCTAACAGAACTCTTCGCTTGGAAGGAGCTGGAACTGAGGTGAGGGGCCGTTTTCTCCCTTATTAGGAAACGGGAACAGTTTAAAGACTTAATCTGAGGTCTTAGGAAATTACGAGAGGTTTCCTTTACAAAACACGCTCAGGTCAGCGGGAGGAGCAGGCGACCTGCCCACCGACCCACCCCACTCTCCGCCCTAGATCCAGACTGAGAGGATTCGGCTGCTTACGTCACAAGAGACCGGCGCCGCGGAGCGCGAGGGGAGGAGACCCGCTACGTCACGGCCGCTCAGGGACGGAAGTCAGGCGCGCGGAGAGGGCCACCAAGTTAGATCCGGCAATTGGCGGAGGGAGTCGGTCAACCGCAGCCACGCAAAGGGAAAGGGCGCTGCGCTTGCGCGGATTGGCTCTAGGCTGGCAGATCTGGCTTGTGCGCTGTCCTGCCTGTCCGCCCCCGCCCCCTGGCGGGCTCCGGGCTTCCTAGAAATGACGGAGTACTCGGGCGTGCTCTTCCCTCTTGACAGTTGAGAAATCTTTCTCCCCTGACGCCTACGATAGCCCAGTGCGGCCTTGCAAGAGTTCAGGGACGGAGCTGAGCGCAGATTGTCCCTGAGCGGACCGTGAGGCTTCGCAGGGCCTGGAGGCCTGGGGTAGTGGGGATACACTCAGGTCAGTTGTCTCACGGGGTGTGGACAGTTTTCGCCGAGTTCGTAGCAAGGGGAAAAGGACTTTCCAATTGACCAGCCCACTTCAGTCACCTCCCCCACGGTAGAGCTCTTGGGGATCCCAGCCTCCTCTAGATTAGGGAGGGCCCTTCAGCCGCTGGCGGAGGGAGTTCTCACTACAGGCCTAATGTAAAAAATTGTAAATACTTACCTGTTCAAATAAATTCATTTATCCCAAGTACGCAGGACGTTACGAGGTTCCGTATTGAGAAGAGCGAGCAAAGGGCAACTGATATCCTGGCCTTCACGTTTAAAAACAATTCCTGAAACTACTGAGGGGGTAGAATTGAGCTTTTCCAGTTTGTAGCCTGAAGCCACCTCTTTCTCCCTGAACTTCCCCATCAGGGAAAAGACCACGTTGGGACTGCAGTGTCTATAGATTCAAAACTGAGCTCAAAAGAAATCGCATGCCTAAAACAGCACATCTCCAGAACCAGCTTTTAAGTTTGAAGCCGAGGTAGTCCTGAATGAATGAATATATGACATACATACATGAATAAATGAATGTATGAGACTATTCCCCCTTATGTTTCTGTTCTGAAAATTAATTATACACGAGAGATTCTTAAATGTAAAGGCAAAATAATTAGCAATCCAGCCTATATCTACTGATCCGTGCTTCCCACCTTAAGGAGTAACTGGGTTATTTTTGAGATTCCAGTGATATATATGCAAACATTCCGTATTTCATAAAGCAATTACGGGAATTACGTGTCGGCTGTTCAGTAGTCCCAGGATGTAGGATGTAAATACCTCTGAATTAGTTTCCCGACAGCAGTGTGTGTGTGTCTCTTTACGGTGTGGCACCCGTGTGTCTGTCCCTGTCACTATGAGAAAAACTTTCCCTGATATAAAACTCGACTAGGTCTCCAAGGAGGAGTTTAATGTCACGAGGTACGTAATTTAAATCAATCTAAAAAACATTTCTTCTAAAGCACCCTATGGTGGGCCCGGAGAAAGCTTGTTCTTTTAGTTACACAATAAGGTGTCATGAACTTTTTTCACTGTAAGAACAAATGTTGTTCTGTTCTGAACAAATGTTCTGAACAAATCTGTCCCAGAGAACCAGCTTTACAATACAATCTTCAGATGCTGTCATGGAGAGAACACTGTACTGGGCATTAGAAAAACCAGAGTTCTAATCTCACTTCTGACATTCGATCTTGGTCATTTTATATCTCCTCTGAACTTTCCTTTCCTCACTTTTAATGTGGTCTTTGTCCTTCTCCCAAATTCTCCTGTGGTATTTTGCTCTTTGTTTTACTCTGGTCAGTCTCACTACTTTGTGGTCTTAGCACCTAGCATAACATAATTAGTGGGTACTCACTAGAAATTTGTTGAAATAATCCTTTCCAACTCTATAAGGTTTCAACTGGGCCATTTTTCTTCTTTGAAACAATGTACGTAAGATATGTTATTTATTGCCAAAGAATTATCCCACAGGTTACTTATTACAAAAATGTAAAGGTATGTTGACAATGGATAAATCTGGTGGATACCACCTTTAACCAAATCATTGAAATTAACCAGAAACTGGACAATAATTTAACATCATACGCCCCTTCTTGTGAAACTTGGAGGATACATCATCTACGGAGCATTCGTGGGAAAATGTTCAACCTGAATCTAATCACAATCAGACAAATCCAAGTTGAGGAACATGCTGCAAAACCATTGGCCTGGAATCATGAAAAATACTATAAAAGACAAAAAACCCTAGGTAATTATTCTAGGTTAAAGAGACATGATAATTATATGTAGGGAACTTAATGTGAAGCTCATTTATTTTTGTTATAATGTCCAAAACGGCCAAAGCATTCCTGAGATTCCCAGTTACTTCTTGTTCCTGCTAAGAAAACTGAGTAGGGTGCTTCAGAAAAGCTGATTCTTAATATTCCTAAAAGTTTCTTCAGTGAAAGTCTGCTTATGCTGAATGCTTATTGGAAACAGAAAACACTAGTAAATGGAGTCACCTACTTCATTGCTCAAAATTATAATTTTGTAAATTATAGTATAACTCTCAATCCTTAAAAGGAAAACAGTATTTTTTAATATGTAATTTTCAAGGACTTGCTAGGTGCTTTCCATTTTTAATTGCCTAGCCCCAACCAGAAGTAAAGAAACAGAAGAAAAATGAAACTACTAGAAAAACTTGAGGAAGTAACTGTTCTTAATATTACTTTCTGATTTATAGCTCTTCATTTTCTTGAGGTAATCACTGCTGTTAAATAAAAAAAACAAATTCAACTGAGTAAATTTTAAAGATCTAATTGGCTTTATTGAGCGATTTATGAATTGGGCAGTTCTCCATCTAGCAAACAGAAAAGAGCTCCAAAGAGCTACAGAAAAGTAAAGACTTTAAAGCCAGAGAAGGAATGGGACAAGGAAGTCATAAGTGGGGGTGGGGTGGGGAGGAAGGATTATTTCAGGCAAGGTCACCTTCCTCTGGGGGACAAAATGGACCTAGTAGATGAATTACCTCCCTACTGCCAACCAAGAAATTCTAGACTGAAGGGTTAAGATTACATTCCTGGAGGAGGCTAAAAATGCAATTAAGTTAGATGTTAGTTTTGATTTGGTGATGTGGGCTTAGCACTAGTGACTCCCTTTTACCATTGCTTTAGATCCTCCAGAGCTTCTGGGAGCCTCCAAAAGTGAAGACCTGTTCCTCAGCCCTTCTAGACCTTGCCCACCCCTGTAGCATTTTAGTCCCTAGTGTACACATACACACACACACAAACACACACACAATATTCTAGCACACCATAATATTCTTTATGTAGGTCTTTTCAGTTAAGAGGATTTAAGATTAAATGAATAAAAAGGAGTTATTTGTTCATGTAACTGAAAATCCCAGGGGTAGAAGATAGGGTATGGCTACATGCGAGCCTTAAATGAAGTCTTTGGATTGGGTTTCTGTCTCTGGCCTCTGTTCTTTTTCTCTGCTGACTCCATTCTCAAACTGGTTCCCCTATCCAGTAGTAAGATGGCACTCTGTAGGTCTGGGCTTACATCTCCCCTCTTGACAATCCCAGAAGAAACAAATACTTCCTTCTCTTTCCCTAGCCAGGGTTACAGTAAAAGTCCTGGACTTAACTGACGTGCTGAACCAATCACTGGGAGGAAGTGAAGAGGGGTGAGAAATGCTGATTAGTTTGTGAGCTAGGGAGGAGGTCAGCCCTACCCAAACCACCTACACTGAGAATGGAGAAGTTGTGGGTCCCTAAGGGAAAGATGTCCACTACCTTTCTCAACACACCTAGCAATTTCATACCTCTCTACCATGGCTCCTGTTTTCCCTGTTTAAAACACTCTTCCACACTTACCTTTCTGACAAATGCCCATGTAGCCTTTAAAATCCATCTCCTTTTTGCCACCTTCTTTGTTGCTTGTCCATAAAACTACCCCATCCTCGGAACCACTTCTCTACCTTGTACCTATATGTCAATTATCAGACTGAATTGGAATTTTTTTCAAAACAATTGCAATTATACAAAAAATAAATGTTCGCTATTTTAAAAAATTCAAAGAATAATACCAAAGAATGGCCCATGGGCTGGGACCAAACTCTGAACTGTTTGTTATCAGTAGTTAATAAGTACAGAAACTGAGAGTGTCTAGAAATTGTTATGGCAATTTGACAAAGTAATTTTACATCTGTTGAATCTAATAAACAATTCAGATATGCATTTTCAACACTTAAAAATTCATTTCACTAGTAATTCATATATATGCAGTTAATTTCATATAAAAAGTATCACACTACATGTATGGTGTTGGAACTTTCTTTTTTTGTTGTTTTAAAGATTTTATTTATATGAGAGAGAGAGAGCATGAGAGAGGGGAGGGTCAGAGGGAGAAGCAGAGTCCCTGCTGAGCAGGGAGCCCAATGTGGGACTCGACCCTGGGACTCCAGGATCATGACCTGAGCTGAAGGCAGTTGCTTAACCAATTGAGCCACCCAGGAGCCCAAGCTGGAACTTTCTTTCGTTCACTTACTATCTCAAAGATCCTTCCATTTAAAAAAAAAAAAAATTAGTCAAAATTATCACACTTGTATATCTGTGTATCATCTACAAGCTCCTTGAAGGCAGAATCTATCATTCATCACCATATCCCCAATGGCTGTAATAGAGCCTAGTACTTAGTTGTCAACAAATAAGTAAGAGTTTAGGGGCGCCTGGGTGGCTCAGTCATTAAGCGTCTGCCTTTGGCTCAGGTCATGATCCCAGGGTCCTGGGATGGAGTCCCGCATCGGGGTCCTTGCTCAGCAGGGAGCCTGCTTCTCCCTCTGCCTGCCGCTCCCTCTGCTTGTGCTCTCTCTCTATGACAAATAAATAAAAAATATTAAAAAAAATAGTATCAGGAAATAGCTAATCTTAGTGCATTTGTTTCCTATAACTGCCATAAAGAATTACAATAAATCTAGTGGCTTACATCAACAAAAATTATCTTACAGTTCTATAGGTCAGAAGTCCCAAATTAGTTTCACTGGGCCAAAATCCAGGAGCTGGCAGGGCCACATTCCCTTGATGTAATCTGTTTGGAAGTCATACCAACAAACTCTTACTACTCTTGAATAAGTGACTAATACCAAGACTAGTTGGCCAATTCTTGACATTTAATACCATAAAGAATTAATCCATCCAAACATAGCCTGCACTGAATTATTTGCAATCAGCAAATACTAATGAGTAGCTACTATTTGCAGCCTCCTCCTTGGGCCTTAATTTCCTGTGTGAAAAAGAGATCAGACCAGATATTAACATTAGTCTAGCTCCCAAAGCAAACCTATGGTTTTGTTGGCTTTACAGTTCAGTTTATCTAACTGGCACTGGCCTAACTCTTAGTCACACTTGACAGATTTCGGGACACACCTCCAAAAACTGTCCCAGAGCCTCTGTCTACACTCAAACATCAAACTACTCCACTGTATTGCTGTGAGCTCCTGTCCCTGAACCACAACTCTGGTTATAACAATGCCAACAGGCCTCCTATTCTGCAGCTCATGCCTATATAGCTTGTGGGCTACAGAAGTAGCCCACCGTAAGGACACAGAATAGAGCAGAAGTGGAAACACAGCTGAGTGCTGCAAAGTGAACAGGACAAATGGGGACCTCCATTAGGCAGTACATTAGCTCTCTATTAGGGAGAGATGGCTGTGGTGGTAGGACAGACACCTGAGGATAGAACTGGCTGCTGGACAGAAAGGAAAAGGCAAGACCAGCCTTCCTATGCCAGGCACTAGGGAAAAAAAATAGGCAATTCAGTTCCGTAAGTTCTGATTAACTACCTCCCATAGGCACAGTGTCTACCAGGTTCTGTGGACAATGGAAAATAAATGCAAAAGTGGTCCTATTTTTAAGGAGTCAAGACACCCATTTATGAAGTTATCAAGTAACAATGCGTAACAGTATAAAATCATGTGTCAAAATGTATTCTAGAGGTCATAAATGCTAGGAGGGAACCCAAAGAAGGGGAAAAGTAATGCAAGCCAGATCAGGTAGAAAGGCTTCTGGCAAGAGGTAGAGCTTCATCTAGATCTCAAGCAACTGGGAAGGATTTGATTCCCGGAGAAAAGAGTAAGAATGTCGCAGGCTTGAGAAATAGAAACTGTTAAATCAGGAAGGTAAACTATGTATTTGTTAGGAGACAAGTGCAGCTGGTCTTGGTTCAGAGACATAGAAGGGAATAAGGCAAGGTGGTAGTTTGATAAGGAAATGAGTGACCAGGCAAGTTGAAACTTTCTTAAATTTTATTAATTTAAGTAATCTCTACACCCAACATGGGGCTTGAACTCACATCCCAAGATCTAGAGTTGCAAGCTCTTCCAACTGAGCCAGCCAGGTGCCCTGGTAAGTTTATATTGTATAAAGTCTCAACAGCCTTTATTTCCAAAGTTTTTATTTGAGAAAGTGAGGTGA
This sequence comes from Mirounga angustirostris, assembly GCF_029215605.1. Lineage (NCBI taxonomy): Eukaryota > Metazoa > Chordata > Mammalia > Carnivora > Phocidae > Mirounga > Mirounga angustirostris. The sequence continues at coordinate 105,267,546 of NW_026991709.1, forward strand.
GGAAATTGATATTTGAATTTCAAAGATTAATTTAGAAATTTACCTGGATGAATGAGGAATGGGTGAGAATGGAGCCAAGAAGACCAGGCATAAGGAACAGCAGATTTGAGAACAATTTCCTTCTTTGAAGGAAGGAACAACAGGACTAGGTGACTAAAATAAAGAAGAATTAAGAACCAAAGAGGAGTCTGAGGTTCCAGATGTTTGGATAAGCAGAGTCATGGAAGTTTAGACATGCAAGGGGTCCAGTTGGACTCCCTCACTTTAAGAAATGAGAAAACTATCGTTGCTTAAAATCTCAGAACTAGTGCTCAGCAGAGCCAGCAGCAGAATGCCCAAGCCAGTGCTATTATGAGATTGACCAAGCAGTATATGCCTAAGGGTTAATTACATATAAATCATCTTCAGAATAACTATTTAATGATGACAGCAACCAGACCAGAATCTATTGTCATATAACCACAAGACTAAAAAAAATCATGTAGTCACATGAACAGTTCATGTGTAAAGTCAAATATTCTATGATCTCTGCTATAAACAGAAACTTGATTAGCAACTTCCTAAGGTTATAAATTCTCCCTGATCACATTAACCATGATGACTTATCCCTTCTCTGCCTGCTTTTTGCACTTACTGGTCACCCTAACATTTATCTTTGTGTGTACCATTCCCTTTATTAAGTGTGTAGCTTCTTGGGGCGCCTGGGTGGCTCAGTTGGCTGAGCATCTGACTCTTGGTTTTGGCTCAGGTCATGATCTCATGGGGATTGAGGCCCTGTGTCAGGCTCCATGGTCAGTGGGGAGTCTGCTTGAAATTCTCTCCCTCTGTCCCTCCCCCCCAAATAAATAAAAATAAATCTTTTTTTTTTTTTTTAAGGGTAGCTTCTTCTGGTGGGGACTTCCACTTCATTTGCATTTAGCCTAAATTACAGTGTTGTTATTAAATTCTGGTGGTCTACTGATGAATACCAATTGCTGAAGAAATTAATGAGATTATATCAATTATGATTTTAGGATTAAAGAACCTGAAAGTTTAAATAATAATGAAAAACATGATCCCCAGGGAGGCTACACAGTTTAATGGAATGAGAACTGATTAAAGCATCAAGAATGTGATTCTTCAGTAGTCACAGGAAGGCCAATGATAATTCCATTTGTCTCTCCAGTCATCATCTGAAGCGTGGAAGGCTTAAAACAGTAAAAACTGCAACTTTACTCTAGTTATCACTAAAAGTTATCACTTTTAGACATGGGTGAACTCAGGGTCTACTAACAGGACATTTGTTCTTTGAGAAAGAATATACAAAATTTATTACAGACACAATATTCCATTTTTCTTTTAAGCGACAACTCAAACATTTACCTTCTTAATGGAACTCTCTCACTTGCCTGAATACATTGCTACTAATGCTTTTATACAATTAAAGCGTGTGCTTTACTCTTCCCAGTTCTGGAAACTACAACACTGAATAGGTCTTAGTCTTTCTACATTTTAATGTTGATGTTTTGGAAGTAGGTATGTGGAAAAACAACTTTCTTCAAAGTAACTTAGAAATAATGTAACAATTTTCTAAACCATGATTTTTTTGGAATCTGACCCTGAAAAGGATAATCATAATTTTTTTTTTTTTTTTTTACCCTTTGTCCTTAGATAACCTTGTGGAGCAGAACCACTAGACCTACTGCATTCCATCCTCTGGATTAGTCGTCGCTTTTTTTCTTTTTTAAGTTAAAAGTAAAAGTAACATCAGTTTGATGAGTTAATGCTAAACAAATAAAATGTTGGCCTACTTCTTCTACCACCTTTGTTGAAGCTGAAGGGATGAAGGATGAAAATACTCTTATCTATTGGATATAAGCTGGGATATAGTCAGAAGGAGTTGGAAATAGGCCCAAAGCATAGAATAGTCAGGGTGTTTCTGCTCTTGTGGAAATGAACGTCAGATACAGGAGGTGGTGAGCAGGGAAGTCTACTGGGAAAAGATATCAGGAACACAGCAAGGAACCCCTCCTCCTCCCAGAGCTCACTCCTATGCTTGTGAACTGTATCAAGGACCTAGAGAGTAAAAATATACTATAAAATATATCAAAACTTCACCAAGTCAGCTTATTGGAGGGGCAGGGTGAAAGAGCCCCTAAAGAGAAAAAAAATTTCCATTAAGAAGTATCTTAAAAGTAAGTTAAATTATATTACTCTCAGGTCATTAAAAATACAGGCAGTTATTTCATTGAAACTCAATGTTTCAATGAAGCATATTACCAATTTGCCTTTTTTTTTAGTTTGAAATAATGGCAGCATTCCTATGTATCACTGATCCAAATTTCCCCAACACTACTATTTTACATAACCACAGGTTATCAGAATCAGGAAAATAGCCTATCATCGATTAGTTTTTGAAGATTCCCAAGTTTTCAAAGTTAATAGTATTTTTAAATCCCTATGAATATTGGGCAGGGAGGTTTCCTTGGAAACAGCCTGGTCAGAAAGGTCAAGGAGATGATGGGCAGAGAGGTTAACTGCTTTAGCCACCACCAGAATTACACTCTCTTGGAATAATATTTCTTAACCCTGCCTGAACATTTGAATCACTGGAGGGTGGGCAAAATCCAACCACTGGCTGGGCCCACCCTAAATTAATTACATCAACTTCTGCAGGTAAGGCTCAAGCATCAGTATGTTTTCAAAACTCCTCAGAAGATTCTAATTCCCAGCCAGGGTTCAGAACTACTCATGTAGCGATTTACTAAATAAAACTGATTTAATGCTTTTTAAAAAATGAGGTTTCTGAGTTTGTTTTGCTTTCCTCACATCACTGACAAATATCAAAATGCATTCAAACTTCCTTTGCTCTGAAGATCCAAGGTTCAGTGCAGTTTTCATCATTAAACAAAGTAAGCCCTGGGTTCAAGCTATGTAATGGAAAGATAATGGGACTTCTCATCCCTAGCCAACCATCTCTGAGATTCAAGTGTGGGATACAAAGATAGCTGGAGTAAACCAAGATCTCATTTTCTTCCAACTCTAGACTCTAGTAGTTTGTATCAGTATCGTTATTTTTACTTCAAATTTGAGGAAATTCTGGGAATTGCTAACATCCCAGAGGGGGAAAAAAAACCCAAAGGAGACTGATTTCTCCCATTCTGCCTAATTGTGGTAACCAATATGAATATATTGATCCCTGGGTATAATCCAATTACCTCTGGAAAGTTCTCGCCCTATTTTTGGAAACTAGGGATTTTCCAGATTAGTGTGAACTGTGGCCATGCCACTGACTCAGGCCTGAGTTTCGCAAGCGAACAGGCAAAAGCAGCCTCTCTCCCGGGCATTATGAAGCCTTCGCTTTACTTCGATACCACGGGGAATTACCTGCTCATCTGAGAGCTTTTTGGGGGGAACCAATGTAGTTCACATTCGTGTTGTCTAAAAATACCGTAAAGCAGCCCTCTCCACAGATTCCTTGCGGGTCACTTTAAATTACAAATTCGTCCGAGCACGACAGCAGAGTAACTGCTTCTGCCCGCCAATGCGGGCGAAGGTCGGCCCTAAGTTTCCCTTTGTACCCGCTGAACTGCGCCGCGCAAATGCTGAAAGTTAGGAGAGGGCGAGAGACGGAAGCAAAGAGACGCACGTTCTAGACAAACCACCGAAATCGCGCAGAGATTAGAGCAAATTCTGCCAATACTACCTTGGGGATAAAGTAGCTTGTAAAGCTCCCTTCTTTATACTTGTGGCAAATACTATTAAAAACGCGGCGGCTAAAACCTGTTTTAGGTAAAGAGACGGCCTCCTCGACCTCTCCGGGGCCCCAGCCGAGAGGTCTCCCGATGACAGGAGGGTCCCACACTGCGGCCCGCGGCACCAGCCGCGGCGCAGGCCTAGGGGAGGCCTGAAGGGACTAGTTGGCGCGCACCAGCGGGGCGTGGTGACGTCAGGGCGGAAGCGCACGCTGCGTGAAGCGGCCCAGAACCCGGCGGTCACGGGAATATCCGTCGCGCCGAGGACGCTGGTTAGTCTCGCTCCGGGTTCCGGCTGCGTTGGGCGTGCGTGCAGCTCGCTGAGACTATGGCGTCCGGGCCTCACCCGACCGCGACCGCTGCCGCCGCCGCCTCGTCGGCCGCCCCGAGCGCGGGCGGCTCCAGCTCCGGGACGACGACCACGACGACGACCACGACGGGAGGGATCCTGATCGGCGACCGCCTCTACTCGGAAGTTTCGCTCACCATCGATCACTCGCTGATTCCGGAGGAGCGGCTTTCCCCTACCCCGTCCATGCAGGACGGGCTCGACCTGCCCAGCGAGACCGATTTGCGCATCCTGGGCTGCGAGCTCATCCAAGCCGCCGGCATTCTCCTCCGGTTGCCGCAGGTCAGTGCGCCGGCCGCGGGCCGGCAGAGCGCGCCTCTCCTCCCCGCTGTCCCTTCCGCTGCATCCCGGTATCATCGTGTCTCGTCAGGGTGGAGATGCCTTCTCGGGCTCTCCAGCCACGGGTCCCAGCCGGATCCCGGGTGTGTCGAGGGCGGGAGGACGCGGAGGCGAAGGGAGGACCGGGCCGCGGGCAGTTCGCGGCGGGAGGGGGAGGGGGAGCGAGCGGCGGCACAAAATGGCGGCGGCGCCTGGTGCGGGCCCGCCTGACCCCTGCGCCTCCGTTCTTGTCTCTTGTCTGCAGGTGGCGATGGCAACGGGGCAGGTGTTGTTTCATCGTTTTTTCTACTCCAAGTCTTTCGTCAAACACAGTTTCGAGGTAAGCATCGCGGGGGCGGGTGTGAGGGATTTCTTCATCCGGAAACGGAAAGGAGGGGGTAGTGTCTCCAGCCAGCTTTTCTGGAAAGGGAGTGGTTAGTTTAGGCCTTTGTACCTAGTTCTCACCAACCGAGAAGCAAAGACTTTTGGAATGTGTTTGAAAGCTATAAAGCGTATCTTGAGCCCAGGTGCTCCCTTAGCAAAAATTAACATTTTAACCAAATTCAAAACTCCGGGGAGACTTGAGCTTGACTCTGTATTCAAAATTAATATTACTTAAAAAAGAAAACGTAGTATTAGCGTATCTGCTAAGCCTATGGCCTAGAAAGGTCCATCGTACTTTTATTTCACCAAAAGTTGTCCCAGTTGTATCCTAAAAGTTTTTCATCAGAATTAGTTATAACTTGGGGGGGGGGGGAGTCACTTTTTCCTAATTTTACTTGATAATGCTATAATCTAACAGTCTTTCATTGGATTGTGGGTTCTTTCAGATCGTTGCCATGGCTTGTATTAATCTTGCATCAAAAATTGAAGAAGCACCTAGAAGAATAAGAGATGTGATTAATGTATTTCACCATCTGCGCCAGTTAAGAGGAAAAAGGTAAGATTGGCATTATTGAACACAGTATTTCTTGCTGCTGCTGCATTGTGCACCAATCATCAAAACATTCTTTCCTCTCAAAACTGATGCAAAGGAAAACCGGCTTTAATTTAGGTGTTAAAATTCACATAGGAGCTCACTAATACTTAAATTAATTTGAAACAAACCACAATTAACCAGCTATCTAAAGTTTGTAGAGGCAGTTGCATTTATGGACAATCCTAACAGTGCTGTGAAGCCAGTCCTGTGGCTTAAGATTAAACAAGAAAGGGAATACGTTTGGCTCAAGTGTGAGTGTATTCTGTAAGTTATTCCCCCCTCCCCTCTCTTGGAAGACTGAAGGCTGGAAGTGTGAACACTGCAGTTCAAGTTAATATTGTGGCAAAGTTCTGTGTAGATTATGTTTTTCTACTCGAAGTCCCAGTTAATTCTTTATCAATTGAGGTTGGCTTTTGTTTGAATACTTCTCAACATTGAACTACGATATATCGCATAATACCGGATCTGAAAGGACTGCAGGATGATAAAGTTTGAAGTTTGAAGTCAAAGGGATTAAACAGGTATTTTGTTTTGGTCAGATACAGTATCAGTGAGTGGGGCAGAGAAATAACTAACTGATTGGGTTACATTCAGATAAGGCCTATTTTATTTGATCTTGTAAGAAGTAAGAAAATAGAGACCAAGTAGTGTCATTTTACAGATTTTGTGGCTACATGACAACACTTTATGTGGACCTATGTGTTCATGTGAGGCAGTGCAAAAAGTTTAGTTGCAAGGCTTCCTACATCTAGAGGTGACTTCCAGTACATGCTACAGAAGGATATACTTGGCATAGGTTAGTTTTTGTGTTAAGAAATTGTGATGTTAGATACACTATGGGAGTTAGTTAAAAAAGGATTTTAAGTTGTTGGGGTTGGGTGTCAGTGCCAAATTAGTATCCTATGTGAGTGGTCGTTATTGGCTGAATCTATAAGTTGGCAGTAATGGACCTATTCAGAGACAAACAGTAATCTTTAGTTAGAAAGTCTGAAACATTGCTACCCAGATAGTTTTCACAGCATTTTTCAGTTTTCTTACATTCTTTTTCCACCATCTTCTCTCCTTCATCCTAACCATGTTCAGGGATAGACTAATTTTTTATTTCATTTTAAAGTATCTTTTAGCTTCTTGGTGAGGAATCCCTGGAAATTGGGAAGATTTCAAATTGGTATTTAGTATGGTCTGAATAAAATTTGTTTTTAGATATCTAGCTGATTCTTCAGGGTGTTTAAAACAAAATGACAGTAATAAAAAGGCTTTTTGTCCTTAGTCAAAGGATTCTGTGTTTGCCTAAAGGAGTTTTCTGTCCGTGTTCTTTGAATCATTGAGCCAACTATTGTATTATCACTTAACAATGATTATCTACTTTGAAGTTTTTCTATGAGACTTAGAGTATTCTTCCTTGATGTCAGAGTAGGTCTTCTTAACCATAAAAACCTTGGAATTTAAAACATCTCACCTGACTGACTGCTGTGTCTGATGTAATAGTGTGTTTTGGTCATTATTACAGAGAATTTGACTTTGTCTCAATCTTACAAGTTGATTATAGCATGAAATTTAAAAGGAGTTGTTAATTGCATGGAAGCCTTTTTTTTAAAGCAGGATGTAAAAGTGTTTCTATGCATATTACAAGTTTACTCAGACACATAACTTGTATATGTTATTAACTTCAACTCTTTTTTCCCTTGCAACCGACTATACAGCGACCAGCTACATTTACCAAAGCCTGGGTGATGTGGAGTGGTACATAGAGATGAAGCTGTCGTCATGGCAACAGTGAGTGAAGTATCGAAAATCCCCAAGGAGAAGCCAGTGCTCTGAGAATAGGTCACTGGAATCGGGGACTAACAGGTTGGCCACTGGTGAACCATTTAGAAAAACTCCTGTTTCTTGTTACAAGCTTTTGTCTTTGCTGTCCAAGTTATTAGAACTATAGCTTGATATATTTTTATGTAGAGTAATATCACTAGAAAGTACTATCAGTATTATACTTTAGTTAATAGCATATCGGTTTATCTTAATGATGCTGTTTTAATTTGGTTTATTCATAGCTTTAAATTGTAGTGTGATCTTGGTAATTACAGAGGACGTATCATTTTTGTAGCTTTTTGGTCATTTTTCAGTCCTGATTACACTTTTGAATCACCAGAGGAGCTTTTAGAAAGTACCAGTGCCCAAGTCCTATCCTGGATTATTTGATAGCCCCCCTTCCCTCCCCAAATTTTTTGTAGTTTCATAATTAAGCTTGGAATAAATGGCTGAATTGAAAGAGAAAATTGCCTTTTTAGCAGTTTCCAATTTTAATTTGCTTTTGAGATGCAGCATATTTCCAGAAAATTAAGCATTTTCTGTAATTGTAAGGAGCCTGCTTGCATCTTTGAAGCCTTCTCTAAAGGAAGACAGATCTTCAGACTGGTGCAATCACTCATTGATGAATATGGTGTGGTATTTTCAACATGTGTATAGATCATAGATGAAGTTGGAAGGGTATTAAGTGATCTTGTCATTTAGTCCAACCTTTCTCAGTTTATTTCAGTGGCTCTAAAGGTGGTGGCCTTAAGTTTGTTTAAACACTGCTAAAGAAGGAACATTCCTTTGGAGTAGGCCTTACACATTTTTCTATATTGAACAACAGTCTGCTCTCTGTAAACTACTCAGTCTCATTTTTTAGTATAGTCTGTTGAAGAGCTAGTTCCAAATTTTCTAGGTCTTTGTACCACATGAGTGAGAGTGACCATGTTTGGATCTCCTATTCCTAATTTTTTCTTTTTCTTTTTTTTTCTGTTAAGTTGTATTTCAACTAAATCAATTAATGCTGAAGGAACAGTTATTCTGAGAGACCAGATAAACTTCCAGTGATCAAAGACCAAGATTTTCTATTAGAACTAAAATTTAAAAATTGTTCTTTTCATTTAAATTTAATTTGAAAAATCTGACAAACTCAAAAGCGGGAGAGGTAGAGTTAGGTTTGATTGGTTGTTGAAAATTACTTTTTCTCTGAGTAGATGAAAGTTCTCTTTTTAAGAGATTTAAGAATGTCATCTTCTAAAACTTACTGGAAAGTTTACGGAATTGGAGATGAAGAAATTCTAGCAAGCCTCAATTCAGTGTTACATGCTTGCTCCCATAGGCAATACTAATTGATACTTTGTTAACATAAGTAAGGAAACCACTTGCTTAGAGGGTTTTCTTTAACCTTTTCATACTGCTGACTTACTGGGACACATTTCTTTTTCTGATACAAAATCTTCATATGGCAGTTGTAAATTACATGCTCATTGAGCCTTCCTTCATTTAAAACCAATTCTTAACAAATGGTGATAGTATTGAATCCAACAAATGGTGATAGGCTTAAAATGAAGATAGTAAATTACATACCTACAAAGTTAACTTTCAAAATTAGGTAATAGAAGGCCTAAGCAAGAAGTTGAGTATACAGTCGCATTATAGTAAATAATGAGTTTGTGGTTTATTTAATTGGGTTTTGGTGTTACTGGGACTTTGATACACAAAGAAGGGAAAGTGAATATTGTGGCAGAATAAGTGAAAAATAGTTCATTTAAGCAGAATTAATGAATGAGTAAGCCTGATTTGGGAATCAGATGGTAGCCATTATTCAAACAAGTGTTTAGTTGGTTAATTGCAGAAGAAATGAATGTTAACAGAATTTGAAGGCAACTCTGAAAGGCTTAGTAAATAAAAGGTGTAGATGAGTTTGCTCAACACAAAAAGGGAAAAATGAGAAAATTGATTTTGTAAAATTTTAGGACTGTAATGGTACAGTCTACGGTCTGAATTACAGGGGGAAAAGAGTTAATGGCAGGCAAATACGACACTGGAGATAGATTCTGTCTCTTAATACATGTTGAAGGAAGGCCATCAAATAACTAGTTTGAGAGTCTGAGATGTGGATTTGACTTCTTGCAAATTTCCTGTTACGGTGAGAAACCCTGAAAAATTATAAACCTTAAGATTTTGGGGTTATATCTCTTGTGAACATTGATTGCTCTGAAGTTAAATTAATTTTTTCCCAGAGAGCATTTAACTTGTAGTCTGTTGTTCTGATCAGATAGATTTATTGTTATATTTTTATGTTAGAAATCAGTCCCCTGTCCAGTTGGTGGCCTCATTCTTCACACTTTTCATAGCGGTAATAGGAATTGAACTGAGGAAAGCTAATTTTCAGTATTGTTAATTTAAGTAAGCTAGTTTCCATCTTGCCAAATTTGCCAAATTTATTTAATGTAATTGATAAAAATCATTGTATGAAATAATTTGAAATATAGTCTAATAAGAATTCCAGTTGCTATATTTTAGATGGGTGTTAGGAAGGAAAATAAATGAAAGATTTTTAGATAATATGTCACTGCAGGGCTAATTAATTGTAGTTAATTTCAGATTGTTTTCTAATATTCAAATGGATGTATTTAAATACGAGCTTACATTTTTCTGGATTTGGTGTGCATGGTAAAATGAGTTGTGAGTTGGGGTAATACTCAGAATGACTATCTTTTAAAAATAGATGCTGTGTTCTGTCCAGAGCAAAAACTCTTGAATATTTTGGCTGAAAATGAATTCAGTATGGGGAAAAATATTTAAATGTTCTCCCCATATGTATACACCATATAATCATGTCTTAATGAAAATGTACTTCTTGGTGGTTGGATCTAAAAACATATCAAATGACATTGGGAAATGAAAGTCCAAAAGTCTTGACTGAAAAAAACATTTTGAATTTAAGATTTAAATCAGATAGTCTTTTTTTCCAAAGCATTGAACCATTGATAGCTTTCTGCGTTACAGCTTTTTAGAAGCTATCAGAATTTAGTCTGGCACAGACCTTGAGTGTTGTTCTGGTTCCCTCATTACGGTCTTCCTTCTCTTTTACGTTGCATTCTAAAGAAAGTTATTCTGCCTAATAATGACAACTCAGACCAAATTCAAGCTTAGTTTTTATTGGTCACGTTTAGTTTTGAATCTGATTTTTAAAACATTTCTTTTTGTAATTGAGCTGAATCTTTAGTTTTCAGATTTTTTTTGACAGTGGTGGATTCTTAGAACAATTTGTTTAAGCAGATTATCCACTTAGGAGAATCTGGATTAGCTACCTACCATTTTTTCCTCTCTGATTTTTACTTTGGCCATAAACTAGCCGAGAGTTGATATTTTATTTTATTTTATTTATTTTTATTTTTTTTTTAAGATTTTATTTATTTACTTGACAGACACAGCGAGAGAGGGAACACAAGCAGGGGGAGTGGGAGAGGGAGAAGCAGGCTTCCCGCTGAGCAGGGAGCCCGATGTGGGGCTCGATCCCAGGACCCTGGGATCATGACCTGAGCCGAAGGCAGACGCTTAACGACTGAGCCACCCAGGCGCCCCTTGATATTTTAGAAAACGAGTAAAATCACTATCATCTATAAGACTTCATAGTAAATATTTTCAAGAGCAAATTAGTTTTGTCATTGGAAAGAGTCTGTGGAGACTAATGGGGTTTGTGATGATAAAGCAACGATCACATAAGTTTATATATATATATACATACACACCTAAAAGATAATCATGAAAAAGATCAACAAAGGCTAGATAGAAGCATTAGAGTGAATTTTTCACTACAGGGGGTCGAGTTAGTTTCTATAGAAACTTAGTTTAGTTAAGTATATGTTTAATTAGCATAACTTGGACAGCACAAGATTAATGCTTTAACTTGTTTGCAGGAGTTTAAAAAGCTGGTTTCTGTTGCCAATAGTTGGTTGGAAGGGAAAATGGAGATGCCACAAATAAAATTTTTTGGATGTGCAAAACAGTTTTGATTTTATTTCTTACAAACTATAGGACTCCAAGCCCCCTGATCCTTGATCAGAACTACATTAACACCAAAAATCAAGTTATCAAGGCAGAGAGGAGGGTGCTAAAGGAGTTGGGATTTTGTGTTCATGTCAAGCATCCCCATAAGGTGAGTTGTAGAGTGCAGAAATTATATTCGTAAGTATTAGGGTTTTTCTTAAAATTGTATCTTACATGAATTTATATTACGGTTATTTTTGAGAGTTAACCTTGGTTTTTAAAAGCATTCTTTATAAACTTATCACTAAAATAGGAGTCAAAAAGACTTGGGTTCAAATCTTCACTCTTCATTGTGTGGGCATAGAGAAGTTCTTTTTTTCCTCTGTGGTTAACCCAGTTTCCCCACCTAGAAAACAGTGAAGTACCTTATTCCTAGGAGTAAATAATACACATCCGCAGAAGTACCTGGCATGCTACCTGTCGCACAGTAAAATGTTCAAAGCATGGTGGCTGCTTGCTCTCTGTTACCATTATTGTACGTTTATAGATTTCTCCAGTATCTCTTGGCTTACATACGATCATCATAATAGCACAGTGGTTACCATCTGAGTGCTCTGGGGACAGGACTATCTGCGATAGAAACTTGTCTATGCCATTAGCTCTGTAACTGACATATCTCTTTCTCAGATTCCACATCTTCAAGATTGTAAAATGGGAATGATTGATTATACAGGTCCAGAAAGCTCTGATTTGAACTGTGAAGCTATTTACATGTGTAGTATTTATTTATCACACTTAAACATGATAAGCTTCACTGCAGAAAGAGTAGTGTTTACTTATTCTAATGCCCACCGTATTACATAATATCATACTCTTTGTGTAACTTTAAACATAGTCTGTACGGGTTTGGGACATGGAGAATTGTACTTCGGAAATTAAGTGAAATAATCTACCACAGTGCCTGTCACATAGTAAAGTGTTCATTAGAAATTAGGTATGTTTTTAATTGATTTAATTCTCATTTTTTTTCCTGTGCAATTTTGGATCATATTTAAAGTTTTTATAGAATCTAGTAGCATAATAACAACCCACATTGCCTATAATGTACATTTTAGGTTGGTCTGTATTATCTATGCAGTTTCGTAGAAGAGTTAAAACGTGCACCTAACATTTCAATTACTTATATTCATTGAACTCTGAAAGGCCCACTGATATGCTAAATTGAGTTTTTTTCCCTTGTCCTTCAGATCATTGTTATGTATTTACAAGTCTTAGAATGTGAACGTAATCAAACCCTGGTTCAGACTGCCTGGTAAGTTACATTTTTACATTTCTTTCCTAGCCAGGAAAACAGAAGCAGAAATAAAGTAAGTTTCAGTTTCTCTTTCCAAAATAATGAGCGGAGTTTGTTTTGGTGCTTTTTGTTTTTTTTTGTTTTTTAACCAAAAGGTAAATAATGCTTATTTCTGCTTCCTGTTTTCTTGGCTTGACTAATTGCTTTCAATGGAGAACTCAATTTAACTTTGTTCTTTTTTCTACTCTTTAATTAAAGGGTAGTCCATGATGGTAAGTCATAGAACTCTGCCCTCTGCACTTCAGCCCATGACCTCAGGATGGCCTGATTGGCTGCCCTGCTCTCCAGCCAATCCAGTGCAAGCTCTGATCCGAGATTCACTGAAGTGGTCCATATCCATCTGGCAGCATCTTCTAGTTCTGTCGGGGTGTCAAAAGGATTTGTATATTTGCTTCTAGAAGTAACTATTCAACATGCCTGTGTATATAATGTATACCTGTAACTATCAAAATGAATAGTTCATTTTTGATAGATTTGTTGTCCAGCCATTATGAATTAAATGATTTTTTTTGTTAGGAGTTTGACTTAGATTTCTATTTTTAGTATGTATACCATGGATTCTACCAAAGGAAACTACAACTTGCAGCTTAAACTGGGCACCATTCCCATACTGGATGAATTACAGCTGCTGGACTATTGAAGCAATAATAATAGAAGTACATTTTTAAAAGAGATGTTAATATTAACATAAGCACTTTACTTTTGACATGAAGATGTTTGATTTAGAGGGCTGGCTTATTTTAAGGTAAAACAAGGAATTTGGTCCAGCTACAACTACTTCTTCAAGACTGTTGATGTGCAGGACTTACGTAATTTTTATGTTCTGGACTTAATGACTGCCATGCTTCTTTAGGACTCAGTAAATATTAGTAATATTAGAAAAGTCTAATTGCTTTTATAAAATGCATGACATTTTTAATAATATGCTCTATAAAACATTTACGCAGTTATTTCATGGGTAAGGATTTTTAAGAAAGTCTTTTAACCTTTTAAACAATTTGTGAAATTTCTTTAATACTTTAGGGATATTGTGGGGAGGGTTCACTAATAAAAAAAAAAGTCCAGTAGTTTATTAACTGAAGTAGTTTATTGCTTTTGTTTATACTTAGTCACAAAAAAGGTATGTAAACAAGGCTGTTTTGTATATTTACTGCTCTTCCTTACCTAAATTTTCTGAAGTAGCTGAGATTTCTTAATATAACTTGGTGAGTGCTTACCGAAAATGCCTTTTTTACCCCTGTCACAGTATTTTGAGTTTTTGAAAGAACTTGGTTGACACTGCTTTTCATTGTGGATAAAGGAGAGTTGGTCAATAATTAATGGCTTGAAGTATTGTTAGAGTGGTTTATCATTTCTGAAGCTAGTTATGTCAAAATTAGAAAAACATAAAAACTTACTTCTAAAGTTCTATTTGGAATAATAATACGGAATTATTTTAAAGGACTTTGGTGATATATAGGAAAACTGAAGAATGGTTCTAGTGTTAAATTCTTATCTTACTGATTTTTGAGTTAAGAATTGTTGTATGCTAGAATATGAGGATATGAATATAAATATGAGAAGAAAAAAGAATAAAGTAGATTGAGTCTCCAATTTTATGTAAGCTTCAGAAGGACTTCGTTTATGTACAAAGCTTATGGTTGAAATATTTTTCAGGAATTATATGAATGACAGTCTTCGAACCAATGTATTTGTTCGATTTCAACCAGAGACTATAGCATGTGCTTGTATCTACCTTGCGGCTAGAGCTCTTCAGGTAGGTATATATATCCTGTTTTGTTCTGTAGGATAAATCACAAGAATTAGCAGTCCTGATAAAAACTGAAATTTGGTCTAAACCATTCTGTTTTTATGGTTTAGATTCCATTACCAACTCGTCCCCATTGGTTTCTTCTTTTTGGTACTACAGAAGAGGAGATCCAGGAAATCTGCATAGAAACGCTTAGGCTTTATACCAGAAAAAAGGTAGTTGTTTACTCATGTTTGTATTTTACTTTTTAAGTACTTAAGAGTCTAAACTAATATAAGGGAAAAATACTAACTTCATTTTCTTCCATCAGCCAAACTATGAATTGTTGGAAAAAGAAGTAGAGAAAAGAAAAGTAGCCTTACAAGAAGCCAAATTAAAAGCAAAGGGGTTGAATCCCGATGGAACTCCAGCCCTTTCAACCCTTGGTGGATTTTCTCCAGCCTCTAAACCATGTAAGATATATTCAGAATTGAAATGATTTGGGCACTGCAGGTGTGTGGTTATTAGAAAGCTTTAGCACTGAGGGGCTCCTGGGTGGCTCAGTCAGTTGAGCATCCGACTCCTGATTGCGGTTTAGGTCGTGATCTCAGGGTTATGAGGTCCAGCCCCGTGTCAGGCTCTGTACTCAGTGCAGAGTCTGAGATTTTCTCTCCCTCTGCACGCCCCACCCCCCAATAAATAAAATAAATTTGTTTTTTTTTAAAAAGCTTTAGTATTTAATAGTGGCATATAAACAATGATAAGAGAAGCTGTTACTGTTTTCTCCCATGATAGTCAACTCAGGACTAAGACTAATACTTGAAAGCATGGTATTTTGATTTACATTTAGAAACAACTTTTTGGCCCTCTGTTAAGTCCCAATAGGTAACATGTCTTTTTTTTTTAAGCATCACCAAGAGAAGTGAAAGCTGAAGAGAAGTCACCAATCTCCGTTAATGTGAAGACTGTCAAGAAAGAACCTGAGGACAGACAACAGGCTTCCAAAAGCCCTTACAATGGGTGAGTATACTTGAGTTAGAAAACTGGTCTAAGGAATCTTTTATGTGTTAAATTTCTAACATACTAAACATGTATCTAAAATAATGGGTTTTTTGGTTTGTTTTTTTTTTTTTTAAGTGTAAGAAAAGACAGCAAGAGAAGTAGAAATAGCAGAAGTGCTAGTCGATCAAGGTCAAGAACGCGATCACGTTCTAGATCACATACTCCAAGAAGACAGTAAGTAAATATTCTCTAAGAGAAAGCAGTCTTATTTGGAGTAAGGTTCCTGCTTTTTAAAAAAATTGAACGTAGATGTTTTCACAGTTGGGTTAGATTTAGTTTTTTAACATGAGGTAAATTATGAGAAATGAATTTGGAAATAGGTCCTGCTTATATGTGGCTTTTTTATTTTGGTGTGGTGTAGCTTACGAGCATTCTATTCTGTCTTTGCCCATTTTTTGAAGAAGTGTACGGGCTGGCCACAAAGTGCTATGGAAAGCTATAATATCCTGCTTAAAATGTGTGAAAATCTCAGAAAATATTAATATTTTATTAACTGCTAATTAACAACCAAAACTCAAGTTGATTATAGCCAAAGAGTCTTTCCTAGTAGCTTTGTAATTAGATCACTAACTGCTTATATCTCAGTGGCTCTTTTGAGCATGTGTGAGATACTCAATAATAAGCATAGCTATCCAGGACACTGTAAAAATTACTAAGTACTCTTCTCTTTAGCATAGAGAGACATACAGTACATTTAAGATTTGTCTAATATAGGTTGGATGGGAGTTAGTGAGGGGTAGGGAGATTTAATGAAAGTTTTCCATCTGGCCTGTACTGCTATAGGTCAATAGTTTTGTTTTGAACTTGTTATAAGCACCACCAAAATAAACTGTTCCCAGCAGAAACTGAATCTAAACCTCAAATTTTTATTATCTAAGTTATAATAATAGGCGGAGCCGATCTGGAACATACAGCTCAAGATCAAGAAGCAGGTCACGCAGTCACAGTGAAAGCCCAAGAAGACATCATAATCATGGTTCTCCTCATCTTAAGGCCAAGCATACCAGAGATGACTTAAAAAGTTCAAATAGACATGGTCATAAAAGGAAAAAATCTCGTTCTCGATCTCAGAGCAAGTCTCGGGATCACTCAGATGCTGCCAAGAAACACAGGCATGAAAGGGGACATCATAGGGACAGGCGTGAAAGGTCTCGCTCCTTTGAGAGGTCCCATAAAGGCAAGCACCATGGTGGCAGTCGCTCAGGACATAGCAGGCACAGGCGCTGACTTTCTTCCTTTGAGCCTGCATCAATTCCTGGTTTTGCCTATCTACAGTGTGATGTATGGACTCATAATCAAAAACATTAAAAGCAAACTGATTAGGATTTGATTTCTTAAAACCCTCTAGGTCTCTAGAAACACTGAGGACATTTTCTTTTGGAAAGAACTATGTTTTTTTGTTTTGTTTTCTTGTTTGTTTTTTTTTCTTTTTGGTTTTTGTTTTTGGGGGTTTTTTTGCACATTAAAATGCCCTAGCAGTATCTAATTGAAAACCATGGTCAGGTTCAATTGTACTTATTATAGTTGTGTATTGTTTATTGCTATAAGAACTGGAGCGTGAATTCTGTAAAAATGTATCTTATTTTTATACAGATAAAATTGCAGACACTGTTCTATTTAAGTGGTTATTTGTTTAAATGATGGTGAATACTTTCTTAACACTGGTTTGTCTGCATGTGTAAAGATTTTTACAAGGAAATAAAATACAAATCTTGTTTTTTCTAAACTGCTTCAAATATCTTATTTAAATAAATTATTAAAAAGTAAAACTTTAATAGTAAAGTGCCTGTACTGATTTTCTGACAAACCTATTCTTCCATTAGCTATGGTTTGAGATTACTAAATGCAGTTAGTATCTGCATTGGGAGCTATTGTAAGTCTTTGCCTTACATATGGAAAAACGGGAGTTGTGCAACAATGTAGTATTAAATATTACACTGTAGCACTAAACCAGTCTTCAAATCGAAATCCATTTGCCACATAAATAGTACTGAAAATTAACTTAAGAAATGATACTATAAGGTTATTTTTAAGTGAGCTACCCTCTTGAACAAATCAAAACTTTTAAAAGGACAGTAAAAATCAGACCCAACTATTGACCTTTAAAGTTTTTCTTTAGCTATTTAGTGATGGTTTTTATCTAGGCTAAGAGGATTCAGTAATAAAATGAGGCTCCCCCAGACTTGGCTGGGGCTGATAAAGTCTGACCACAAAGAAAAGGAAATTTTGTTGAAAAAGCCACAAGTCCTTATATTCAAATGAATACTTTTTAAGTTATTCACTTATTTTCCCAGTAATTTGGAAGTGAATTTAGAAGTCTTTTTAAAGATTTTAGAGAGCGTGCATAAACAGGGAGGGACAAAGAGAGGGAGAGAGAAACTCAAGCAGATTCCACATAGGACCGGATGTGGGGCGATCCCACAATCCTGCATGACCTGAGCTGAAATCAAGATCAGATGCTAACTGACTGAACCACCCAGATGCCCCTGAATTCAGAAATTCTTTTAAAAGGCCATATATGATTTCATTATTTTATAGTTAAAATAGGTTTTCCATTTTTTTTTAACACACCTTGATACTTTTGATTATTAGTCCACTAGACTTGGCTCCAAATGATTTCTTTTGCTGTATCAAAAAATGAAATACACCCACAGAGACAGGAACATTTCCTGTCAGGATGTTTAAAAGAAGAAAAAAAAAAAAGGCTGCTGAAGATGATCCCAAAGTTACAAACATGTTCACCAGCGGTGGGCAATGGGGCTGGAAAAAGAAAAACAAGGCAACTACATTGGAGACAAGACTCACTTGGGTTTTAAAATGTTTGGTGTGCTACTTAAATCAGTTCTATTTCTAACTAGAAACTAACATGGCCTAGCATGAAAGTAACTTCTGAAAGGGGATTAACAGTATTAAGAATGTTCTTTCTATATATGATCTTGTAATACATATTGCTGAACTGTAACTGTTTCTTAAAAGCCTAAACTATAAACAGGAAACCGTTTATTTACAAGACAGGCATTGAAATAAGGCAAAGGCAGAAGTCAACAAAGGCCCTGTTTAACAGATTAATCTTGAATTCTTAATAGTGCTTAAATTTTTACCTACTTTACTTAACCTTGTTTGGAAAGAGCACCATGGGTGAGGTTTGTGAAGATGGAAGATGCAGAGAATACACTGCATGGGGGGTGAGATCTGTATGTCAGAGATGGCTTTGCAAAGATGTCTATTTTCAGGTACCCTAATTTTTGCCTTGTGCAACAGGCAAAAAAAAACCACTCCGTTTTCTAGGTTTTTGTCAAGAAGTTGACATCCTGCTGCTGCTGTACCTGAATTTAAAAACTGAGTATCAATTTTTGAATTTGTATTAAGGAAAATTTCAAGTAGAAGTAGTACGATAACCCATTTCTAAGCTCCAAAAATAATAATCAATTCATAGTCAGCCTACCTTGTTCACACCTACCAATTCACCATTCCACTTCACGCTTATTTGGAAGAAAATCCCAGACAACTGATTTCATCTCCAGCTATTTCAGTCTAAAAGGTAAGGATTTAAATACAACCACAATACTTTTATTATACTTAAAAAAATTAACAGTACTGCCTAACTACCCAGTCAATACCCAGATTTTCCTTACTATCTCTAATTTTTTTAATAATTGGGATGTTCAGGCGAAGTTCATATATGTTACATTGGTTTTAATCACAGATTCTCCCATCCTTTTTCCCTTAAAATTGTTCGGAGGACATTTTTGTATTCTGGGCTTGCTCATTGTAACCCTGTGGAACCCTGGACATACTTTTCTGTCTCCTGTATTGTAAACTTAATAGATCTCAAGATTTGAGATTCAAATTTGATAACTTTTTTTTACTAGTCTGAAATTTAGAAGTCTGGGGATCCAGGCTATGTGTTATTCTAGAACTGTTACTAGACTGCTGCCTCATTCACTAGCTATTTCACTGAGTTCCTGATTCTTAATCCATTAGTGCCTGCACCTTGACAGCTTTGTGCATATTTCCCAATTGTGTATATGTTCTCTCATTTTGTGTTTCCTCTGTACAGCCATAAGTTTAATGCAGATGAATTGTTTAGTATTTGTTCTAATGATCCTGATTCTTAATACTTAAGTCCTTTCATGGTATGGAGTATTATATTTGTCCTTTATGATTGGTATCTTAACCCTAAAGGAAGACCAGTGAAACTCTTTTCACCTTTCCATATCATCAAAATTACTACTTTTTTACTGAGACTCTAAGTTTTGCTGTTTTATAAAGCTTTAAATATTGTCACTGTTACCATCTGTAACCACATTATTATGCCCACAACCTGCATCAAAACCCATCTTTAAAAATGTAAAGGTAGCTCTCATGAAGGTTTCCAAAAACAAGATAATTTCATAATAATACTCATTGTCCTAAGAGCCATTTCTTAGGGCTGTAATAGATAACAGTGAAGTTTTTTAAAGACCAGATTTTTCCAGAATTCATGTTAAAAGCATAGGCATATTGGGAGCTTAGTTTAGCTGGGAGAGAGAAAATGTACATGTGGTTTGATAAGGAAAACCATCACTACCCCCACTGGGAAAATTGGGAGGGGAGCAGTATTCATTGTGTGGGCCTTGATCCTTGCATGTCCCCTAGAGTAGCTATGTGTGTGGCTGGAAGTCACAGCTTGACTTTGTTCATTGCTTGAATGAAAGGAACATGGACTTCCCTGTCATCTCTGAATCTGAGATACTCCTCTACTAAGGGGACTTGGCCTTAACTCACAGCATTTTGTTCTAGTATATATTAGGCAAATATAGGGTTCTCTTTTTAGCTCTGCAATTCAAACCTTTTTTTTTTTTTTTTTTTAAGATTTTATTTATTTATTTGACAGAGACACAGCGAGAGAGGGAACACAAGCAGGGGGAGTGGGAGAGGGAGAAGCAGGCTTCCCGCCGAGCAGGGAGCCCGATGCGGGGCTCGATCCCAGGACCCTGGGACCATGACCTGAGCCGAAGGCAGACGCTTAACGACTGAGCCACCCAGGCGCCCCAATTCAAACAATTCTTATAAGAAAGCATCCCAACTATTTAGAAGAGTTTAAATTTTACATTTCCTATGAACACAGTTCAAAATACAGTAATTTCATTCTAAATGCTACTTCAATGAAATTAGATCTGATTCTGGACAAGATTTTCATGAAAACACTGGGCCCTCTGATTCCAGGTGTTCTCTTGACCCTTCTGTTTTTGCCACCCCTGCTTATTGTACTTCTAACCCAGTTCCAAGTACAGAGGAAATTGCTAGCCTGCCTGCTTTTATATGTCACCCCATTCCTATCCCTACATCAGCTATCACCTCAACACTACGCAGTAGCAGCGTTTCTGTCTATGCCTTGGCCACAATCTTTCAAACAGCAGCTAATGATCTATTTAAAACGTTCATCACATGTTCCTCTAACATATGCTTCCAATGGTTTCCCCTTTCACTTTAAATAAAATACAAACCCTTGACTCTGGCTGTACATAATCCAATCCTTATCAGCCTCTTCATGAACCAACCTCTCTCCTTTTCAAATATGCACATCTATTCCTGAGCCTTTGCACTTGGCCTTCCTACTTGGGATGCTCTCCCAAATCTTATGTCATAGGCCTCATCATCCGCGTGCCCTTCTCTACACAGGGGGCTGCTTTCGCACCCTATCTAAAATAAGCATCTCTAGACACCTCTCCCATCATGTTCTATTCCTTAGCACTAATTTTTTCCTAATACCACTATCTGAAATTACCTTATTTTGCTTTATCATTGACTCTCTTACTCATAAGAATATAAGCTTCAAGAGAGCAGCAAAAAGTGGTTTATTCATTATCGTATGCCCCTCACCTAATCCTACAACTATGCCTGACCCCATAATAGGGCATGTAGTAAATACTGAGGAATGAATGAATTTCACTTCTGTTGATTCTCTGACATTTTTAAGCCCTTAGCTTTCAATGTGTTCTTTAACTATGAATGTATATATTCCTTTCACAGGGTTCTAGGTTCCTGGATCTCACAAAGGGGGAGAGACCTGAAAACAACAGCCTAGGGGTAGCAAACTGGTAGGCCATGGCCAAATCCTGGCTTGCACATGTATCTGGTTTGTGCAATGTTAGTTTTAAATGAACTAGCTGCCACATTTTTTATTGGAAATATTCACATAAAAACCTAAACTGCCAGCTGCTTTTAAAAAAATACATGAGATCCACAATCCCTGGCAGCAACTGACTGGCCCCAGGTAGCTCTCCGGTTGGGGTGCGCACACTCCAGTGCATTATAGTTCCTTCTACTCCTCTTATTCACAACACTGAAGCGACTGAAGCCAGGTGTCAGCTTGCATTAATCAGTGTGCTGACAGTGGTCTTTTTCTTGAATCCTGCTCCTTTTGCTCATTGATGTTACCTGCCTGGCTTTTTTTTTTTTTTTTTTTTTTTAAGATTTTATTTATTTGAGAGAGAGAGAGAGCATGAGAGGGGGAAGGGTCAGAGGGAGAAGCAGACTCCCCGCCGAGCAAAGAGCCTGATGTGGGACTTGATTCCGGGACTCCAGGATCATGACCTGAGCCAAAGGCAGTCGCTTAACCAACTGAACCACCCAGGTGCCCCCTGCCTGGTCTTTTTGCAGTAGACCCCTGACATCACAGAGAATAATCCAAGACCTACACAAATCCCCACACCTGTGAATGTATGAGTTTGTATAGGATCCTGGGTCAGTTGAAAAATCAGATTGTTTACTGTGCCCAACCTCTCTTTACTGGCTAACCACTATTACACGGCTAACCTTTTCAAACTGCAATTTCTCATTTGAGGAACTTTTGCATTGCTGGAGCACTTGGGGAAAAACTCCACAAGTGGATTCTTCCTGTTTTTATACAGAGCATTTGACACATCAGATCTTTGTACAGAGCACAAGGCACACCACAATCTAAAACATGATGAGGTTCAATATTTTCCACCCTAACTTACAAAACTAATTTTCTGCTCAAAATGTATTATTTTCTTGGATCTTTTCAAGCAAACCAAGTTTTATTAACAATTACTGCAACATGGATAAACAATGTACAATGATGTCATGTTGAAACTGGTTAGTCCTGGCAGACGATATCTTCCACACAAGTGAAATTAAGAGTCAGCAAATGAATTTTCGACTTACTTGAAAATAGTCATTGCAACTGTCAAGTGTCTGCCATAATTACATTTAACCTGATGAGGGCTACCAGGATAAGTTTCTACCTAGAGAAATAAAGGTAGAGAAAGTCTTGATGGCTAGATTTGTGGCAAATATCTACATAATAATATTTGCTTGCTGGGTACTTGCTTTCCAGTTGGAGGCAATTTTTTTTTTTAAAGATTTTATTTATTTATTTGACAGAGACACAGCAAGAGAGGGAACACACGCAGGGGGAGTGGGAGAGGGAGAAGCAGGCTTCCCGAGGAGCAGGAAGCCTGATGTGGGGCTTGATCCCAGGACCCCGGGATCATGACCTGAGCCTAAGGGAGATGCCCAACGACTGAGCCACCCAGGCGACCCTGGAGGCAATTTTTTTAAAAGCCAAATAACATCCAAAGTAATCCAACTAATATCCAAAATAATCTTCAGTATAGTTTAGGGCCAAGCAAGCAGTATAATGAGTGCTGAGTTGAAAGAAGGAAGAGGGACGTCTGTGGCCTAGAGGACCCTGGAAAGTTTTCAGAGAGAATAGGGAACACGGTCTGGCCTGGGATGGGAAAGGGTTTGGAAAGGCCAAGAAGGAAAGGCAATGTAATATTAAGGCAGCATATGAGGTGGACTCTGGAGTGTGTGCTAGGAAAACACCAGACCTGTGTGGCCAGAGAAGCTTGTGTAGGGAATAGTGGACTTAGGGAGTGGACTGCTGGGGGTCAGTGTTTAGCTCCTCCACTTTTTATATAATTTTGTACACATTACTTAACATCTCCAAACTTGCATTTCCCATCTGAAGAGTTTGTCATAGAGTCTGCTGTGAATTCAGTGTTAAAAGACGTAATGTACATATGTAATGCGCTTAGCACAGTATTAGGCTCTAGTGAAGGTTCAGTAAATGGTATTACCATTATTAGCATCATCCGAGGCTTGTGGATGCCAGACTGAGATGTCTTGTAGACCAGAGAGCCATTGTGTTTAGCAGGTGGGTGACTATTAACTTCCTAGGGTCTCTGTAACAAATTACCACACACTTGCGGGGCTTAAAAGAAATGTATTCTCTCATAGTTCTGGTGTGGGCAGGGCCCTACTCCCCTGGAAGGTTCTAGGGAAGAATCCTTCCTTGACTCTTTCTAGCCGCTGGTGGCTCCCAGCCATCCCTGGCGTGCCGTGTTGCTGCATTCTCTGCCTCCATCTTCACATGGCCTTTTTCTCTCTGTGTATGTCCTCTCCCCTCTTTATAAGGACACCAGGCACTGGATTTAGGCCCCACCCTAATCTAGCATGACCTCATCTAAACTAATTACATCTGCAAAGACACTATTTCCAAATAAGGTCACATTCTAAGGTTCTAGATGGACATGAATTGGGGGGCTGGGGGGGACATTATTCAATCCACTACAGTGACATAAGAAAAACAAGTTGAAAGAAACTGAAGTGAACATTTTTTTAACTTTCATTTTGAAATAATTTCAGACTTCTAAAATACAAATTGCAAAAATAGTACAAAGAATTCCCGTATAGCCTTCACCCAGATTCCCCAAATGTTAACATTTTACCATACTGGCTTTATCACTCACTCTCCCTCTACATGTGTGTGTACCGGATTTTCTGATATGTTTGAGAGTAAGTTGCAGTCATGATGTCCCCTTACCTGTTTTTCAGTGTATACTCCCTAAGAATAAGGACATTTATCTTACATATCCATAGCATGATTATCGAAGTCAGGAAATTGAAAAAAAAACTATATTGACCTAATCAAATATTGCCAGTTTTCCTACTAATGCCCTTTTCTGGTCCGGGATCCAGTCTAGAATCACATATTGCCTTTAATTTCCTTTCTCCTGAAATAGTTACTCAGTCTGTCTTTAATGACCTTGACATTTTTTGTTTTGGGGAGATTTATTTTTTCCAACATTATAGCTTGATAAATTTCAAACCTTTAAGGAAAATTAAGAGTAGTACAACCAGTACCTTTATATTCATTAACAGAAGTTCATTAATAGTTATATTTTGCTACACATGCATCATCTCTCTAGGTATATATGTAGACACATATTTTTGTTTTCTGAACCATTTAAGTTACTTCACCCTTAAATACTTTAACATGTACCACCAAGGATTGAGGACATTTGCCCCCATAGCCACAATTCAATTGTCATCACACTTAGGAAATTTAATGTAATACACAGTTTATGTTAGAATTTTCCAGATTGTTGTAATTGTTGTTGTTTATAACTGGGGGTTGTTTGTTTGATGGAGGATCCAAAGATTATATATTGTATTTAGTTTAATATCTCTTAGGCTACATGAATCTAGAAAATGCCCTGTGATTAGATCCACGTTAAACATTTTCGGTAGGTACATTACATAGTTGATACTGTGTTCTCAGTGTATCACTAAGTAGGCACATGTCAATTTGTCCCATTAAGTTTGGTCATTTGACCAAGGTATTATCTACCAGGTTCCTCCATTTTGTAAAGGTACTTTTAATCTGTACTCTGTGGGGTTAAAAATGAAGTCTTGAGTGAATTTCCTGTTCCTTGACAGTTTTCACCAATGGGCTTTAGCATCCATTAATGGTCTTACCTGACTCAAGTTTTTTGTTTGTTTGTTTGTATTTGTTTGTTTTTTATTAAAGTAGTTGGAAAATGGTGATTTTTCTTTTTATAGCTGCCTAAATATTTATTGGTTGGCATTCTTCTATGAAGAGAGCTTTCCCTTCATCTCTTATTATTTCAAGTATCTATAGACTCATAGATTTTTAAAAATTCCATGTGTTATATATAATTCATTCCTCTCATTATTCATCGTGATGCTGACATCATCCCAAATTAGGCCAGTGGAAACTCCTGTAAGCTAGCTCCTTTGACCTTTCAAAATGTCCCCATTAGTTTTGGGCATTATGTTTCTTTCTTGTACAACAAGATAATCCAGGCTCACCTTGTACTTTCTCTGCTTCAACCCCAGAACAAGCCATTCCTCTAAGTACAAGTTCCTGTTAGTGAGGGACCAAATTCTGGCATAAGGTATGCTCATTGCTACTCGGTTATCAGTGTTTCTACATCCTTTCATATGAAACCTCCGATTCTACTCCATCACTATGGGGTTCTTTTGCTCCTTCCTCCCAATGTAACCCAGTAGCTTTGTAGAATGTTCTTTAATTGAGGTTTGCCCAGTGTTTCCTCATGATTAGACTCAGGTTTTGTGTTTTTGGTAGGAGCACAACAGAAGTGAGGTTGTGTCTTTCTCAGTGCATCAGATTAGGAGGCACATATTGATTAAAGGTTCCATTACTGATGGTGTTAACTTTGGTCATTGATTAAGGTGGTGTCTGCCAGTGTTCTCTACTTAAATGTTACTAGTTCCCCCTTTGTAATTAATAGTATCTTATGGAGGAGGTACTTTGAGATCACATAAATATTGTTTTTCATCATAATTCTGCCTACTAATTTTAGCATCCACTGATTTTAGCCTGAAACATTTATTGAAAATGATTTTCTAATTCCAGCATTCCTTCCACATTTATTAGTTGGAATCCCACTGTAAGGAAGAACATTCCCTTCTTCATTTACTCATTTGTTTATGTGTATCAGTATGTACTCATCTTGTGAGTCATAATCCATTACTATCATTTATTTTGTTATAATTATCCCAGATGTTGGCCAGTAAGAATCACTTTTAAACTAGTTTCTGTGTCCTTTGAGATGAATATTTTTTTTTAAAGATTTTATTTATTTTGGAGAAAGAGAGTACACTCGAGGGAGCATGAGCAGGGGAGGGACAGGGAGAGAGGGAGAGAGAATCAAGCAGACTCCATGCTGAGGGTGGAGACCAATGCAGGGCTCCATCTCACAACTCTGAGATCATGACCTGAGCCGAAATCAAGAGTCAGCCACTTAACTGACTGAGCCACCCAAGCGCCCCTGAGATGAATATTTTTAAGACTTTTCTTCACATGTGTGATTTCCAAAAGATTCACAACATTTGTACATTCTCTAGGAGTGTGTTATGAGAAGCCCTTGGGCTTTCTCATCAGCACTGGCTTTAAAGGAGATAGAATGACTTTTAAAGGTCAAGGTCACCACAATGGCAATGTATAGGGCTTCTCATGACAGTTTCCTTTTGGCCCATGACAACCTTCCTCACCCATGATCAGTTCCCATACTCCAACAATCTGTTCTTTCCTTACAAGAACCTTTTAGTTTGCAGTATGAGTTAGTAATAAGTACTTCCGCCCATTAGAGGTCACTTTTGGCTAGATGTGAAAGATGATTTCTCTCTCAATCTCTTACCAGCTGACTGGCAAGTCATATTGTGAACACAATAAGGATTTGTCTGTTTCCAAAGGAACACTAGCATCTTTAGACGTGTCCACTTAAGCCTCATTTAAATCCTTAATCCAGACTTGAATCCTTGATGACAACTCAGAAGGGTACATACCTTTGCTAAGTTCTGCTGGAAGAAAAATAAAGACAGAGACACCTATTTATGTAAGCACTATGTTTCAGGTGCCTGTTTCACATACCTTAAGTCATCTCACATCTTTCAAAAACCCTATGGTGTGTGCTGGGGGGATCTCATGAAGAGGTGATTTCACACAGCTAGTAAGTGGTTGAGCCATGATTCAAACCCAAATACTTTGTTCCAGAGTCCACATCCTTAACCACTATACCGTGCATCAACCTGCATGGCTTTTCTAGAGTCCCATTTTAATTAAATCTTTCTATATCCAAGCCTGGAATCATTGGCTTCTTTATAAAGCATCCACATAATGAGATTTAACATCATCAGAGGTCTTTTGGAGGTCAGTGGTGATTGCTTCTTATCGGCTGTGTGTCACTGGGAACCAGTCCAGTGGAGGCATGCCTATGCCCACACCTGAGCCACGCCTGACCTCCGTGATTGCAGGCTGGCCAGGTCCTGGGATCAACCCCAGGAACCCGGCAGCTTCATCACCACCCTGTTCAGTGTTGTACTGAGACAACCTGAGGCCACCAGCTTTTCCCTGCTTGGCCTTTGCTTCCTAGAAGCAGTAGCAGCTTGCTTTGGAAGATGCTTCAAATTAATCCCCCAAGGTACCTTGGCAGGGGCTGGAAAGGGGGCATGGGTTCTGGTGTTAGACTGGCCTGCATTAGAAGCCTGGTGCTCCTGCTCAGTGCTGTGTGGCCTTGGGCAGAACTGCTTGACTCCATGAGCCTGAGTTTCCTCATCCGCAGGTAGATGATGATAACACTTTCCCGGCACACATGTTGTGAGAATTAATGATGTACGTAAAGGGCACTGGCACAGGGTAGGAGGTACTTGGTAGATTTTACTACTATCACCTCCTTAAAGGTAGAGCCCTATCCCCAATCAGAGTAGCTGACCCTGATGTCGTGTCCTAGGTGGCTCTGTCCTTTTCCCCAAACACTAGTGCCTCTCACTGCCTGTGTTATTCCTTGAGCAATGAAAACACATCACTCGATGCTGGCAAGTGTCATCTCTTGGGCCTGGCCTAATTCTCCAACTAGACTTCAGTCAAGCCTGGGACTGAACCTTTTCACATCGCTAGTCTTAACCAAGGACCCCAAACAGTAAGTGCTCAGTAAATGACTGTTGATGACAGAGACTAACGGAAGTGACTTCACAAGGATTTATGGAATATTTACCAAGTGTCACGGCCAGGCTCTGAGAAGAGCCAGGTGATTAAAACCCAGCCAAAGGAGCTCCTGCTCTGGCTAGAAGTTCCTGCTAAGGCCTAGAACAGTTAACGCACCTTTCCAAGCACCCAGTTCCCAGGGAATGACTTTCCCTGTTGAGGCAGTCTGGTTTACTGTGTCTCAAACAAGAGGTAAAGCCACGTCCACAGCCCAGAGCCTTTTCACTGTGGAGAGTACATTTGATGGCATTTAGTGCCCAAGGACCCTGGGGCCATTCGGGACTTCACAAGCTGTTTTTGCCACCTACTCCTTAAGACCAGCCCAGCAGCCTCTGCCCTCACTGGGGTTAAGAGATGGTGAGCACAGGACACAGCCCACGCTCTCCTCACCACAAGGGGTCAGTGCAAGACCACGCAGGCTAGAGAAGTTGATCAGTGATCCACTCCCTCTCCGGGACTCATTCCAGCCACACAGTATTTGAATGATTTGTTCTTGGGTGGAGCAGATGAAAAGGGAAAGAATGGGTTGGAAAAAATGAAACTATCTGTTGAATTCACAAGTTGCTACAGTCATGAGTTCAAACCATGTTTGACTATTTTTAGTGCAAAGACATCAGGTAATTTGAGGGTTTCAGAAAACAAGCACCATCTGGAAAACCAAATGATAAGTGAAGAAATACTATGCATTAGCAAAAGCTTTACTCTTTCATTTGCAAAAACGACTTTTTCCACCCCCCAGGAAGAGGAAGGCCTTCAGAAGTTAAAAGAAATGCAGTTTACTGACCAAGCCCCCCTCTGCAACAGAAAAAAAACCCTTCCCTCTTATCCGGGTTCAGAACTGGCAAACAACCTCAGTGTGGGCACTTCATAAATATTCATTGACGACGAAAATGTCGACAGTGCAAAGAAACCATTTTGTTATTTCAAGAACCCTTCTGAAATGCCAGTGATTGAAGCAGAGTCTTGATTATCCTTTGCAAATCTTGAACAAGAAAAGCCCAGTTCAGCTGGTCACATGGAACAAAAGAGAACAAGCACAGTGGATTAATCTCTCCTGGAGTCTGGGGTTGTGACTATTTTCAAAGAGCAGAGCAAACTGAAGCAGTGGGTAGGACTTTTAAATAACTCCTCCCCAAACATCCCAAGCAATTGGGATTCAGTGTCTCCACCCTGTAGGTAAAAAACCACCTCATTTTACTTGGCACTGGATACGCAGGCTGCGCCTATGAACAGAAATGGGTAAAGTTGGCGCAGGGGGTGGCAGTTCATTTTAGTCATCCTAAACCATCCCGATCATGATGTATCAGTCGAGCTGAGGGACATTCAGAGAGAACATGATGAAACCAATGCATTGGTATGTTGCTCGGTCAAGGTCTGCTTGTTTTGGCTGGGGTACACCTGGCCTTGGCCAGTGTAATCTTGATAAACAGAAATGTATACACCTCAGTAACCACTGCCCAGACAGCCTGTGTTGGTGAAGCTGGGGTCTGGCTGAATTGTACCAGGATGGCTTGGAGACCTTCCATCAGAGAGCTGGGCACTGTCTGCCCCTACACAGACCTCTTTCTGGGTTCTAAGAAGCACTCTCCATTTGTCAGTGGTTGGTTGACTCAGGCCAGAGCAGGGGTGCGGCAGCCACAGCTTGGGTGTGGGCCTGAGCTATCTTAGGCCTGGAACAGAACAGCTCTGTTTCCTTACACCAGCCTCCCATCCCCCACCACCATGCTGCCCCTCCCCCCACCACAAGTAGCCTCACATTTTTCTCAGCAACTGAGGGGTGGTGGGGTGAGTGCCTCCTTCTCCTCCCCAGTGGCTCCCCCAGTCCTCTGCGCTGGCTCTAATTTCACACACACACACACATATCCCTACATGAGGACAGCTAACAGCTGAAGCCCACATCAGGGCATCAAACCCCCAGTCAGCATGGTGATGCCTGAGCAGGCCGGAGACCCTGGGAAAACCACTTCACTTGCCACAGTTTTAGCCCTCTGACCTTGGCCTCACATACAGGCCTCTATTTCTAGTGCCGCCCCCCACCCCTGGCCCCAACGACCACCTCTGACCTTATCAAAATCCGCCCTTCCATTTGTCCCACAGATACTGCCTGAACGTGTATACGTGCAAGACAGACCCCTGCTGAGAGAGGTAGGCCCTCTTCCCTTCCAGGGAAGGAAAAGAGCATTAACTGAGTCCTTGCTTTGTGCCAGAAGCTTCAGATACATGATCTTTCTTCACCTGGCGCTCGTACCTCAGAGGAAGGCCTCATTATTACCGTAAGAGCCGGCACAGTGTAGAGGTCAAGAGCAGGGCTGGTGCTGCCTAACTGCCTGAGTTCAAAGTCCAGGTTTGCTATTCACTCTCTATGTGACCTTGGGCAGGTGATCTGACCTACGCCACCTCACCAGGAAAATGAGAATCAGGCTATTGTGAACATTAAATGAGTTAACTTATGTAAAAAGTACTAAGAGCAGCCCTATGGAAGTGTTAGTCACCATGATATAATATCAGCTACTATATGTTCAAGATGACAAAACAGGCCACACACTCATGTGTAAAGCCGAG
Organism: Mirounga angustirostris; assembly: GCF_029215605.1. Classification (NCBI taxonomy): domain Eukaryota; kingdom Metazoa; phylum Chordata; class Mammalia; order Carnivora; family Phocidae; genus Mirounga; species Mirounga angustirostris. The sequence goes on from NW_026991709.1 coordinate 105,298,243, forward strand.
ATTCTCGTGGGCCCCATACCAGTCCTCTCCCCTCATTACATGCTGCTTCGCTTTAACATTGTAAAGGGTCATCCCCTTCCAGGGAGAGTTCCATTTGGCCAGTGGCCAGAGCCTTAAAAGTGAGTGTGGGAGAGAAATTGGGAGAACAGGAGCCACCTGAGTCTTGTTTGGGCTCCTACAGTTGTGTCCCATGAGCTGAGGGTTACCAGTGACCAGCAGTGCTCCACTCCCCATCTCTGGGCAGGAAGGTCCTGACTGGTTGTGGTTCTGGAGGCGGCTGGCCCTGGCACCTGCTCCTTCCTCTCCTCAGAAGCAGGCTGAGACCCCGTGTTTCTAACTCTCCTCCTCAGCCCCATCTTCACCCCCCTAGAAAGGGGGTAGTTTTTCCTGAAGACATGGCAGATGTTCAATTTAAACCCACAACCCCACCTGCTCCAAAGCACATATTCTCTCCATTCCTATCTTGGTCAGTTGCCCCAGAGCTGCCCAGACATCTGTGCTCGTCAGACAAATGAGGCCACAGGGATTGACCGTCATGCCTTGGCCTCCATGCGCAGGGGAGGGAGGAGACAGGAAACCGGAACAAAGGCCAATGCTGGTGGCAGGCACATGCATGCGTAACTAAGTCATCTGATCACTCCATTTATAAATCCAGTCGATGGGAAAATCACATGCACTCACCTAACATGCTACAAGGGACTCCTCCCTTCAGCCCCAAAGCAGAAAAGTACACAGAGGTGTGTCGGGTCAGGCAAACTACAGTCTCCATGGTGCAGCATTTTCTGGAGCTTATTATGCCCTGAATTGATACTCTCCTTGTTAGCTTTGTGATCTTGGCTAAATATTTCTGAACCTCTCTGGACCTGGATTTACTGATATATAAAAACAGGGCAAATCACCCCTACTTCACAGGATTTTGCTAGGGTTAATTGCAGTGACATATGCAAAAATGCCAGGGGCTGGCACAAGGGAGATAGTTAGAAAATGTGAAATTTCCCAGATCGTGTAAGAAACGAGGTATAATCTCACTTAGTTCCACCCCAGAGACGGAGGATCTGGAAGAAGGCTTTCTGCACACTTGCTCGAACGTTCCCATCTCTAATGGGTAGAGAAGCAAGCCTCCATGTCACTTCACGGCACTGTGGGTGTCAAGAGGCCCTTCTCAGGAAATCCAGGCCTGGAACCAGCAGTGCCTGTGACGGGTTGCCCACGGCCTTCTTGGGTCCCCTGGGCCTCTGTGACGAGCTGTCCACCTGCTCCTCCACTGTCAGGCCCTCCAGGCTTGTCAGTGTTGTGCTTACCGGTTTCCTCAAAGCAGGATGGTATTTACCACCAGTGGACAAAACTCTTCTCAGTTGTGCAGTGAATCCCTAGATGCATACCATCCTGCCTGCTTAGGAGGAGGAGGAGAGAGAGGGCATGGGGTAGGAGGGGAGGACTCAGGGTGAAAGTTCCAGAAGTCCAGCCACCTTTCATCCCTGTCCGAATGCCAGGAAGCTGAGTCTGAAAGGAAACCCCTCAGAGGCCTGGCAAAAGGCCGGGAAGGGAATAAAGAGATATTGGAATGTTGAATGCTCTGAAGAAATCTGTCAGATGAGAAAGGAAAAGGAAAGTAGTTAACCAGGTCAAAGGGCATGAGTTTTCAGTCTACTATTCATCATGACAGGAGGATGACTATTGACCAGATGATTTCTTTCACGGGTACAGAGGGAAAATGCTTGTTACTTGTTTCGTGCAGTGGGTTCAAGGTGAGGGGTTTGAATACCTGGGTTCAAGCTGTTGCTCCCCTCTGACCCACACGTGACCCTGAGACCTCAAATTCCTCACCTGAAAATAAAAGCAGTTGCTACCTCAGGGCTGTGGTGAGCAGTCTGTGAGAACATATGCGAAGAGGCTTCTCATAAACAACGGAACACTGCGGTTATTGGTCACTCGTCATTTTTAATATGTAGGAACTCTAACTTCTCCCCATGCCAACTAGCGCTGTCTTGGTATCAGCAAAAAGAAAGACAGCGATTTATCAAGGCCTTTTATAATCTTTGGGGATTTAAAGGCTTTAAAGGCTGAAGAAGAAAAGCCAAGTACTTTGCTTTCTCACCTGTTCCTCCCTCCAATCCCCAGCATCTTGCGGGGGAATATGGGCCCTTTTGGGGAAAGGCCACTGTCAGGCCCCAGGCAGGCCCCCTGCAGGCTCAGAGCAGAGCCAGCCACTGGGGAGCAACTGGGGAGGGGGGGAGAGGGGGAGGGAGGACAGAGAGCCCACACATGCCTCCCTCCTCCCGTCTGGGGCTGCAGTATGCACATTTTTCTTCGTGGGCCACTTCCTCCATTAAAAGGGTATTTAATATTAAATTTTATGACTGACTTGATACAAAAATGGATATGATCCAGGCTGGGCTCATTATTGCATATTCATCATGATTAATTTTTCTTATGATTTTAATAGAAATTTACTTTACAAGAAATGCAGTCCGAGGAGGACTTTGGCCACTAGGGTGCAGCACGAGCTTGCTAGATGGTTATGGGGACTGGGGTGGAGGGGTGGCCTGGAAAACAGTGGGGAAAGACAGGACGACGACTCCCACCGCTGACTCACAAAGGGCTTTTGCTTCTCACAGCGTCTCGTCCGAGAGTGTTGTGTTAGCTCCTCACATCAGCCCCAGGAAGCAGCTGGGTGGGGCGGGAGTTACTGCCCCACTTGGGACAGAGAAGGGAGGCTCACCCCAGGAGGCCCAGTGTGGCACTGGGTCACACGGTGGCAGAGGCGGGCCCAACCAGAATTTCCTGGCTCCTCCTGCCATGCTTCACTCTCAGAGCCTCAGCCGGGCTGGGTACTGAGCAGACAAGGGTAGGACTAGGAGGCCAAACTACACTTCATGCTGGTGGCTCAACTCCGCCAAGCCTCCCCTGCCTAGCCCCCCCCCACCCCCAACTCTCTGGGAAGCAGCAACCCTCCTTCTGAATCCAGGCAGAGGGGACCCTACGTTCCAGACCCAGGCCCTACCCCCAGCCTCCCTCGGGGCCAAAGAGAGCCTTTGTTCACCCCCCCCGCCCCCTCCCGCCCGACCACTGGCCAGCCCAGAGCGAGCCTTGTAGGTGGGAGAGACGTTCATTCCGCTCCCTGAAGGGCCAGCAACATCTGAAGCATACAAAAGGCATTCACTGTGCAAAGGCTAAAAGAAGAAATAAGCTCTATAGGGGCGCTGAGTGCCTGGCAAAGGCACAGAGTGAAGGAGGAAAGACCAAAAACAAAAGCAAATAGAGCCCGGGCAGGAGATGGTGGGATCTCGGAGGCTGCTTTTCTACCTCCCAGGGGGAACCCCCAGCATGCGGCCCGGTAGAGTGTGCAGCAAGGCTGGAACAATAGGCCTTTCTCCTCCAGCAGCAGGAAGAGAGCCGGGCTCACACAGGCCAACTCTGTGCTGGGGTCTGGCCTGAAGGGGAAGCTAGTTTACGACTCCGATAATTCATATCCAGTTTCCTTCTTTCGAGGTGAGGGTGGTGCCTAAGCCCATGTGATAATAAAAGGTAGATTTCCTTGTTGGACGAGCAGAAAAGGATTGCTCACTTTTCCAGGGGAAACACGAGAACCCAACTGAAATGGATGTGGCAAAAGCCAACATCCTAGGGTGGTTTGTTGAGTTCCAGAGAGCACCTCTGTGGGTTCAAAGGAGCCAAGAGGGTTCTGGGAATCAGGAGTCCTTGGCAAAGTGTGGCCAGGGCTGAGGCAAGGGGACATGGCATTACATAGAGGCCCTGGAGAGTGAGATTGGAATTCCCTCTGCTGCTGGCTTTGAAGACGGGGAAGGGGTTTCAATCCAAGGAGGGTAGCAGCCTTGAGAAGCTAGACAAGAGAACAGATTCTTCCCTAGAGCATCCAGAAGGAACACAGCCCTGCCTCCACCTTGACTTTAATCCAATAAAACCCATTCCTGACCTCCAGAACCGTGAGAGAAGAAATTTGTGTCATTTTTAAGCCACGAGGTTTCTGGTAATTTGTTAGCGTGGCAATAAGTAACTAATACACGTCTTCCCACCTTTCCATCCCACTGATATTTCGTTTGCAGCTTTAAAGAATAGGCTTGAAAACTAATTTGCCACCCCTTGATTTCTACTCAGTGAGATATAAAAATAAATGATTTGGAAAATTACAGTAAAAATACCATGTCCCTTTCATTCAATAATGAAAGCTGTAGATACTTGATCAAGTTGGACTCAGTTGGACACAAAAAAATAAACAATTTAGTATTTCTCTCATCGCCATCCTTTTAGGTCCCTCTGTTGAATTATTCTTCCATGTTCCTGGGTGAAATGCTGGGCATATCCTCAAGCTTTCCCGGTCACTTTGAGGTATTAATAAGCATCTCATTTTTAGGTACAGAAAGCCCAGGCTAGTCTCACATCCAAGCTTTAGTCTCTGATCTAAGATACAGCTTTTTCCCCGCCCTAGTTGGGGCCTGAGAAAGAGTCTGAAGCCTGCGGAAGTGCAGAGGGTGTGTTGGGGAGAAAGAAGGTTAGCTTCCTGACCAGTTTCCCACTGGGTTCTCCCATTCCTCCACCGCTCACGTTGCTGGCTTCGGCCCCTTCCTGGTGGGGAGGTAAGGGGCAAGAGGACTGTCCTGGCTTGGAGTGTGGCAGGTATTCCTCAGGGAGTATTCTGGACATGTCCAACCTCACAGTCCCCTGAGGAAACATCCCAATCGCTGGCTGCCTCCGAACAGCCCCTCCCTCAGTGCCCACCAACAGCACACTCCAGAAAGAACCCAGCTCTGTTAGGAACCCCTCACCCCTCCGTCTTGTGGGGTGGGGTCTCTTTCATGATGACACCTTCCACAGTCTCCACTGGACCCATGTGAATGCGCCTCTTTGCTTTGCCCAGCACTGGGGTTGCATGTCATCCTCACACAGCCCTTCCTTTCTACTCTCCTGTCCCAGGCAGCTCCAGCCAGAGCCTCGTGCTTAGGTTTTCCAGGTAAGCTGCAGTTTCAGGAACTGTCCTAGGCAGTTGGGCAGTGGGAAGTAACAGGAGCCATCAGTATGTAGAGGTAGGTGGGGATTAATTATTCCTTCACAATTTTGTCACTAGCTAATCATGAAAGCTCTTGTTTTTGCACAAAAGATTCATTTAAGGGAAACGTCATGATATTGCGGAGGCAAGATTCAAATAAACTATAAGGTTAGCATTAGACAACCAGATTCCTTCAAACCAATTGCTGGTTACAGGACATTAGACATCAAGCTTCTGGTGCCTTTAAAAGCACAGGTCATAGGCCCCCCAGACCTACGCTCAGTCCATGCAAGTGTGAGGAGGATCTTAAATATTTGGCTAATCCACCTAACTTGAATAATATTAATTTCACTAAATAAAACCTATTTTAAGCATTCATTATGCTAATTAGCAAAGCCTCTGGCATTGCTCAAAGATAAGGTAACTATGTAATCTGTGGTAGCTGCCCCTGGAGTGTGGGTAAGGCTAGAGCTTAACAAACACACATGGTATCACCCCGCCTGTGCTGAAGCAGCGATTGGGATGTTTCGTCAGGGGACTGTGAGGTTGGACGTGTCCAGAACGCTCCCCGAGGAATATCTGCCACACTCCGATTACATTACAGACATCATAAGGGCCAGGCTCCAGTCTGTTTCCCTAAACTCCTGATGACACAGGTCAAGGCCTCCTAAGAAGCCTCTCCCCACATTCTGTCTCAGTACTGTGACGGCATGGGGCTGGGCAGTTTCCACAGCTCTGCTTGATCAGCCAGGAGGCAAGATGTCGGTTTCCCTCTTGGGAGACACCCCACCTTCCCCCAGTGGTTCTCTCAAAGCCCCTCCCTGCACTTGGCTCATGGTGGAGATTCATGTTCTCAGCACACCCATGACTCTCCTCAAAGAAGTCCCACTGCTCTCCTCCCCATCAACTTCCTCCTCTTCTCTCCACACCCCTGTATAGATGATAGGCTCAGGGTCACTGGGCTGGGTTTTATAGGTCACTACTTAGCAAATTTTGTGTGAGGGTCTAGCTCCCCTCCAGGGAATATGTAAGGGCCACATAATTCCCCTGTTTTTAGCTCTGAGGGATGAGCTAAAATTCTATAGTCACAGAACAGCCTCCTGCCCGCCCCCCACCGCCCCTTAACGTCCTGCTACAGGGCAATGGGATTTGTCTTGTTTCCCTTTTTACTTTGATTGCCAAGACTGAGTTTTATACCTGCTCGCAGTAGCTTCTCCTCAGCCTAGATTTCAAAACCCCCACGGCGGGGGAGGGGGGGTCCAGCTCTCCCTCTGCCTCCCTCCCTCTTCCTCCCTGCTAACTCACTCACAGCTTCTCCCTTCTGTTTTCTTCCCTGTGTCGCTCTCTGCTGCTCTTCTTTTGCCCTTGCTTTAACGGCTCTGGTGTTTGCTCACTTGCTTAAAGCTGAGGCAAAGTTATCTAGAAGTAAATAATTTTTTAAAAGTTATAAAGTTTTACTGTAAGTTTCTCAGCAGATGGTTACATGAAGGCATGGGAAAAACATGAATATTCTTCCCTGTGAGAAGTCACAACACCAAACACACAGACAACATTTGTTTTGCTAGCGGCTGGACAGCATTTCTCTTTAATCGGATGATGAAAGATCAATCGTATGACATCAGAGAAACATCTTCTGATCACAAGTTCCACAGAATTTGGAGAAGCAACGAAGGCGAACGTTTAACACAAACATGTTTTATTTTCAGAAGAAACTAATGATGGCTAAAGGAGTAGGAACAAGACACACGTGAAGGAGAGTTTGAGCGCTCTGAAGAGTTGCTCTCTATAGAAAAAATGGGAAGTGGATATAATCTGGGAGCGATGGGTATAATGTGCCTACTTCATACGCCTGCTGGGAAGGCTAAAAAAATTTTTGCCAAGTACTGCGCCTGACACTTAGCTGAGTTGCAAGAAATGTTCTTCCCTTTCCCTTCTCCATCAGCCTGTCCTCTAAGGGTCCTAAGAACCGAAAAGAGTTTTTTTTCCCAATCGCTCCTTGAGTGACTTTGCAAATACGACTTTCCTCAGACTGACTGAACAAATAAATTTGGGGGGAAGTGAGAAGTTTTCCTGCTGGATGGAAGGAAGCACAGATGTCAGGCTTTGTTGAACAATGAGTTGCGCACTCACAGCACTTGAAATTGAGGAAATCTGTGCTGCTAGTTGAGGGGAAGTCAGGAATGATTCACAAGCTGTGAGTCCCAGCATATCCCAGCGCAGCTGCACTGTACCAAGGGTCGGGGTGCTGGGTGGGGCACCCACAGCTGCAAGGTGTGCTTCGAGTCAGTTGTTACCAATAAAGAAAGTACTGAAGCTCGTGACTCACTCAAACAGTAACACATTCAACTAGATAGGCTTTCTTGCGGGGAGGGCGGGAGCAGAGCGTAGCTCACTGGGATGGTACACAATTCTGGGTGGGCCTTTGGGAGCCTTGCAAGTGAATGTCACCCAAACGGATGCCAAAACTAAAAATGATTGCATATGCCATTTAAGGCAGATCGAAAGAACATTTTGAGGCAATCTAGAATAACTAATTTTTATAGCCTCTCACTTCTGAGAAGTTTTGAGGGGAATCATTAAAGAAGATGGTAGGTACCTCAAAGATGAGATGAATAAATCAGAGAAAGAAAACTCTGGTGGTGGCTGGGGAAAAATAAGGGATACAGAATGGGAACTAATCCAGAAAGCCTATGCTAGGAGATTCTTGAAACTGAGCGGAAAAGCTCGGAAGCTCTGAGACTCCTGGTCGTGAAAGCAAAAAGTACTGTACAAGGCATTTCGTGGCCTTCATTAATTGATAAAAGAAAGCATAGCCCAGGGGCGCCTGGGTGGCTCAGTCGGTTAAGCGACTGCCTTCAGCTCAGGTCATGATCCTGGAGACCCGGGATCGAGCCCCGCATCGGGCTCCCTGCTCGGTGGGGAGCCTGCCTCTCCCTCTCCCTCTGCCTGCCTCTCTGCCTACCTGTTCTATCTCTCTGTCAAATAAATAAATAAAAATATTAAAAAAAAAAAAAAAAGAAAGCATAGCCCAACTTTATCCTAGTACTGAAGTCCAAGTGAAAATTAGTGGCAAGCGTTTCTTATATTAGACAACATCATGTCTATGGCAATTTTACAGAGATTTTCAAGTTGTTCTTCACCCGAACATTTCTTCAAATGACGCTGGATTAAAGTTTAGGGGCCTAATGTTAAATTATCTGAGAAAACATCTCTACTGAGCACCAGAGTGATCTAATCAGGAAGAGAGCCTTGACTCCAGAGAAGGAAAAGTTTAGAAAATTGCAAAGGACCTTACATATTACCATGCTGACTGTTTGGGCACCATCTAACCCCATTTTATTATTTTTTTTAAGTAGGTTCCACGCCCAGTGTGGGGCTTGGACTCACGACCCTGAGGTGGAGAACTGAACTGAGACCAGGAGTCCAACACTTAAAGGACTGAGCTACCCAGGCACTCCTTTAACCCCCTTTTAAATGCAAATATAAACATCCTTTGAGAGCACCATTTAATAGCTCCTCAGTAAGAGTCTATTGAACAGTGAGCAATCTGATGTGTACGTAAGATACGTGAAATGCAGTCTGTGGAAGGAAAAGAGAAGTACACTTTTGTGCTTCTATTTGGACAAAAGGTGTTGAGGTGAAAGGAATTTGTGCAAATTCCAAATAGATTTTCAAATCCAGAGAAAGAAAACCTCAGTTATGGACTAAGTTGTGTTTCAAACAAAAGCTGGAATAGCTTGCTTTCATTTCTGGAGTTACCGATAGCAAAAAGGGGACCACTTTTTATTTTAAAAGAATCTGGGTGAGACAGAGCTAAAAACAATAGAATTACTATAGTCTTCCTAAATTTATTATTATCATTATTATTAAATATCTTCCTAAATTTATTATCATTATTATTAAATATATTAGCTTCTTTTTTTAAAAAAATGTTAAAATTTGGGGCGCATGGGTGGCTCAGATGGTTAAGCGTCTGCCTTCAGCTCAGGTCATGATTCCAGGGTCCTGGGATCGAGCCCCACATCTGGCTCCCTGCTCAGCAGGGAGTCTGCTTCTCCCTCGTCCTCTGCCTCTGCCTCTCCTCACTGCTCCTGCTCTCTCTCTCTCTGTCTCAAATGAATAAATAAAAAAATTATTCAAAAAAAACGTTAAAATTTAAATTCAATTAACATATAATGTAGTATTAGTTTCAGAGATAGAGGTCAGTGATTCATCAGTCTTATATAATACCCAGAATATATTAGCTTCTTAAGGGTAAAGAGGGCTCTGGAATAGTCAAATCTTACTAGTCCCTGAATTGTGGCCCAGGACACCATTCGTTGTGGAACTCGGCCTCAGGACGCTTAAGGAACCTTCAGAGTTGAGGGCAGGGCCCAGGGGTTCAGCCCAAGTGGCCAGCATCCCCTGGTGCGTCCAGGGTCACCTCCCATCTGGAATGCGAAGCTTTCCACGCCGGCCACAAGCCTGCAGCCTGCCGCCTGCAGCCCCCTGACGCTGCTCGGGTTGCTGAGCAAACACTGGCTGTTTGCGAAAAGTACAAGGTGCAATTTTGTCAGACAGGGCAAACCAAACACCCAAGCACAGGCACAGACACACGAGCCCACGAGCCTCGGCGAGGCTGCGGGCGGGAAAGCTCGTCCGCCGGGGTCCAAGGCCGGAGGCAAGTCCGCAGGGCCCCGGGTGGAGGGAGGGCCGCGGCCGGCGGGCCCAGAGCCCCGTCCTCCCCCGTGCTGTGCGCCAGCCTCCAGCTGGGGCTTCGCGGAGAGACGCAGTCACAAGCGGCCTGTGCGCGACTGGGGCCACAGGCTGCCAAGCACCCCTGAACTCGGTTCCGGGTCGCCGCTTCCCGGAAGCGCAGTGGGTCCCTACCTTGAGCCTGCAGGTGCGGTGACCCCGAACGCACCGAGCCCCAGCGGGCACTGCAGGGCCTCGTGCAGCCCTCCTGCCGAGGGCTAGTCACTGAATTGTGGCCCAGGACTCCCTTCCTTGCGGAACTTGGCCGAAGGACGCTTAAGGAACCTTCAGAGTTGAGGGCAGGGCCGGCAGCAGCAGGAGGCGCACGGGCCCTGGGCCGCACTGCCGCCGCGCGCCGGGGGCTCATTTCCCGCTTCCGCGCGGTGGGGCGACGGCGCCGAGCACCTGCCGCGGCCGCGCGTGGGAGGGTCCCGCGAACCGCGAACCGCGAACCGCGAACCACGGAATGTGAAAGGCCCTTAACTCACCAACTTCAGCCGCGTGAATCGCATCTCCTTCCCTGTGCCTTTCTAGATTAGAGGAGAGTTGGTTTTGGCTTTTGGGTTTTCTTAGCTTCTCTTCTCTTACACTGACTCTGTAAATTTACCTTTGTTTCCCACACCTAAAAGAATCACGTGACCTGCGGTTTCATGTTTCTACTCTGCTGTTTTTAAGTCCTATGCCTATACAGTCCTGGAAGCCTATGGCCATGTATAAAATTTTTCTGGACAGGGCCTGCTTCAGAACCACTTTTCTATTTTAGTCTTCAAACATTGAGAATTGAGTTAATGGTGAAAACGATTTCGGGTATTTTAACCTTGGCACAATAGCATTTTTCCTCTTTTTTTAATGTACAGAAGCAAGTGCATAGTGACATAACTATGCAATTTTACTAATAGATTAACTTTATGTAATTTTGTACCTACATTTTTCATTCAATATAAGTGTTAATATTTTTCCACATCTCTTAAAAGTCTGTATGTAAATATTATTCATAATGGCCATTTCTCCAGTTAGTAGGCTATATCATAATTTACTAAATCATTTCCCTATTGTTAGATATATGAGTGGTTTCCAGTTTTCCACTGTAATAAATAATACTACAATGAACATCTTTCTTCATAAAGTTTTTTCTGCTTTCTATTTACCTCCTTAGAGTAGATTTCTATAAGACGGATTTTGGGTTAGAGGCTATGAACATTTTCAAAAGACTTTGATGCAGTGGTATAGAGGGGTAGCACTAAAATAGTTTTGAGCAATAGGAATTTCACCAAATAACTATGATTGATACTTGAAAAGAATACAGAAAGAGAGAAGGATGGCATGTGCAATCTTCTTGAGCTTTAGGAACTTGTTCATAAATATATGAAATAATTCTGTGCTTTAGAGAGTCTTATTCCTGGGTGTTTAACCAGCTTCACTCTTTTTTTTTTTTTTTAAGATTTTATTTATTTTTTAGAGAGCGAGCGAGAGAGAAACAGCATGAGAAGGGAGAGGGTCAGAGGGAGAAGCAGGCTCCCCGCTGAGCCGGGAGCCCGATGCCGGGCTCGATCCCAGGACCCCGGGATCATGACCTGAGCCGAAGGCAGACGCTTAACCATCTGAGCCACCCAGGCGCCCAAACCAGCTTCACTCTTAAGTAGGAAGTTGAGAGAGTATCGGCGGTGTGGTAAGATAACTGATTACTCCAAGTACAAACTGGGGCTTCTCAAGCAGCAACTGTCCCCATACCACTGTCATCACAGGTCTGGTGGCTACAGAAGTAGAAAGGATCTTAGAGATGTCTGTCTACATTCCTCATTTTACAGTTGAAGAAACTGAAGCACAGCACACCTAGTATAGTGGTTCTGAACCCTGGTTTCATGTTATAATCATATAGGGAGGTTTTTAAAACTCCAAATACTACCCCCAGCTATTCTGATGTCATTGGTCTGAGGTGGAACCCAGGCGTCAGTATTATATAAAAACTCCTTCGGTAATATTAATATAACCTAGGATTGAGAGGCTCGGGTAGAGCAGGAAAAGAATGGGCTTTAGAGTCACTAACATCTGGGTCAAATCCCAGCTTTGCCATTTTATTATCTGTGTGATTTTGAACAGATTAATGATCTCTCTCCTCCTCAGAGTCCTTATTTATAAATCATAAGATTACATGAGGACCACGTGAAATAACATATGTAATGTGTATTTCAAGGTTCCTGGCACATGAATGGCATCCAAAAATATCCTTTAGTATATACCTAAGATCCCATAGCTAGTTAATGGCAAAACTAGAAGGCCAGTTAGAACCAAGCTGTGCACCCAGTAAGGCACTTAATGAATGCTTGAATGATGTTCCTTTGATAGGATAATCTTTGAACATCAATATGCATGTTACTGAGACTTCCAAACTCTGTGTTGAGTTGATATTAGAACAAGGTCTTACCTCACAGAGAGAGAGATCTTATTTACTAGGTATTAATTTACATTCTACCTTTAGTTCTTCAGCTAAAAAAGGAATCTATTTTTATTCTGATAAAACAATTGATTATGATTGAACTGCTAGAAAAGAATTCATATTTTTATAATTACATAGATGTATGAGAATGTTTATGTAACTCATGTTTTAAGCTAAGGATAGATCAGTTAAAATGTCCTTCTAAAAAAATTGACATGAATATTATAAGACCCCTCAAGCAATGAGCAAATACTATTTCATCTTTCACTGACTTTAGCCTAAAGGTCTTTAGCATATTTTCTATCATATTTTTTATAATAGATAGATAAATACAGCTGAATTTAGTTTCAAAAGACCTAGGATTGAGGCCTGGTTCTGTCATTCACTGTGTGTAAACCTTAGATGATCATTTTTCTTTGCCCTTTTGCCTTCACATGAGTAAAATGAATGCCATCATGGCATGATCTGTCTTTAGCACAAAGTGAGACTTGTGATGCTGACCCGGTCGGACATAGTTATTAAATATTTATTAAGCACCTGCTGTGTGCCCTATTCTATGGTAGGAGGCCCTATGGGAATTACAAAGCTCTTGGCTTTCTGGAGGGCAACTTGGAGCCTAGCTAGAAGAGAAAAATCCCACATATGAGGAATAGCTAAGGACCAATTTCCACCTAAGAGCTATGGTAAGTCTAGCCCAAGTGAGTCATGCGAGAAATAAATGGGAACATTTAAGAGATGACAGTCATGGAGAAATGAGAGGGAGTTGAAATTCAATTTCTGTCTCTTAGCTCTTTATTTCTCTTCAGTCTCTTGCACAAAGTCATGGATAGCAATAACCTGAAACAAAACTGTTTCAAGTTGATGGAACCAGACATTTTCCTAATAGCACATTCCAGCCCTTTGTCTATGTTCTTCACCCCCATTACTTTGCCTGGTTTTCTGCAGACTTTGCAAGCCCTAGGGTTGCCCCCACCCCTGTTTAGACCTTGTGTGCCTCATACAGCTTTCAACAGAGCCCATACCGTGTAGTGGATTCACAAAGGGGACACAGTCTGCAAATAGCCGTGTAGGAAGTGTGGCAGCAGGAATGTTTGAGCTGTGCCATCTCACAGATGGCCGCTGGGAGAGCAAGTACTTGCTGTGAGTCACAACCCTTGGCATGGGTGAGCAGCTGATGAGATGGGTGGGCATTTTTGTCTGACCCCATTCTCAGCTATGTTCTGAGTACTTCAATTACCCATTTGTAACATTCTCTTCCAGCAGCTGGGAAAAAAAAAAATAATAATAATAGTGGCAGCCCATATATTGAACCTCAAAAGTAAAGCTGTCTGGATTATGAAGATGGAAGAGGAAGTTTGAGAGACTCATAATGAAAGGGTTTAACAAGAGCTGCCTGTGAAAGTGTTGATTCGCAAACTCTTGGAGCATTGGAAATGATTTCCTTAACAACAGAAGGAAAATTGACCAGGGCCATGAGTGTTTCATTCACTTTTTAGATGAGTACTGCGGCATTGCCAAGAGAAAGCGAACGTCTGCTCTCGCCAGAGTTTTAGCCCCCCGCACAGCCACCGACTCCCTGTGTGTCCTTGCACAAATTATTTCATCTCTCTGGGTCTCAGTTTATCCATCTGTAAAATGACGGGTTGATCTAAGTAAATTGTGAGGTCCTTTTTGACGGGAACATCCTGATTCTATGTGAGCCATCTTGAGGCTTGCTAAATTATGCATTGCCTAGAGAGATCTAACTGTGTAAGAGCCGAAGGAAGCATATTCATTGACTTTCTAAGTGGGGCTCAGGCACCTGCATGCTGCTGTGCAGGGGAAGGATGACGAGTCTCCGCCTCAGGGAAAAGAGAGCTATTTTGAGGCAGGGCTGATTAGAGATAAGGTGTCTCCTTTCGTCACCATGCTCTGGCCCTGACTCACCCGAAGTTCTTGGGCTTAAAGCTTAACCCTTGATGTATGGATGTAAGCTAATTCCTCTGCTCGCCTATGAAAATGGCGCCCAGTAACTTGCCTCCCGAGCCCCAGCTTTATCAGCGTCCGTTAGGAACATTCTTTGACCTCTCCGTGCTTAAGGAGCTTCCCTGAAGTGCAGCCCTTGCTTGTAACCTCTCTCCTTGACATCTCTTGTTTGCTCTTTCCTGTTATTCCCAGAGTCTTCTGGGTTATATAAAGGGGAACGTCTCGGTAATCCTCTTAACAGCAAAGAAATCCGGCCACCCCTGTTAGGTAGGGGGGTTGGAAGTGTCACAAGATTCTTGAAAAAAGCACTGGACAAAGCTGCAGAAATACTTTGCATGGAAAAGCCCAGAACATGAATGGCACAAAAGACCACTAGAGTTATACTGCTTTGCGTGCCAACAAAAGTAAACTATAAGGTACAGTTATGCTAACACTTTAAAAATTTAAAAAAATCAGAACATGTTTTTAAAAAAGATATAATGTTACAAAATGTTTTAATTTCTTTCCCTTTCTTTTTTTCATTTATTTCCACTCTTCGATTGATTTGTTTATTTTTTGGCTTGGGAATGTTGAAAGCACCCTTGTGACACTTGACATGATAGGACCGTGGGGCCATAGCTTGGACTGCGCTGATTTTATTCAGTCACTTTCTTCCTAACAAGATGGATGCAGATGGAATTGTTAAAAACTGACTCATATTTCAAAGAAGCTGGAGAGAGTTCACTTTAAAAAAATACGCACCAAAGCCCTTTCTAATGAGAATAATCACCCCTCTGTTTGCTTTGAAAATTAAGGTTTTTGAATTTTAAGGTTCTTGAAGTAAGGGACACAACCCAGTGTGGGAAACACTGCTCTTGAGAGAGAACTATGGAGTCAAAATGACCCAAGACCATGGGACAGTTTTACTCACTTCTTTGAAGTTCTCTTTCTTTACCTTGGAAGATAAGATTGCCCATATGTGTCAAATTCCCAGCCACAGAGCTGGGTGCTGTAACAAAAAGGGGCTCATAGTTCCACCTTAGGCTCTGTCCCCTACCTGCCAGCTGTGTGACCTCAAAAAAGTCACTTCTCAGCGTTCTCATCAATAACACGAGAATTTGGTACAAAGTGACCTCTAAGTCCCTCTCAATTATGATATTTCAGGATTTAGACAATTTATTGTTTGGAAACAGCTACAAAAGAGAAAAGAAGAACTTGGTAGTATCCATTTCAATTCAAGGTAAGAAGCAGTTGGAGGCACCTGCGCTATCTTGGTGCTGTGTTAGGTCTTGGGCAGGATAGGATATAGCGGTCAAGCATCCCTTCACTCAACAAACACTCAGGAGCACCTACAATGTGCAGGACCCTGTGCTGTGGGCTCAGGATACAGATACGAATAAAACCCAGCACCTGTAGGGAGTTTACACAGGAGATAGGCACATGAAAATTTTTAAATTCTTTTAGAAAGTTAATTATTTATGGGGCGCCTGGGTGGCTCAGTCGTTAAGCGTCTGCCTTTGGCTCAGGTCATGATCCCAGGGTCCTGGGATCGAGTCCCACATCCGGCTCCCTGCTTGGCGGGAAGCCTGCTTCTCCCTCTCCCACTTCCCCTGCTTGTGTTCCTGCTCTCGCTATGTCTCTCCCTGTCAAAAAAATAAATAAAATCTTTAAAAAAAAAAAGTTAATTATTTATGTATTTAGTCCATTAGACTCTCAGATTCTTCATTGCCAAGTAATATACCAAAGAGACATTTTTCATCATACTGCTCAGCTTTTACCTCATGTCTCAGAGTCACTGGGTTGAGGTGAAGCCAGGGCTCCCTATTGATTGTTTTAAAAATTTTATCATGAAAATTTCAAATACGAAGAGAGAGAGAATACAAAGAACCCTTATGTAATCATTACTCAGCTTCAATAATTATCAATTCATGACCAACCTTGTTTAATCTGTAACTTCCCTTAACTCCAAATGATTCTGAAGCAAACCCAAAACATCATCATTTCATCTGTAAATGTTCAAGAATATATTACTAAAAAAAGAATGCTTCTTTTTTTAGTTTATTTTTTTAAAGATTTATTTATTTACTTCAGATAGGGAGGGGCAGAGGGAAAGGGAGAGAGAGAATCTCAAGCAGACTACCCGCTGAGTGGAGCCCCATGTGGGGCTCAACATGATGCTTGATCCCACCACCCCAAGATCATGACCTGAGCCGAAATCAAGCGTCGACGTTTAAACCGACTGAGCCATCCGGGTGCCCTGCTGCTGCAGCTTCTTTTTTGTTGTTTGGACATACTATCATGCTTACAATGGTCTGTTTCTTGATCTGCAGGCTGGCGATACAGATAGATAATTCCCCTTTTTAAAACATTCATCGGTTGTGTACCTATGATTTTTTTCAGTGCAGACATTATACTGCAATAAAAAGATAAAGCAAAACATAACCACAATAGCACTACTGTGCACATGAAGGGAGTGAGCATGGCCTCAGGGGGCACAGCCTCTGGGAAAGCTCTCAGTAGACGCGTGGAAGAGAGGAGAAGGTCATCAGGGTTAGCTCGGGGCCCTAAGTACAGGGTGGAGATGATGAAGGATTTTCCCTGTCTGCCCACAGCAGGGCTCACCCAGGTGCTTAGCATTCTCAGAGCGGCTCCACAGTGGGACCACGCAGGGCCGGGGCCGGGCCACGTGGGTGGCTCGAGCGAGGCCTGCCCTGGCCCATGGCCTGTGCACGCATGTGGCTATCTTGCATAATAAAGAAGAGGCAAGAAACTCTTTTTTTCTCACTGACTTATTTTCCTTCAGATGCGCCCGTAAGCGCTATAACTTTTGTCTGGGATCTTTGGAAAGTCTTCCTTCTTATTCCCCACCCTCAGACTCTCTCTGTGTGTTTTAAAACAGTCAAGCATTTTGCACCTCCCCTGCCATCACCCATAGCACGCCACCCTTGGATTTTTCAGCTGCTAGGCCTGCCCACACTGTGGAGGCAGCTCCCTAAGCTTCCTTTCTTCCCCGCTCTCTGGCGATTCCTAATGGCCAGCACCTCTGCGGCTGACCCTCTGGTATCAGAAACCTCAAGAAGGCTACTGTCAGGGCCAAAACTGCGCCCACCTCCAGGATGGCTGGGAGAGCAAAAGGGGATGATGCAGGCAATGCACTTGCCATGTCAGTAAGCCTCAGTAAGTTTGAGCTTTTGGTAGTAGTTGTTTTTATTTTTTTCAAGTTTCTATTGTAGGAAATTGTATTTATTTATTTATTTATTTATTTGAGAAAGAGAGCATGAGTGAGAGGCAGAGAGCGAAGCAGACTCCCCGCAGAGCAGGGAGCCCAACGCGGGGCTCCATCCCAGGACCTTGAGATCATGACCTGAGCCGAAGGCAGACACTTAATGACTGAGCCACCCAGGCGCCCCTGGTTTTTTTTTTTTTTTTTTTGAATAGGTAATATTGACATGACTCAAATTCAGAAAGTACAAAGGGCTAAAAGAGAAAAGTCCCTCCCTCCCTCCTCACCTTTGCCCCACCATGTGGTAGATGAAAACTAATGTCCATTATACTTTAAGACATGGAGCCTATTTCTCTTCCTTGAATTTGGGCTTGGTTGTGTGAAGTACTTTGGCCAAAGAGACTCTAGCAAACATCACGCAAGTAAAGGCTTAAAAGTGTTAGTGCACTGGGTTTGCTCTCTTTCTTCTGGGGGCTCTGACATCACCATGTGAAGAAACCCCAGACAACCCACAGAACTGTGAGCTGGATAGAATGGGTGTTTTCAGCTACTAAGTTTGAGCTGGATTGGTATACACCACGGGTCAACTGATACCTTCCCAGCTCCCACACCCACCTGGGGACACTGCTTCCCAGGGGAATACGATATTACCAGCTTGTGAATCTTTCCAAAGACACCTCTGTATAAATACATATTCTCCTCCCTCCCCCACTTCCCCTTTTTTAAACACGCAGCTCTTAACCCAGTTGTACTTGTTTGGCATAATATATTTTGGAGAGCATTCCCTCCCAGTGCACGAGGAGCTTTATAGCGTGCCATCATAGACGCAGATCATAAATTATTTAATCAGGCCTTTATTGATAGCATTTAGATTGTTTCCAGACCTTCTGCGATTTGCAGCAACACTTGCAATGAACGACGTCACACTCCATCACCCGCACACCCGTGAGCATTTCTGCAGGGTGAGTTCCTGGCTGCGCCTTGCACCATGTAAGTGCAACAGGGCCGCACATGGAATATAACCTGTGGGGAAGGAAACGCTTTCTGCTCCTCGGGCTCCCCTTTTCTCTCGGGCGCAGTTGTCCAGCTGCATATTTCCAGTGTCCCTACTTGTCTCTTTCGCCCGAACGAGGACAAAGCTGCCAGTTCCGGCTCAGCCCGCCCTCTACCGCCCAGGGATGAGGCCGGGCAAGGACTGGTGCTCCAGTGGTGAGGGGGTTTCTGACCCCTGCCTCCCTTCCCAGCCCTAGAATTTGCAAACACTGATGTGTGCAGCTTCTGGGAACTGCATAACTATGATTCTGGGGACAGTTCAGATCAGTTATCATTTACTGACAGACACTAACAAGTCCAATAAAGGCAAGGGTCTCCACGCAAACAAACAAGGGGCTGGAGCCGAGGGACAAAGGAGCCTGTATGTACTGAATTCTAATTAAATGTCCCGCTCCCCACTTCGCCCCAGGCCATTAACTCCGAGGAGCACTCAGGCTCACGAACCTCAACAGAGCTGCGGTCCCCGTGAAGTGTCCTTGGCGACTGTGGAACAGGAGTTGGCACAGCACCTGGTACCGTGCCTGGGGACTCGGGAGCAAAGGGCCCACGCCCACTCCCTGGGTCCGGGCCAGCTCCCTCACTTCCCTTTCTGCCAGCCCAAGGCCGGCTTCTGCAATGACAGGGTGGAGCTGGCTCTCCCTGCTCCCTCGGAGGAAGCACATTCTGGAGGAGACTGGATCCCCATGGTGACCTGCTGCCCTTTGCTGGTGTCCCCGTGTGGGCCTGAACCGGGGACTTGCTGTCTCTCTCAGTCGCCCTCCTCCCTTCTCTCCTGTTTGGCAGAGTTCAGCATCGGCTCTGTTCCTTGTCAACACTTACATAAACCTTCCCTTTCCTGCCGGAGTCTGGGCCCCAGGGCCGTGCTCGCAGACCTTTGTGGCTGCTCCCGGGATGGCACGTGACCGCCTCCCTCAGTCTCCGAGGTGCCCGGCCCTCCTCTTCCCCGGGTGTGAAGAGAATCCTGGGCTCGGAGCTCCCCGAGCAGGGAGACAATTCTGTCTACACCTGATAAGACTGACGCCGAGGTGAGGTCAGAGCCTGGTGAGGAGCCAGCCAGGCCTGCCACAGATAACCTGAGGATGCTCTGGATCCTCGGTGGCTCTCAGGAAGGACAGTAGCTGCACCGAGCAAAAAAGCAAACTCTGAGCAAGGACCAAGGCATGGAAACAAAGCCCCTGAGGAGGACCTGTGATGTGGCCTTGGGGGGGTCTCAGCCGGGGGTCTCCTAAGGGCCTTCATCTGCCCACACTCACAGCCTATGCCTCCAAAGCTGCAGACACCCTGGAGACTTGTACGTCTCACTTCCTGTATCTTGGATGCTTAAGCTGTTGGAAGTCGCTCATTACCATGGGTTTTATTTACTCCCTGCCTAGGCCCCTCACTCCTGAAGTAGGTGGGCAGGGTTTCTCTCCATCTTCCTGCCTAAAATAGATCTTCAATAAACACTTGTTAGTTCATGGTTTTTTAAAAAATAACAACTCCGCTTTTGGGTGGAATTTAATTTGGAAATAGTAAATGATGACTATTGATTGAGCAACTTGTACTTTTGTTACCCAGTTGGAACCTCTCTGCACGGTAGGTATTGCCTCCACTTAGTGGGGAGAAAATGAAGCCTCAGAGAGGCTTGTGCGAGCTCACACAACTTGTGAGAGGTTGGGCTGGGGTTTGAACCCTTGTCTGCACAACTCCTGAGTTCAGGCTCCTTTCTCTTAGCACCCAAGTGCTGCTTTGGGTTGAGGGAAAAAACACGGAGGTCAGAAGCAAAACACTGTCAGGGACCAAAACTTCCTCTCCTCCTGCTCATCTTGGTCGCGGGCCTGTGATCACCCTTGCATCTCTTGCCACCGTGTGGAAGGCAGGCATCAACAGACCACCGAGAGTAAGTACTGAGCAAGGACCAGTTGACCTTTGGTTTTGCAGCCTCCCCCAGAGGCTCACCGGTGGGGGAAGAAATGAGCCCAAACCTCTTTCCTACTCCCCTGGCATGAACTATAGCTGGTTCTGGGTTAGTGAGAGGGAGGCTTACACAAATGTTGGCTTAACATTTCTTTCTTTCTTTCTTTCTTTTTTTAAGATTTTATTTATTTGTGAGAGAGAGAATGAGAGACAGAGAGCATGAGAGGGAGGAGGGTCAGAGGGAGAAGCAGACTCCCCGCCGCGCAGGGAGCCCGATGTGGGACTCGATCCCGGGACTCCAGGATCATGACCTGAGCCGAAGGCAGTTGCCCAACCAACAGCCACCCAGGCGCCCTTGGCTTAACATTTCTAAGGCTCCTTAAGTGGCACTTAAATGATAATAAAAATAATAAACTGTCAGATTCGTTCCCTTTATTCTAGTCCCAAGTCTCTTACAGACCGTGTGGCTGTGGGCAACTTGGGGAAGTTCTATAAGCTCCCTGAGGCTCATCTCTTCACTTTTAAAGCAGGATAATGACTGCAATGTGCTATAAAACCCAGTGCTGTGCATAGTGTTTGGCGCATCAAAGGGTCTCAATCAATGTTTGATGCTTGAATGAATGGAAATATAGGGATTGTTCTACTTATTTTGCATCTCCTGCAGCACCTAGCATGTTCTGGGCTTGTGCATGATTAATGAATATTTTGAGGTTGTCCTCATAGTTAAGAATGAGGACATGCTCCATAAAAAAAAAAAAAAATTAGCTCCACTTAAACACAGAGAAACTCTTATTAAGAGAGCCCGTGATTTGCTGCAGGACCCATGGGGTGTGGTGGTATTGGAATTAATAATAAAGATTTGTTAATTCTCTGCTTTGGCCCCGGCTGCCTTCTAAGCGGTGATGTGGAATCCTGCTGTTTCTGCTCCAGATAAATCAATGATCATCTTCAATCCAGTGAGGGGCAAGTCATAGGGATGTGCTCCCCTGTCAATGGCGGGGCTAAAAGCAGATTTCTTGGAAGTCATTTACGAGAGGCTTTGAATTTGCCAGATTGCTTGCTGAGCCTAAAATACTGCACACATGTGGCGACCTTGACTTGGCGATTTCCATGAATCCTCTTTTCCCTTAAGCCACGGCCGACATTTCCAAGTCATACAGCAGAGATCTCTGTCTTTCCACTAATGATCATTGTGCAGGTCCGGCCCATTCTCTGTGCACCGCTCACTTCCTGGCATTGATTCCGCTCTGATGGGAGTGGAGGGGAGGGGAGGGGGCTGCATGTGACCTTCTCTTCCCTTTTTAGGTCTTTTGTTGGGTAGGAGAACCTTTTCTCTGTCCTTCTGTCCACTCCTCCATTTGTTTATTCACCCACTGTTGAATGGGAAGCATCACGGCAGCTGAGAGCCTACAGAGGGGGCCAGGTGTGGACTTGGCTTTTGATGAGCTGAATGTAGGCAGAAAAAAAAGACATGAGCCTAAATAGTGCTAACACCCCAAACATCAGCAGTGATGATCTCCAGGTGGCAGGTTTAAGAGTGGTTTTTATTTTCTTCTTTGTGGGCATCTGCATTTCTGACTTTTCCTTCACTGAGCATATATTAGTATGTGTGCAATAAAAGTCATTCAAAGGGTGAGTACGTGGTCAAAACAGGTGCTGAGTGCACAGGGAGATGCAGATGAAAATATGGGAGAATAGAGAGGATGACAGTGTTATTGCCTGTCTGGGTGGAGTTGAGAGGCTTTTGGAGAAGGTCATCATTGAGTTGAAACTTGAAGTTGGAGGGAGGCCTTGGGTGGATATCTGTGGGATGGTCTGCCCTGCACTCCTCTCATGTGACTGTCCCCCAGCTCTGTGGCCCCGTGCTGAGAGCTGCCTGGTTCTCAGATGGCCTTGCCCTTATCCCTACAGTATTGCATTGCTCCTTAAGAAAGACCCTTGTCTAAAAGCTCAGAAGGGCCTCTCTTGGGGGAAAGCAGGAAAGCTAGAGGCACAGATTTCAGAGATGAGGGTTAGTGGTCATGCCCCCTGCTCTCTCATTCTGTAACTAAGGACAGGCAGCTAGAACCCAGGCCTAGGACAATTTCAACCCTTGTCACATTCTGCCAACTGGCACACTCCAGCCATTTCAACTCCTCACTCTCTACACCCCACCACTTCCTGGCTTCAACATCTTGTCTACCCGGGAAGAGTGTTCAGAGAATATCGACTGCCACACAGCTCCGGTGTTTCTCCTCCGGGGGTTCCTCACCCCCAAACACATGCTTGGCCCAAATCTATCCGCCTGACTGTGGCTTTCTGGATGAGATGACCGTGTGGGTAGAGGCAGCAAGACCACGTGGGCTGTTTCTGTTTTATGTTCACCCAGTTGCCTTAGCAACAGGAAACAAGAGGAGGTACAGCACTTTCTACTAGGGCCTCGATCCATCCATCGAGAGGCAGGGGGAATGAAGTCTGGAGGCTAGGCTTCCCACCTGGGCTCTGCGGGCCACTGGCTGGCTGCTTCCCACAAGTCACCTCCCCACTGGCCTATTCTAGACAGAATGGGGACTGAGGGCTCTCTGATGGGCTAGTGGTAAGGTCAAGGAGCACAGTCCCTTGGGGAGAAGTCCCTACTATTTCTGTTTCCTGTGGCTTCGGGCACGGGAATGGCATCAGGGGGCAACTCTATGTCAACTAGTCTTCAGTGACTTAACTTGCCACCTGCCATCTGTGATGCAGGAATGTTTGCTGGCCAAGCAGACAATTGAGCTCCAAGCAAGCTGGCTCTTGGCAGTGCCTGGACTACCAAGATGGGTATCCCTTTATCTGGGGTAGGAGGTAATCCGGACTTTGATCCTTGAACACGAGCATGTAGAAAGGAAGCTGAAGAAATCAAAAATAATTATGAGCAACACAACTGTACAAATATCTGTAATAAAAGAAATGATAATAAAAATAATATCCTTGGCATGGTCTTTGAAATTTTCAGAAAACTTTCATATCCATTCTTTTGTCATGTTCTCATAATCATCCAGTGAGGCAGGCAGAGCAGATATTACAATGTCTGTGTCTCAGTGGAGGATACTGAGGCACAGGGAGGCTGAGATCCTAGGGTCTCAAGGACAGTGGTGGAGCCAGACCTAGGCCTCTGTCCTCTGCCCCTTGGCCTCAGGACCTTTTCGTTGGACATGACCCATGAGAGCTATTATGATGTAACAGAAGCATTCTCTAACCTTGTTTGTGGCCATGATTGTTGGACTTAACACGTGTCAGACACCTATCTGATAAAGAAAGAAAATCAAGATTCATTCATTCAACAAATAATTTTATTGAACACCTACCATGTGCCAAGCTCGGAGCTAGGCCCTAAGGATTCACAAATGAACAAGATGTGGTCTCTATTCCGGAGCATCTATCTATTAGGCAGTTACTCTGGCTTAATTAAATCTCTCCCGATAACACTGGATAGAGTCGCCAACCATGAAATCCCCGAAGTGTCACCTCCCACCCTGCAACCATACTGATATCCTAACAGAATTCCACTGGGGCTGCATCTGTGATAGGAAAAGGCCTACTTCTCCTAAAGTTGGTGGAAGGAGAACCAGGAACAAGGAGCAAAGATGGAAAGCCTTAAGCCAATGCTCACACACCTCTGGCTCTGCGTCAGGGCTGAGGGAGACAAGGGAGGCCCCTCGGCTTGCTGAGGAAAGCCGTTGGAAGCAGCCTGCTGGACAGAGGCTGAGGGCTGACAGGGAGTTGCAAAACAACTGCAAATGGATGTCAGAAGAAAACCTGAAGCTCATTCTTTGAACGCTCACGCCATTAAGGTCCTATTTCCACGGATGGGGAGTTGGGGGCCACACTCCACCTACAGCAGATCATTTCCTGAAATTGACATGACATGAAGATGAAAAGACATCTTCAAGGCAGCCGTCTAAAGGTCCAAACCAGCTCAACAATGGGGGATCCCATCACTAAAGCCTGAAGAAAACAGTTTAGCATTTTTACCTTCTTCTCTACACTGGGCCAACCACACCTTGTTCTACGAATGGAAAAAGCATTCATCAGTCTTTTATACTTTCTTAAAGAAGCTTTTATCTGTTCAGTAAAATGGCAATGAGGGGACACATTGCCACACAAAGAACACACATTTCTAGGCCAACATAGGGTTTCAGCGATACACTCTTAACTCACAGAAAACCACCTCTAACTTAGCTTTCTGCTTTCCCCTGCAGAATTTGTAGCCCAAACACATACTGTGGGTTAAACTTGGCAGATCTGAAGGCACAAGTGTAAGGGATTCAGAAAACCCACGTCTGACTGAGTTCATGATGCAAGTAGGAACATCCAAAGGGAAATTAGGGCCCACGTGGTTTCATTTTTAACATACACAGACGTAACCCACATTGGCGTAAAAGACATTCTTTGCTTTGTTTTGTTTTGCTTTTAAGACCACCTTTACATGAGCCCATCCTTTAAAAAAGCAAAGAAATGCCGTAAGAACCGGACCATTGGGGCAAGTGGCAAGGGGAGCTGGGCTATCCTCATGGTGTCAACATAGAAAATTAGACCCAAAACTTGGAGGAGGCCTTAGAACTCATCTCACTCACGGGCTTTATCTCCTGCAGCCTCCATAATAAAGGTAGTAACTAGGTTAGCTACCCTTTAATGGTCTCCCACTTGAAATCTGGGACCTGTGTGAAGAATGTATATTCGTTTGCTAGGGTGGTTGTGACAAAGTTCCACACACTGGGGGCCCTGAACACCAATCTGCCTCACGTTCTGGAGGCCAGAAGTTTGAGAGCAAGGTATCGGCAGTGTAACTTCCTTCTGAAGGCTCAGTGAGATGAACGTCCCACCCTTCTCTCCTAGCTTCTGGCATGTTGCTGGCCATCCTGGGCACGCCTTGGCTTGGAGAAACATCTCCCTGATCTCTGCATTATGTATTTACATGACATTCTCCCTGAGTACCCCTCTGTGTCCAAATTTCTTTTTTTAATAAGGACACCAGTCATATTGAATTAGGGCTCACCTTAATGGCTTCATCTTAATTTAACTAATTATATCTGCAATGACCCTATTTCCACATAAGGTTAAATTCTGAGGTAGTAGAGTTAGGATCTCAACATATGACTTTGGGGAGGAAACACAATTCCACCCATCACAGAACTCAACCTACACTGTATCTTGTCCTCACAGCGAGGCTGCCAGCCTGGTGACTATTCTGCAGACATGGCATGCCCTGAGAGGTGGGCAGTACTGAGGGGCACAGCCAGGCAGATGTGGGTGGGAGCCCAACCCCACCTCCCATGAGTTAATGAATGTGGAAAGTTGTTTTATCTCCCTGTGCCTCAGTTTCTTCATCTGTAGGACAGGGACAATATGGGTCCACAATTTCAAAACCCTCTAAGCTCCAAATACCAAAAATTGGATTTATAACTCGTTTGACAACAAAACTTGACCTGAAATAAATTCACTTGGCCCCAAAACCTGTCTTGAGTCGATATTAGGTTACTTATGGTCTTTATTTATACAACATATACATTTCCCTACAGAAATATTAGCGTGTTTGATTGCAGGATACTGTTGCAGATGCTGTAGGATATTATGTAGCTGGAATACACGCAGTGTATTATCTTTCCCAAGCTCCCAAATTCTGAGGCCTCTCTCCTTGGTTTGCATATGGCTGTCTTCTTACTGTGTTCTCGCATGCTCTTACCTCTGTGGGTGTCTGTGTCCTAATCTCTCCTTGTAAGGACACCACTCATATTGGATCAGGGTCCATCCCAGTGACCTTATTTTTCATTTAATTACCTCTTGAAAGGCCCTATCTCCAAATGCAGTCACATTCTGAGGTACTGGGAGGCAGGACTTCAATGTACAAATTCGGGGGGTGGGGAGTCACAATTTAGCCCATAATACTATCTTAAGAAACTAGATGAATTACCACTCACACCAGATGTATCTCATACACTTGCTGACTTATTTCTGCCCCAGTGTTTCTCAAAGTGTGGTCTGGGACCACCTGCAATCCAATTACTTGGGCCCTTAATAAAAATAAGCCTGCCCCACGCCTCTGAGTCAGAATCTGGGGGGAGATGACCACTGGGCCCGGGGATGGAGCTTGCTTGTTTCTTGCATCCATGTGAAAGCTTAATTAAGGGGATTCAGGAGAAACTATAGAGCAAGGTTATTCCCCATCCCCACCCCATCGTCACTGCAGTCTCTCGAGACCAGGTAAGGGCAGGAGACAGGGAAGCAGCCCAGTGGGAAGTCTGAGCAAGGAGCACAGCTCATCCTGATGGCTCCTACCGTGTGGTTCACCCCACAGGGCTACGACACAACCTGCATTTCTGCTCAAAGCTAGTCACTTGGTCCCATTCAGAAGAGATAGCACAGAGCTTTGCAGTGTAGATACCAGCAGAAGAGGCTGCCGGGGGTGGCATTCTGCAGAGCCAAATGCTGAACCAGAGGGCAGAGGTGGAGGTGGTTCAGGCCCTTGCGGAATCTGCTCCAAAACGTCAGGCGCAAAACGTCACAGGAGGTGGGGGAGGGGTCCTGCTGGCTCCCCACCAGCTCATCTAGAGCACAGCCTTTTAACCGTGACCCAGGTAGCCAACGTGAGCCTGCTGGGGGGGTGTCCGCTCTAGGTGCACATATGTGCCCATGCCCGTGGCCATGCCCCACGCCTGCATCAGGGAGGCCACCAGTCTCCCACGTCAAACAGGCCAGCAAAACAGCGGGGAGTGGGACTCTCAGTGGAAATGATCTTCCTGGCACCATGACAACAAGTCATCATCAAAGCTAATGGTGATGATCCATCCCTCAGCTTTCTCTGCTGGTTCCAGCTTACATTTCTCATGCCTTAAAATACTCGCCTGACTGAAAATGTAGTGACTCACCTGGACTGGGATTGAATAGAACAGGCAGGAAGTGCTTTCTTCTGAGGGACTGTCAAAAACCAGCGTAGCACCTGAGGTCCTTCATTTCACACATTCTTCCTGTCAAGGGGGAGGCATATTTCTTACTCCTTCATCAGAGTTGGAGCTGCCAAGGAAAGTAAAGCGGTCAGGATGTGTCAAACTTTGGCATTTGTATGACACAGAGTTTGAGGAAATGGGATAGGTTTCCCTGAAAATCTCCTCCTCATTCTCTACCCAGTGCAAAGTGGGCCCCGTTTTTGATAGGGCACTGTCTTTGAATCCTGAGTACCTCAATGATGTAAGAACTTTCTGAAGCTCGTAATTTGGAAACTGCATGGTCTTTAAACTTGAATTAATAAAAAAAAAATAGGATAAAAAATTGTACTGTCAACTAAACTGTGTTTCTTGGTCCCCTCAGTTCCACCTGAATTCCACAAGCTATACATTGTGGTATATTGGAAAATATAGTACTCCGAAGTCAGACCTGGATGCAAACCCTAGGTTTGCCACTTATTAGCTGTGTGACATTGGCCAAGTCACTTTACCTCTCTGAACATGTTTCCTTCATTGCCAAATGGAATTGATCTCATCTTCCACATTACGCTGTAATGAATATTAGAAGGGACCATGAATGTGAAAGGTGCCAGTAAAGTCTGGCCCATAAAGGCTCATTCCTTTTCCTGTCTCCTGGGGTTTTTTCTGCAATTTGGAATGAGCATAATTTCTGGCTAATATTCTCATATTGGCACATTTCCACATGTGGCTTTGCATACTTTTAGAATGTCATAAATAATTCTCCAAGAAGACTTAGAAATGACAGGGATACAGACCCCGAGACCAGCAGTTGCCGAAGTCATGAGAGGTGATTTGGATGGTCCAGACACTGCAATAGGGGCAAAGCCTCCGGTGTGACTTCCAAAGACTCTGGGGGAGTAAGTTGGAGTTTCTTTTTGAAAGGCCTTAAAAAGTCTCTGAAATGGGATGAGCCGGGGCAGCTCCAGGACCAGCACCGGGAGCCTGCCCTCCCCCACGTGCGTGCTGCCTCCTTTTCTACATCCTGTCTCCCATGTCCTATCCCCCTTCCCCGCCAGTGCCTTCCACCCCCTGGTTAGATCCAGCTCCAGTCCCAGCTGACCTCTTCCGGATGTCCAGCCACAAAGACCTGTCTTTCTCTCCAGCTCTTCCAATGAGAACTTCAGGTTTCAGTGTTTGCTGGGTTTCCCCCTCATTCTTTCATTTGTTGGTCTCCAAAGAAAGAGAGTCCAGTCGCACCCCTTATTGGCTAGATTATTATGGAGACATTACTTGACTTCTTTGAAACTCCATCTCCCAATCTGTAAATGGGGATCCTACATTGTTAGGTTGTCGTGAAGACTAATGGGAATAAAATGTGTATCAGGGTAGTTTGTAAACTGTCAAGTGATGAGAAAAGGATAATTCAAATCCCTCTTAGCATGTACACCTTACTGGCACATAGTAAGTGCTCAAACATACATACTAGGTTACTTTTTGATTAACAGCCTTTGCCGTGGGAATGCTGTTTTAATCCCCAAACTCACCAGGACATGTCCTGAACAGTCCCCCAAGAGCTCCATTGGGTCCCTTACGTGGTTTCTGAAGGGGATCTGGATCTGACATTTACTGTGTTCTTGCCACGTCCAGGCTCATGCGTGGGAACGTCCTTACTTTCAACCAAGAGTCTCTCACCTGGTGGTGGGCAAATGAAGCCACAAGACCAAGAATCCAAGTATTTGTTCCCACCATCTCTCAGCTAGGACTTAATCCCAGCAAAGTATCTTGCCCCCTGTACTTTTGGGGAGTCCCTGGGGGGAGGCACCTTGCATGTACTCACCAACAAATCCATGCCCAGGTGCCAGGCACGGCCCCTTCCCTGCTCTGCCGTCCTTCTCTGGCAAAGCTGCCCATGGAAATGATTCTCTCTCCTGTTATGCTCCTTTATGGGGGTGCTCATCACAGTGACCCTGTATCTCAGTGTCTTATAGAGTATGTAGTAAGTAATCCCGTTAGCTTTTAGTGACAGCTCTGTCCAGGAATCCCATGGATCCAGCATGGGGAGGGCCGGGGAGAGATTCAGCCATTGTTACCATGGGTTCTCAAAACTACTCCTTTCTCCGACATGGACACTTCTCCACTTGGTGAGCTCACTGGACTTGGCTCCTTGCAGCTCTTCAAGAAAGGCAGATTGCGTGATCCTGTGGGGTTTCCCACTGGCTCGCCAGACATGACTGAATCTTAGCACAGGCTCCAGCTTGTACCCTTCCACTACCCAGATGAAGAAACGAAGGCTCAGAGCATCAAGTCACTTACCCAAGGTCATACAGCTGACAGGTGGCAGAGACCAGGGCCAAGCCCCAGAGCAAAGTCCAAATCCCATGTTCTTTTTGATCCAAATCCCATGATCAAAGTGGCAACATGACAAGTTGTTCTGGTCCTGGCGTCCATACAGGAGAGCATGCTGTGCTGGTCAGTTTATTGTACGTACTTTTATCCTCCCTAGGGGCCTAAGTCTCTTTCTACTTGGTTTCTGCTGCAGTTATGCTTTAGGCACAAAATACTGGAGATTCCTTGCCTCTTCACCTTCCTTCTCTCCCTAGCTGCCCTCCCAACAGAACTACAATTTATTTCGGTGGTATCTGGCTCATGGTTAAAAGCACTGTAGTGCTTATACAGATGATGGAATAAGCAAGACTTGGCTATAATCAAGAGCCACCTAAGCCAGTGTTAGTAGATAAACACAAAACCCTTGACTTCTTCCCAAGGCCTCCACACCTGGCCACCCTACGCCAGCTCTCTGCTCCAGCCTAAAGGTCCTGATCCTGAGTTCTTATTCTGCCCCCTAGCCTGATAACCAGTATGGTGGGGTCTGTGCCTCCTTGTTGTTGCCCCAACACGGGTGTCCCTTCTAGCCCATTCTAATGACCTGGCATCTGCCCCCCTCCTGACTGACACTTCCTTTCGAGTGGGGGCCTTCAACCAGACTGGGCCCCAGCACTCTTGGCCCAGCCCTTGACCTTTTATCTTCTCTTTGCCAAAGTTCTTTTTGGGGAGCTGGATGGCCCTTCTCCCCTAGACACTATCAAGGTATAAACCTTCCTCTCACCTCTAGAATAAATATCCCATCGCTTCCCCAGGCATGAGCTGCCAGGCTCTGGCTATACCAGATCCATTCGCCAGAGGAGGAAACTCTTTGGTGACAGGGTGGGTATGCACACCAGCCTGTGTTAGCCTGAGCTGGCCACTTCTCGGGAATTCTGGGGTCAGGCAGCTTGCCACTTTCTTTGGTGGGCTCCTAATGTACCACCAGCCACAGTTCTTGGGGGCCCAGGGAACTGGGCAAACTGAATTTAGGCTGAATCTCCTAAAGACCCTATTTTGTATTATATATCCCCAACATTCCCTGTCCTGTCATTCTTGCTTTGTTTTTCCTTATAGTATATTTATCGCCACTTTGATATACTATTTGTCCCCCTCCCTTCCTCTAGAAGTAAGCTACCTGAGATTGTAGTCCGCTTTGCTTGAACAGGATCTAGCCCATGGGGGCGGCTCAATGGTGACGGAACGTTGAATATGTTGAATGGGGGACCAGAACTTCCATGGCCTAGTCAGGCAAGGCCAGAGCACACATACTGAGGTGCTAGGATGACCAGGAGTCCTCATTTCTTAGCTGACACACAGCCCAGCTGCCTCAGGGCTGCCAAAGAGGATTTCCAAATGTCCTCCATCTTAGCCAGGGCCAAAAAAAAAAGTCTATAAATACTTCCCCAGCACAGTTCTGGTCAGTGTGAGAAATG
Source organism: Mirounga angustirostris (assembly GCF_029215605.1). Classification (NCBI taxonomy): domain Eukaryota; kingdom Metazoa; phylum Chordata; class Mammalia; order Carnivora; family Phocidae; genus Mirounga; species Mirounga angustirostris. The sequence goes on from NW_026991709.1 coordinate 105,329,255, forward strand.
CAAAGCCTTCAGATAGCTTATTATTCCAGCTAGCCTCTGAGCCATCCACTCTGCTGAAAAATCAATCGACTTTCCTTCCTACAAGCCCTCAGCATGCCCGCACACCTCTGTGGACCTCCCTGTTACTCGCTTGTCTCCTTCCTTCCCAGACATGAGCCTGTCTGACTCATCTCTGCATCCCCAGTGCCCAGCATAGAGCAGGGAAGCTATAAGGGTATGATAAATATTTGATGAATAAACGAATGCCAGGATTCCACATGCAGAGAAAGCCAGCCCCTTCTGAATTAATTATGTGACTCAAACACCAGGGCATGATGAGTTTATTTCTACTTAGTGTGATTAATGACTTTTTTTTCCAGAGTTTTTTTCTTTTTCTTTTAAGATTTTATTTATTTATTTGACAGAGAGATAGAGAGAGATCACAAGTAGGCAGAGTGGCAGGCAGAGGGAGAGGGAGAAACAGGCTTCCCGCTGAGCAGGGAGTCTGACGTGGGACTCGATCCCAGGACCCCAGGATCATGACCTGAGCCGAAGGCAGAGGCTTAACTGACTGAGCCACCCAGGCGTCCCTCCAGAGAGTTTTTCAATTCTGAGATGTAAATTTTTTAAATTGTGAATTTTAAGATATCCCTTATGGAATAATACTATTTCCAAAAAGACACAGCATAAATTTTAGAGTAAAACTGATGATTATTTTTCCTTTCCTGAAAACTTAATTATCTCCTTTTACTTAGAGCCGACTTAAAAAAAAAAAAAAAATTACTGAGTGGAGTGTTTTATGATATTGAAAATAAAAGTCTGTGAAGAAAACCCGATGCTGCCTTTACTATCTCTTCTTGGATAATTAAACTTTTTATTTATTACAAAAAAACTTTTTTTTTTTTTTTACAGGCAATAACGAATTATCTAGTTTCTCTAGGACTTAGAAGAGGGTGATTTGCTTTAAAAAGAGAAAATAATACACAGAGGAAAAAGTAAGACAGTTGTTTCCGCATTCACAAGAGAAGAGACAATTTTCTAAATGGATTTATGAAATGCACTATGCTTTAAACCATACTGGACACTTAGTTGATTATATTCCTCTAATTCAATTATTAAAAATCAATTTAGATGCAGGATCTAGTTACAATGTAGCTATAAAGTGCTGCCTTGTCTTTGCCCCCTGCTCAAAATAAAGCTGTTACCTTTCTAGCCCTGTCCGCCATGGTGCTTAGCAGCCAGGGATGCATGGTCTCAGACATGTTTACCAAGTAAAACACTGACTTGAGGGGCGCCTGGGTGGCTCAGTCATTAGGCGTCTGCCTTCGGCTCAGGTCATGATCCCAGGGTCCTGGGATCGAGCCCCGCATCGGGCTCCCTGCTCGGCGGGAAGCCTGCTTCTCCCTCTCCCACTCCCCCTGCTTGTGTTCCCTCTCTCGCTGTGTCTCTCTCTGTCAAATAAATAAATAAAATCTTTAAAAAAAAAAATCAATTTAATCAGTATCCTAAAAAAATTTAAGAGGGGAAAAATTCTGCTTTGATTTATTGCTTTTCTATATTAGTTATCTACATGGATCAATTTATGGATAAATGCTCAGGTAACAATTCATTTCATGCTGTGGAGACACCCCACTCTCCCTGAGTTTTAGAAAGTTAAATCCCAGAAGGCACCAGTGGTGTGTGCCTCAATGTTCCTGCCTGCCCCAAAACCAGTACCTCATTTTCTACTAAGAGCATCCTGATTTTCTTTGAGGAGCCAGGCTCTCCCCACTCTCAGTCCCTGAGGTGAGAAACAGTCATGTGACCTGGGCTTGGCCAACTAGGGATTGGTTCAGAGATGGGTACGTGAATAAAGCTGGACCAATGAGCACATGCCCTGGGCCTGTTGCCGGCACTATTGAGAAAGACGGGCTCTGCCCTTTGGGATTGCTAATGCTTGGAGCTGCTGCCTGATGGTGCAGCCGACATAAAGGAAAGCAGATGGATGGTAAATCCAGCACACACAGCAACGTGGATATATCAACAAGATGTGATTTTTCTCATTTGCCCCCATCAATCTGGAGGCACTGGTTAGTAGGAGGAGACACTGGTTTAAGTCTTGGTCTAATCAATAGTTTCAATATCCCCTTTGAGAACATGCTCAGTTTCTCAGATGGCCTTGCCCTTCTCCTGCTTCACCAGTAAAGATGATGGTGTTTGGCTCATATTCACCCACACCCACCATTATGGTTGACCTGATTGATACAACACTGAAATATGCCCGGGGCAGTTGGTAAAGAGGTGCCACCCTGAGTTCCCTGAGCAACCCCCAGTGCCCCTCGTCTGGGACTTTTCCCCAAGCTCCTCACAATCTGTCAACAAAAGGGTTAATGCTGGAATAGCAGGCCACCTCAATTCAGACTGGTTGGTGCCTGAGCCTATAAGGACTTTTAAATATTTTGATCACCCTGTAGGGTCTAAAGGGTAGAGGTAGGGTGGTGTGTGGCTTCTGTGTCCTCATGGTACTGAGAGAAAGGGAACTCTTGGCCTTGTATGGTCCTGGAGCATAGCTGCCTGGTGTCTGCCCATCTCAGTGGCCACTTTTCCTGTCCTGGGTGGCCTGCCAGCCTCTATGTGGATGTTGAGTTGGTGGTCCATCCTCTATTCTGAGATACTGCTCCCAAAGGTACTCCCTGGCTGATTTAGCCTCTTCTCTGCTCTCTCAGGTGCTTCCGACTTCTGGCCATGACTTTCTAACTGTCCTGAACCTAGGGGTTTCTTTGGCAGTCCACATCACTGGGTCCCCTTGTTACAGTGCTCACCTCTGGAAAACTGGTCACAGACTTGCTGCTACATCTGGGTAGGGTCTAGGCTATGAGGGGCCTAGCATAGGTTGGGAAGTCCATGCTGGGCCTCCTTCTGCCTGACCAGTGCAAGGCTACCCAGGGTCTCCCTCTCATAATTCTAAGGGGGAGGGGGTAACAGGGGAGAAGGTCTTCTTACGCCTGTGGGGGTAGTCATTACTTTCTCAATACTATTGCTCCTCCTAGGCCTCCTTCTTGTCTTGTTCTGCTGCTTCTGTCCCCCCACAAGCCCCCCCCTTCTCTTCCTCTCTAGATCTCTCATACATAAAACTCCAATTTTAGTCTTAATCCCTATTATTCCTAACAACATCTTTTAAGCACCTAAAATCTAACCATACCTAAAGCCAGTCTACCCAGTTTAGCAAACTAATGGATTCCATTTTTGGTTTAGCTAGTCAGAGTTGGGTTTCGGTCACTTGCTACCCAGAGTCCTGACAGACCTGGTAATAACAGGATCTACGTCACATTATTTGTGGTGGCGTTGAGCACAGCTCCACATGCAAATGAGGTTAATTAAATGCATTTGGCAGTCATATTGATGCCATGGCTAGATCCATGACTCAGACAAAGCTTGTTTTGAAGAGCTCCTCAAGTCCATCCCTAAGGCTTTCAAGTGCATTGCTTCCTCTCACATGGTAGAAGTAAAAGAAGGAAGAGGAATCCTTCCTTTGGGTTACATGGGGACAGAATACCTTCTCCTCCCATTCACTTCTGTGGAGGCTGTACTGAGACCTAATTCTATTTCTCCCTATTGACCCATCCTGCCTCACTTTACCCTGTCAGCATGTTTCAGTTTCTCATAGTAAAAAGACACTGACAAAAAACTTACCTGCCTCCCCAGTTGTCATTTCCCCTTCTCTGCCCAACCAACTCCTCTGAAGCAGTGAGCTATACCCACTCTCCCTGCTGCTCCTCTTCCCTGACTCCATTTGCCTCTAACCCCTTGTGACCCAGTTTCTGGTCTCATGACCCCACCGAAACCGGGGTCACACGAGTCATCAATGACTTGACTTCCTCATTGTCCAACTCAATGGTTACATTCCAGTGTTCATGTGCTGGGCATCTCTGTGGCATTTCCCACTCCTGATCACTTCCTCACCCTAGAGAACCTCTTCATTTGGACTGCTTGATGCCATTTTCTTTTCTAGTTTTCTTCTCACTTTTCTGCCCTCTCCTCAGGACCCCTATTTGACCCTTAGGAGCTGGTATCTGTCAGGTTCACTTCTCATCCATCCCATGATCTTCCCATTGGGCCTGCTCTCTCCGGACCATCTCAGCCCAGCCCCAGCTTCAGTGACGACCTCTGTGTTGACTATTTCCCAGGGGGCACTTCCAGGCCTCTCTCTGGGGGGCTTGGCACCCATGTTCTTAACTGCACTCTGGAGGTCATCCCTGAAAGTCCCATGCACATAAGAAAATGTGTTCAAAACATGCCATCTTCGTCTCAGAGGAGCTTCTATTTCTCCAGTCACTATCACAGTAAATGGCACCACTATCCATGAAGCTGCACAAAGAAGCTGGGAATCCTTCTGGGTTCCTATTTTCCTTTTCCCTTTCTCTGCTTACTGAGACAGAACCTTGTACCTGGCAGTATATAATGTACCCCTAAAGCAGTGAGCATGAATGGATGAATGAATTATGGGGACACAGAAAATGAGGGCTCTCTAACTTGAATCTAAAGCTTGATGTCTTTTTACCTTTTACAGTTTTTCAAGGCTCCTTCATTAACATGAGGGCGTTGTCCCAGATGATCTTCAACTCTGATGATCTCTGATCCTAGACTCCTTCAATCTGACACCTTAGGTACTTAAACACCGTTCCTTCTTCTTCACTTAAATCGATTGCTCTTTCTTGCACCTACCCTGCCTGCAAAAAGAGGAGAGAGGCCCCTGAAATAAAATAGGACTTCAAACATAAATTAAACCACCTTTGCAGAACGCATTTCACTCTGATAAGAGGGCCTGATGTATCTCTGCAGCCACCATGAGTCACAGTGAGAGTTGGAAACGGAGGAAGAGGAGAGGGTGGGTGGGAGCAGCTGGTGGAAAGATAAACAGAGCCCATTTCCTCTTGTCTCTGTAGTGCCAGGTCATGTCACCCTGTGTGAGTCTCCCCGGGTGCTGCACAGGGGAAAGTACCTTCCCTCTTGTTCTGCATGACTTCTGTCTGGAAACAAGTATCGTCATGGTCTCATGAACGCCTCTGTGCCTACCACTGCTACCTCTCAAAATATTGCTTGAGCACTCATTTGAATGCCTTCCCCGCGCAGTGGCCATGCTAAGCAATGTGCACCTTAAATCTTTTAAACTCTGCCACCCAGCAGGTAGGTCCTATTTTATCTCCTTTACGCAGGCCAGGAAACTACCGCTCAGAGAGGTTAACCACTTGACTAAGGCCAAGCAGCTCATGGTGCAGTCCGGCAAATCATCAAAATCAAACCCAGGGCTGTTCATTCTATGCCCAAGTCTGGGGCACCCATGGTTACACTGCTTCTGATGTATCCGTGGTTATCTTTCATACCATACATACGTTTAGTACACCGCATCCAGGAGCTTGATAAATGCTCACTGAAGGAGTACCTAAACCATGCCAACAAGAGCTGGATCTGGTCGCAGGTGCCAGAATTCAGAAATGCAGCTTTGGTCACTTCCCACCCCTTCTTTGGATCCATTTCCTCATCTGTAAAATGGAGGCATGAAGCAGATGCCCTGTAAGGAGCCTGTGCCTTTAGCTTTCTGTGGCTCTCTTCCAACGGTGCAGCGTCCCCGACGTGAAGCCAGGCAACGGGAGGAGAGCCTGACCCACGCAGCTCCATCCTCCGCGGGCTTGCCCCCGGCCCCACCGCTGACGCATGCGCCGCCCGCCGGCCGCGGGAGCCCGGGAGCCGGGGAGCCCAGAGCGGACGCGGCCCTCTCCACGCATGCGCCGGCCCCGGCCGCCGGAGCGGCTGTGCCGGGAGCAGAAGCGAGTGCCTCCCCTCCGCGGTGGGGAAATCGGGGTTCCCCGCCGGGAGGGGGAGCGCCTGCCAGGAACGAGCCCACAGGGGAGGCTCCCGGCCCTCGTTAGGAAAGGCCAGAGCCTCTCCCAAGACCCCTGGGAAAGCTGCTCCCCGCGCGGGAGGGCGTGTCCCGCCCGGCCCGGGCGCCCTCGCATGGGACGTGCTGGGCGGCACAGAGAGGCGGTTCTGTCCGAGCGCAGGGGGAAGCGCTCTCCCGGCGTGGACGAGGGCAGCGGGGCGGGGGCGGGTTTTCCTCTGAAAAACGACACTCCCGATCAAACGAAAATTTCTAAGGTCACTGAAGACCTGTATCTGGCGAGGGATGAGGAATGGGAGGTGGAGGCGTCACCTGCTAGTACAAGCCCGCCCTATGTGTGTGCGTGTTGGGGCTGTGATGGGCAGCGCGGGGGGGGGGGGGGGGGGGGAGAGGAAGGGGGGAGGGGGGCGGAGGACGTGGGGAGAGAACATGTGCAGCCTTTTTTCTTCTCATCCTGTGATCTTACTCCTCTTCCTGCTGCAGAGTCCCTCCTCAGAACTTAAGGATTTTTATTTTTTGAAATCTGGGAAGAAAAACGGAGGCTAATCAAAAAGTTCCCTGATGGTGAAAATAAATGAGATCTCAGCATTTTGATTTTGCCTTTTTGATCCCCTCAGTCCTTCCTCCACTTTGCCATCTTTTGAATGTTCAACTTGGAGGTTATCTTTTCCCAAATGAGTTAACGTGGGATGGCCTTTCGGAGGGTTGGATCAGTGGGCTGGAGAAACCGGGAAAATGGAGCCCTTCTGCCAAGTTGCCATTCAGGTTGTCACTGTTAAGGGTATGACTTTGTCCTGCTAGGACTTAAAGGAAAGTCCTTCCTCAAACAGGGATTTTTCAGGGCATAAATGCTGGGAAGGCAGAAAGTTGTCCAGAGAGGGTGATTGCCTTGAATTTTCAGCTGGTCTGGGCCAGCCAGAGTCTGTGTGTGTGCTTTCCTCCGTCAGAATAAATGCAGTGCTGAGCTCACCACTCCCAGGAGATGTGATGTGGGAGAGAGCTGCTTGCAGAATCATTGCTGACATCAATTCATTTCAGATTACTCAATTTACTTTGAGTTCATTTAACTTCATTCCATTTTCTTCCCAAGCCCAAAGAAGTCTGGAAAAGGAGATACTAAAAATAATTTAAAAAGTTAAACTAGGCATGAAATAACCCCCCAAATTAAAGTGAGGCTGTCAAGATTCACCATCTTAAGGGTTTGCTTAGATGACTTTTAGCTTTCTTTTTTAAGTCTTACAGAAACAAAAAAAAAAAAAAAAAAAAAGCAAAAGAAAACCTTCATGGAGGCAAAAATTTACCTGGAAACTATTTAATTCGTCACTTCTAAGATTCACCAGATCATGATAAGAATATAGGGTGGGATTGTGTGGGGCTGGTGAAAGGGGTTGCGGGGTAGTTTTAAATGAGCTTCATCCATGACTAATGTCTCCAACAACGGGAAGAAAGTACTCTTTGCCTTTTGCAAAGGGACGTTGGACTTCAAAGTTACAGAGAAGCAATGTACCCTGAAAGCTGCCACAGCCTCCTAGGTTCCAGCACAGCTGGGCTCTTCAATATTCATTCGCTTCTTCCAATGGCAGGTCAAGGAAGATGGTGTTTTATTAAGGAGATAATACAATCCAGGGGCTCTTTCATAACAGAAAACCTCCAAACACCGACATTATCTATATGCCAGTTCCCTTTTAGCCAAGTTTGAGGGGAGACCCTCAAGTTATCATTATTATTATTTGTTCTCATGTATGTTTGTTTTGCTTTTAAAAACATAGGAGAACTTCTGTGTTTAAAAGTATGCAGACCCTGAGAGCTTTCAGATGAGCAAAAAAAAGTGGGAGCAGAGCCATCCACATACATCTCTGGGGATAATTCTGTGCTAGTCCTCTTTCCTCCACCCTGCCCCCCCGCCCCAATGCGGTATACTTCAAATGTGGGCAAGTTGCTCTCCCCTCTAGTCACTCTTACCAGCCTGTCACTCTGTCCATAGCAATTACACCCAGGCCTGAAAATCAGAAAACCAGACTACTGAAGAGATGAGGTCTCAGAAGAGGTTAGTGTCAATAATCTGCCATTGTGGATATTCTATGGGATAGCACATTTATTTGCAAGAAAAGAAACAAAATTGAAACTGTCAGAGTTCAAAAATCAGTTTCTATTTTGTAATATAGTACAGGAGAAAGGGTTCCGGAAGTGGCAACTTAATTTGTGTCTAATTTCAGCTAAGTAATTGCAGACTGCTTCCAGCTTGAATAAGCAGTGAGGTATAGCTCCCAGTATTACTTATTTTAGCGGCACTCCCCCAGGATGAATGTTAGTTATTTTCAGTTGCATATGGGAAAACCAAGGTCCGCTGCCAAGCTGTGGCAAGTTGGCATCGCGTGTATGAGCTGTCGTGTATGAGCTGTCAACCACGATACTTAGTTCCACTCAGATTCATTTCTAATTTTCAGTTGGCGTGTGACCTTTTTCTTGATTCAATTTGGGGTCCTGATCACTTCCTTTCTCTGCCTCCCTACCTTCCCACCTATCTCTACCCACACAGGCAGCTTTTGGCTGAATCCATCTAATAATAACAGCGTGAGTGCCAAGTAGGTTGTATAAAATCCTTAGAGAGAGATGTGAAATGAAGCACATTGTTCTTCAGGGCTCCTAGGGACCAGAGTGTACCCATCAACAAAAACAAACTAATATGCAGTGAAATTATATGTCTCTCTATATAATTTATGCAGAATGGGATGATGCTGGAATCGTGTCTTAAATAGCTCTCCTCTGTGTGGTAGGTGGCCTCTAAAATGACCCCAGAGATCATTACCTGCTAGTATTCACACTCTGTGTAACCCCCCTCACTTGTGGGCATGTGGGTTGGATCTGGTGACTCTTTAAACAAATAGAATTAAAAAAGTGATGGGATGTCCCTTCTGAGATTAGGCTTAAAAAAGACTATGTCTTTCTCTCAACCTCTCTCCTTCCATCTCTCTCTCTCTGCCAACTGACATGTTCTGAGCTGCCCTATGGAGAGGCCCATGTGGCAAGGAACTGATGTCTTCAGCAAGAAGCCAGCAAGGACCTGAGATTGGCCGACAGCCACGTGAGTGAGCCTGGAAGGTGACCCTCCCTCAGCTGAACTTTGATTGCAGCCTGTGAGACCTTGAGTCAGAGGACCACTAAGCTATGCCGGGATTCCTAACCCACAGAAATAGTGAGATAATACATGTTCGTTGTTTTATTTATTTATTTTAAAGATTTTATTTATTTACTTGGTGAGGGGGGAGAGAGCACAGGCAGGGGGGCAGGGAGGCAGAGGGAGAAACAGGCTCCCTGCTGAGCAAGGAGCCCGATGCAAGACTTGATCCCAGGACCCTGGGATCATGACCTGACCCGAAGGCAGACGCTTAACCCACTGAGCCAGGCGCCCCAATGTTTGTTGTTTTAAACACCTAAGTTTTGGGGTAATTTGTTATGCAGCAATAGAAATGCTAACACTAACGTCCAAAGCAGGTAGTTCAGAGCCCGTGTGACCCACCAGTGCGGTCTCCAGTCTCACCTCTTGCTACAGCCCTACTATCACCCCTGGGCCGTCACTTTTTGGTCACACCTCATTCTTAGCTGTCTCTGTATAAGCTATTTTTTTCTGCCTGAAACAACCAGTCTCCGCTTCTCCAGATAAATTCCTGCTCACCCCTTGACATCTGGCTTAGATGTGCCCTCTGGAAAACCTCCCTGATTCCTCCGGGCAGAGCTCCTATCCCTTGCCCATGCTGTCACACACCACACCGTCCTGTCCTGATTGATGGACCTGCGAGGCTGCAACTCCTGGAGGGCAGGACACTTTTCTTCATCTTCCAGTCTCTGATGCCTAGCCCAGCACAGAGATAAAATACCATTCCTGAGATGGATCCATGGCTGTGTTGTAGAAGCAAGGATCCTAGCAGGAGGGCATCTGGTAGCTAGGTGCATTCCCAGCTGATGCAGGAATCTTAGGAAAGCATCCCCTAAGTGTGTAGTAGAAGAATTCTTCGATTAATTGGACAATACATGAATTTCAAGCACTCGATCAGCCCATCTAACGCTACAGATGCCCTTGGTGTTGTTAAGCTCTCTTGGTCTCGTCCCAACCCTTCAGCCCTTCCTCTAAGGTCAGGGGAGCTTGGAAGTTGACAGTCCTCTAATCTGAGTTGTTATCATCATTTCACCTCGTGACCTTTGAATTGAGATGTTCCAGGCATCATGGACCTTCCCTCACTTCATTTTTAGAGAAAACTAGCGAGGAATCATGAAGGCATCCCTAAGGACAAACCTGACAAAGAGAATGTTGTATTTGTGTCTCAGATAGTCATCTAGCCACGAAGAGAGGGCTTATTGCAGGGGAGGTTGTTGGAAGATCGCACAGGCGTAGAGTACATTGTAAGTCTATCTATTCCATCACCATGTTTTGACAATTGTGCATCCTAAATAGGATTGGTCTCCTCCTGGCCTCGAACTCACCTGTAACGGCTTCCTAACTGGTCTCATGGACATCCACTTGTGGCCTTTTCCATGCTCTTCTCTGCAGGGCAGCTGGGACAATCCTTCTGCAATGCCTGTTTGATCACATGGCCCACCTGCTTAAACCCTTCAGTGGCTCCCCAGGCCACGTCTCAAGGCCAGCCTTGTCATGACTCCTGCCTGCCTTGTTGTCTGTGCTCTGGTCACACTTGAGTCTCTCCATGGCCGAGAAGACACAGACAGCGTCCCTCCACAGAGAGGCTCAGGACCAGCTGGCCTGGTTAATCCCATTGTTCCTTCAGATTTTATTTCACTCATCGCTTCCTCAGAGAGTTCCCTGACATCTCTGATTAAACCAAACCCCTTATTATAGCCTCAGAGCTCCACGCACTGCAGTGTCACATTAACTTGTGTGGGTATTTGATCAAGGTCTCTCCTTTTCTACCGTGGAAGTGCCATGAAGGCAGGGCTGTGTCTGTTTTCGCTGACATCATATTCTTGGTACCTAGCCTGACCCGGAAAAGGGCGGGCCTTCAGTTAGTATGTATTGAGAGAAGGAAGGAATTACGAGTGCTCTTGAGGGTCCATGGGGGGAAATGCGAGGAGAATAGGATTTCATGGAACCTAAACTGGGGGACGGGAGGAGAATCTGAACGTACACCATCCTAAAACAGGATGGTGGAATGTCTTTAGACTAATTATAAAGTTTGCAGAATGCACAGCATTTATAGTTGTGTGTCGCTTCCCTTCCTCCAGGCCCCAACAGCCTCAGGGAAAGCCGCAGATTTCAGGTCTGTCCCCAGAGCTCTTTGGCTCTGCCTTCCCACCTCCTCCACACTCTCCAGCCACATCAGCTCTGCCCCCCTGGGGCCTTGTGCCAGGGCGAAGGGCTGACTTGGGCAGAGAACCCCCCGGCCCCCTTTCTCAGGGGTGCCAGTGTTTGCCCGCTCTCGCCCAGCACTGCCCTGCAGTCCTTATCCCGGGCACCGCCTGCTGCTGACTCAGCCTCACCCCTCCCCGCGGGGGCGCAGTGCCCACATTGCTCTGGCTGCCGCTGCTGGTGTTCCTGCCCCACGGAGGGGCATGTGCTTTCCTCTGAGTGTGGACAACTTGTCAGGCAGCCTACAATGGAGCATAATCCATTCTCCTCTCCTTTCCCTTCGGGGATTCCCACCCCTCCTCGAGTGTCATCTCTCTTAGCAATTTTGTAGCAGGTAGGTCACTTCCCCTTGTTTGTTCATGAATCTTCAGCCGACAAGTCTAAGGCCTGCCAGTGGTTTCATTTCCCAACCCCTGTTCCTTTCCCAGGTAGCCTGACAGGACTCAGGGTGGCAGCCATTCTTCCCATAAACATTTACTGCCTCAGAGGGAGAGAGAGACAGAGACAGAAACAGAAACTGAGACAGAGAGAAAGAGGAGCAAGGTGATGCCCTCACCCCAGGAACTTGTCATCTTCTGGGACTCTTTACAGGTACCTTCACCTCTGGATGAGAGGCCTTCACCTCAGCTGTCAGGCGAGGGCTGAGAGTCTGTCTTCTCTACACTAATTTCTGCCAAGAGGCAGGAGTTTAGAACATTCATCTGTTTCCTTCCAGCTTTGCCTACACAGATGACAATATTATTACCCTCAGGCTTTTCAAGTGAAAGTTTACACAGAGATCACAGAGTCCAGGAGGGCTCCTGAGTCATTTGAGATAATTATCTTTTTTTTCTTTCTAGGTCTTCCGTATCTGTGAATCAGCAACGTGGACAGCGGGGAGCTTCAGAAAAGTTAAGGAAGGCTTGAAGTGAGCAAAGCAGAGCAGAGTGTGGGCAGGAGCCAAGGGCTGCCACAGTGGGAAAATCATGCAGTGCATCATCTAAGGCAGCTCCCGGCCACGTCTGCCTCTGTGGACACTGTGACTGGGGCCGAGGTGAGAATACCCAGCGTAGCCAGGGTACTCTAGAGGTGTGTGGTATCAGGACGGTCTGTGCCAGCCTCATTTATTTTCCTGAGTCATTTGAACAAAGCAGTTGCTGGACTAACCCTGCTGTGGCGAGCACCCGTGACAAATTCAAATGCCTCTTCCGCTACCACCTTTGCTCCCACGGCACAGCGCTTACACCTTCCTGGTGGTACAGACCTGATCACGTGGCCATCGATGGATGAGCTGTCCCTTCCCTGGGCTGTGAGCTCTTCCAGGTGGGAACCTTGGCCTAGTTTCTTCCATGTCTCCAGGGCTGGGCATCTAGCAGGTTTCTGACAAATAAATGAATGCCTCTCTGGACATACAGGAGGCACAAGAGGCTCCCATAGGGGGAACATGTTTGATAGTACAGCACCCTGTTGGTTCTCTACAGTTGGCTGGACCCAAAGAAGGAATCATTAGTCTCCTGTGGAGACTGCACAAGGGAAGACGACTGCAAGTTAGGGATCGGGGCGGGCAGAGATAGACAAAGGCCCCAGGAAAATGACACAGGAAGTGGACGTGTCCATCCCAGGGAGACCCCAGGGCATCCAGGCCGAGCTCTGATTCTCCAGGAAATCCACAGACAGCGCTTGGGAGGAGGGTTGGGGGAGGCACGCTCTCAGGGAGCCATATTTCAGTCCCCACAAAGCTGCTCCCCCACCCCCCGCTCCCGGGCTGAATCCCGCGCTTTCCCAAGCTTGTCCACTAGGGGGCAGGCAGAGGCAGGGGAAGAAGTGCGGTGGTGGCCCGTGGGCTCCAGAGCTGGGCTCAGCAGGCGGCAGTATCCAGGCTCACATCCAGCACACTGGGCTGTTTGTATTACTCAGACAACAAGGCCAGGCCTCTCTTCCTGCCTGTCGTGGCCTCTGCGATTTTATATGCTGTGGCTTGTGACATCAGATACCACACGACCATGGTAACCAAAGTATACAGTTTGGTGTGAATGTTAATAAACAGGGGGAAAAAAAAGTGATCCCTGGTTTTCTTATTTTACTCACCGTTGGTGGTTTTTCTATTCATGTCTCATGTATCCTTTATTATCCGGAACAATCAAGATGTACTTGTACATCTAAGATGTAATCAATTCCGCCACTTTCTAAAATGAGAAGGTAAATGAGGAAAATGTGCACTGGTCTCCTGTTCATCTAACCTTCAGAACATCTACTCATTTCCTCACGGGCCGGGTTACCACTTCCTCTTGCTATCCTGCCCAGCACTTCTCTTGTGTACCAACACATCATTTCAAGGGAAAACTCTTTTTTTGACAATTCCCACATGTCTTGCAAAGTCATTTCCTCCTAAGAAACTCCAGGTGATGGGAATTCTTCATTGGTTTAAGTATTTTCTAATCACCAAGGATTAAATGAAAACAGCACACCTTTCCTTCTGTACACATCATCCTCTTACTGAAATTACTGGGCCCATAGATCTGGGCCTAAAATAACCAAGCTGAGCGTAAAGGAATTAACATTTTACTAGGCCAGACTACAGAAATGAAAGTCTTTGTGTAGAAAGGCGAGTGGCTTCATACAAAATCAGAGGGTTTGAAAGTGGCATTCTCCAGCCCGCAGAGAATGTCCGATTAGAAGCCCATCAATGCTTGATAACCTTAACAGAAAGCTTTGCTTTAATTAAGTTAAAGACTCTTTAATGAATTGCATCTTCAACTGGAATGAGAAAAAACCAACCATATTACATGAGCCAGTGGGGAATGGAAGAACTGGCCTAAGGAATGGTTTTCTAATGGAATCAGAATTCTTATGCAAACCTTTTTATACTGCAGTCTTTTTTGAATGCCACCCCGGATTTCATTCCAATAGTAATCACAGCTGAGAAATACCTTTTAAAGATAAAGCATGATGTTGTTACTTTAATGGTTTGCAAAATGCTCTCAAGAATTACCGAAAAATATGCATTTGCAATGATAGCATAGATGAGTTCATCTAAAATTGTTTGATTTCCAATTAAAAACATAAACAGGATTGGATATATTTGGATACAGATGTTGCTGGAGTTTCCAGATTTCATTGTTTAAAGGTGTTCCATAAATATGACAAAAAGTGTTGAGAAGGCATCCATCTGATTGGGTATTCAGGCTTACAAAGAAAGTAATTACAGGGCCAGAGCCTGTGAGCCAGCCCTCATTCATCTAAATTCCCTTTCGCATATCAACATAGCTTGACCTTGATTTTTTAAATGCAACTAAGGGACATTGATGAAATCTGAATAAACCAGTCTTTCAAATGCTCTGAGGAGTCTGGAATCAAATGACAGACCTGATGGACAGAAGCTTGAAGGACTAACCAACTCTTAAGTAATTGTGGTGGTTTTAAAAACAATGTCTTCCCTTCCTATTAAGCTCAATTTTCGTCTTCTTTCTAGGGAACATTTGTTTGCCAGGCCCTTTGGAAAGTGCCGGCTCTCTCTGCCCTCCTGTTTTTGAATCTCCGCACCACCATCCCCAGCAGGCCCTTGGTGTGTCCATGGCGGCCTCTGCGGTCAGCCACCGTCTGGGCAGCCAGAGCGACCTCCAGCCTTCCTGGCCTTTCTCTGAGGGCAGGGGCCTCCCTTCTCTCCCTGACAAAGCACTTTCAGTCAACTCTTGGATTTCTTCACGGGTGATTAAACTGTCTGTGTGTATTCAGGACCCTTCTCCTCTTTCTGTGTCCGGCGGCTGACCTTTCTGTGAGTTCATTGTCAGAGGAGAAAGCTCACAGGGCAGTCCATCTGACTACTCGTTAGCAGCGCTGGTAAAGATTTGGTCCTGGGAAATGTTTAGGCTGCCGAATATTAGTACCTCTTCAAAGCATGTGACTTGTCGTCTGGGTAGGTTTCTGAGTTGCTGTTTCTGAGTGAGGCAGAGGCACGGGAAAGGAAGCAACACCTGGTAGCCTGTGAGTTATAACCACCAGCAGCACCGACGTTGATCGGTTCGCCAGGAAGCTCCGCAGGGCTTCCCACGGTCCGTGAGTCCTAGTAAGCATAGGTATGGCCTTACTGCTGGGAAAGAGGGGGCAGAAAAACGGAGCACGGAAGGTTCTGTTGAGTGACCAAAACACAAGCCAGGACAAAATCCTTTAAGCCAGAAGCCCCTTTGCAGAGATTCTTGGCAGCAGGACGACCAACAACCCCTCCCCCCCCCCGGCCGCCGGGGGCTGGGCTCGGGCAAGCTCAGCTCCCCCGGCAGCGCCCAGGCTCCAAGGCCCAGGTCACGTGCAAGTTCTAGCACGTGCAGGCAGCGCTCCTGCCGAGGAACACCGTGACCTGTGCTTGCGGTACCTCCCCATAGGACCTTTCCGTCTTTTGCTTATTAGCGCGTGAGTCCTCGGTCCGACGTGACCGCGCGTGTTTGGAGCGCGGGGCCGGTGCCCTCCGTGAAGGCCTGCCCCGGGGGCGCAGGGCACGGCGCGTGTTGCAGGGAACGTGCGGGGCGGGGGACGGAGGCCTTCGCTTACCTTCCTAGGATGCCACCATACTTACCTGTGAGTAAGTCCTCCCCTCCGCGTTTCTCAGCAATGGACTCAGCCTCCGGCTTGGCTTGTGCAATCGGCGTGGCCTGCATTTCAGTTTTGTTATTTGTCCGTCTCGTCTTTCCCTGGCTGGCCTGCCCTTGCTCTCCATCTCAATCAGTAAGCTCTAGGAGGACCCGGGGCCCATGGAACCCCCTCGGCCTCTAACTCGAGAGCAACACCACGAGTGGCTAGCCTCTTAATGGACTTCAGAAGATGGTGGTCGGGGAAGGGGGCTCACTCACTAGAGCCCCTCGCCCATCCGCCGAGAACTCATGTTTAACAGTCCAGGAATTGGTGCATGTTCGCAGCCACTACTGAGCCTTCCCTCGTCATGAATCGCCCACATACACTTTGTCTGGTGTGGCTGCCAGCGAGTTGGTGAGAGATCAGAGAATCTTTCTCTACGGTTTCTCAACAGGGGTGCTCTGATACTTTGGGCTTGACAGCTTGGCCGTGGGGGCTGCTGCGGGTGTTGTGGGATGGTTGGCGGGGGCCTCATCACCCTTTAGATGCCCGACTGGCATCCCCTAGCGCAGCAACTGAAATGTCTCCAGCCTTGTCGAATGTCCCCCTGGGGAGCGGAGCAAATAGTATCATTTGGTTTGTAAGTCTAGTTTCTGGTGAGTTCAGTTTGTGTGAGTTATTGCCCCAACCACGTATTAATTGCCTGGTTAGGAGGCAGTACCCTGAGGGATGAGGACTGGAGGGAAGGGAATGAGCATCATAACCAAGAGTTCTTCCTCTTTGGAGGTTTTGCTTTGTTTTTGTTTTCTTCTTTTTAAAAGAAATTATTTATTTAAGAGATAGACAGCACAAGCAGGGGGAGCTTCAGAGAGACAGGGAGAAGCGGACTCCCCAGTGAGCGGGGAGCCTGACGTGGGGCTCAATCCCAGGACCCTGGGATCATGACCTGAGCTGAAGGCAGAAGCTTAACCAACTGAGCCACCCAGGTGCTCCTTGTTTTTTAGTTTTTTGGGTTTTTTTTTTAACGTAACCAGCATGGTGTTCTGCCCTAGTCATTTTCGGGCGTTTCCCAAAATGCATTTACATTATACAGAACTTCACCACTTTGCCCCCTTTTCCCCCTTAGGGGCCATTATTTTTCACCATTATCACTGGGCTGGGTCCTGCTTTCTGTCCCATCTTGTTTTGGAAATTCCAACGGCTTTCAGAAAACTCTCAGGGGCACAAGAGAAACTGTTAGGAGGGGCAGCCAGTCAGAGGTGCACGGCAAGGCCACCTGCTGTCCCAGAGCCCAGGGGTGGGGGCGCTGTGCTTGGGGACCTGCTCCTCTACCTTGCCCATCCGGGCACTAGATTTTTATCTCTTCCCTGGCAATTCATAAGCCGTTGGGGCAATAATTCACACAAACTGAACTCACCAGAAACTAGGCTTACAAACCCGAAGACGCTATTGCTTTAAAATTGTGCATCTTCCCGGAGCTCTCACCAGGGTGGGGAATGCAGGGTGGGCAGCATGAAATGGGGTCCAGAGTGCACACAGGGCCCCCGGGCCAGTGGGCTCTGGGCCCTGGCAGGGCGTCTGGCTCCTTCTGTCGGCCTCAGCTGCCAGGGAGATGAACCTTGCGGGCTGGTTGGGGAGAGGGCAGGCAGGCTGGGATCTGAGAGGAGAGAACTGAAAGACAGCACAACCTTTAGAAATCATTTACAGTTTCTGCTTCATTTCAATGTCGGTGTCCTGAGGCCCAGCGCCAGTTGCCTGTCCCCAGTGGACACCTTTCCAGCGTTGCCTCCCGTTATCAGGATGACCAGGAAACTGCAATAGCTCTCGCAGATGAGGAATTAGGACAGAGGGAGTGGGGCAGCCTCATGAGATATTCTCTCTGGGCTGTGGAAAAACCTGATGAAATCGTCTTGCTTCCGAGACGAGCTCATCTCCTGAGAGACGGGAACTGTCACTGCTGGCCCGGGAGCGCTGCTTTCTTGCTGAAGGGGGCTCAGGGCCCCAGCGGGCTCCGGCTCTTCAGATCTCCTGGCCCTCCCTCCCTTGTGGACCACCCTCTTCTGTCCTCACATGATTTACCCAAGGGTTGGGTCACCCACATTGGCTAACATGGAGTCTCCCAGGCGTGCCCCTTGGCATTCTGTGCTTGCTGAGCATAGCTTCTAGAACCCAGGGATGGGAAGGGATTTCTCCTGAATGGAGCTGCAGCTTCACAGCTGCCCTGAGCAATAACCCAGGTTAGGTGTGTTCTCCAGGCTTGTCTGCTGGCCGGACCCTGTGGACTACCCCTTCTGCGGAGATGTCCTCTCCTTGACTGGCGTCTCACTTTGACTGACATTTCTTCGAAGCGGACAGTGAATGCTTTTGTAGAGTTTATATTTCTCCTAATAGAGAGACAGGAACAGGGTGGCCTCCGTGTTTTCAAGTGATGGAAGCAGAAGGCTGCCTCTTTTTCCATGCTGTCGAGGTTCCTGGGGCTGCCCTTTGAGCCCTGACCGTCAGAGGTTCTCTCTGGCTTGGGGCCGGACAGGAGTGCAGCCCTGCGGGGCTGGCAGCGGGCCCTCTGGGTGTGGACAAGCATTGGCTCAACCCACTTTCCAGGCAAGAAGCTAGCTAGCCACACCGAGAAGGCCTTTCTGCCCCTGAGTCATTCTCACTCCCGCTGCTGGGCCTTTGTCAGAGTCCTTTGTCACTTTTGAAAATGTTATTTCTTTGCAAATAAAAGAACAGTATGGCCGTGGTTAGTGTTGCTGGTAAGTTCTATTACTTGAGGCGCATTTACTGTAATAGAAAAATATGAATCTGATCAGTGTGTTATGAAGCCTATTACTGCCACAACCGTCATCTTTGTCCCTAAACACCACGGTACCTGAACTTCAAAAGCATGTTCTTCAAAAGCCATTGTGCTGGGGAAACAGGATGAACAGTGCTTATATGACGCTGATTTCCTTTAAAAAGGAATGAGAAACAGATGTGCACTTCCAACAGGGCTCTCCGCAAAGCGTTTCCACACTGGGCTGGTTCATCGTTGATTCTGGTCAGGGATGGTCCATATTTTCCTTGTGTATTTATTTGCGTGGTTTCTTATTCAGCCCTGTCTAAGTCAATATTCTTCATGCTTGTTTAGGTTAAATATGCCTTTGCCTCCTTACAAGCGTCTCTGCTTCTTGGGGCTTTCACACTTGCTATGAGCCTCCTTGAAGGACACGAACAAGTGTGGGATAGGGGCCTGGCAATGGGGTTTCGGATTCCTAGGATCAATATGGAGCAGCTTTGTGGATCACTAATTTTACTCACAGGCTTTTGGAAAATGTTTTTATATTAAATAGTGAGGTAACAATGGAGTGGAGCACTCAATTTGCCTGAATTTTAACGATAATGCACAACATTTCAAAGACATCAGACTCCTGAAGTGGGTAGTGTTACGGATTGAGTTGTGGCCCTCCAAATATCTTGAAGTCCTAAACACTAGTCCCTCAGAATGTGAACTAATTTTGGAAAGAGGGTCATTGCAGAGGTAATTAGTTTAGAGGAGGTAGTACTGGAGTAGGGTAGGTCCTTTGAAAAAGGGACAATTTGCACATAGACATGGACCCAGGGAGAATGTCACGTGAAGATGGAGGCAAAGATGGGGGTGATGTGTCTACAAGCCAAGGAATGCCAAAGACTGGCAGCAAACCCCCAGAAGTTGGGGAAGAGGACTGAAATAGAGTCTTCCTCACAGCCTCAGAAGGAGCCAACGCTGCCCCTGCCGACTGTCGGTTTCAGACTTCTGGCCCCCAGAACCGTGAGACGATCAATTTCTGTTGCCCAAGCCACCCTGTTTGTGGTACTTTGTTGTGGGTGTTCTGAACAATTGAATCGAAGGTATTATTAGTCTTTTCTCTTGCTGAAGATGCTTCACCAGCAGAGTTTGAGAAGCACTGAACTGTGTTGTGGAAGGAGCTCAACTTTAGGGGCCGCCAGACCCAGTTTTGGATTCTGGCCATGCCACCTACTGGTCACGTGGCCGTGGGTGTGGATCCACATGTCCCACTGTGAGGATTAAATGAGAGACTTCGTGTAATAATACCACAGATGCAGCCTGGCAACACGTTGGGTTCCTAGTAGATGTTATTCTTCTTTGCCCTTTTCACTTGGACCTTCTTGCCCCCAAAGGCCATTTTGTCTGAGAGTTGAGGCTCCTGCTCAGGGCCTGGAGGGGGAGGACGATTTGTCTTCTGTCACTCCGTGAGCTGGTACAAGGCTGGATATCCCATACCAGGCCATCTGACTCCATATGTGTACTGTGGTTCCCCTTGATGTCATCTTTTGGAGTTCCCCAATAATAGAATTTCTCCACGCATCGTCTCTTACAAACAGTTGTAGAGGTGGTGAAATGCGTGGGCCTCTAGGCCCGGGATGCTCTTTACACCATCTAGTGAGAAGTACCTTATATGGAAAGGTTCTCACATTACCTGGAAAACCTTCTTAACAGAAGAGATGCCCACTTCACTTTATTCTTTCTACATATTATTAACATGTAATTGATAGCATGAGGTAATTACTACCTCAGAAAAAGATTATGTTTTGTTCAAAAGTGTTTTGCAACATTCATTACAGGATAAAAGGGCTTAGGCCTTTTAAGAAGAAGCCAAATAGGGGGGCACCCAGGTGGCTCAGTTGGTTAAGTGTCTAACTCTCGGTTTCGGCTCAGGTTGTGATCTCAGGGTCATGTGATCAAGCCCCACGCCTGGCTCAGAGCTCAGAGTGGAATCTGCTTGAGATTCTCTCTCCCTGCCTCTGACCCTCCTACCCCACCCCAATCCCACGTGTGCGCTCTCTCAAATAAATATATCTTAAAAAAAAGAGGAAGAAACCAATTAAAGTCCAAGGGCTGAAAATGTTTAACAACTATGGAGGCCTGTCCTACAGGAACTCAGCTCAGTCCCTGGTAATAAGGCATTGATAAGCAAGGGATTATATGGGGCGCCTGGGTGGCTCAGTTGGTTAAGCGACTGCCTTCGGCTCAGGTCGTGATCCTGGAGTCCCGGGATCGAGTCCCGCATCGGGCTCTCTGCTCGGCGGGGAGTCTGCTTCTCCCTCTGACCCTCCCCCCTCTCATGTGCTCTCTCTCTATCTCATTCTCTCTCAAATAAATAAATAAAATCTTTGAACAACAACAACAAAAAGGTAAGCAAGGGATTATAGCAAATTAGTTGGTGGTGACCTG
Source organism: Mirounga angustirostris (assembly GCF_029215605.1). Lineage (NCBI taxonomy): Eukaryota > Metazoa > Chordata > Mammalia > Carnivora > Phocidae > Mirounga > Mirounga angustirostris. The sequence continues at coordinate 105,350,231 of NW_026991709.1, forward strand.
TGCCCAATGCAAAATGGCCTGAGTTATGTCGTTGTCCTGATAGAACAAAGGTATCAGGGAGAAATCAGTCTGCAGATCTAGGATGGTTGCCTAAGTTATGTGTCAGTATGGATAAAGATCAAGTGTTGGAGTCAGACCTGTGTGGACCTTGCTCCCTCCGAGAAAGTTGGGCACCATCTGGAAAAAGCCACAGGCCCCCTGTCCCAAACATGCCCCAGTGTTGCAAACAATCATAGGGCGTTCAGGCTTCTCCTTCCACTCACTCTTAGGTCCCCCAAGCTCAGGTAAAGAGACATCACTTTCTGCCTTCTTGGCCCCTTAAAGGAAAAGCTAAGTGCTAGCTTCAAGGAGCATTTATGGCTTCTCTCCTGCTTAACTAGACTAGAGCTGACTTGGAAAAAAAACTTACATGGCTGGAGTGAAGAGTGGTTACTGGTAGAGAAGCACTGGGGGAGAAAACTAAAATTCACGGCTTCCTGAATGAGCAGCGCTGTCAGAGGCGGAAAGCCCTGGCTGGGCTTTAGGCTGCCACCTCACGGTCATGGGCTTGCAATTAGTCACTGGGCTTCTCTCGGCCTCAGTGTCCTCGTGAGCACCTGTGGAAGGGATGGCGCCTGCGTTACCCCTGCCCTGTGAACAGCCGACAGGATAATATCCTCCCTCTCAGTGCACTGTGGAAACTGTCACATGGATAGAAGGTGAGCTTAATATGAAAAATAAATGCAGTGATAAAAATACCAAAGCAAGTATATTTTTAGAACTTTGTTCTGAATTTTTAAAATTTTAACGCATCTAATAAAGAGTATATGTCACGAAAAAGAAGGGTCCCATTTTATTCTACGTGTGAATGTTTGTATCTAGCAGAAAGCCTACTCCATAAACTGCAAACCAGCCCACAAACGTCCTACTTCACCTGCAGGGTATTAAACAAGTTTTGTTTTGTTTGTTTTTTAATCAACTGCCAGCAGGTAAAACTAGAGGATTTCCCATTAAAAAAAGAAAAACCCACTAAACCAAATCCTAGATTTCAGCTTTCCTTGGGGAAATAGAAGCAGAGTCGCTGTCACAGCTGGTGGGGTTTCTCCTAGCACACAGCTCCCCCCCCCTCCCCTCCGGATCCTGGGTTGTTTACTACCCGCTCCCCTCTCCTCCCCCCGCCCCCACCAGCCACACCCACTTCCCTGGTGTCACTTTCCCACTGGGAGGTCTAGAGTTTCAAATAGCAATGTCCTTGCAAAATCAAACTGGTAAGTCTCTTACTTGCAAAGGCTTGATGGATGCAGGGGGGCGGGAGAGGGTCTGGTCTCTTATCCTTAGCTGGTCTCCATGACCCAGGTGTGCTGAAGTGGAGTTTCTTGTAAAATGAACACTGGATCCCTGGGAGGATTCAATGAGATGGCACAAGTGAACCCCTCGCAAGAGTCAACACTCGGTAAATGGTAGCTGTGAGCCGGGGCAGCCCAGGCCTCTCAGGGCACCCACAGATTCTGACAAAGGATCTGCAGTTCCGACTCCAGGAGTGATGCTCACCGTCCAATAGGAGGTCCCTAGAGCAGTCAAGCACCTTTAAAGGATCAGGCTGAGGAAGAAGGTGCTCTCTGAGACCATGGTTTCTGAGAACAAGGATGCAGGCTGCCCGGACTCCCACGAGACCGGAGCCCCGAGGTGAACATAGATCCTCAGCGTAGCACAGACACCCTCTGTTTTTGGTGAATCACTCCCATGGCACCGGGAGTGCTAGAAAGCCGGGGTAAATGTGATGTGCCAAGAGATGTCTCTTTGTTTTCACAAGGCAACACGTAGCAGATTTGAGGTGTACCTGCATCTGCTCCGAAGAAACATTAACCCACGAGAGCCCAGGGCACCAGCACCAAGTCCTCACCTCCAAGTCCTCACCTCCAGTGCAAATACACAACCGGCTTCCTGCGGAGAGCCAGGGCCCCGGAGCCTGGAAACTTGTCCCTACCACCTGAGCTGCTTCGGGGTGGGAGGGAGGCCGCCGTCGGGCACTGCTGTGACCCGGATTGTGGCTATTTCTGAGGATATCATCAATCCCTAGAAGCCGTGCCCGGGAATGATCTCACTGCTCTCTTCTCCCTGCCAAGGGTTCCGCCTGAGCCTGTTTTATACAAAGGTGACTTTCTTCTGAATAGAAGGAGACTACTCCTTGCATCGAGCAAAAGATGAGTAAATGATTCCTGGATGCCCTAAAAGGATCTCGTAAAGCATTTCTGTTGTCCCACGAAAAGGACCTGGTTTTTACACATCTGTCTTTTTCGTTCATTTGTCACAGGTAGAAGGCTGCCAGAGCCCTTCAGTGACACCAGGGGAAAGGCTCACTTTGGGAAGTTGGGGTAGCCAAGGATTTGGGATTTCCCCACAATGTTTCCTCCTCCATCTCATGACCAGACAAAAGCAGCTCTCTGAGTCACACCCTGAGTAGACTTGTATTGAGGAAATAATCCATTTGCTATTACAAACTAGGGAGGCCCTTAGAAAGAAAACCAGGCTTTTTCCCGGTTGGGCCAGCCCTAAAGTGGGGCAAATGATACAGCAGTGGGGATGTCGAGATGAAGAGGGGTGCATTTTTGAGGGAAACTTGAGGTCATTTAGGTTCAAGCGGCAACCCAGGGAGAGATTGGGAAGCAGGGTGGGAGGGTCCCCAGGGCGTCTGGATTCAGGGAAGTCTGGGCTGGATCTCCAGATGTGTGTGTCTACTCCACAGATTCCTTGGAATGCTGTATGAGAGTGGGAGTGACTGACTTGATGTTGTCAGGGTTTCCCAACTTGGGCACAACTAACATTTGGGCTGGATCATTCTTCGTGGGGCGGAGTGGGGGGCTGTGTTGTGTCGTGTTGGGTGTGGCACCATCCCTGGCCTCTGCCCACGCAATGCCCGTAGCTTCTCCCCCCCTCCCAAGGGTGACAACCAGAAACATCACCGCTGGCGATGTCCCCTGGGGGCAGAACTGTCCCTGGGGGAGAACCACTGAGGTAGGAGAGTCCCCGAGGAGGCAGAGAGGGGGCATGAGAGGGGCCCTCCGGTGAGGCTCCCTTGCAGACCTGCCCCGTGCCCCTCTAATCACCATTGTTTTCAAACATCGGCCTCAGGCAGCTTCTTTTTTTTTTTTTCTTTTAAGATTTTATTTATTTATTTGAGAGAGAGAATGAGAGATGGGAATGGGTCAGAGGGAGAAGCAGACCCCCCGCTGAGCAGGGAGCCCGATGCGGGACTCGATCCCGGGACTCCAGGATCATGACCTGAGCCGAAGGCAGTCGCTTAACCAACTGAGCCACCCAGGCGCCCTCTCAGGCAGCTTCTTATGCCTTCTGGCCAAATATTTTGCCCTGACAGCTAGTCAAATATTAGAATTTTCTTTTTCTTTCTTTTTTTAAGATTTTATTTATTTATTTAAGAGAGAGAGAAAGCACGAGTGAGGGGGAGAGGGCGAGGGAGAAGCAGGCTTCCCGCTGAGCAAGGAGCCCGATGTTGGATTCGATCCCAGGATCCTGGGGTCATGACCTGAGCAGAAGGCAGATGCTTCACCGACTGAGCCACCCAGACTCCCCAAACGCTGGAATTTTCTTAAGTGAGGTGGGGAAACGGAGAAGTAGATAAGGCTCTTCCCTTGTGAAATACGAATGTTTTCGGGGGGAGGTTGTAGCCTCGGAGACCACACAGCAGCTACCAGGAGGTGCCTGGGGTCACACCAGCAAGAGCACAAAGGAAAAAGCTAACAACAAAATGAAATGAAAGACATCTTTTTTCTGAGCAGGTGGTGGGGGACCATCCCCGCTTAATAAGCGAACACCTGCAAACTCAAGGAAGGTGCACACCTATTTTGGCACAAGCCCTGGAGCTGGGGGTAGGAATGGTCTGAACGTTTTGGGTGTGCAGGGAGGTAACCCCCATGTATCATCACCCCGGCCTCTGGGAGCGGGGGGCCATCCATCATCCATCGCACAGCAGCCTATGGGCAGGCGGAGCTGCGAAGAAGTGCATTTGCTCAGAGGCGGCAAATGGTGTGAGAACAAACACCACTCTCGCTTTTCTTTGAAGCTATTACACTCTGTCCTGTCCCGGGGAAGCCCAAGTGGCCAGCAGGCACTCGCGGTCCAGGGCCCTGGAGGAGCTGCAGGACTGTTTTCTCTCCCCGCCCCAGGCAGTTGGGATTGGTTTTTGATGCAGTGACTGAGGCATTCCACATTCAAGGCCACGTAGGGACTTCCATTTCACACGTCACACTTGGACACTGGAAACTGGGGCTGTTACGTAAAGCATGGGCTTGATGCCCTTTCGTGCGTGTCTCCTTCCTCACGACATCATTCACCTGCCCTGGACCGAGGCCTGTGGCGTGTGGCTGGCCAAGCAAAGGCCCGCGGTTCGGTGCGGAGCATCTCAGGCCAAGATCGGAGGACCACCAGCGGCCGAGATGCGGAGGTCTGCCTGCCGTGGTCACGGCCACCTGGCTGCTCCCACATCTGACGTGCTGCTGGCTGCATCTGGCCTGGGGGAGCCAGCGTGGTGGGGGGCAGGGGGGTTCTGATGAGAAAACCAAAAATTCGAGGCAGCAAGCGGGTTGTTGAGATCCTATTCTCCTCTCTGACACCAGGAGAGAAACTTGCTGGCAAGGGATGCAGCTGGGCTCTGCCAGGCACTGCTGCGTTAGAAGCCAAACATCGTCACAAAAGCCAGAATGACAGGAATTACAGCTCTGCACTGACGCACAGATACTGATGGAAGGGGTATTTCTCGTGTTGATTTTGCACTTCTAAGGGCACATCTGCAAAAACGGATATCAAAGGAGACGGGAACCTGGGCAAGGAGGCACTCAGAGCGGCCTGGAGGAGCCTCTCTCCCAACCTCACTTTTCCCACCTGCAAGACACACGTCACAACACTTGTGGCAGCTGCCCAGGCAGCTTGGTCGAAAGAGCCAGTTTAAACAGGGGCTCTTAAGGGCACCTGGGTGGCTCAGTCGGTGAAGGGTCTGCCTTTGGCTCAGGTCATGATCCCAGGGTCCTGGGATCGAGCCCCGCATCGGGCTCCCTGCTCCGCGGGAAGCCTGCTTCTCCCTCTCCCACTCCCCCTGCTTGTGTTCCCTCTCTCGCTGTCTCTCTCTGTCAAATAAATAAATAAAATCTTAAAAAAAATAAATAAATAAACAGGGGCTCTTAGCTTAGGGTCAATGGCTGACAGGCTTCGTGGGGGCTGCAGAGCCCTGAAATTAGCACGAGCATTTTGTTTACACATGATTATGTGCATCTTCCTGGGGAGAGGGTCAAAGCTTTCACTATATTCTCACAGAATAGAATTACTCTTAAAAGATTAAGAATATTGGTTTGGATAATGCGTGAAAGTGATGTACAACTGTTGCCAGCGAAGATTTAAGCTGTGATCAGCGAGGAGAAAGGGACCCAGAGGAGCACCGTACTATGTGTTAGGGTTTGTGTGGGACACACAGAGAAGTAGGAAGATTTTTGGCCTCCAGGAACATTGGACAGATTTTTGGACAGGGGAACAAAACATCAAAAATTAAGAAAAAAAGGTAACTATCAACAAGGTGGCTGAGAGGTCAGAGGAATTTAAGTGCCACATAATTTCAGAAGTGGGAAAGGGCCTGGATGGAGGGCAGGGCTGGGCGCAGGCGACGGCAGAGAAGGACCTCCGTGGAGGACTGGCCCCGGGGAGAGCCCACGCCCCCAAGCTTGCAGGGTGAGGGTAGACACACTCGGGGCTCGGGGTGCTCTGAGCGGGACAGGGTCTCAGAGGCGGAGGTTCCCAGGGTGATAGTCCATCCTGGATGCCCCTTCAGACATTTGGCTGTTTCTTGGCCCTTCAGCCTTTGCCCAGTTGGAAGGGGCTGAGGGGTTCCCCTGGAGAATCCCTGCAGGGAGAACAGAGCCTGCCCCAGGACAGAAATCCTCTTCCTTGGGAAGGGATCCCAGTGACTCACAGGTTCCAGGCAGGATACTGTTCACGTCTAGACTTCATACTTGCTGTGATACATCCAGGCTGCCTCTGCACAGTTAGCAAAGTCCCTCTGGTCAGGCCTCATGGAGTCAGCAGTTAGTTATCCCAGGCATGCTAAGCAGACAGAGCACTGGAATATGGAGGAAAAAATTGGAAATAATTTAGTATTTCAGAAAAAAAATTACTGAAGTGTTCCCCATGAGAAAAGTCACGATGTAAATGTCTTTGCACTTATCCTGTGGTGTGGCCGCTTCTAAATTCTCCATATGGCAGGGCTACTGAAACCCTTCTTTAAAAAAAAAAAAAAAAAAAAAGATTTATTTATTTTGAGAGAGAGTGGGGGGAGGGGCAGAGGGACAGGATCCTCAAGCAGACTCCACATTGAGCGTGGAGCCTGAGATGGGGCTCGATCTCACAACCCATGAGATCACAACCTGAGCCAAAACCAAGAGTCGGGGGTGCCTGGGTGGCTCAGTTGTTAAGCATCTGCCTTCAGCTCAGGTCATGATCCCAGGGTCCTCGGATCAAGCCCCACATCAGGCTCCCTGCTCAGTGGGAGGCCTGCTTCTCCCTCTCCCACTCCCCCTGCTTGTGTTCCTGCTCTCGCTATCTCTCTATCAAATAAATAAATAAAATCTAAAAAAACAACAACAACAAAAAAAAGGAAACAAGAGTCGGATGTTTAACCAACTGAGCCACCCAGGTGCCCCCATGTAACCCCTCTTGTGCCCAGGGCTCCCTCTGGCCCTGCTCTGACCCTGGGCCCACTGACTGACAAGACCACCCCCCTCAACTCAGCAAGGCCCTCGAACAAATGGCCATCTCCACACTCCCCTTCAAGGTGCTGGGAAGATTTTCTTGGGAACTCTTGAGACCTTGCCATGGTTCTGCAGATATAAAAATCCTGTAGTTTTTTTAAGAATATGCTCTTGAAAACAGAAGTTGACTCTAGCAACCAGTACAGGACCACTCTCCCCACCTTGTACCCCAATACCAATGTCTCAAGGGGGCAGCTAATTACCTACCTACCTTTCCTCAAAGGGAATATTTTAAGAAGTCTGATCTGTCATACCCTAAGATGATTCTCCCAGTAAGGGAAGCAATGGGGATCTGAGACCAGGGCTCTTGGCCTCTTTCCAGAGAGTGGAGTCTGTCATTCCCTGACCACCCTCCCGTCTTCATGGGCCCCTCTTCCCCTTTATAACACTCTCCCAACCTAAGAACCCCTCCCTGACACTGACTTTTCATGTCCTCTAAGTGCAATGAAGCTTGTGTTACCTTGCTTCCGGCCTTAAAACTTACCTGTCCCTTTTGTTATGCTGCCACTGCCTGGCTAAACAACGGATCTCTGAGGGGGGAATCTCATCTCTTCTTCCTGTTCCCAAGCACCAGAGGTAACTTCAGGGCCAATGGCCTCATTTTCATCTGTTATCAGCTATCAGGGAATGACAAGTCTGGGAGATACTGCCCTAAGGATCTCCTCTTGGAGAGAGCCAGCCTCCTAAGTTTACACCCCTGATCCATGTTTGGCATCCCCCTCAAATGAAGCCATGTGACAATCTCTTTTGGATTCTCTCCTGCATCGGGCTTACCAGGCGGTGGAGGGACTCGAGCCTTGCCAAAGGCAGCATGCAGGGCGTGGTTCTGGCCCTCTTTTAAGACTGCTTCCAGTCTACTTACTTTCTGGTTGCTTTAATCTAAGCCCAGACTTCCAAACAAAAAGGAAGTGGGGAGGGGAAGAAGCTAACACTCAGTTCAAATTAAAGCAGGATTATTTACTTTAATTATTTATTCATCCCATCATCTAGCATGGTGCCTCACACATTGTAGCTCATATTTACAGTTTCCCATTTGTCCCTCATCAAAACCTAACAGGCCCTGGGTCTCTTGTCATTCCCACAGATTCCTACTTTGGTGTGGTGGGGTGGGGTGGGGTAGAGAGGCAGAGGCTCAGCGTGACAAATGAATTTGGCCTCAGGGATTAACAAGGGTTAGGTATTAGTGTGCCTCCCCTGCCAGGTAACATGGTATGGTAGATAGTTTTGGTTTGGGCTGGCTATGCCCGGATTTACTCTGGTAGTTAGTTCTCCTATACACGGGAAGCTGTTTAGTCAAGGTGCCTTCCTGTTTCTGGCCCCAGGAGAGGCACTTGAACCTTGGGAGGTTGGTTGGATCTGCCTTCCCAGGAATTCAAAATTTGAGCCAACTCATCAAAAGACAGAAGCCAGTTGGAGCTTATTCATTGTTCATAGCGATATACCCAGGGAACCCTGCTAAGAGGTCCTGTGTCTTAGACCCTCGATCCTATGTGGCTTCCTACCCACTGAGTTTCCCACTTCCTGTCCATTATGTTCTGGTTTCTGAGCCTTGTTTCCCAGCCATTGAGAAATCAACTGTTTTTCCAGTAAATTCCCCCTTGGTTTAGATGAGCTGAGGTTGGCCGCTATTGCTTACCACCTAAGGAGTCCTAACTCATGCCCACAATGAACCTAGGTTTCTGAGTGTTCCTTAAGTCACACTTGTTGTTACAACATTGCCCCCAAGCTATGCTAGAAGCCAATGAAGCCTTTACATTTACCCTGACTCTGCAGTAATCATTTCCTAGAATCCATTTCTTTAGTGGCCAAGCCCATGCTGCTTATTAGTTGACTACGGTTTATAACCGCCTTTGGTTTCTTTCAGTATTTTTTAGTTCAATTCAGACTGCGCCAAATCTCTCTACCCCAAACCTGGGGAACAGGCTTTCTTTCCACATGGTCTGTGGCTTGATGCTCCTCAAACACATGCTAGGGAAATGTAAACCAGGACAGCTTTTTTTTTTTTTAAGATTTTATTTATTTATTTGACAGAGAGAGACAGCGAGAGAGGGAACACAAGCAGGGGGAGTGGGAGACGGAAAAACAGGCTTCCTGTGGAGCAGGGAGCCTGATGCGGGGCTTGATCCCAGGACCCTGAGATCATGACCTGAGCTGAAGGCAGCTGCTTAACTGACTGAGCCCCCCAGGTGCCCCCAGGACAGCATTTTTGCAAACCAAATTGGAAAACTATAATCAAGAGCTTCTAAAAGTTCTTATTGAACTAGTAATTCAACTAACTCAAGAGATTAATCCTATGAAAATTGTCAGAGAAGCATAAAGATGAGTAATCATGTTTAGTACAGTATTATTTGGTAGTAGCAGAAACTTGAAGACAACCTGAATGTCCAGCAGCAGGGAAAAGGTTAAATAAATGATGGCCTATTCCTATGATGATATATGATACATTCATTCAAGATCACAGCTTTGTAGAATATTTAATACGGCGTGGAAAACTCCCATACTATCTTGTGTATCAGGGGAAACAAACAAACCATGACACAAAAACGTATGTACAGGATAATCTCAATTTGTGTTACTCAAATTGGGAAGGACTGCACCAACATATTAGCTGTGGTATCTCTTGATGGGGCGATCATGGGTGGCCTAGTAGGCTGTACACTCTTTGAGGGTAGGAACTATTTCTTATTTATGGTGATAGCTCTAATTCCTACTTCAGGTTCAGGCACATAGCTTGCCTATTGAAATAATGAATGAGTTTCCTTCTACTTTTCCACGGTTTTCTTTTCTTTTAATAATGAATGTGCATTCTGTGTAAAATCAGAAAAAAAATTTTAGGAAATAAAGCTTTGGTGTATGAGGTTTATTGGAATCCTATTCATGCTTCAAGGTCATGATGGCAGTTTTAAAATGTGGCAATAAATATCTGATTACTCCTTACATAGAGAGGTAGAATCTGTGTCCCGTCCTTTTAAATGAAACTGCTTCCACCAATGAGCACAATGGAAATGGTGCTATGTGATTCCCGAGGCCAGGTCAAAAGAGGCTATGTAGTTCCTGCCTTGTTTGTTAGGAGCACTTGATATGGAAGCCCTGGACCTCAAAGTAAGAGGTCCAGCACCCTGAGGCTGCAGCACGGGAGAGGCCATCCGGTCTGCTATGGTTGGCATTCGAGCTGAGCCTGTCCTTCATTCCAGGGATGTGGCCCAAGAAGCCATCCTAGAAGCGGATGCTTTCCACACTCTGTCCTTTGAGTCGCTCCCAGCCAACTGGGCTTCAGACAGCATGGAGTAGAGACAGTCTATCCACATTGTGTCCTGTTCCAATTCATGACCCATAGACCCCTGAGCCTTATAAATGGGTGGTTGTTTTATGCTGCTAGTCTGGGGTGCTTTGTTAGACGTCAACAGATACCATACAGTTCTCCTCAAACTTCTCCCTCTTTGTGAAACCTTCCCTGCTCTTTCCTGTCCTTCCCACAATCCTAAGCCCCAAATTAAAATTAGTCATTCTTGTCTCCCAAAGTCCTTTGTTATACCTGTATCAGAGAACTGACTCATCTTGTCTTTCTCCAGATGATGAGTTAAGGGCAGCAACTCTGTGAGTCATTTTTGCTTTTTCAGAACACCTAGCACAGTGTCCAGCACACTGAATCGAAGGGATGGTTCCTCTATGCCTCATGCTATTAGTATAATGCACAAGAGAGATGGAAATTGACACAGAAACCAAATTCGGTGTGTACGTCAGGCTCATGGAATTCTGGCTACTTCCTTGTTTCTGGGCTGCAACTCAATATCACAGTGGGATGGCATTACAGCTGCGAACTATCCTAATGTCTTAAGTTTGTTTGAGCTGCCCTAACAAAATACCACAGACTGGGTGGCTTAAACCACAGGAACTTATTTTTTTAAGTTCTAAAGGCTGCAAGTTCAAGATCAAGGTGTTGGCAGGTTTGGTCTCTCTGAGGTCTCTCTCCTTGGCTTGCGCACCACTGCCTTCTCTCCGTGTCCTCGCATGGTCTTTCTTCTATGCACACACACCGCTTATGTCTCTTCCTCTTATAAGGACACCAGTTCTATTGGATTAGGGTCCCACCCTTATGACCTCATTTAACTCTACCTCTTGAAAAGTCCTATCTCCAAATACAGTCATGATAGGAAGTAGGGCTTCAACATATGAATCAGAGGGGTACACAATTCAGGCTAGCACACCAAAGGACACAATGGATTCCTAGTTATTATTTGCACTCCCTGTAGTTTTAGGTGTCAGTGAAAAGAACTAATGAACTCAGTGATCCAAATCCTATCCATAAACACTTCCTGGTTTTAAGTTCCAGGCTTATACCATTCTCCCTCTCATAGCCTTTCAAATAATGGCCTGCCTAGGGGATGGACGGCTGTGATAACTTGTCCTTCACACCCAGTGACAACGTTTGATACCATGTAGGTTTTATTTGTTTGTTTGGTTTTTGTTTGATACCCAGTGCAACCTCCAACAAATCTTCAGTGTCCCTGTCAGCAGTGACACAGTGCAGACTGCAGAGTGATCCACACCCTTGGCCATGTGTCAGTGGGTGTTCTTCCACTGCAACCCGTCGGTTTACTGACGCTGAATCAAGCGTACCAATACAGGGGCTTGGGAAGGAAATTGTCCAAAGTGATCAGAGAATGATGTAAGGAGATGCAGGAAGGCCAGGAGCTAGAGTGACCAGCAACCACTTTCTGGAGTTTTTCTTTTCAAATTAATTCCTAGCAATTTCCTTTTTGGTCAGCCTCTGTTTTTATTGTCTTATATCCTATTCCAAAAGTGAGAGAGAGAGAAAGAACACAATCTTCTATTGAGTAGAATTGGATCTGGGACAATTTTATGCCCAGATCTGTGAGCTACAGGTGCTAAATAAGGCATGGAGCAAATATTCAACATCACACATTTGCCCTTTGCAATTCAAATGAAAGTGCACCCATCTTGCCATTTTCACCCTTGTGTTCAACTGGTCTTTGTCACACTACCTTGTTGTCATTCCCCAGCCCTCCGCCCGCCATACTTTCACCACTTATGGGATGAGGAGGCGTTGCTTGTTCTGATCCATGCTATCACCAGTGCTCCACAAGAATCGACTGGCTCTCATTTTCACACAGGGTAGCACGTGTAGCCCGTTAGCACCCTGCCTGTACGGAGGGCTCGAGTTCTAAACAGTTCTTTATGTGAACATCACTTCTGAAATGCATTTGATCTGTTGGTTGAAACTGGTAAGAATTTTGTTCCAAGCTGTAAGAAGGCTTTATCCCTGCTCAACACCATAAAGCTCTCAAGATTTTCTTTCCTGAATTGTCTAAAGGTACGATGAGATTCAATTTGCTAAGAGTCTTTGTTTTGGACACAAAGACAAATATGCACTCCTGCACTACTTCACAAATCAATGACTCATTTGAAAAAAACCTTCCAGGATCATGAATTCTCCAGATAGAGAGAGAACCCAAGTCATGCTTTCTTTAACAATTTTAGTATGTTCTCTCTCTATTGCTTCATTTCAGAAAAGAGGTATAATTACTATCTTTATGAGTCAGACTCATAGCCCAGCACCTGTTAGAAAATTAAAAAATATTTTCCCCACATCACATTACAAAGCGAGGCCCATTGTTTTCTTGCAGTTGTTGGTATTCACGCCTTTGCCAAAATGACTATATTGGAGGTTTTAAAAGCGATAGTGATAATAAGAAACAATGACTAGAGACTTTTCCAAATGCCAATACATAAAAATAATAACATGAACTTGATAAACTCTGATTTTTATTCCTTTTAAATTGTTCATAAATTAATAAAGGAGAGTCTGTTTCTCCCAGGCCTGACAAAATGGCAGATACAGAACATTCAGAGTTGTTTCCTCAAAAACACACCCCAGGATAGTCACTTATGCATTAGGTGTGGAATTCAGTCAGTGCTAAGTATGGAAGGAGATTCGATATATTTGAGTATATTGTGGACCTAAAAAGAATAATTGTAAGTAAGTAAAACTGATATCATGACATAAAAACTATCTAGCTCAAGAAGGAGCAAGGTGTGATAAAAAAAAAATCTTTACACAGTCCATCTCTTGCCTAAATGCTGTATAAAGAGATAAAGGTCAAAATACTATGGTTCTACAGATGATAGATGTAGTGTTTGATCCCAGTGTCAGACAAAAAGACAGTTAGATGGTCAGCTATCACTGCTTTGCCATACTTCTCCAGCAACTTCAAACGGTGTTTCTTAACAAGACTAATATGAAATTTACTTTGAATGAGAAATACATGCTGCACAGTTACATATCATTTGGGGTACCACAAGGAGAGTTCCACTAACCCTTGCAACCAGCCCCGCGTACAGGTAACATTTCCAGGCCTCTGCCATGCACATAGTAGGGAAAAGCAAAGAGCAGAAAGGTGGTACAGTACATGCCCTTGGCCAATGATGACAGTAAGTAAAATGCAAAGAGAGAAATCTGTGTCCTTTTTACCTAGGCTTTTTGATTAAAGTCATTTTTTATATTCTTTTCCTTTTCCTGAAGCCATGAATCAATACTGAATGAATTAGTGAATTATTGGTTGAACAGGCAATATGTTCTTCATCTCTTAAAGAAATTTCTTATTTCATCTATTTTAAAAATAATTATAAGGTCAACAGTTTATTAATGACAAGATTAACAGAGCACCTGGGGTTCATTCAAATTGGAGCATTATCGAGGAGCAATTTTAAGCCAGGCCAAGTAGTTTTATGGTCAAACACTGAGTTGTGATATGTAGAAAAACAGGGTTTTGATTTTCCCCTTTAAATTTTTTTTTTTTTTTACAGTATTAAGTATAAGAAAATTCACCCTTTGGTAAAGATATTCCTTAATTTACTACCTCAGCATAATGATTGGAACAAAGAATTTAATAAATGTTTGTTGAATGAATAAATGAATGAACAGACAATGATATAAAATTAAAAACTGTGGATGACCATTGTACTTAAAAATCAGCATTACTTTTCAGGATTAATTTTAGATAGCGATGTTTATTCTAATTTGCTATGGACTAAAATTAACCACTGAATCAAAAGAAATAAAACATATATCCTGGGTTGTTGTTTTTTTTTCCCAAACAGAAAAATAGTTTCTTCATTAAACACTGTATCAATTTGCTTCTCACAGAAACAGATGACCAAAGGAATTTTCTAGCTTTGAATTCTTATATTAGAAAAAAAAGAGAAATGTTTTAAATAGTTCTGCTAAACTTGTACTTTCACAAGCAGGAATGGGAAGAAAATTTAAAAACAAAATAAATCAAAGAAAGGTAATAATGTTAAAATTTGGATCTTCTGGGAAGGAGACACAAGACAGAATTAGAAGTGTATGTAATTTATTGGTGCAAATTCCTTTAAAGGGGAAAGAGGAGAGGGAGAAAGGGCCTGCAGGGAAATCCTTCAGGCCATGAAGCAGGTGTGGTACCTGTGAGTGAGAGAAAGCAGTAAGGAGGATTGGGGGTGCAGAGCTGAGCACGTCTCAGCCAGCCCAACGGGAGTGGGGGGGTCCCCATGAGCAGTCCTGCACTGGCCAGAAATTACAACAATGTTCAGTCATTGCCCAGGGTCTTCCTGGAAGCATATGGCTTCAGCTTGGGAAAAAAGGGCAGATTCTAAAGGATCCCATAGCTGGAGGCTATTGGCGAACTCACACCACTTGGAGCAGGTACTTAATTGGAGATTTGAGTAACACTCTTATGTGGCTGCTACAGTTTACTCCTTGTGCCACATGGATTTGCTTCCTTTACATATTTGGGGCACAGATCTGCCATGGTTCCTGTATTAGTTATCTACTGCTATGTAACAAGTTATCCCCAAATTTAGCAGCTTAAAGAACACATATTATTATCTCATATAGTCTGTAAGAGCCAGGAATCAGGGAGTAGCTTAGCTGCATCGTTCTGGTTCAAGGTCTTTCATGAGACTGTAGTCAAGATGTTGGCTAGACAAGGAGTCATCACAAGACTTGACTGGGGCTAAAGAATTCTGCTTCTGAGCTCACTCATGTGGTTGCTGGCTGGCCTCAGTTTCTTGCTGGCTACTGGTCTGAGATCTCCATTCTTCTTCATGTGGGCCTCTCTGAAAGCCACCTGAGCATCTCATGACCAACTGTAGCTGGCAAGTTGGCAAGTGATGTGAGAGAGAGCAAAGAAGAGAGAGAAAGAGAGAGAGAGAGAGACTAAAACAGAAGGCATAGTCTTTTACAACCTAATTTGGAAGTTACATAACCATCCCTTCCACCATATTCTATTGGTTGCCCAGAACAACCTTGACATAATGTGTGAGGGACCACACAAGGGTATGAATATCAAGGGGCAGGGATCATTTGGGGCTGTCTTGGAAGCTAGTTAATGCAGTTACCATGAACATCCCTTCCTGAAGGCAAACTTGGAAAAGGGAAGGTAGCGGGACAAACTAAAGCCCCTGCCACAGCAGTTGGGTTTAGGGTCATTACTGGTACTCATTGTCACTCTCCTCCACTCTCCATTCCAAATTCCCCCAGTCACCTGCTATTACCTCTGCTGCTCTTTGTGGTTGCCAGTATGATGACACCTTTTCTCACTTACTGCTACCTGGGCACAGAGAATACAAAGGAACCCAAAGAACCTGGTGGCATCTGGAGCTTGTAATTTGAAGGGACTCTTGATGTATTGGGGTGAGAGTGTACCCCCTCTGGAGATCGGGACTGCAGAGGTCAGAGTTGTAGAAACAGGATGGAAAACTTATGCCAATGGGTCATTGGAATGATGGTAAGTGGGGCCACTCCTGGTTCCATCTTTGGTTCCAAGACGTCTGTGTTCTTTCAACACAGTCCTTTAGAGAGGTCTTCAATTCAGCATATATACTGCATTCTGGAGGAAGCTCCACACAATATTGCCCCTAGTTGATTGAACTAGGCATGCAAAAAGGTTTACCCAATGAAAACAACCAAAATGTTAGACAAAATAACTAAGAAAACATTTTTAAAAGGCATCACTGAGATGGCACAAAAGTAAAGAATCTGCAGAGATCAAAAACAAGATAAAAGTAACAACTTTGGGAGAGGAAAACTAAAGCCAGCTCTCTTTGTGTTAGGCCCGTGCAAAATTGGAAATCTTTTTTTTTGCAGGGGGGTACAATATTATTTAACAATTCTATACATTCCTCAGTGCCCACCACGGTAAGTGGACCCTTAATCCTTTTTAACTATTTCACCCATCCCCCCACCTACAAAATTGCAAGTCTTACAGAAGATTCCCACATGAAGCTGGAATCTCAAAGGGCTTTACCTTCAATTAAGGATGAGTGAAAAATGAACCGCTATGCAGAAGGGGACAGCAATACGTCTGATTTGATTTTTATGCTGGGGGAGAGAGGTAGGAAATCTCACTTGAGAGTTTATAACTACAGTCTGGCCTTCACGTGGCTTTTTGTATGAAGTTATACCACCTGTATCTGAAAACTTAAAATAGGAGAATTTTAATTAAAGTGCTCCCAGAATGTTTATATAATCAACTGGGAGGAGCAAATGAAATATTTTCTAGAAGAATGCAATCTCAACCCAGGTCTCAAAGAATTCCCATAAAGTTCCAAAGAACATAAGCTCACATAAAACCACACATAGGCATACTCTGCCTTCTCCCCTCCCCTGCAGGAAAATAAAGCACCGTGAGTGAGAACAAGCAGAAACAGGTAGCAAAATCAGATTGGTAAAGATGATCAGACACAGAATATAAAATAACCATGTTTGGTATGGTAAACAAATAAATATTTTTGAGCAAGGACTAAGAGATGGCTTATGAAAAAAACAAATCAAGCAGATTGGTGAAAAATTGAATAAAATTTTCTAAAATGAAAAACTGCCTTATGCAGAGAGATTATGAGACCAAATGGAGGAAAGTCTGCAAGAAGAAATGGTAAGCAAAGAAATGGATAATTACATTGGGTAAATCTAAACACTGACTATATATCATAGTAGGAATAATGTCTAATTTGTGAGGCTAAACAAACAAGATTGAATTCAAATACTGGTCAAACTATAATATAAACTGGAATGGGGTAAAAAAAACCTGTAGTCTAAATATTCTAAGGTTCTTGCATTGTTTGGATGGATCGTCAAGAAATGAAGTAAGTGTGTTCAAATGCCTAGGGTAACTCTTAAAAATAGACATAGAGTGATTAATTCCAAAGGAGAGGTAGGGGGTGGGGTAGGAAGAGCAAAAGATGAAAAGAAAAAAGAAATCTATTCAGAAGATGGCAAGAAAGGAAGAAAGAGAGAGAGAAATGGAGAGCACATAATAAGATGATAGAAACAAATCAAAGGAAGAAGAGCAAAGACAGAGTCTTAAGATCCTCTGCCCCAAATCAAAACAATGGAAGTTTATACACATTCTAAAATGATGGGTGTTAATTTCATACTGTTATTAACAATGAAAAAAATGGGCATAAATGACCTTTGAGAATAAAAGGCTTTATTCCACAAAAGAAACTTTAACTTCTGAAGACCTGCGTCTCAAAAATGGGCTTTTATAGACAATTTTTATGAGCACTCTATGATTACTAAATTTAGAACATGTTTTTATTCTTATAAATTTTGGCCTTTGACTTTATCTGGAGAGTTTTTCTTGTGAACTGCTGTATAATTCGTTATATCTCTCTCCTTTTGTACCAGTTTTAACACTCTTTTTCTCCTTTATCTGTATTTAGAAGGACTTGCTTTTTTAAGGCTACAGCTAGGACATCATATTCTAGAAATAAATCAGAAAGCACAGGACCTAAAGACCTAATATAGAAAATGACACATTTTAAAAAAAGGAATATGAGACCTATAATATTCTGCTTCTACAGGATGCTAAATAGCTTCCTAAAGGGTCTTTATAAGATTCTGCAATAGATCTTTTCCATAGATCTGTTTTGTCTTGTTTTTTCCTACCTGCTCTTTTCTCCCCTTTGTTTTATAATGCTTTTTCCATGGGTTCTAAGCTCTTCCTGCCTTTTCTTTCAGTCTTTTCTTTCTTTCTCTCCCTTTCTTTCTTTTTTCCTTTCTTTTTCTTCCTTTTTCTTTCCTTCTGTCTCTCTTTCTCTGTCTCTTCTTTTTTTTTTTTTTTAAGATTTTATTTATTTATTCATGAGAGAGAGAGAGAGAGAGAGGCAGAGGGAGAAGCAGACTTCCCACAGAGCGGGGAGCCCGATGCGGCACTCGATCCCAGGACTCCGGGACCATGACCTGAGCCGAAGGCAGACGCTTAACCATCTGAGCCACCCAGGCGCCCTCTCTGTCTCTTCTTAATTGCTCATCCTCAAATGAGGCTAGATCATTATGTCAACAGACACAGTCTAGAGATGTCACTCAACTTTGCTCTGAAGTGAGGGTCCTATCCCTTTTCAGAGACACAACTGGAGGGCAAGGTGATGTGCCTCGTTCCCAGTCCAATTCCCAGCTTACAGCGTGTATTTGCCAATCCAGACTTTGCCACTTACAAGCTGTGTGACTTTGGGTGAGCTGCTTCGCCTCTCCATGCCTCAGTTTTCTCCCCTGGAAAAGGAAGCTAATGTATATACCAACCTCACAGAGTTCTTAGGAGGATGAAATGAAATACTTTTAAAACTCCTAGCGCTGCGGACTGCCCATCATAAGCAATAAATATAACTATTATCGCCATTGCTCCTCCCACCACACTTGCTGTCTTTCCTACGGCCAGTTCTGTAGGGCAGGACAGGGCACACCTCCCCCCTCCCCGTGCTCTCAGTCTCACCCATGCTGCCCCACAACTGCCCCAGAGAGACTTCCATGTTCCGGGATGTAAGACCTCGCTGCCCGTCTCTCCCTCCCTACTGCCACTTGCACCAGCTGCTTCTTTAGCCTTTTTTTTTTTTTCCCAGGAGTTTCCAATGCAGGGTGTTCCCAGCAGAGTGGCCTGGGTGCTTTGAGGGGCAGCACCCCTGTGACACAGCAGTGGGGGTCCAGGTTCTCAAGATTTTGTTGCCTGTGTGCTGTGAGTGTGGGACCTTTTCTTTTCTGTCACAGGGGTTTTAATGAGCTATTGGAAGGGACTGCACCAGGGCCTGCAAACCGGCGATCCCACCGTTTTACACCAGAAATCTAGTTCCTGCTTTTAAACTGGGAACACAGAGTGAAGGCACAGCCCAATGCCCGTGAAGGGGGTCCTTTCACCAGGCGAGGCATCCAGGCCTTTCTTATTCACGCTCTCTCAGTGATGAAAGAAAACCCCTTGGTCTGACCTGCGGTGAGACCCTGATTTTAACCTGAGATGGCCAAGGGAGTATGATAGCTCTCTTTTTACACACATTTAGAGAAGTTAGAAGATCTGAGGTTAAATTTTCCCCTCAGGAGTGCTAAGATGAAATCGAAAGATGGCCAAGGAAAACTGCTGAGACAACATTCTCTTCATGTTTCCAGGAAAACTCAGAGCCTTTATGAGAAGCTCTGTATATGGAACCCAACAGTACTACATTTGGAATCAGGTTTGTATTAAACCCGTAGCTGTAGTGACTGAGTTTCAATAATGTATGAATACATAGTTTCTTCATTAAAAGTTTGGCTGCTTTTACACTAACAAAGGCCAGAAGAGGCATACATAATAAAAATAAATACACAAATAGTTTACAAAGATGTTGTGGTTGAAATATAGTCAGGATCATACACTCAATCAGGTCACGTACCCGCAGACCCAGTTGGACACCTACTTTTCCCTGTGTCCTTCTAATAGCTATCCTAGTTCTGGAGGGTAGGGATGGAAGCAGAAACTCTTGGTATCTGGGGGCCATTAATAATTAAGAATGTGCCTATGAAGTTAGCATTAGAAACATTCAGGACATTGTAACTAAAATAAGAGCAGCATCTACACACCTGCTACCAAAATGCATCATGACCAATGTAAAGCACGAAATTGCAGATTGTTTAACAAACATTTTCAAGGCCCCTTAAAACATAAGCAAAAACTCTAATATTGGTTGTAAAACTGTATCTGAGTCATGAATAATAACATCAAAACATGGAAAAAATCTCTCTTTCCATCAAATAGGTGTGTACTATGTCCAGGTCACAAATGGTCAAAAGAAACCCTTTCCTCCCTTCTACATGAATTACATAGATATCAAGAATTTGGCGCATTAACAGTTACTGGATCAGAGTTCCAGCCACGTTATTTACGGAAAGTTTAAGCCCTCCTTGACCCCAAACTTAACTTTAATGTCTCACATTCCTCTTCACTACTTCTCCTACTGTTGCTAGGGACTGGAAAATGAAGAACGTTCTTCTTGGTGGTTGCAGGTGTGCCTTAGACTGCAGAAGGTGAATAGGCTCTGTCCATTTGAGGGCTCCTTTGGTTAAGAATGTTATAAAGAGTTCCACTGGGACATGATCACAGAGAGCCACAAAGACAGCACCAATGCTGCACTCGGAAATTTCCCTCTTCTCTGATCTGGGCCCAAGGCTAGAAGAAGTATGAGGTAGCTCTCAGGACCCTCTCCCTGACACTCTGTACCCTGGTTGGAGGCATGCTGAGAGAAGGGAGCACAAACTCCATCTTGGATCTGAAGTCTGGGAGCCCAACCCTCTGATCTGAGGTTTTGTATTTGATTTTGCCCAGAAGGTCTAATACTCTGATGCAAACAGGATTCTGGTTGATTTGACTTGCTAACTTAGAACAGTGGCCTTTACATGGAGAACATGTATCCCACGGGTACTTGAAAGGGTTGATGATCTTAAGTTCATAGACACTGTGAACTTAAGATTCCCCTAATTCTCTGACTTATAAATATTGCTGTTAAAGTGTCATGTTAGAAATGTACACATTGGGATTTTCTGGTAGATTGCAGAGATGGGAGTTAGACAATTTGGGACTACTGATTCTCTTCTTCTGTGCCCTGTATTTGTCAAATACCATTTGAGGGACAGTTTCATGAAAGCAAGGCAAAAATAATGTTAACTAGTGTTGAATAAGAAAGGTTGATTATTGAAAATAATCAATGCATTGATTATTTAAATGCAATGCATTTAAATATAAGCAGCTCTTTTCAGCTCTTCTTGATATTTATCCTCAGACGTATTATTAGCTAGGAAAAAACAGACAAACAAACTTCAAATAGCAAAGCAGTATGGGTTAGTGTCCCTAATTCTTTTAAATGTAATTAGAATATTTTCTTAGATTTTCCAACTTTTCAAGATATACTAGATAAAAGTTCTGAGATCTTTTCACTTGGCACTTACTCTTCAGGTAGTTAAAACTAATTTTTATCAGACACTGCTTGAAATGTTTATTAAAATACAGTAAAACCCTCATCTTCTTTCATCATAAAAGTTAAATATTTTTAATATTTTTAAATATTTTCTACCTCCTGTTAACAAAAAGCAAACAATATCCTGTGTACAGACCAATTTTCTTTTACTGTATCTACTTTCTTTTTCATTAAATGTAAAAGGAAACATTAGATATTGATTCATTTCATCAAGAAGTGCAATGTAAATAAAATTGAACTTTTATGCTTAATAATTACTTATCACAATTTGTGCTATATTTATGTTGTTTA
Organism: Mirounga angustirostris; assembly: GCF_029215605.1. Taxonomy (NCBI): domain Eukaryota; kingdom Metazoa; phylum Chordata; class Mammalia; order Carnivora; family Phocidae; genus Mirounga; species Mirounga angustirostris. Next base: position 105,371,593 of record NW_026991709.1, read on the forward strand.
AATAGTAGTATATTAATAAGAGATCCTGGAGGGACCTTGGAAAGATAGAGTAAGAGGACCCTGAGCTTACCCTGTCCCATGTTCTCAACTAGATACCATCCTCATCCAAGTCAATAAACTGGAGAGTGGTCTGAGCAAAGGGTAGCAGAACTAACTCCACAAGTAAATATGGAGAAGAAGCTGCATCTGAAGAATTAGGAAGATCAGAAAGACAGAGGGAGGCTGCCTGCAGGAGGGAGGGAGCTGCACATGTGGAGAAGGCAGAGAAAGGGGCCCTTGCACCAGGGGGCTCACATGAGGAAGATTAATCCCTGTAACATTTGGCTTTAAAAACCTGAGGGACTGAATTCCATGAGTTTGTAAAGCCAGTGGGACTGGAGCCTGAAGCTTTAAAAGGGTGAGTGATAGCTGGGTTGCTGCACTTAAAGAGACAGCAGCCTGCGCAGAGAGGCAACATAAAAATGGCAGTTCTCACAACGCCAGGGGCAAATGGGAGATAGATGTGTTCATACTAATTTCAGAGTGTGGGGGGGCCCTTCTCTGAAAATGCAGGAGCTCGCAGGTGCTATTTTCCTCCCCTGCCCCCAGCATAAACACAGAGGCACCTGTGGGAGGCGGTGCTGCAGACACTTGCTATTTAACCCCCTAGCAGTGTTCTATGCCCACCAGTTCTTCTGAGGACTTGCCCACTCCAAGCCAGCGAGCCTCAGCCCTGGGCTCAGAGCAAATTTTGTTAAAGCCCTGAGTGCACCCCATGTGGCTGCCAGGTACACAGCTGTCTACGCATGCCACACCCATCTACTGCACCATGCCCAACCATGGGCCCCCAGCCACTGTTGTGTGCCACACCCAGCTGTGTGCCCCCAGCCACCCTGGCATGCAGCCCCCAACCACCGCAGCACTTCAGGGGGATCTGGCATAGGACTAGTGGCCCAGTCCAAATTTTGCTAACACCACTGCCCTGCTCCCAAGTTCCCTAGCGGGCATGCCCCCTTGGAGCTGGCATGCCTGGGTCCCACTACCACCACAGAGAGCAAGCACAGCCTACAGCAGGCAGAGAGTCGGTGCAGATGATTGCACTGAAAGGAAAAGCGACTCAGTGACAACAGCAGGGCATAAGCAACACACATAGGATACTCTCTGATGTTCTAGGTTCTAGTGGACAGGGGACACGGCACTGGGGCACTCCAGTACCTCTTCTTCATAAAGTCACTATTTTGAAGAGCAGAAGACACAGCTGACTTTCTTAGCACATGGAAACACAGAGAGGCAGACAAAATAAGGAGATAGAGAAATTTATTCCAAATGAAAGAACAAGACAAGGCCACAGCCAGAGATCTAAGTGAGACAGATATAAGTAACATGCCTGAATGAGAATTTAAAGAATGATCATAAGGATCCTCACTGGACTAGAGAAAAGAGTGGAAGACATGAGTGAGACCCTTAACACAGAGATAAGGAATAACATATCAGAGATAAAGCGTTCAATAAATGAACAGCAGGATAGAAGAACCAGAGAAGTGAATCACTGAACTAAAAGAAAGAGTAATGGAAAGTAATCAAGATGAATAAAAGAGAGAGAAAAGAATTATGCAAAATGAGAATACACATAGGGAACTCAGTGACTCCCTCCAACACAATAAGATTCATATTACAGGAGTCCCAGAAGAAGAGGGAGAAAGGGGGTCAGAAAATTTATTTGAAGAAATAATAACTGAAAACGTCTTCAATCTGGGGAAGAAATATATATCCAGATCCAGGAGGCACAGAAAACTCCCAACAAAATCAAACCCACACCATGACATATTATAATTAAATTTGCAAAATTTAGTGATAAAGAAAAAAAAAATTTAAAGCAGCAAGACAAAAAATAAGTCAGTAACTTACAAGGGAAAAACTGTAAGATTAGCAGGAGATTTTTTCAAAGAAACTTTGTAAGCCAGAAGGGAGTGGCATGATATTCAAAGTGCTGAATGGGGAAAAACCTGCAGCTAGGAACACTCTGTCCAGCAAGGCTATCATTCAGAATAGAAGGAGAGATAAAAAGTTTCCCAGATAAACAAAAACTAAAGGAGTTCATGACCACTAAACCAGCTCTGCAAGAAATATTAAAGGGGGGGGCGCCTGGGTGGCTCAGTTGTTAAGCGTCTGCCTTCGGCTCAGGTCATGATCCCAGGGTCCTAGGATTGAGCCCCACATCGGGCTCCCTGCTCAGCGGGAAGCCTGCTTCTCCCTCTCCCACTCCCCCTGCTTGTGTTTCCTCTCTCGCTGTGTCTCTCTCTGTCAAAAAAAAAAAAAAAAAATTAAAGGGGACTCTTTGAGTGGAAAGAAGAGACGAAAAGTGACAGTGTATAGGTAGGAAAAAAAAGTAAAAATGAATATTTCTGTAAAAAATCAGTCAAGGAATTCACATTATATAACATATAATTCATATATATATATAATATAATAACATATACCTAAAATGTGGGGAGGGGAGGAGTAAAGAATGGGTTCAAACTTAAGCATCCATCAATTTAATATTGACTACTATATTCAGAAGAGGTTATATACAAATCTAATGGTAATCATATATCAAAAACCACTAATAAATATGCAAAGAATAAAGGGAAAGAAATCCAAATATATCACTAAAAAAATCAGCAAACCATGAAAGAAAGACAAGAAAGGATTAAAGAAAATCTTCAGAAACAACCACAAAACAAGAAACAAAATGGCAATAAATATGTATCTAGCAGTAATTACTTTGAATGTAAATGGACTAACCGCTCCAATCAAAAGACACTGGGTGACAGAAAGGATAAAAAAATAAGACCCATCTATATGCTGCCTACAAAAGACCCATTTTAGACCTAAAAATACCTGCAGATTGAAAGTGAGAGGATAGAGAAACATCTTATCATGCAAACGAATGTCAAAAGAAAGCCAGAGTAGCAATACTTACATAGGACAAACTAGACTTTAAAATGAAGACTGTAACAAGAGACAAAGAAGGGCACTATATAATAATAAAGGGGACAATGCAACAAGAAGATGTAACAATTGTAAATATTTATGCATCCAACATAGGAGTGCCCAAGTACATAAAACAGTTAATAACAAACATAAAGCAAGTAATCAATAATCATAAAATAATAGTAGGGGACTTTAATACTCTACTTCCTTACATCAATGGACAGATCATCTAAACAGAAAATCAACAAGGGAAACAATGGCTTTGAATGACATACTGGAATAGATGGATTTAATAGATATATTCAGAACATTCCATCCTAAAACAGCAGAATACACATTCTCTTCAAATGCATGTGGAACATTCTCCAGAATAGATCACATATTTAGTCCACAAAACAAACAAACAAATTCAAGAAGATCGAAAGCATACCATGCATATTTTCTGGCAAAATGCTATGAAACTATAAGTCAACAAGAAAAATCTGGAAAGGCCACAAGTACATAGAGGTTAAATAACATGCTACTAAACAACAAATGGGTCAACCAGGAAATCAAAGAAGAAATAAAAAAAGTACATGGAAACAAATGAAAACGAAAACACAAGGGCCCATCCCCTGGGATGCAGCAAAAGCAGTTCTAAGAGGGAATTTTATAGCAATACAGGCCCACCTCAAGAAGCAAGAAAAAAATCTCAAACAACCTAATCTTACACCTAAAGGAGCTAGACAAAGAACAACAAACAAAACCTAAAACCAGCAGAAAGAAGAAAATAATAAAGATCAGAGCAGAAATAAATGATAGAGAAACTAAAAAAACCCAATAGAACAGATCAATAAAATCAGGAGTTCTTTGAAAAATCAATAAAATTGATAAACGTTTAGCCAGAATTATCAAAAAATAAAATAAAATAAAATAAAATAAAATAAAATAAAATAAAATAAAATAAAAAAGGACTCAAATAAAATCACAAATGAGAGAGGAGAAATAAGACAACCAATACCATAGACATGGAATCATAAGAGAATATTATGAAAAACTGTATGCCAACACATTGGACAACCTAGAAGAAATAGATAAATTCCTACAAACATATAAACTACCAAAACTAAAACAGGGAGAAAAGAAAATTTGAACAGACCAAAAACCAGCAAAGAAATTGATTGAGTCAGTAATCAAAAAACTTCCAACAAAAAAAGTCCAGGACCAGATGGCTTCACAGGCAAATTCTACCAAACATTTAAAAAAGAATTAATACTTATTCTTCTCAAATTATTTAAAAAAATAGAAAAGGAAGGAAAACTTCCAAATTCATTCTATGAGGCCAGCATTGCCCTGATATCAAAACCAGATAAAGACACCACTAAAAAAGAAACCAGATAAAGACACCACTAAAAAGGAGAATTACAGGCCAATATCGCTGATGAACATAGATGCAAAAATTCTCAACAAAATACTACAAAACTGAATTCAAAAATACATTAAAAAAATCATTCACCATGATCAAGTAGGATTTATTCTCAGTATGGAAGGGTAGTTTGATATTCACAAATCAATCAACACGATACATTACATCAATAAAAGAAAAGATAACGATATGAGCATTTTAATAGATGCAGAAAAAGCATTTGACAAAACACAACATCCATTTATGATAAAAACCCCCAACAAAGTAGGTTTAGAGGAAATATATTTTAATATTATAAAGGCCATATGTGAAAAATGCACAGTTAACATCATCCTTAATAGGAAAAAGCTGAAAGCCCTTCCCCTAAGGTCAGGAACAAGACAAGGATGTCCACTCTCACCACTTTTATTCAACATAGTACTGGAAGTCCTAGCCTCAGAAATCAGACAACAAAAGAAATAAAAAGCATCTAAATCTGGGGTGACTGAGTGGCTCAGTCATTAAGCGTCTGCCTTCGGCTCAGGTCATGATCCCAGAGTCCTGGGATCGAGCCCTGCATCGGGCTCCCTGCTTGGCGGGAAGCCTGCTTCTCCCTCTCCCACCCCCCCCTGCTTGTGTTCCCTCTCTTGCTGTGTCTCTCTCTGTCAAATAAATAAATAAAATCTTAAAAAAAAAAAAAGGCATCTAAGTCAGTAAGGAAGAAGTAAAACTCTCATTATTTGCAGATGACATGATACTCTATATAGAAAATCCAAAAGACTCCATCAAAAAAGTACTAGAACTGATCAACAAATTCAATAAAAGTTACAGGATACAAAATCAATGTGCAGAAATCTGTTGCATTTCTATATACTAATAATGCAGCAACAGAAAGAGAAATTAAGAAAACAATCCCATTTACAATTGCATCAAAAATAATAAGGTACCTAGGAATAAACCTAACTAAAGAGGTGAAAGACCTCTACTCTGAAAACTATAAAACACTGATGAAAGAAACTGAAGATGACACAAAGAAATGGAAAGACATTTCATACTTATGGACTGGAAGAACAAATATTGTTAAAAAGGCCATACTAGGGGTGCCTGCGTGGCTCAGTTGGTTGAGCCTCTGCCTTCAGCTCGGGTCATGGTCCCTGGGTCCTGGGATCGAGCCCCGTGTCGGGCTCCCTGCTCGGCAGGAAGCCTGCTTCTCCCTCTCCCACTCCCCCTACTTGTGTTCCCTTTCTTGCTGTGTCTCTCTCTGTCAAATAAATAAATAAAATCTTTAAAAAAAAAAAAAAAAGGCTATACTACCCAAAGCAATCTATAGATTTAAAGCAATCCCTATCAAAATACCAACAGCATTTTTCACAGAACTAGAACAAACAATCCCAAAATTTGCCTGGAATCACAAAAGACCCTGAATAGCCAAAACAATCTGGAGAAAGAAAAGCAAAGCAGGAGGCATCATAATTCCAGACTTCAAGTTATATTACAAAGCTGTAGTAATCAAAAACAGTATGGTACTGGCACAAACATAGACACATAAGTCAATAGAACAGAATGGGAAACCCAGAAATAAATCCACAATTATATAGTCAGTTGATCTTTGACAAGGCAGGAAAGAACATCCAATGGGGAAAAAACAGTCTCTCAACAAATGGTGTTGGGAAAACTAGACAGCAACATACAAAAGAATGAAACTGGGCCACTTTCTTACACCATACACAAAAGTAAGTTCAAAATGGATCAAAGACCTAAATGTGGGACAGGGAACCATAGAACACAGGCAATAACTTCTTTGACATCAACCATAGCAACTTCTTTCTAGATATGTCTCCTTTTTCTAGATATGTCTAGATATGTCTCCTCCTAGATATGTTCCCAAGGGAAACAAAAGCAAAAATAAACTATTGGGGCTACATCAAAATAAAAGGCTTCTGCACACAGAAGGAAACAACAAAACTAAAAGGCAACCTATGGAATGGGAGAAGACATTTGCAAATGACATACCTGATAAAGGGTTAGTACCCAAAATATATAAAGAACTTGTACAACTCAACAACCCCAAAACAAATAATCCAATAAAAAATGGGCAGAAGACCTGAGCAGATATTTTTCCAAAGAAGACATCCAGATGGCCAACAGACACATGAAAAGATGCTCAACATCACTATCATCAGGGAAATGCAAATGAAAACTACTATAAGATATCACCTCACAACTGTCAGAATGGCTAAAATCAACAACACAAGAAACAACAGGTGTTGGATGGATGTGTAGAAAAAGGAACCCACCTGCACTGTTGATGGCAATGCAAACTGGTACAGCCACTCTAGGAAATGGTATTGAGATTCCTCAAAAAGTTAAAAGTAAAACTCTTATGATCCAGTAATAGCACTACTGGGTATTTACCCAAAGAACACAAGAACACTAATTCAAAGGGACACATGCCCCCCTAAGTTTATAGAAGTATTATTTGCAATAGCCAAGATTTGGAAGCAGCCCAAGTGCCCATCAATTGGTGAATGGATAAAAAAGATGTGATTTTATATTCATATATATATATATGATTGATATATATATGCATATATACATATATACATATATATGTATATTTATGTGTGTATATATATACATAGCAATTCTCAGAGAAAGACAAATACCATATGATTTCACTCCTATGTTGAATTTAAGAAATAAAACAAGCAAAGGGAAAATAAGAGAGAGAGAGAGACAAATCAGGAAACAGACTCTTAATTATAGAGAACAAACTGCTGGTTACCAGAGGGGAGGTGGATGGGAGGATGGGTGAAATAGGTGATGGGGATTAAGAATACATTTATCACAATGAGCACTGAGTGATGTATGGAATTGTTGAATCACTATATTGTACACCTGAAACTAATATAACACTGTATGTTAACTATGCTGGAATTAACATAAAAACTTAAGAAAATAAAAAGGTAATAAAAGGAGAAATATTAAAAAATAAAAATAGTATATTAATAACTAATAATGTATCAATCCACAAGAACTTTATAAAGTTATGTATATGTTTTGGTAGTAACTTAATAATACTCTTATGTTATTAAATAAAAGGTTTGTGATCATAAAAGTATCTTAAGCTTTTATTTTTTTATTTTTAAATGTCTTATTTATAATATACTGATTATCTTTACAACATCCTTTGCAACTATTTAAATTTATGATGAAATATGTTAGATGTAAACTTTAAAATATGCAAGAGGTATGTAGTTTTTTAAAAGCAAATTTTCAGGGTACATACCTAAAAACATTGACTTAAAATTCTGGAGGGAAGGGATGCCTGGGTGGCTCAGTCAGTTAAGCATCTGCCTTTGGCTCAGGTCATAATCCCAGGGTCCTGGGATGGGCCCTCAAAGTGCTCCCTGCTCAGTGGGGCGCTTGCTTCTCCCTCTGCCTACACTCTGCTGCTTGTGCTCTCTCTCTCTCTGACAAATAAATAAAATCTTTTAAAAAATTCTGGAGGGAATATATGGATTGAGTCCTTACTTCATGACTGCTACTAAATAAAGTAGTGGATTCTTTTCTCCCTAACTTCACCTTTTCTCACTAACCTCCATTCTATACTGAGTACTGTGTACCCCTTGGAAAAATAAAAATGGCTCTGGTTTTGAGATCCTATGAGATCTCAGCTAAAACCTCAACCATTTGAAAAGTCTAGTAAATAGAGAATGGAAATTTGGCCACCCTGGGTTTTAGGAAATTCTGCTTTATATGGGTGAAAAGAAGTAGTCCGTTCACAATCTTGGCAGTAAGCTTAATTCCCTAGAAATTTAAGGTTCCAGATAGAAAATTACAACTGTAGAACTCATTCATTTTAAGAAGACAAAATACAGAAGGCATCTATTTAAATTAATGTGTTAGACCATGTCAAGCTTACTTAGGAGAAAGGTGGATATATCTGACAATGGTGCACAATGCAAAGCCAGATGTTCATACTTTTCAGAAAAAAAATATATTTCCAGTGTTAAATCTTATAAAAGTCTCTATTTTAAAATGCTTCAATATTTTCAATTATATTCTAATTCTTGTGTTTGAATTATTATTGATGAGAATTATTAATAATAAATAACAATATAAGCTGAATATCAGCAGTAAGAATGTTAATAAAAGATATTTAAAAACTTTTTAATGGCAAATGAAGTCAATCCTTTCATTATTTTCTGAATTGAAGGTTTAAAGAATGTAGCCACTCTATAGTATAATGACATGAGTTGACTTAATACTCACAGGCAAGTGACCGTAATGCCTTACTGTGTTAAATACAGATTTTGAAATTTTAAATCTAAATCAAATTCTTATTAATGCTGTTATTTCTAACTTAAAATAAATTGATCTAGGCATAATACTGAAAGTTACAGTTTTATATTTAAGTGGTTAAGAACTACTTTCAGGGGGAATAATGGTATTCTAGTAACTCTTTCATGATTCTAATAAGTTATCTAAGTATTCTACATTTCACAAGTCTCAAAAGACAACCAGCACTACCAGTTTTTTTTCTTTTTGGAATCAGATATCCAAATATGTACCATTATGAAATTAAAATTTAAGATTATTCAATGAGTTGTCAATGATCAAAATAAAAGCATTTCTATTGGATTTTTTAAAATAACAAATCTTCAGTTCTTTGCAGGCTCAGAAACTTGGATCATGACATAAGATTTTATGAATATTGATTGGATATTGATTTCCTTTAATTCACTAGTTTTCCTGGAGAGTTTTCCAGATTCACAATCAATTGGGAAAAAAAAAGAATTGGAGTGCATTGGGACCCGAGGTGTTGGATGGGTCAACAGGGGGGATGGGTGGTCTCAGAGCACCATTGGTTTCAGTTAGGCATAAAGGAACTGAGTCTAGGAATATTATTTCTGTTCAATACTAATGCATGGGCGCCTGGGTGGCTCAGTTGGTTAAGCGACTGCCTTCGGCTCAGGTCATGATCCTGGAGTCCCGGGATCGAGTCCCACATCGGGCTACCTGCTCAGCAGGGAGTCTGCTTCTCCCCCTCCCGCTCCCCCCTCTTGTGCTCTTTCTCTCTCTCACTCTCTCTCTCAAATAAATAAATAAAATCTTAAAAAAAAAATACTAATGCATGGCTCTTAGAGGTGCAATTTGCCAGGGCCAATGGCACCACTGTGAGCAGAGATTTTCATACTTTAATAAGAATCACCTGCGGGTCTCATCAAATTAGATTTCATTTTGTATGCTTGAGTGTGAGGCCTGATAGTCTGCATTTCTAACAAGCTCCCTGGAGACAGTGATCCTGCTGGATCACTTTGAGTGGCAAAAATTCACAGCATTTATACTATTCTTCCAGTCTAGAAATGAGATGTTTGGCCAAGAGCTGGAGGCCATGACTTTCTCATCAAGTTAGCTGTTAAGCAGTTATAAGGATTTAAAAGATTATTTAACCTCTAAGGGACCCATTATCTCCTTCTGTAAAATTACAGGTCTGATCTAGGAGATGTGTCAGGTTATTTCAGAACGATAAAATTTAAGGATTTTAAGATAACACTTATTTTTATTTTGGCTGCTATGTTTTGTATTTTCCCTCATAAACAGTTAACAAAAATCAGAAAAAGTTTTCTCACACTGTATTACCCCCAAAGGTCACCAATGAGTTGTGCTTTGCATTCTTTGAGGCCAAGATGATAGCTATTTTTTAAAATGTCAATTTCCACATTCTTCCTCCATAATTCTTAGAACACTATTCAGATTTGAATTTTCTTTTAACTTTAAGGAAAAATCTTATGAATACTGAGTCTATGGATTAGTTACCTGTCGCCCAAATGAAAATGTATTTCCTATGATTTCACGTTTTTCAGAGAAACTGTAATATTCTTAAGTAGAGGGTAACCTTTAATTGGAGTCAATCTCATACACTGCACCCCTGCTAAGGGGCAATCACTAGTAACAGTTTCAAAATATATATAACAGGGAACAAATTCTTTCCCTTCTCTGACTAGATTTGGAGTCAGCTCCTTCCGGTTTATTTCCGTTATCAACTCACAACTTCAATGTAACTCTTGTCTGAACTATTGTACTAATCTACCAACTTGTGTTCCATCTCCAGTCTTTCCACTCCATAATTATTCCTATCAAGCCCTGCCAGATTTCAACAAAGTGCATGCCTCTTCTAGTCAAAATGCTGCAAAGGCCTTTATTCAACACCTTCATGCTATGGGGTTCCCACTACTTCCCTTCACCAGGTATTTTCTACCCTTCTCATATCTGTGCCTCTTTATACATCTCTTCTATCTGATATACCTTCTTCTATAAAACCCTACCAATTCTTTAAGACCTATGATAAACACCAATTCTTGCTTAAAATGTTCCCTGATTCTTCCAGCAAGAAGTTGAATTCATGTAACACCTTGCTTTTGACTCTTCTCAACATCTACTGCCCTATGTTACAATTTTTGTATGTGCTTCCTCTCACTCTCTACTATACAGTTCTTGGGAATCTGTAGTCTGTCTTCATTATTGTAACTCTCACAGTGCTTTTTCAATTCTCTGTATCTGTGGAAGAAATGAGTGAATGTATAATACAGCTTCACTATTATTCTATAGATCAAGATGCTCAGAAACTGTACAAGTTTTAAAATTATTCCTTGGTCTTAATTAGTATTTCTTTTGGATAAATTACTTAATCTCTGTGACACAGTATTCCTTATATATTTTGGGGTGGGTGTAAAGGATGTCCAGTAAATTTTTTTACTCACTTAATGGATATAAAACACTATGCTATATGAATGCTGGAGAACGAAATCCTTTGACTTTCTGGATCATGGTAAATATTGTCATAGGATATGTGTGTTTCAGATTCAACTACTGTGTTGTCAAGAAGGTTTTATGTGTGAATTAAGAATAAACCAAGATGACATAACTTATATTTAAGATTCTAAAGATGCAACCTCATTATATTGGCTTCACAATTTATCGCTATATAGGGTTAATATTTTCAAAAGGAAAAGTAGAATTTCTTCCTGAAGATACCATAGACACCACCTTAGGAATGCTGCTATTATTGTCTATCATGGCTTGGGGACCATAAAAGGTGTCTTGTGCAAGGTATAGCGCACATACCTATAATCATTGTAGGATTTGTGAACTTTGGGCACATATTAAATTGCTTTCCTGTGCTCCATTAAATACAACATGATGGTCAGGAATTTTCAGCTCCAGTGCACTAACCCTTTTGGGTTGCTAGGTTGCTCTATCAGTGCATTATAATAATCGTAAGAACCTTATAAGATAAAGCTTGAGAAAATTTGTTCCATAATCAAAGAAATTAGCTATAATTGATCTGTAATATTACAAAAACTTTTCAGACTGACAGAACATCAAAAAAATCTTAGTTTTACATCATTTTCTTTTTTTTTTTTTAAGATTTTATTTATTTATTTGACAGAGAGACACACAGCGAGAGAGGGAACACCAGCAGGGGGAGTGGGAGAGGGAGAAGCAGGTTTCCTGCTGAGCAGGGAGCCCGATGTGGGGCTCAATCCCAGGACCCTGGGATCATGACCTGAGCCGAAGGCAGATGCTCAACGACTGAGCCACCCAGGCTCCCCAGTTTTACATAATTTTCAACATCAATGCCTCTTCTAGTCAATTCCATTGCCAGGAAATATAACTTTTAAGTAATTCTGACTAAGTATAAATATGGTAATTTAATTCAATAAGACTTTCAAAAATTACTTGAGAAATCTATGTTAACTAAAGAATTCTCCCATCTTTGTCTATCAATAGTAGTTTAAGAAGAAAAAACAAATATGGTATAATTCTGTGAGGAGTATTTTCTGTGGTATTCTTTTCTTTTTGCACCTACCAATCCTTCCATTGAGGTCATGGAAAACATATATATAGAGAGAAATTAAAACTAATAGACTTAAATTAATATCCATTATATGCATTTGAGAGCTTTAGTGTTTTGCTATAGTAGTCACTACTTCCTTAACATTCCTGATACTGTTTCATGGTAGGAGTTAGCTCATCAGTGAGAAGATCAAGGAAAGTTTGTGTTATTAACCCCCCTCTTTACATACGCTAATGTGATTCTCTTTTCTTCGTCTTTCTTTAAAAGATACCAGCACATAGCTTAGATGGCACCATTCAAGTGGTCTAGTCTGAAACAAATGTAAATATTGTCTCTCTGTTATCCACGGAATTACCTTTCTAATATACTTGTGGAATATAACACAGCCATACTGCACATCCTGATTCTATTCTCAGAAAGATTATTTACATAATTACTCATTATAAAGCAAGAATGTAACAGCAAACCAAGAAACCAGGTTTTGCACTGATGGTCTTTACATCGCTTTAGAAAAGCTTATGTGTGACTTTCTTCACAAATTTAAATCTGTTCATATTTTGGGAAAAATATATCCCTATGGCTCCTGGGAAGATAGCTGAAATTGCGAGACTTGGAAAAACATGTATCATCTGATGACAAAGACTGCTGCCCCAAATATTCTTGTATACTTTTACTAAAGTTTTCACTAGCTTTTGCCATCTACCTTATGTCACCGGTACTTGCAATAAACATGCAAATGCCAGATCAGAAACACTGAGGTTCCCAAAGTGTGGCATGAGTACTACTGTCATTATACAAGATGATTTTCGGGGGTACATTAACATTTCATATTTTAATAGATACACATTTATTTTAGTGTATTAGAAAAAATACACCTAGCAAATCAAACTCATTACTCTACAGTTATTCTTTTTTGGGTCAAGTTTTCTTCTTATATAACTTTAAGTTTAAAAAGTGAGTGCATTTAAAGAAAATATTGGGTAAATACTATTTAGAGCTTCTGTCATGATGGAGGCTGGCCAATGTGATGAGTGGAAAAACGAGGTGGAAAGTTGGGGTCGGTTAAAAGTGGTCTGGTTTTAGCTGTCACTAATTAGCTGTGCTGCTTTAGCCAAGTCAGACTTCTTTGGGCATCTATTCCTTATTTGGAAAGAGATGGTTGGGGGTCACCATTCTATGATGTTTTGTTCTCTTTTCAAATGCCATTATAAGGAATACTGATCTCTGTAAAGCAAAATGCAACATTCTAAGACTTAACACAAGATGTACTCACTTCAACGAGTCAGGGAAATCAGCAGAACTAATGTGGAATTTATTTACGTATTTATTTATTTATTTATTCAGGAAAACACTCTACTGGTAGACTAGACTAATCCTTTGAAAGATTAGACATAAACCTGAATTTACTTAGTAGCTTTACTTTTTTTTTTTTTTTTTCAGATGGGAAGGATTCCCAGTACCTTTGGATTCTCTCATCAATATGACAGCCAAATAGAAGAGAGTTTTACGTGCCATATTTCACATGTGTTACTATATCCTCATCTGGGAGCAAGAAGCCTGGATGTCCCTGATAGAGTCAGATGAAGGATTTAAGTAAAGTCAGTCTTGAAAGAAAAATACATTTCAGTCTGACAAACTTTAGCTTAAGGTAAAGAGATGTGTTTTAAGAAACAGGAGGGGCCTGAAGATCTATAACTTAAAATAGTTGGTTTTGGTTGCTGGTTTTAATTTTTCACTCTAAAAATAGAAAATATGTTAACCAGTTGCCTATCTTGGGGAGTAATAAAATGCAAACCCCAAATTAGCACTATGTGACTATAGAACAGTCTTGAATTAGTTCTTTTCCCAATGGTTGAAGGATACAAGTTCAAATAAAAATCCAACAGTGATTACCAAAAAGCATTCAATGTAGAAAATCTCTACCAAGTAATATTTTCATGGTCAGCCAGGCTCTTTGTTTTTTGTTTGTTCATTTGTTTTTGTTTTTTTTTTTTTTAAATAATCTCTATAGTTTGAAAAGTAAACCACCTTTTCCTTGAATTGGAGTTGCTGTCCCTTTTCTTAGAAGGTCCCAGGTTCACAGGGAAGACTGCCTTCTTGAAGGGTACCTATCTTTACTTCTGGCCTAAAAAGAAATTGGATTAACCAATTAGATTGTGAGATGAAAAAGAGAAGGTTTCTATGAAGATGATGAATTCTGTGAATATTTGAACTAAACATTTTGGAAATTATCCCATTTAGGACTAAAGTACTTCCATTTTCTATTTGGAATATGAATTACATCTATTTAGCCTATTCAGCTCAACAAACAAAGGAACAAAAACAGACAGAACGAATACAATCTATTTTTTGTGGAAATATATCTGCTTGTAATGGTGCAAAAAAATAGCAAAGATGCCATGAGTGAAAAATTTTACCTGTGATCTCTAAAAGGGCATATTCATAGAACACATCTAAACATGCAATATAGAAGTATAGAAACTGGCCCTCTGGAATATCAGCAACGTCATTATCTGTGGCAATTTCAAAGGTCTCTTAGAAAATGTGGCTTCACAATTCCTAGTTTTTCCAATTATGCTATTAAAAATATCTATAACCGTGCATTCTTGATCTGTGATAATAATTTGGCCTTTGTCACCCTCAGTCACAGTGCATCTCTGGCCCACTGGGGAAGACCGAGTGTGCTGTGTGGAGCTGTTCCTGACCGGACCAATCACTGCTGGCTCAGTCTCCTCCGCAGAATGGCAGCCAGCCTTTGTCTGGTCTCATTTACTGATGATGCTCGACCCCTGGGAGGATGGGGTTGGGGCACAGTGGGCAAACCTGAGCTGCTGAGCCTCTGGGACTGAGCCAAGGTTGGGGAAGCAGTGGGTTTTGCCACTCCGTGCAGGCTGGGGATTTTGATTCCTTTTCCAGAGTTCAGTCTTGTAAGGCTTCTCTCTCCCTGATTACTGACCACGGCAGCAGAGGAGGTTAGGCTGCCCTGGTTAAGGGAACATGGTGACAAAGGTGAACTTCCACTGAGCTTCCTGAGCTCCAGAAGCTGTTCTCTGGCTTGACTCAAAGCCTCTGTCAGTTCAAAGCGTTCTTCGCACTCCCTTCGCACTGTTTCCTGAAGAAAAGTGTTCTGAAATGAGAAAGGAGTGGGGAAGCATCCCTAGCTTTACACTGTACATATGGAAAGTCACTGGCAATATAAATGGAGAATTAAACCAGAAATCAGAGGTCTTGTCTTTGACAGTCTTTGTGGATACTCTACCACATGGGTCAGACAAGTCAAAAAGACGAATGATTTGTGAAGTTGGAAAAAACTTTAAGAGGACATTTGATTCAACCCTTACAGTTTGCAGAATAGGAAACAAGAGCCAGGATCACTCAGATGGGTAGTGGGGGGCTGGGGCTGGAACCCAGAACTTCTAACGCCTACTTTAGTGGGGTTTCAGCTTGTTGGCACATGTGATGTCTAATAGTTAATATCTGTAGGGGCAAGTATGTTATTTTATAATAAAGGTAAATCGCAATATATAAGACAGATAAAATTGCTTGAATTATAAGACTGAAAGAATTAAACATATCAGCTATGACATTTAAACAGTAAAATCAGTTACTTTATATGATGCTTTCTCAGTAGAACTTAAATATACTGATCATTTGCCATTTTGTAAGATATATATCAAAATAAAGACCACCTTTGGCTTTTAATTCCATTCAGCAATCATTTATCAAGTCATTAGAAGCTGTAGTGGATACAATACCTGCCCTCAAGAAGTCTGCAGCCTCGTGAGTTTGAGCAGAGCCATTTTTTTATTTCTCTAACAGAATTTGGAGCCAAGGGTAGTAGCTATGGGGTTGAAGATAAGGAAGAACATTTTAACAGCCAGAGCTGTCCAGAGGATACTCTGAAGGGTTGACTCTCACTTGACTGGGATGTACTGGAGCAAATTTAAGCTTCAAATGTGTGACAAGACTAGAGATCACTAAGGCCCCTTCAAATTCTGAGACTCTACAGTTTCAGTTGAAGAGTTACCCATCTTTCATCTATGGTATTCATCCAAATTACTTCAAGGCCTATGGTAAGAATTAGTCTTGGATCCTTCTAACCTCCTGACATTCATGTGTGTAGGATATCAAAAAAGAGGTTGAAAAGTAAACAATTCAAGGGAGTACACAATTAAAATGATTGTGCCATAGGATTCTTCAGATAAAAATGAATTTCCATCAGGTTAGTTTGTTTGTAAAACTATCCAAGGCCTTCCCAAATCTGACTCTCAGTGGGAAGTATCCTCCTAAGGCTTTACTGACTAATCTGCTGTCAGTGGAACTAAATAACAAAGCATCCGAGAAAGTAGCATATTCCTGTATTTGCGTTTCTTGTGATCATGATCAGAACTCTATTCAATTCCAAATTTGGTAATCAGAATCGAAGAATATAGCACAATTCCAGATTAACAGTTGCTCCATAATTTTCTATAAAATCAGCAGCATGTCTGGGTCAAACAAAGTCTCATCATTTACATATATTATTAACACACATATGTGTCCATATAATCATATATTTTAAAAAATCATGAGGGTTAAGTATTTGCTTCCAGTTAGATTTTTTTTTTGTTTTGTTGTTGTTGTTTTGGGGTTTTTTTTTGAGGAACTGGAGACCAAGGATGGTGTTTGTGGCTTTCTCTTCTGGTTTTCCTTAACTTTACCTAAAATACTTGTTGCAAAGGTAAGGGAGGGAGGGCTAGAGAAGATTAATCAGTTGCTACATTAGGTGTCATCTCATTTGCTGCTCTTAATAACTATATTTGACAAAGAAAGGCACCGAAGCCCCACTGCTTATATAACTTGCTGAGAGTAACTCAGCTCTGAAGTGGCAGGGTCCTTCCTGCTTCCAGAGCCCTGCTCCAAGATGCCCATGCCTAAATGAATTATGTAACTAATTACATCAAGTATGCAGGGACCATTTTGTTCTAGGACATGGAAGCAATAGTAAAAAAAAAAAAAAAAAAAAAGACACTTCATTTGGTTTTGCCCAAGTTTTCTAAACATAACCTAAACTTTTAAAAGGCACAGCCATCAATGCTTTATTTCCTCTCTACTACTGAGTTAGCTGGCAAATGTGTTGAAGTGATTAGATTTAAGGGGCTTTCAATAACTTTGTATAAAAAAATTCCCTTGATTAAGAAAGCTATAAGAAAGACTTAAGTTTATTTGAATACATAAAAGAAAAGAATGAATAGCAGTTAACTAATGAGGTCAATAAATTGGTGACATGAATAATAGGTCCACCAATATGGAAGGATAACATGATGGGTGATGTGATGACAAGAGCTCTCATTAAAAGAAAAATAAAATTCAATCCATTTACTAAAATTAAATTCAAGTCTGAAAGGAAGGGAGCAGTGTTCTATGGAAAACATCCATAAAGCAAGTCACTTAAAAGCTACTTTAGGCAAGTGACACTCCACTGAAGGAGGAAATGAAAAGGTGGAATGAACCCAAAGATGCCCCCATAGCAAGTATAATGGGAGCAAAGTGCCTGCCAGCTCCAGATTGAACTTTGGAAGGGCTGCTGACGATCTTGGTCTGGGGCCCACTGCTCTGAAACTCATCCTTCTTCAAGGCTATTAGCTTCCAGTACAAAGGACTATTTCTCTTTCTTCTATTATTTCCAAGCCAGGAGGACCTCTGAACTGAAAACAAGCTGCAGAGTTAGAACTTCTATTTTTGTCATTGCTACAAATGCTGTGAAATCTCAGGTGAATCTCACAATATCTGCATATCCTCTGCTACCATCCTCTTTTCTTTTTAGGGGGTGCAGAGAGAGAGGGAGAGACAATCCTAAGCAGGCTCCATGCCCAGTACAGAGCCCGAAGCAGGGCTTGATCTCACAACCCTGAGATCATGGCCTGAGCTGAAATCAAGAGTCAGACGCTTAACCAACTTAGCCACCCAGGCTCCCCTGCTACCATCCTCTTTCAAAATTGAGATTACAACTCAGTTTTGTACAACAGGCAATTCAGATGTTATAAATTTATCCAACTATGGAGTAACAAAATGGAAATAGAACACATCAAGTTGAGAGGATTGCTATTTCAGGGGTGGACTGTGTGTGACAGGGCATGACAAGAGCACACGTGGATGTGGCCAGAGTCAGTAAGGCACATTAGTGGAAAATTCCATCATGTGTGAAAAAGAATCATTCACTTGTGATTAGATTGCTTTCGGTGATTTAGGCAAAATGTCTCTTTGGGGGCTGTGTTTTTGGAAGGTTGTATTGTTATAGGATTTTAATGTGTGTTCTCATTGAACAACATAGGAAAATGTGTAAGATGGAAGTACAGTAAGATTGAAAACACTGGGCAAACATGAGAATAATCAGTGAAGCCATACATTCTAAATGTTTCAGGTAAAATTATCTTTGGCCATATCTTAGCATGGTAAAATTGTATCACTGGATTGCAACTAAACTGTAAGTCAAAACAAAAAGGGAGGCATGAGCCAGGTGAAGAAGGGGCAGTGGGGTTTACCCAAGCAAAGTGGGCAGGGAGTACAAATGCCTGGCAGCATGAGAAGGAGAGGCACATCTTGGGATGACAGGTAGCTTAGTAGGACTCAGGTGCAAAGTGCAGAAGGGGAGGAGAAACAAGGACTGAGGCAGAGAAGAGGGAGCAGGGTCAGATTGAAGATGACTTTAGTAATATAATAATAGAGTTTTAACTTAATTCTGAGGGCTGTATGGAGTCATTGAAAGGTTCATTTCAAGCAGGGGGCTGGCATGGTCAAATTTGCATTAAGGGAAGATCCCTTTGCTAGCTCTAGGGAAAACGGCCCCAAGTGGGACAAGATAGGAGGCAGGGAGGATAGCAGGAGGCCAGCGTTTTCACAGAGGAGGTTCCTATCCCATGTGTCCCTTGATTAGGGTGGGCTGGGCATGGAAGAACTACTGTTTCTGGGTCCTTAAGCTCTGTTGATGGTGAAGAGCATTATCTGTAGATACGTCTATAACATTTTCAGATGAAGGCCCCTTTGAGTGGTTTTAAAATTTGGCTTAATTGCACTCCCAATGGGTAAGTAAATGTCAAAATGAAAATATAAATTAGCTCGCCATCTGTTTGAAATTTCTAATATTAAAAAATGGCCAATTTCCCCCACTCTTTGCAATGTAAGTGTGGTTTATTTTTATGTTTGTTTTCATTTTTATCCTTAGAGACGCTGGATTGCTTTCAATTCCAAAAACAGTGGAAGAAGCAAGAGAAGGCTTTGCCGGCTAACTTGATCACTCTGAAGGTGAGAGTCCCATTTGTGATGGCAATCACCTGAATTTGGCAATTGGGGGAACATGCCAAGAAAGCAAGTCCTCAGTGAAGAATAAGTACAGATGGGTGTCTTTCTTTGTGCTTTATACCCAGTGAGGTCTGAACCAGTCATGGAATGATCAGATTATAGTTTTCATCCACCCAAACTAGATATGTTTCAGGGTGAGTGGATGGCTGAACAAATTGGGGGGGGGGGACCACGGGGGGAGCAGAAACAAAGGGAAACTGTGGGAAAGGTGTGGAAATCAGAACGATGAGTAGGAGTTAGCCTTCCATTTAATGCTTCTGGTCAACTAATCTGATCAGCCCAAAACACTGCAGAAAAACAGTGGAAATGGCCCTTTGGTAAGACAGGAATGAGAATCTGAGTATATTTCTAGGAAAGAAGTAAGATGGATATTAGGCAGGTTGTTCTAAAATTGTATCCCTATGCTCACAAACATAATAGGCACTGTGAAAGATCAAAACAGAAGTAGAAACAGGGAAATAATCTCCTGGACTAATATGCTTCAAGAGCAGATTTTCAGAATGGGGAGGAAAAGCCCATGAAGGCACAGAGTTCAGGATTCATTTTTCTAAGTCAACAATCTACTTAGAATTTAATTGGTATTAATTCAGTACAACAGAAACAATTTCTTCATATTTTTTCTCATTATATCAATTTTCTGGCATCTACACTTTGCATCAGGACAAACAGTCTCCGACATGTAAAAGGCAGCCTTGTTTAGCTCTCCCTCTCCTCTACTGAAGGCTCTCAGTCTGACCGCCACACTCCTGTCTGCCCCATGCCCCACCATTAAGGTTCTCAGGCTGTCAGTTCACCCATCCTCCCTGCCAACCGACCCTAGGAATAGCCTCTGGCCCCTAAAAGCTTCCCCAGTTCTCCCCCTGCTCCCTGGGGAGCCAGAGGTTAGAGAAGAGATTTAGATGTTCTAATTTTATTTGGTCCCAAAGTTGAGAACTACTCATTTGTTGATATACTAACTGGTACTTTGTTTTCTCATAAACGGAATTACCAGAGAAATGTGTGCCATTTTATCTATATTGATTGAATATGAAAATATAGAAAATGCACATCCTAAAACTAAGCAAATCCCTCTGCAAAAAAAGCTATTTGTGTTTGCAAACACCATGTATTCCTCAAATTTAATCTTTGAGTTTACATAAATCCATTGTTGCCAGATTTATTAGTAAACTTTCCTAAATAAATGGGTTTTCCTTTTTAAGATTTTGTCTTTGAAAAATATTTTAAAAGCACCAAAAAGTTTTAAAGTCATCCATGATCCCCAAATTTTTTAAAAGTATAAGAAGTGAAAACGTTGCTATCTCTTCCTACCCCCCAAAAAGTAACCACTGTAGATAGTGTGGGGAAAGTTCTTCCTTCACTTTTTCCTATCACCTCTCTGTGTCTGTAACTCTACAGAGCAACCTCATGCACTCTCAGTTTTTGTTTTCTAAACAAAATCATATCCAAGATGCCAAGAGATGGTCAGGTGAATGAACAAAACCGACAAAAATAGCTGTTGTCAAGAAAGCAAGTACACATCTACAATCCATTAGCCACAATTTTGACATCCACAAAGCTCTGAGAAGAAAAATTTGTGTAAATTATATTATTTGGTAATAAAATCTGACTGGACTGATAATCTTTATTTCACTCAGTGGGGCCATTCCTATGCTTCACTGCAGAAATATTGATGTCATTGCATGGGAGGACCTCCCCTAGATCTCTGGCGGCATAGGTGCTTCACTAATTTTCTGAAATATGAAATAATTTGAATTCCAAAAACTATCTGAAACCAACGTTTTCTATAGGGGATTGTGGCTCCATAGAAGTTGTGTGCTCCCTTCTTTAAATTTATTATGCTAAGTGAAGTAAGTCAATTAGAGAAAGACATGGATCATATGATCTCACTGATAGGAGGAATTCTTCATCTCAGGAAACAAACTGAGGGTTGCTGGAGTGGTGGGGTGTGGGCGGGATGGGGTGACTGGGTGATAGACACTGGGGAGGGTATGTGCTATGGTGAGCACTGTGAATTGTGTAAGACTGTTGAATCACAGACCTGTGCCCCTGAAACAAATAATACATTATATTAAAAAAAAAAAAAAGAAGATAGTAGGAAGGGAAAAATAAAGGGGGGGTAAATCAGACGGGGAGACAAACCATGAGAGACTATGGACTCTGAGAAGCACACTGAAGGTTCTAGAGGGAAGGAGGTGGGGGGATGGGTTAGCCTGGTGATAGGTATTAAAGAGGGCACATACGGCATGGAGCACTGGGTATTATATGCAAACAATGAATCATGGAACACTACATCAAAAACTAATGGTGTAATGTATGATGATTAACATAACATAATAAAATAAAATTTAAAAAAAATTCTTTTTCTCCTTAGAATCCTTGGTAGTATTCTCCAGTTTTCCTCCTACCTCATTAGACATTCCTTCTCTGTCACCGTTGCTCGATTGTCCTCCTCCCAGCCTCTAAAAGTTGGAGTGCCTGTTCTCAACCCTCTATTACCTCAATTCCCTGGTGATCTCATTCAGTACCAGGGCTTAAGTATCAGCTACATGTGGTTGTCTCAAAATCAATCTCTAGTCAGCCTTCCCCTGAACATACTGCCCATTCAATACCTCCATGTGGATATCTAATAGACACATTGAGATTAACATGTGCCAAATCAAATTCTTGATATTCCTCCCCAATTGTATTCCTTTACTAGTGTTTCCCATCTCAGTAAATGGCACTTTCACTCACTCGGTTGCTGACATTCCAAACTTTGGAGTTAGCCTTGATCCCTCTTCTGCTCTCACATCATCCAACCCATCCCAGTAATTTCTGTTGCCTCTACCTTGAAAATATATCCTGAATCAGGCCACTTCTCGCCTTCTTTAGCACAATGACCATCCATGCATTTCTAGACCTTTTCAAGGGCTTTGTAATTGCTGCTCCTGCTTTCATTTTTGCCTCCCTTCAACCTATTTTCTATACAGCAGAGTTATCCTCTAAAAATAAATCAGATCATGTCACTGCGTTGTTCATAATTTCCAGGTGGCTTTCCATCACACCAAGAAAACAATCCAAAGTTCTTGCTGCCAGACTACGGACTCCACATGAATTGGTCCCTCCAAACTTGCTTTCTACCACTGACTTCCCTGTGGTTTCTCCAAGGTTCCCAGAATGTTCTTTGCTGCAGGGCCTTTACTTTTCACATTTCCTCTGCCTGAAATGTTCATCTTCTCACTTCAGGTCTGCTTGAATATTACCTCCTCAGAGAGTCCTCTGACCACCCATCTCCCACAGGACCTCTCTTTCAGAAAGCATCCCTTTACTCTTTTTTTCTTAGCATCTATATTTTATTTTCTAAAGATTTTATTATTTATTTATTTTGAGAGAGAGAGAAAAACTGAGAGAGAAGGCATGCCCGTCAGTTGGGAGGGGGCAGAGGGAGAAGGGCAGCGAAAGGGAAAGAATCTCAAGCAGACTCTGCGCTGAACTCAGAGCCAGAAGTGAGGCTCGATCCCATGACCCTGAGATCATGACCTGAGCCGAAATCAAGAGTCAGATGCTTTATCACCTGAGCCCAGGTGCCCCAGCATCTATTTTTTAAAAACCTGTTTACATGTTCTAAAACCTTGTCTTTTATCCTATCCTCTGCCACCCTATTAGGCCCTTTTTATAAGTTACTCCTTTCCATTGTTTTAAATTGTTTTTTAAAATTAAAGTAATATCTCACATATATTTAAAAATTAAAACAGTACTATAGTATAATGAAAAAAAGCAGTCCTTCATACTTCTAAGTCCTACATCCCAGGAATAACCATTTTCAGATTTTTAAGCAGTTTCTTGTGGTATTTATTTCCATATTCCTAAATAATAACATTATGCAGTTATCTCATGGTTTTTCAGTTTTGAAGTCATTATCTGCCGGCTTCATAGAATGGAAAATGAAGATTTAGCTTCCTATTCCAACTCCCAGTAGATGTTTCACCACCCCCGCCCCTCCACGCCCCAGAGCAGATGTTTCTCTTCCCCTAGGAGAAATTTCTATCACAATTTTATTGGAAAATCTTCCCAATCTCCATCATGATTTTTAGTCAAATCTATATTTTACTTTATATGATTATAGTATATAAATAGTATGTATCCCTGAGCCATGCAGTGTACTATGATTACATTTCCCTTCTTGCATAGCATCCTTCCAGAGTTAATTATTGTCCCACTATTTATCTGCTTAGGGTTCTAGGTGTTGATCACTAATTTTTCATTAAACCCACTTATAGAAATGTAAATATTCTTTCAACATGTTCAAACTCTCCATGTAATCCATCAGCTTCTCTTTGTTCTTGGAAACATACTTCTAAAAACTCTCCATTCTTCTGCTGACCCCAGGCTGTTTGTTCTCTAAATCTGGTGCCCTGCTGTAATTCTTGGATTTCTCCCTACCATCGTCCTGGGGATTCTCTCCACTCCTCTCCTGTGTTGGAACTCTTACTTCCCAATTCCTGTATCTTCTCCTTTCTTATTTTGTTCCCTCATTGTGGTGTCATATATCATCTGACAACTTCCCAAGAAAGGCTGCAAAGGGAAGTATCATTTTTGAGAACTCTAATATCTGAGAATATCCTTATTTGACACTTGCTTGATTGATCATTTGTCAGGTTATAGAATTCTAGGTTGAAAAGTTTTTCTTCAGAATGTGGAAGCTACGGTCTTCTAGTTTCTACTGCTGTTGTTAAGAATTCTGAGGCCATTTTGATTCCTGATCCTTTTTAAGTGACCCTCCCAACCACCCCACCCCCAGCCCAGAAACTTTCTAACTACTCATGTTTATCCTTAAGGTATTGCTATTTCATGATGAAGTGCTTTGGTGTGGTTGCTTTACCATCCATTATAGAAATGTATGTCCTTCAGTACATGGAAATGACCTTGATTAGTTTCTGGACAATTTTATTTCTTCCACTTTCTCTGTTCTCTCTTTCCAAATCTCCTCTAATCTTCTTTTTCTAATTTTCTTTTCTTTTTTCCAACTCTGCTTTTTTCTTCTACTTTCTGGGAGATTTATTCATCTTTATTATCTAACCAAAGTATTGAATTTTTTACTTCAGCTCTTATATCTTAATATTTATTCTCATTCTTTATTCATAGCCTCCTGCTCATGTTCTATGGATGCAATATCTTTTCTCTTTTCTCTGAGGATATTAATTATGCTCTTTTTTGAAGCTCACATTTGCTCCCTGTATTATTTTGTATCTTTTTCTTCTGAGTTCTTTTTTGCTTGTTTGATCCTTGTTTCTATCTCATATTAGAGGTATTCCTAAAATGTCTGGTGATCTTTTGGTTGTTCATGTTTAAATATAAGTCTCTAAAATGTTACTGGAAGCTCTGTGTGCCTCCGTGAGGGCTTATTGATTGGTATACTTCTTCGTGGGTAGATACAACATGACTATTGCCATTTCACTAGGAGACCCCAATTAGCAGGATCCGTAGGTCTTTTCTTTTTAGCCACCTCACTTCTCCAGAGAGGGCACTTCCAATTTCCTAACTGTTGATATATAAACCTAGTTGTCTGTGTTCTGGGAAGTAAGTAGGTAAAGTGGACCAGGAGGTCTCACTCTTTAAGATACAGACTTTTCATTCCAGCCTTCTCCCACATTCTGCTGTTCTGTACCCTCAGGTCCAAAGCCTCTCACATGCAGTTTTTCTAGAATGTAAATCTTTGGAATCCTGCTAGAATAGTGAGTGAGGGTTGCTTAGAGGTTAGGGAGGGCATCCAAGTATCTATCTGTTCCTTTTACAATCATTCAAACAATCCTATTTTCAGATCCACTCTTCTCTCTTTCAGAAGAATCTCGTGTCTCCAATTCCTGAGCCTTTCCAGTGCTGTGTCACATAATTGGATTTGCTCCTTTTAGGGTTCCACCCCACTCCCCCAATCCCCAGAGGCATTAGGTTTCAACATCCTACAGTCTACTAATTACTTCTGAATTATTTTCCAAAATTTGGTCAACATCTCTTTCATCTGGCATCAGCTTCCTCTCCTGTTCTCTTTTCCTTATGGATGTATTCACTTTTTATTAACTTACTGCCATTTTAGTGCTGTTTTGAGATGAAACATAGATAAACATATGTATTCAATTCTCTACTTTAACCAAGAGCATTCCTTTTTATCTTTGAATGTCTTTGAGTTTCATTAGATGGCTAGAGGAACTGATAGAATTTAAAACTTCTGTCCCTTTGTTTTCCTTATTGAAAATCTTAAGACAATAAAAATATTGAACATTCCATACTGGTTTTCCTTTGGTGGTTGTATGTGAACTCTCTCTCTCTCTCTCTTTCTTTTTTTTTTGGGGGGGGGGCGCGGTTTACCACATTATTCCTCTGGATTACAACAAGACCCCTGACAGTGGGGCCTGGCCACACTGTCTTGACAGAACTCATATGAAGCTAGTAGGAAGGAAAACTGGTAGCAAGAAGCAGGTGAATCTACTTTAACCTAGTTTTAAATGATGATGTTCTGTTCTCTAACATATTAGGTTTCTTTCTGACTTCTTTCTTCTTCTTTTTTTTTTTAAAGATTTTATTTATTTATTTGACAGAGAGAGAGACACAGCGAGAGAGGGAACGCAGGGGAGTGGGAGAGGGAGAAGCAGACTTCCCGCAGAGCAGGGAGCCCGATGCGGGGCTCGATCCCAGGACCTGGAATCATGACCTGAGCCGAAGGCAGCCGCTTAACGACTGAGTCACCCAGGCGCCCCTTCTTTCTTCTTTTAAAAAAATATTTCAGGGACGCCTGGGTGGCTCAGTCAGTTAAGAATCTACCTTCAGCTCAGGTCATGATCCCAGGGTCTTAGGATCGAGTCCCACATCGGGCTTCTAGCTCAGTGGGGAGCCTGCTTCTCCCTCTGCCTGCCGCTCCCCCTGCTTGTGCTCTCTCTCTCTCTGTCAAATAAATAAAACCTTAAAAAATATATTTCAATTTTTTTAATGTATGTCTTCTCCCTAAGAAGAATTTTCATGGGCCTTCTTTTCTCATTCACATTTCCCATTCAGTTTTACATTCTATTTTCTCCTCTTATTCACCTGCACCTCTTGTTGCTTCACCTTCTTTACCCTCGTTGTCTCTGTGGACACTCTCCAATAATCCTTGCTCCATGAAGGAATGCCCATTTGCCCTTTAGAGGTTCTGGCTTTCCTCCTATCCTTGAGAACATTCTTCAAACAATTAAAAGCAAAGTCCACCCATTCTCTGACCCCTTGAAAGAGAATAGGGCTTTCCTGACCTTAATTAGTTTCCTTATTAGACCATTAATTTATCTTTATTCTAATGAGAATTTGTTCTTAAGTTAGATGTGGCTTTATTTCTCTAGAATCTGAGAAATTTCAAGTGTCTGGAATGTGTGATCAAAATAATAGTGTTTTTCACTTTACATGCTACCACCTCTATTCTTTCTGGCTCATACATCCTATCACTGTTATTGTCTCATTTCCTCTTTTTATAAGAATATTCTGGACTTTGGCATGCTTAACCAGGGAAGGAGCCTTAATTATTTACTCTTACAGTTCAATGGTAATTATTTAACTTCTAATGGAAAATCTAATCTACCTCCCTTCCTCCCACCCCAGCTAAAGGAAGTCTGTCCCCAGGCATGTCCTTAGGCAACTTTACTTTTGGAATGATCCCTTTCTATTCCCTAGTAATGATCAATGATTGTTTATGTGCCAAACCAGTGTCTTGTATTTTTCAAGAGTGTGCATTAAAAAACAAACAAACAAACAAACAAGCTCCATCTCTAAGTGGCTTTCTTTTACAACTAATGAGCAGGAAGAGCTTCACATCTAGCTCCGTTTGTCTGAAAAAGAAATTCACTCTTCACTTTTAATCTAGTTTCTCTTGCCAAAGTTACCTCCAGCAGCACTGAGATTGGCAGCCTCTAGAATGGCCCCCAGTTATCCCCGCCCTCTTGCTTATTCACCCCCTTGTGCAATCCCTTTGCTTTGAATGTGAGCTGAACTTACTGGCTCATTTATAATGAATCGAGTTTAGCAGAAGCATTGGGATGTCACTTCTGAGATTAGGCTAAAGACTGGCTTCTGTCTTAGACACCCTCTCTTGCACTCTCAGTCTTCTTAACTTGCTTGCTCTGAGGGAAGCCAGCTCCACGTGTAAGTTGTTCTATGGGGAAGTTCTTATTGCAAGTAACTGAGGGAGTCCTCTGACAATAGCCAGCAAGGTGCTAAGGCTTTCAGCCCAACAGCCATAATAAAATAAATCCTGCTAACGACCACAAAGTGAGCCTGGAAACAAATCCTCCTCTAGTTGAGGCTTTAGGCAAAACTGTACCCCTAGTCCCCTGACACCCACCTCACGAGAGGTTTTAAGCCAGAGGTACTTAGCCAAACCACATTCTGACCCACAGAAACTATGAGATAGTACATGTTTGTTATTTGAAACCACTGAATTTGAGGATAATTTATTGGGCGGCAATGGATAACCAATACAGGTCCTTAAGGCCAATTTTTTTTTTTTTTTTTTACAGATTTTATTTATTTAGTCATGAGAGAGAGAGGCAGAGCGAGAAGCAGGCTCCCAAGGAGCAGGGAGCCCAATGCGGGACTCGATCCCAGGACCCTGAGATCATGACCTGAGCCGAAGGCAGACACTTAACCATCTGAGCCACCCAGGCGCCCCTTAAGGCCAATTTTTAAGACTAGTCTATGCTTTTTATATGTTAATTTTTTAATTTTTATTTTATTATGTTATGTTAGTCACCATATAGTACATCATTAGTTTTTGATGTAGTGTTCCATGATTCGTTGTTTGCACATAACACCCAGTGCTCCATGCAATATATGTTAAGTTTTTGTTTATGTCATTCTTTCCTCTGGATGTCAATTTAATTTTTTTTTTTTTGAGAGGGAGAGGGGGAGGGGCAGAGGGAGAGAGAGGATCTTAAGCAAGCTCCACACTCAATGCAGAGCCTGATGTGGGGCTCGATCTCATGACCCTGAGATCATGACCTGAGCCGAAATCAAGAGTCAGATGCTTAACCGACTGAGCCACCCAGGTGCCCCTGGATGTCAATTTAATTACATAAGATTGTCTTTAAATTCTTCTTTGAGAGCAGGAAATGGCAGTTGTCAGTCTTGTTCATAATTGCACAGATAGGGCCTAGCACAGCGCCTGGCCCCTACATAGAGGTTCAGTATATACTTACTGGATTCAACCCTTCTATCTTTTTCTGCTTGTCCTAGTTTATAGGTTACTCCTTACTTTCCATATTGCCATTTCTTTGGTGATTTAAGAGTTAGAAAACCTGCTGGTCTAATTGCCTTGACCTTTCTTTCCTTTAACCTACCATCCCTTCTCTAGAGCTTCACCACTGCTGTCTCATTTGAAGCAAACCTGCATCGCCTCTCTCCTTAGGGTTTCTTCAGTGGAACTGAGTCCATGTGTGCTCTCCCTTCCCCCTCCTGCCTGGCCTGTGAAGCAGCTCACTTTATCAGGGAGGCTGTGCTGCAGTGTGTCTGCCGGAGACACTCAGCTGACCCCCTAAATATCTGGAGAGGTGAGTAGTGTGCTTAGTGTTATTTTAAAAGGAAGGAAGGAGTAACGAAAGAAAGAGAGAGAGAGAGAGAGAGAGAAAGAAAGAAAGAAAGAAAGAAAGAAAGAAAGAAAGAGAGAGAGAGAGGGAGGGAGGGAGGGAGGGAGGGAGGGAGGAAGGAAGGAAAGAAGGAAGGAAGGAAGGAAGGAAGAAAGAAAAGAAAAGAAAGAAGAGAAAGAAGAGAGAGAGAAAGAAAGAAAGAAAGAAAGAAAGAAAGAGAGGGAGGGAGGGAGGGAGGAAGGAAGGAAAGAAGGAAGGAAGAAAGAAAAGAAAAGAAAAGAAAAGAAAGAAGAGAAAGAAAGAAAGAAAGAAAGAAAGAAAGAAAGAAAGAAAGGGAGGGAGAGAGGGAGGGAGGGAGGGAGGGAGGAAGGAAGGAAAGAAAGAAGGAAGGAAGGAGGGAAGAAAAGAAAAGAAAAGAAAGAAGAGAAAGAAGAGAGAGAAAGAAAGAAAGAAAGAAAGAAAGAAAGGGAGGGAGGGAGGAAGGAAGGAAAGAAAGGAAGGAAGGAAGGAAGAAAAGAAAAGAAAAGAAAGAAGAGAAAGAAGAGAGAGAAAGAAAGAAAGAAAGAAAGAAAGAAAGAAAGAAAGAAAGAAAGAAAGAGGGAGGGAGGGAGGAAGGAAGGAAGGAAGAAAAGAAAAGAAAGAAGAGAGAGAAAGAAAAGAAAGAAAGAAAGAAAAAGAAGAGAAAGAAGAGAGAGAGAAAGAAAGAAAGAGAGAGGGAAGGAAAGAAAGAAAGAAAAGGAAAGGAAAGGAAGCCTGGAGATGTTGAGTGCTAAGCCTGAGGGTCTCTTTGAAATTTAGAAGCAGAATCACTAGAATTCAGGTTTCCTGAAATAGGAAACATCGTATCATGGAGATTCAAATATGAATCTCCTCCATGCTGTGTGCCCTAAACTGCTTAGTAGTTCAGAAATAAGACTTTATTAGAAAAGAAAATTCAAATCAAAATAAGTCCATTCTAGTTTAAATAAAAACATTGCTGAAATAATCATGCATACATAAGAAAGAAGACCAACACATGTAAATTATCTTATAGTTTAGGTTGACGGAAAGATAAAGCCCTAAAGAGAAATTACTTTTAAAATATATTGTCCCAGGGTTCATAGGTGGCTCAGCCAGTTAAGCGGCTGCCTTTGGCTCAGGTCATGATCTCAGGGTCCTGGGATAGAGCCCCACATCTGGGCTCTCTGCTCAGTGGGGAGTCTGCCTGTCACTCTGCCCCTCCCTCTCCCCTCCCCCTGCTCATGCTCTCTCTCTCTCTTTCTCAAATAAATAAATATCTTAAAAATAAAATAAAATATATTGTCCAAATTATTTTCTGAACTTAAGTGGCAAGTGCTCTAAAAGTTTCTTTGGCAAAGATTTAACATCAAAACAAATAAGACATAAATATACAAAGATCCCTAGTCTTAGAAGTTTTAAATGGTCATTTACAACATTGTAGAACTGTGCGCCAGGAAACCGCAGAGATTATGTAGTTCAGTGAATTCATTTTATAGAAAAGGAAGCCAGATGCAGAGAGTTAAGTGACTGCCTAGGTAAGAACACAACCAGGATGTAATTCCAAGTCCCTGACTAATAGTCCCCAACTCTTTGCATGACCCCAAGCTGCCTTTCATGTTTTTGTCTGCTTGTCTCGTTTTTGGAAAGAATGTGTGCTCTTTCACTAATGGTGAGGGCTCCATCCTCTGCTTCCTACCTGTTCCTGGGACTGGTTAAACTGCTGTATCAGTTGTGTTTGTGCCAGCATTACTCTTTCTAGCTCATCTGACTTCTGCTGCATTTCCTTCCTCAAGTCCTCTGAAACAGAATCATTACTATCAATTTCCTTCTTCAAGCGGGATTCAAATTCTGCAACCACATTTTTAAGGTTTTCGATTTCTTTCTCCTTTGACTCAGAATCTTCAGTATACCGGATATAAGATTCACGGAGTTTTTCTTCAAGAGCGGTCACTTCCAGCCTTAGATCTCTAGTAGCGCTTGCGATTAAGTCAGATATCTGTAAGATAAATCTTCTATTAATTTGTAGGCAATATCTCTAGGTAACCACAGAGTTCTTAAGGTTCTAAGAGGTTTATTCTAAATAATCAGTGTACGCTTCTGATCAAATGAAAACAAATCCTATGATATTATGTAGGCCTTCAAGATTTTCTTTTTAAATGTTAAGACTAGGGGCGCCTGGGTGGCTCAGTCGTTAAGCGGCTGCCTTCGGCTCAGGTCATGATTCCAGGTCCTGGGATCGAGCCCCGCATCGGGCTCCCTGCTCGGCGGGAGGCCTGCTTCTCCCTCTCCCACTCCCACTGCTTGTATTCCCTCTCTTACTGTGTCTCTCTCTGTCAAATAAATAAATAAAATCTTTAAAATAAATAAATAAATAAATGTTAAGACTAAAATGTATTTTTACCACCTTAAATGGAATTGCATATTAATGACTTGGGCATCCTTGGAAATATATAAATCTCTGTGTCCGGACTGAGCTACCAAGGACAGCTCAAGTCTTGATCCAGGTACCTGTCTGGATTCAGTATGAGGTGGCTTTGGGACCTAGAAATGCCTGATGTTTGGGGGTGCATATAGGGGAGCACCATAGTTATATTCTACTCATACCATAGCAGTAAGTTTTCATTTGATATATTTTTTTCTTTCTTATTACAATGACTGGAGGTACCCCAGATACTACAACATTGAAAGCAGCACTACCCAAC
Source organism: Mirounga angustirostris (assembly GCF_029215605.1). NCBI lineage: Eukaryota > Metazoa > Chordata > Mammalia > Carnivora > Phocidae > Mirounga > Mirounga angustirostris. Next base: position 105,403,420 of record NW_026991709.1, read on the forward strand.
AGATGATAGAGATACTCTGTGATACCCAATATGGTAGCCATTAGCCACATGTGCCTACTGACAGTAGTGTGTCAATAAATGTTTAGCAACTGACTCATATACACACAAAAGCCAGATTTGTATCTAGTCTCGATGGTGTAAATATTCTCACCCTGGCCGATTCCAAGGTGACATCACCAATTGCTGAGTTGGAAAGAGATGCACTCAATAGGCTCTGGCTTGCCAGGACTGGCTAGTGAGCATTAAAAGTGTGGCTAATGTGACTGATGAACTGAATTTTAAATTTTATTTAATTTTAATTAATTGAAATTAAAGTCACCATACATGGCTAACATATTAGACTGTGCAATTCTAGAGAATACCAGAACACTTTGAAAATATACTGTCTCTGTAGGTGGTACCTCTAGATAAAAAGGTGAGAGAATGAGAGATAAAGAGATGAGAGAAGATGAGCAGCTTTGGCTGAGAGTCCTGGGAGTCTTTAGAAGGGAAAAGGCTGCTTGTTTTCTTTCTCCTTAAAAAACAACACAAAGAAAAGAAAACAAACCAGGAAGAGCAAAGCTGCTTCTGATGAAACATATCCTTATTATTTATGCTATGGATATCGTCATATTATAAATATTAGTATAACAAGAAACCAGTCCATGAAGAATCTGGAAAACATTCATAGACCAAAGTTCCAAGGATTTTGTGAACTATTACTTAAGAGTTATATATCCAAAATTTGTTTCAAATGTTAAATTTACATTAAGAATAACTTCTGCACGAAATCTATTCACACTTAGTAACTTTAAAAATTAAATTAACATTCCATTATATTCAATTAATCCAGGAAGGAAGAGGGTCATTGCTAGGTCTGAGCAGTAGTTTCCATCATCCAGAGGCGAGTCAACACTGAAACAGACCAGATTATCCTCGGGACAGGAGACTCACATAGACACAGATATGTTTTGATCTCTTCAAAAAGGGAGTCAGCTTTTAAAAATCAAGAGAATTCACTTACAAAATCTGTTTTTATGACTTACTTTGAAAAACCATAACCCCTGGCAAGTTGGGATCTGCCTTAAGAGGCCTCTTCTCAGAGCAAACTAGTCTAGGAGAGGTAGAAATTTGGGTGAGCTGAGACTTCAAGCTCCCAGCAAGTGCACCACTGTCCCAATAGAACTTTACTTACAAAACACAAATTCAAAGGTAAACTTACTAGGAATTTCAAGACAACATTTGCAGAGCATTACACCCAAGTAGTACGAAGCCTTTTTGAGTGTGGGACCCTGTGATATCGTACTTGTCACATAATCATGTAGCTGGCCCTGCCTATCGTTGACAGTGCTATTGAAAAGGCTGTACCATATCTCCTGTACACCAAAGTAGAGGCCATTAAGTCTCATCTGATACTTCATTTACATAGACTGTTAGTGAGTTTATTCGAAGTATGATTTCCCCACTGAATCTTGGTTAATATACACACACATATACATATACACAAACGCAAATATATACGTGTACACAAAAACATGCATATATATGACACTCAGGTCTTATAGTAACAGGCAACCTAAACAAAACCTTAGATTATGTTTAGGGGGCCCCCAGATGGCTCAGTTGGAAAAGCATGTGACTTGATCTCAGGGCTGTGAGTTTGAGCCCCATGTTGAGTGTAGAGATTAAAAATGAAATCTTTAAAAAAATTATGTTTAGGACATACTGTTTCAGAAATTATGGAGGTAGATTACATTTTTAAAATATTTCCCTTCATTCAAAAAATATCTAGAATTGGAAATACTTGCAATTAAAGGAGATAGGCTTTAGTTGTTGGTAAAATAGCTAACCATGCTAATTATTAGTTATATAATTTATGCTCTTTTATTTTTATTTATTTTAAAGATTTTATTTATTTGAGAGAGGGAGCATGAGGGTGGTGGAGGCATAGAGGCGGAGGGAGAAACAGACTCTCCATTGAGAACTGAGCCAAACCTGGGGCTGGATCCCAGGACCCCAAGATCATGACCTGAGCTGAAGTCAGATGCTTAACTGACTGAGCCACCCAAATGCCCCTAATTATGCTGTTTTAAAAAATAGGTTTATTTTGGGGCACCTGAGTGTCTCTGTCAGTTAAGCGTCTGACTTCTGGCTCAGGTCATGATCCCAGGGTCCTAGGATCCAGCCCCTAGTGTTATCTGGCTCCCTGCTCAGTGGGGAGCCTTCTTCTCCCCCCACGCCCCCATTTGTGCTCTCTCTCTCTCTCACTCTTTCTCTCTTAAATAAATAAAATCTTTTAAAAAAGTTTATTTTAGTAGAAAAAAATTCCATACATAGCTGTATTGTATGCTTATATGATTTATCTCAGCTATTAATTCTGGAAACGATCTAAACCACTCCACCCATGTCGCTAAAACCAACGCACAATGACCCTGAGGAAAGCTGCTTGAGTTAAAAATACTGTACAGTGTTCTTAGAAGGAAATAACCAACATCTATAGTTTCAAACCCATTAAATAATAATGAACATCATGATGACAGACCTTCGTTTGTAGTTCCTCTTGTTCTTTCTTATACTTTTGGATTATTTCTTGGTGTTTTTCCTTTTCAATATCAAGTTCTAGCCTAGCTTCTTCCTTAAAAAGCAGAGCTTGCTCCTCAAATTCAACTAAATGTCGAGCTCTTTCCTTGGCCAGCTCAGCTTCAATCTAGAAAACAGCATTTAACACACATACAAAGCCATTTGACCTTAAGATGAGTAAATTAAGCTTATTTTCAGACTCTAATTTTTTAAAAAATTAATTCTAATATTTATTTTTTAATGAATCTAACTTTTTAATTCTAATGTTTAAAAATAATCTGACTCAGAACTTAGGCCAGAAAAATTGACCTTGGGTCAAATATTTCAAGATCTTCTAAGACCTTCTAAGACTTGTAAAATGTGTGGAGAAGTTAGGACAATATCTTACGACAGTTTTCAGAAATATTAAAAGCTTCATCTTCTGTATATGTGTATTATAAACTCAGTCCTTCCCAGAAACCCTATAAGAAAAAAATAAAAAAGATTCTGAGGCCTTTAGACTACGTTCTGTTGAACGCTCAGAGGGGATACAAAGTACAAATGTTGATTTTTTTTTAATGGTCTTTGCTTGATGGAGATCCCAGAAAGTTTTGGAGTCACAGGTTATCATTTTAATGTGACTGAGGCCAGAAGGATGATTAAGGAAAACACAGTCAAGTCAGTGATGCCTGTATCCATGTTGTACTTCTACAGAACCACAGCACTGCAAGGGACCTTAGAAATCCCCTGGTTCCATTTCTTAAGCTTCCGTGAACTGTGGAAAGAATAAGCAAGGGCTTTGGATTCAGAGGAAGCTGAGTTTAAATCCTGGCTCTAAACCCTGGCTCTGCCACCTTCTAGCTGTATAATCTTAAATTGTGACTGTAACCTCTCCTGGTGGGGTTACAACTAGTTGCCTTGGGAGTTGTTATGAGGATAAACGGGACAAAACATATGTATAAAGCTCTAGCACGAGCAGAGATTCAATAGTCAGTGGAGATTACTTCTATGCTCTGACTCTTCAGTCTCTACCACAGAATCTGCACCAAACGGTTGTCTGCCCTGTGCCTCAACACCACTAGAAACCATAACTCACTCCTTCCCAGCAAGCATTTCCATTTTCAGACAGCACTAAGCATTAGGCAGTTTTTCCTTTAGTTGAGCCAATATCTCTCTCCCTGTGGTTTTTAACCATTGGTTTTGGCTCTGCCTACTAGAGCAAGAGAGAGAACAAATCTATGAGTACTGGAGTCATTCAGGCCTGGTTCATCTAGCGAGATGAGAGAATCTCAATGACAGGCTGGCTCTAGATTTACATTGTGCCATGATTATAAGTTCTTAGAGGGAGTAAATGCCAGATAACTTGGGAGAAAAACTGTCAAACTTGACTTACTGTGACTCTGTGATTCAGATCACTCTGAGAGGAGGAAAGAGGTCAACATGAATTTCTCAGGGAAACACTGAAACCAGGGTGCCAGAAAACAGAAAATTTGCCAAGAAAGTTTACATAAGGTCCTTTAAATTAAATAAAATACAGATAAAAGACTAGCCCCAGTGTGGGGTCAGTCGAGTTTGTTGCACTGGTTATAGGACTAAGCATTTCCTCCAAGGCAAAACAATTACATTTATATTCAATTCAAGGAGTTATTTTGGCTCTCTCAAAATAAGTTTCTGGATTGTTTGAGAAAAAGGATGCTAAGGATCATTTAGGAACATGATAGCATTGCTCAAATGTATTGTTCTCGTGGACTCCTAAAGGCAAGGGAAGCCTCAGGGGCACTCAAAAAAACCCCAAAACACAGATGTTCTTCTGAATTCCAGGTACTTACATCTACCCATCCCTGCTAGCCATTGAGATATACCACAGGTGTCTCAAATAAACTGTCTGAACCAGAAACCTAGATACAATCCCCTCCCCACCTGTTCCTTCCCCAGTCAAGACACAGTAACCACAATCCATCTAGTTATTCAGGTCAGCAACTGGGACATCATTTTTACCCTTCACACCTAATCCAACACCAAGTTCTATTCACTTTGCCTCCCAAAGATGCCTTGAATCCTTTAATTTCTTTTCATTGCTTGAATTAAGAGAATAAGAATATATGCAGACTAGATGGGACAGGACAAACTGTAAATTAGATGACAGAAAGACTTTAGAAGGACTTAAAAAAATTTTTTTTAATTTATTATGGGGAAGAGGCCATTTAGGAAATCAGTGGAGTCCCTAGAAGAGGATGAAACACAGAAGGTATTCAGGGAAGAAAAGGAGGTAGCTGATGGACAGAACGAGTCAAGTAGCAAGTCAGGTAGCAAGTCCTTCTTGTCCCCAAACTATTCCTTGGAACAAACTACTGTAGGTAAAGAGAAAAAAAGGAAGGAAAAGGAAGGGGGCACCTGGGTGGCTCAGTCGGTTAAGCATCTGCCTTTGGCTTAGGGCATGATCCCAGGGTCTTGCGATCGAGCCCCGCGTGGGGCTCCCTGCTCAGCATGTTTCATTTTTCCATGTAGCCTGTCTCCTCACACATCTACATAGCATAGTGATTAAGGGCATGGACTTGGTATTTATTTAGTTTCAAAATATTTGGGGATCTTTCCAGATAACTTTTTGTTAATAAATTCTATTTTAATTTCACTGTGGTCAGAAAAAATACTTTGTATGTCTTGAATCCTTTCAAATTTATTGAGAGTTACTTATGCTCCAGAATATGATCTATTTTAGTAAATGTCCCATGTGCACTTGAGAAGAATCTTTATTCTGCTGTTAAATGGAGAATTTTATAAATATCAATTAGGTCATGTTAGTTAATAGTGTTGTCCAATATATTTCTTAAAAATAAGTTGTTCTAAAAAACTATTATTTTCCACAGAATATATCTCTACTAATTTTCTAGGTATTTTTCTATCAATTATTATTGAGAAAGGGCTATTATTGACATCTTTTACTCTAATTACGGATTTGTCTATTTCTCCTTGCTGGTCTATCAATTTTAAAACCCTGTTATTAGGTGAATAAACATTTAGGATTATTTATGTCCTCTTGGTGAACTGATCCCTTAAACATTATGAAATGATGTTCATTACCCCTGCTAATATTCTAAATATTCTGATCTTTGTTTTGAAATTTACCCTTCTTTTTAAAAATTTATTTATTAATTTATTTGAGAGAGACAGAGAGAGAGAGAGAGTGCTGGCGGGGTAGGGTCAGAGGGAGAGAGAGACTGAGAATCCTCCAGTAGACTCTGTGCTGAGCGGAGCTACTTAAGCAGGCTCCACACGCAGCATGGAGCCCAATGCGGGGCTTAATCTCACAACCCTGAAATAATGACCTGAGCCAAAGTCAAGAGTTGGACACTTAACTGAGTCACCCAGGTGCCCCACTTATACGGTCTTTGATGAAAAATCTGCTGTCATCCTTATTTTTGTTCCTCTTTATATGTCTGTTATCTTCTGGTTACTTTTAAGATTTTCTTTCTATCACTATTTTTGAGCAATTAGATTAGAATGCTCCTTGGTGTGCTTGAGGTTTGTTGAGCTTCTTGAATGTGTGGTTTATAGTTTTCATTAAATCTTAATTTTTTTCAGCCATTATTTCTTCAAATATTTTTTCTGTCATTTCTTCTCTCTCCTGTCCTTTGGGGATTCTAATTAGGCATATATTAGTCCACTTGAATTTGTCTCATAGCTCACTGATGTTCTTGTTTGTTTTGAGTCTCCTATTTTTATTTCATTTGGATTGTTTCAGTTGTGTGTCTTCAAGTTCACTAAACATTTCTTCTGGAATGTCTAATCTGCCACTAATCCCATCCAGTGTACTTTTTATCTTAGATATTGTACTTTTCATCTCAGAAGTTCACTTTAGATCTTTTTTATATAATACATATCTCTACTTAACATGCTCACCTCTTCCTCTAGTTTTTGGGCAAATGGAATACAGTTATCGCAACTGTTTTAACGTCTTTGTCTGCTAATTCTAATATCTGTGCCTTTCTGAGTCAGTTTTTATTCATTGATTTTTCTCTCATCATGAGCCTTGTTTTCCTTTTCCTTTTGGATGGCAAGGTTTGATTGAATGCCAGGCATTGTAAATTTTACCTTGTTAGATGCTGGATATTTTTATATTCCTATGAGTATTATTGAACTCTCTTCTGGGATGTTGTTAAGTTTCTTTGAGTCAGCTTGATTTTTATAGTTCTTCCTTTTAAAATTTGTTAGGCAGAGTCAGCTCAGCATTTAGTCTAGGGCTAATGTTTTCCTACTACTGATGCAAGAACCTTCTGAGAAGTATCTACCCAGTGCCCTGTGAATTATAGGTCTTCCAGTCTGGCCTTGTGTGAGCACATGGTATTCCTCTCTAGTCCTTTCAGATGGGTCTTTCCCTGCCTTTGGGTAGTTTCCCCACACATATGCACTGACCATACATATACTTAATGGGGACTCTTTGTAGATCTCCAGCATTCTTTCTGTGTGCAGCTCTCCCCTGAGAACACCATCCTGTGAATTATAGCTATCTTGATCTCTCTAGTCTCCTTAACTCAAAGAACCTGCCAAACTACCTAGATTCACACTTCCTGCACTGTGGCCTTAAATTTATTTCAAGGAACTAAGTTTGGGCAATCACAGAGTTTACCCCATTTGTCTCCTATCTCTAAGAATCACTATCCTTTGTAGTCTGATATCTAGTGTCTGGAAACCATTGTTTTCTATCTTTTCTCCAGTGGCTTAGTTAGTTAGGAGAGAGGGTAAATCTGGCTCCTATTCGTCCATCTAGGCCAAATGCAGAAGTTTTGGATTTTGTAGTTAGCTCTCCTTCTTTTTCCAGGTTTGTATCAGTTGTTATTTCCTGGCTATATAACTTTGGCAATTTACCTAACTTCCCTGAGCCTTATTTTTTTCCATGTGCAAATGGGAATAATAATTTTATAATAATTAAAATTACATTTATGGAAAGCATTAAGCACAAGGCCTGGTATATAATAAACACTAATAATGGAGACTATTCTTATTATCTTGATTAAGGGTTTAAATCAGATGATATTTGCAGGCTATTCTAGATCTAAAATGTTGTGATTTTATTAGTTCAATTTTGAAAATTACATTATAATTTTATAAATTAAAGTGTGCTCTCAATATTCTTTTTAGCCATGCATTTATATGCATAAATGAAAATTTATATTTTATGACAATTCATCCCTGTCAAATTCTGTTATTTTACAAGTTATCCTTCTAAATTCCATTAATAGTACACTTAAACACATTAGGAATTATTCAGCCATTTGGCTCTTCTATTTTGAAGAATTTTAGATGTTCTGTTTGCTTCCCTTTGGTGCTGGAATAGACTATTTCTTGAGGTAAACTCCAACTACCCTTGCCCCCCTGCATTTTCACTATTAATCCAGTTGCTCAGCCAGGAAGTAATGTTCAGTTTGTTTGTTTGTTTTAACTATTGGTTTTTAAACGTTCTATGTACTATTTAAAATGAGGTCAATAGTAGTACAATTCTAAAATGTTCCTAAATAGGATATCTTAATAATAATCTAACAAAATATTTGGTTGGAATTTGTTTATCTCACTACCAAGTAATACTCAACACTTAATGTCAGCAGTCTGGCTATAGGAAATTCTATAATTACAAAAATTTTAACTGAAAAGCAACAACATGTGTATTTGGGACCAATTTTAAATGTTCAGTATGCACATTAATTTATTTTTTTCACATCAAAGGAATACTTGAAATAAATAAAAATCCATGGCAATTAGTAAATATGCAGTTTATTTTAAAATGTGCCATCCTGTTGCATAGCAACTATTGATTCTATTATGTGCTTTTTACGTACTCTAAAATAATTAAGTACGGGCACAAATTGCTATCCACTTTTTTTGAATGTTAAAAGCATTTAAGTTACGAAGTTTATTCTAATATGTGTATTATATATTTGTAAAGGGAACATTTCATTCCTACACAAAGGCACAGTGACCCAAGAAAGAGATGACAGTGTCATATTAGTGATTTTCCTTTCTCATGAGAGGACTTTTAGGGAACTTTTTATTCATAGTCTCAATAACTAGCACAGCCAAGACATAATTATCATTCCTTGGCTTTACTGGTCTGGATCTTGATTTACTGCTAAGCTAAATGATAAGATTTATTAATAAGAAGTCATGTCCTCTCAACAAAATGAAGTGCCCATTTATATCATAGAAAATTATACATGCCAAAATACATCTATGATATAATTAATTTATTGGAATGATATCATGGTCTTAGCAAGAACTTAGAAAATCTTACTTAGGTTTATTTTCATCATCAAATTAACAGCATGAAGCAAGACCATAATGCTTTTATATGATCAAATGCTAACATTAACTTGGTCCACTTGCTGTGTTAGCGCCTCACAGACAGGGTACAGTAAGCAGCAGTAATAGAGTAAATTGTAAATGCAGAGACTTTTCCAGTAGATTGTATCTGGAAGTCCTTCATGGGGTGTGACCATGAAGATAAAGAACTTCTACACAGCAAAGGCAGGAAAGTTCACTCTACCAGTCTAAGAGGAGCTCAGGTGTTTGAAGGAAGGGAAGAATCTGTGAATCTCTATTCACATTAATTCCATCAGTGAAATTTCTGCATCAAAAGATGAAATGTTTACAATATCTCTTCATTACATACTTCCAAATTGCTCTCCAAAGGGTTGTTGTTACTTCCAGCCCCTTAAAGAGTGAGTATGAAAGATTATCTCACAAGAACTTACCACAATGCCAAAACCACTCTGTTAACTGGAGGGGTTAAAAAAATAATCTCATTGTTTTAATTTGCACTTTTTGGATTGCTGGTTAGGTTGATCATCTTTTTTGTATTTTCAAACATGGATTGGTAAGGATGGAGGAAGTGAATAAGAATAGACTAGCCAAGTGAATACCCCAAAGCTAATAAAAATTAGAAAGAATTAAAGAAATGCAGGCTTTAGAGAAGAAGGAAAAGAAAAAATCCATACTTCAAAATAAAACAAAATAAGAATGAACCACTTAGAGCAACTTTAGTCTGTATTCTCAATGTTTAATTGTTGCCTCTATGGAACTGTTGTTATAGTGATCATTTCTCTTACAGCCTGAATGTGCTATCCCTGAGGGACAAGGAAAGTGGGATTGCTTTATAGAGAGCCATTAATGCCTGAGTATGGCCAACTGAGTAAAGAATGGAAATGAAAGTGAAAAATTTAGAACTGACCTGAGCCAGCAACAATATCTAAAGGGTTTCAATTTGGTGGATGGTAGGGTGGAAGAGTCCAGGTGATGTTAATTTGACATGGCCACTGCTTGTTGCTTGAGGTTACAAGTTATAGGGTCTAGTCATCATGGAGAAGAATCTGATAATAACCAAACAGGTTGTCAGGACTTTAGTCAAGCAATCTGAATTTCAGTAGCCAGCTCTATCTCTAGATGCAAATTTACAATGTTAACAGAAAACCAAGGATGAAGGCTAATGCTAGGGCAGGCATCAGCTGGGCAAGAGAAAGAGTTGGAAAGCCTTCAGGGAATTGTTCAGGTTAAGGCCCAGGGATCAATCAAGGAGTATCAGAAGTTTATGACAGGGAAATGATGGGTTGCAGCCTCAATGACTAGAGATGTACAAGGCCCGAGAAGGTAGGGACCAATAATTTTGAGAATATTATTTGTATCCTTTAAAATTATGCAAGTAATACATCTTTATTATTGAAACTTTGAAAGATTTAGAAAAATCCAAAGACAAAAATTAATGCATTTTTCAGTACTGTAAGAGAAAATATTTTCTTTGTAAACAGTGAGCTAAATACTTATTCATTTTACTTTGCCAAAAGTTCATAACTGAGTAATTTTGTCATTTTACATTCTCTTGTAGTATCTTCTTAAAAGCAGAAAAATTGTGAGAATAAATAAATATTCCCCTGCTTTTAAGAATGTAGTCAAATGCAGATTCTGTCCCTTTACAGGAAAAAGGTAAATACTTAAAAATAAAAACTATACTTTTACATGAGAACTAAGGTCTATCTTAATTTTACAAGATTTTAAATTCTGTTCTTACCTTTTTATTTCCCATTATGTTGTATAATATTTTGGTAAAGACACACACTATAAGCATGTTTGGTCTAGGAAATTCCAGAAGGAATCAAAATGTGCATAGAAGCCAAGATATCTGGAATAGTCTCCTGGCAAACAGATATAATTTTTTTTTTAAGATTTTATTTATTTATTTGACAGAGAGAGTGAGTGAGCACAAGCAGGGAGAGCGGCAAGCAGAGGGAGAGGGAGAAGCAGGCTCCTGGCTGAGCAGGGAGCCCAGTGTGGGGCCCAATCCCAGGACCCTGGGATCATGACCTGAGCTGAAGGCAGGCGCTTAACCGACTGAGCCACCCAGGCGCCCCAAACAGATAGAATTTTTAAAAAGCAAATAAGACACATGCTGATGAAAGCTACATTATCATTACCTTCTCTCTCCAGTTATCATCGTTCAGCAGCTTCTGTCTAAGGGTTTCCTGCAGCTGTTCGATGCTTTTCTGATGTGAAATCAGCATTAATTCCCTGAAAACCATAAACCCAACAAATGAGTCAAGACCCTGATACTCTTCCTAAATTGCAGTTCCTGGCTCAGAGAATAGTATTTCACAACTTAGTCTGTTTCTTCTCTTTAGCAATATATATACTGCCACTAGATACTACTTTTACCATTAACAGCAATTTACAAACACTACATACAAGGTAAGTATTACTTTTGCATGAAATAGTAACAACATATGTGGAGTCATAAATATCATAAAACATTACACATTATGGTTCCAAAGTTTATGACTAAATTCTAACACTAGACAATATTTTTTTCCTAAAAAAAGGGAAAATATGTTGGGATATGCCATAAAATCAACACATTTGTGGTTCTGGCTAGATTTTTCTTTTACTTGTCTCAAGTACTGATAGGAACAAACCAAATTAAGTAGAAGGTAATGTCTCAAGTATGGTATAGTACAAAACATATTAGAAAATTGAAAAGAAAACACAAAGAACATTTTAATAGTTTAATCCACATAAATGGATCTTAAAGTTTAGTTTGTAATCCTCTGGGTGGAGGTAAGTGCAGAAGATTCATAAGAGCATCTCAAAGGGGTACTGAAATTAAGCCTTTGAATATCACAAGTAGTGGCAAAAGCACACTTGTTGATCAGGCCTCCTTCCCTCTTCTGTAATCACCGCGTCCTTCCTTAGTTTCTGTGTAGGTAATTCTTCTACATTGCTTATTCCTCTTTCTAATCTCTTGTTTTCTATCACCACCCTGTTCCTTTTAGCTCGGACTCCTTTCTCAAAATTGTGGCTTTCAATTATAACTGCCTGTTAGACATCTCCACCCTAAAGAACCATTAATACCAGATCCATTAAAAAACAAATTCACTATCATCTTCTGCAATCTTGCTTTTCCTTTTGACATCTGAAAATCTTCAAGAGTCAAAATCTTTGGTTTGAAATCCCTGAGTTTTCTCTGACTCTTTCTTCTCCTTGTCCTACCACATCCATTCAATACCAAATTCTATTATTTTGCTTCCTGAGTGAACTCCAAATTATTTCCTCTCTTCCTTTCCCTCTACCAACAGCCTTGTTAAGGCTCTTGACTTTTTCTCCCACCTATAGTATTAAAATAGACTCTCAATCTATCTCTTGATTTCTTTTCTAGTCTCACTCTTAAAATATTATTAAATATTTTTTTACCATAATAAAAATAATGCCTACATTTCTAGGCTAGAAAAATTTAAGGACACAAGCATAAGAAGACACGTTGGACTTGGTAACCAGGATTATAAATATCATTTGAGGGAAACTTATTTTTAAAAAAAATAAAACTCCCCAGACTTCTCTTCCAGAAGTGTATTGGACTAGGTACTTTGACAACTCTCCTACTGAAAATAAGTAAACATTTTTTTAACTTACAAAAAAAATTTTAAAATTCATCAGTGAGCTGGACAAAAAGTGGGAAGGATGCAGAGAACAAAACTCAAGTGAAAGAACAGGAAAAAGATATGAGTGGAAAACTACTGAAATCTGAATAAGGTCTGTAGTTTAGTTGATTGTATTATACCAATGTTAATTTCTTAGTTTTTACAGATGTGTCATTGTTATTAAAAATGGGCCAAAGAGAAACATAAACTCTCTCTTTACTGTCTTTGTAACTTTTCTGTAATTATTTCAAACTAAATATTTAAAAAAGTGAAGAGCATTGTTGGAGGAAAAGCTTAGTTGTAACCAAAGTTATGTGCAAGTTGCTTACGTGTTATTTCTTCTGTGAAATAAATAATATATGTCTGTATCTCTTTGTCTAACTCTATTTAAGATTGATTTATTTATTTATTTGAGAGAGAGAGAGAGAGCGAGAGCGAGCGCAAGAGGTCAAGAGCACAAGAGGGCGCACAAGCTGGGAAGAGGCAGAGGGAGGGAGAAGCAGACTCCCTGCTGAGCAAGGAGCCCGATGCGCGGCTAACCGACTGAGCCACCCAGGTGCCCCTCTTTATCTATTTTAAATGAAGTTTTCTTAAGTGCTCCCTGTCCCTCCAGAAGGGTATCTTATAGGCTATAAGTAAGGGTTTTATTCAACCTCCCTCACACATGTAACCTTAACTTCTTTTAAATTCCCAGGTCCTCTCCTTTCTCCCTTTGTCTTTGGTTTTTGTTTGTTCGTTTGTTTTTAACTGAAAGCTACAAACCCTCACCCCAGAAGAATATATACAAAATCTAGCACTTTTATTATTATAAATCTTTTGTTTAGTTTTATTTTAGTGGTTGCTATAGGATTAATAAGGGCCATCTTTAACTTATCACAGTTGTAGTAGACTAAGTAATTGCCTTCAAAGATATCCATGCCCTAATCTACAGAGTCTGTATGTTACTTTATATGGCAAAAGGGACTTTGCAGATGTGATTCAAGTTAAGAGTCTTGAGATGGGGAGATTATCTTGGGTTATTTGGTTGTGCCCTAAATGTAATTACCAAGGCCTTTATGAGAGAGGCGAGAGCATTAATGTGGGGGAAGATGATGATGTGACAAAGGAAGCAGAGATTGGATTCATGCGGCTAGGATGCAAAGAGTGCCAGAAGCCTCTTAAAGCTGGAAGAAGCAAGGAAGGGGCTTTCCCCTGGAACTTCCTGAAAGAACCAGCCCTAGTGACACCTTGATTTTAGTCCCTTAACACTCGTTTGGACTTCTGACCTGCAAAACTGTAAGGTAATAAATTTGTGATGTTTTAAGCCACTAAATTTGGGGCACTTTGTTATAGCAGCAATAGAAAACTAATGCCACAGTCTATCTTCAAGTGGTATTATACAACTTTAGGTATGAGATTAGAATCTTATAATAGTAAACCTAATCAAATAAGGAACAGCAGTTGATGGAAACTGAGTAGCACTTGACCTGGTTTTTAAAACACTAGTATACAGAATGGATGTGGCTGGCCATGCACTTGTTAGAGGTAGCAGACAGCACAGTCTTGGCAATTTGGTCCATTTTATTTCTTAAGCCTGGTTTCCTATTTGAAAAGAGGTCTTACTGATTAGAAAATTCCAACAAGCATTTCCAGATGGGTGCCTGTCAGTACACTAGAAGTTACCTTTATTGTAAAATGGGTGTTGCTGAGTATTTGAGATGCTCAAATTTCAGTCTCTCTGGAGACAACTATAATTTAGATACAACCAAAAGTGGAATCCATTCCATATATATTCCTCTCATGGACCGAGTGCAAAACACCACTGCTGTTATATGTTTCCTTTTAGAACAAAACCTGAAAGTCTAGTAGATTATAGATGCTAAAATATAGTAGGCCAAGATTTAAACAATGTTAATGAAGTCATAATTATTCACTGAATTTTCAGAGTTATGAAGTTCCCTATGACATTTCCACAAAGTATAAGGTGTTTTGAATGAACTCTTTTAAAAATCATGGACTTAAAGTCTGCAGTGGTAAGTTTGCTTGACATTTATGAGTATAGAAATGAGAAGGACTTTCAGATTTCTTTGATACCTGTTGAGCCTCTGACCCAGACTCTAAGACTCTTGTGTGATTCTTTAGTGGGACAAGGCAGAAAGAATAATTATATGTGATTATACAAATACTTCCCCTGATTAGCATGAAATGGGCATTGAGTAATGTAAACAGAGATGATAATATGTGTGAAAAAGATAATCCCAATTCCAAAAACAAAAATCACACTTATACTATACCCATGGAAGAGCTTACACATTGTTCAGGAATACAAAACCATTTTAAGACACTGATGATGAAAAAAAAAGCTTGTGTTGAAAGAAACTAAAAGGGATCAATTTTGACTCTTGTGAGCCTTTCTGCTAGAAATCTAGAGGAATGATAAGAAATAAAACATTGTTAGATGCATATTCCATGTTTCTCCATGTTATAAAAAGCTGAAAATACGTAGCCATTTTTTAATATCATATAGACATCTAATTTCCTCTTCAGAACCAGTTCTAGAGATAAAGATGCTTTAGAGTTACAGGAAACTCTGTAACCAGATTTAGGTCCTAAATTTGGATTTTACTAAGAATCTAATAAAGAAGATTATCACTAGAATCTAGGAGTTTGGACTGTATTCCCACCTCTGATTTTTGATAAGTCAGAAGCTTTCTGGACCTGAGAGAAACACTGGGAGCTTTTGAATTTTAAATCATGCAATCATGGTTTCATTTGGATTAAATTCTCATCCATACATCCATCTATCCAGCAAATACTTATTGAGTGCCCATTATGTGTCAGGCATTGTTTTAGTCTCTGGGGATATAGTGGTTCTTTCTTCCCATTTTTTGGGGTAATACACTAATGCAACTGCCTAAATATTAGAAGAAACAAGATCCTAAAGTAGAAAATGACCATCTAAAGTGACATAATTCATAAGCAATGCTGGCTCAAGCTCATACCAGCCTTGAGCTTTCTGCAGTGCTATGCTGCCTTTGCTTTCTTTATTTGAGAGGGAGGTGTGGCTATCTGCAGCACTCTCCCCTGCAATTTCATGAAATATTGTTTAAAAATAACACTTCTGGAGTTGGCACAACAGGCAAATTAGGATCTCTCGCAATTAAGAGTATTTATTTTAAAAATGTTAACTTTTAGATTCTTAGACCCAAACGAAAATGAGAATCTAATTTCTTATATACATGCAAAAATCTAGATTCCCTTAATTGTAGTTAAAAACGTAACTGCAAACAAATGTCAAACCATAATGCCAAACGACAGCTTTAAATTCTATTTCACAAGTTGTTCTTTTAGAGATGTCTTCACATTGTCAGTCAAAGAGATAATTTTGATTTTGCCACAACTCTTGCCTTAGTTAAAAGCAGTTAACTCTGTGGTATCATAAGAAGTTTGGCCAGACTCTTGTTCTGAGAGCTGTTGATAGATAGGAAATCAGAGAAAGAGGTGAGTCTTGGAAAAAAAAAAAAAAATGATAAGGTTTGTTATTTTAGAATGATGTTACTTAAAACATTTTGTTTCATAATGCTTTCAACTAATAGAATAGCATCCAAATTGAATCACTCCACGAACTAATCTTTACAACTTGAAGAGTAAAGCAGATAATATTGAATTCGACAGACATTGAATAAATAGCTACATCACCAGTGCAGGGTATAAACATTAATAAGATAGGATGCTTTAAGGAGTTAGCAACCTAAGAAAAGATGAAAAGAGGGGGAACACATTTTCCAAGCACTTACAACCTACCAGGCACAATATTAGCCTGCTAATGTCAACCAACTTTAGTTTCATGAACCAACCAGCTTTAGTCTTCATGAGAAGATAGCTATTATTACTTTAACCAACTTTAGTTTCATGAGCCAACCAGCTTTAGTCTTCATGAGAAGATAGCTATTATTACTATCCCCATTTTACAGATAAGGAAAATGAGCCTTAAAGTCGCTGAGTTGTCCAAATTTGATACTGGTCAAGTTGAGACTTAAACCTATTTGCCTAACTCTAAAGTCCGTTTTTTTTTATACTTAAGCCACAGTACCATGAGGTAACAGACGCTTTATACACTGCTTCTGAATCCTTTTTTATAGTCTACATTTCTCATTTTTTTTAACCTTCTCGAAAATATGGCAAGCCTCATTAAAGGAATTAAACACTAAGCTTCTCTTCTTCTAGAATGTGCTGTGAAATGTTATTATTCTATTATCATTCTGAAGATATACCTCCACTTCTCATTTTGCCAAGACACTAGAGAATAGAAGACAAAAGTCACCATCTTATATTTATTGAGTGAATGGAAGAATCCTGAAAGAGTAGAGAGGTGGGGTAAAAAAGTGAGGGGGTGGGGAGAGGAGACACAAAGGGAGCACTCTGGGTTCTCCCAGGGCTCAGAGTCCCCTGAAAGCTCAGTGTTACAACTGGTTGAGAAAGAAGTCACACAGAGAGGAGCTGACAAAACAGCCCTTCAAGACGGATGCTGAGGGAACTATGTGAACTGTAGTGGAGGGAACAAGGGTAATGAGGTTAGACACAGCAGAGCTTGCATTCTGTCTTTGCCAATTATGTGACCCTGAGTGAGAGATTTAGCCTTGCTTAACCTCTTTCCTTATGTAGAAAATGTGGAAAAATGTGGAAAATGACCTGCTTCACAGGTGAAGGTTCCCAACTCTGCTAACCAGTGCCTTTGGGCAAATCTGGAAATGACTTCTCCTCTGGGTTGGTAAATTAGAGATGATATTCCCTCTGGCTGGGGTCAGACCTAGAGACAGAAGGCTTGATAAGGGAAGAAGGGAATAGCATACTTATGCAAGAAAACTGAGCTCCTTCCCCTGGGGCATGTGGCAAGGACAGGAGAGTCCTGATTGGTTTTCAGATCCCTTACTCCTTCCACTGAGCGCTACATAAGGATGCATCTCATTCATGGGGCGCCTGGGTGGCTCAGTCGGTTAAGCACCCACCTTTGGCTCAGGTCATGATCCCAGGGTCCTGGGATCGAGCTCCCAATCATATGGGCTCCCTGCTCAGGGGGGAGCCTGCTTCTCCTTCTCCTCCCTGTTCATGCTCTCTTCTCACTATCTCTGCCTCTCTCTCTCAAATAAATAAATAAAACCTTAAAAAAAAAAAAAAAGGATGCATCTCACTCAGGACATGATCACAGAAGCCCTTAGGGGGCTCCCCACAACTGTGATACCTATGGATTGTGTGTGAGAGAGTTTGAGGGAGGCGGGGTAGGGGGAAAAGGAGAAAGGGGAAAGAGAGCATGAGGAAGCACGCATGTTTAATTATGGGGTCATGTCATATACAGGAAAGCAGGAAACTCTGAAACTCCTGAAAAATAAATTGCTAGATTTTGTATATATTCTTCTGGGGTGAGGGTTTGTAGCTTTCAGTTAAAAACAAACGAACAAACAAAAACCAAAGACAAAGGGAGAAAGGAGAGGACCTGGGAATTTAAAAGAAGTTAAGGTTACATGTGTGAGGGAGGTTGAATAAAACCCTTACTTATAGCCTATAAGATACCCTTCTGGAGGGACAGGGAGCACTTAAGAAAACTTCATTTAAAATAGATAAAGAGGGGCACCTGGGTGGCTCAGTCGGTTAGCCACGCATCGGGCTCCTTGCTCAGCAGGGAGTCTGCTTCTCCCTCCCTCTGCCTCTTCCCAGCTTGTGCGCCCTCTTGTGCTCTTGACCTCTTGCGCTCGCTCTCGCTCTCTCTCTCTCTCTCAAATAAATAAATAAATCAATCTTAAATAGAGTTAGACAAAGAGATACAGACATATATTATTTATTTCACAGAAGAAATAACACGTAAGCAACTTGCACATAACTTTGGTTACAACTAAGCTTTTCCTCCAACAATGCTCTTCACTAATTCCATCCTGTTATTGGCAAGTCAGTCAAATAAGTATTTTCCTATAGTTCCTCTTGGAATGTACCAAGATGGTGCTAATACAGCTCTTGGGAATGCATAGAGTATGAGAGCTATTACAGACAGCTGCGTGTTTCGGCACTATGGTTGTAGCCCATGTGTTAGCGCATAAATTTCTCTGTTATATGTGGGCAGTCTCCAAGCTTAAACACATATGTCCTTATAAAATGTTATTTGTAAGTTGGTTATAGGGAATTCCAAACACATTTTACCATAGAAATACTTTTCTATAAAAATGGCATTAGGCCTGCAGGCCAGCCCACAGAACCCTATTTAATCCACTATAGGCCTGAAGCGCCGTCACAAATTCACAGTCTGGGCTGAGTTCTGGCTCTGGCTGATGAGCCCCTCTAGCCCAGAAGCAGGAGAGCAGAGAGCTCTTTGTATAGAATTGAGAAAACAGCTGCCCTTTTCTCTGGCGCTGGCCACTGTGCCTGGCTGCATCCTTCCTCATCCACCAAGGAGACCTCTCTCTCCAGCCTCAGTGTGTCTGTGACCAAGCTGGCCAGACCTCTACCCTCAGCATCCGTGATCTCGAAGGACCTACTTTTCCTCCGTCCAGTGGAGCCTCTTGTCCTAATAGAGCTTCCTGAGTGTGGCTGAGAGAGCAATGCATCATTAAGTAGATTTGTCCTAATACTTCAACTACTTCCTAGTTACCAATTCCTCTCCTGCCCCAAATTCAGTTCTACCAGTTTTTTCCTAGGGTCAGGTTTGGCTTTTTACATCATCCTTTTCTCCTCTTCTGAAGCTACATAGCATCTAAATTGCACCTTTCTCATCACGGTCCCAGTGGAGCTTTGGCGGGGGTTCTGTATCAGGAGAGGGGAGGGAGGGGCGGCATGTACGTGAGACTGCCTGAGCTTACGGAAGCACACACCGTCACTGGGAGCAACCTGGGCTTTGGCCTGTGGAGAGCACATCTGGCAGCCTGGTTGGTTGCAAGTCCTTCTGTGACGGTGGTTTGGGACATTGCTGTGTGGCAGATTTCCAGGCACCACCCAGTGCTACTGAACAAGAACCTCTGTGTTATCAGTATCTTTATCACTTCTTTGGAGGGACTTTTCACATCTCCAACTGCTTAGGAACACCTCTATTTAGAGGTCCCATTGGCACTTCAAAGCAAAGCTTTACAGGGAAACTTGCTCAGTTGAGAGACAGGTTACTACTAAAGGGAAGAAAGCAGAGAGAGGAAAGCCAAGACCATGCATGAACCTTAAGGAATGTCTGTGGTCAGGAGGGGATGGAAAAGAACCAAACAGAGACAGAAAGGGGGCAGGTTAACAGGTTGCCCCAGCTGTCAAAGGAAGACTTGTATTATTTACATATATAATATCTAATTCATGTTTATATCTTGAAGCTGTTCATTGATTTTTGCCTTTGCCTAGATGGGGAAGCTTTAATATCACAGAACTATCCATTTTCTTAGTATTTTTAAAATTGTTCTTTAAAGTTAAAATTATAGTCTTTAGTTTCAAATGAGATTTTCATATATTTTTGATAAACATAAAGATCTAGTGTCTAATGTGTTTTGGTGTTTTTGTTTTGTTTTTTATCCTGTACCATTTTAGGCATAACAGATTGCTTAAAGAGAAAGAGGATTCTTTGATTGGCTTGTCAACAAAAGTTTCCAGGTAGGTTTGGACAGAAATGTCAAAAGCTTCCAAAAGGTCATTATTCTTCAAAATATCCTTTTAAATTGGCTTTCTTTTATTTTTAAGATTTATTTATTTGAGAGGGAGAGAGTGCATGGGGAGAGGGGCTGAGAGAGAGGGAGAGAAGACGACTCCCTGCTGAGAGCAGAGCCGATGCAATGCGGGGCTCCATCCCACGACCCAAGATCATGACCTGAGCCAAAATCAAGAGTCAAATGCTTAACTGCCTGAGCCATCCAGGTGCCCCTAACTTGGCTTTCATATATCCCTTTTGGCTCAAAATGGAGTAAACCCTGGCTATTTTGCCACTATCCACTTGGTACAGACATTTAAATAACCCAGCACAAGCTGGCAAGGGGTGGGAGCTGAAGATTTTCATTTTTCTCATGTCTGTTAGGCTTAACCATACATAAAGTCCTTTCATTAATATCAAAACAGTAAATGACCTGAGTTGTTCCCACTGCCCATTGCCATACCTTCTCCACTCAGCATCAGAATGATCTTTCCACAGGGTCACTCCTCTGCTTAAATCCCCTCAGTGGTTTCTTTTCATTGCACTGTATATAATACCCAACTCCCAAAGGCCTAGGAGACCCTGCATGGTTTGGTCCTCGCCTGTCTCACTCACACTTGCTAGGCCTAAAGTCATACTGCGATTTCTGAGAACTCACCAACTTTGTTCTTTGCTTATAAAGCTCTTCCTGGCTTTTGGCCCAGTTACTTTTACTTGTCTTCCTTTGTGTATCATCTTGGAAGTCACTTTTATGACTGCTCTTTCCAAATCAGGCCCCCTTCCTATCAGTCTCTGCTACAATACCCTTTTACTTATTTTATATCTGTTATCACAATCTGTAATTATTCTAGTTAGCTCTTTACTTTTTTTTTTTTAACTATGCATCTCATTAGAATGTAAGCTTCTTGAGGACAGGGATGTTTCAGATTCACTATTATATCCCCAGGGTACATAGTACCTGGCATACAGTAAATGCTCAACAAATAATTGCTGACTGACTAAATTACCCATAGCAAGTCATTCATTCCCTCAACAAATATTTATTGAGTGGATACATGCTAGACTTTGAGGATACAATAGAGGACAAGGCAGACAAAACTTGAAAGTGGCCTAGGACAAAGAAAAAGGACAATGGGTTATGTCTAGGAGTAATCCTATGATAGTATGATAACTTACTGGTACATAAGCACATTTTTATTTGTTATGTAGCAGATAGTAAACTTAGTGTCACCAAATGACGAGGTAATACCATGCCTGCTTTTGGATAGACTAAAGTGTAAAGAGCAAAGAAGGAAACAGGGCAAGTATATGAAAGAAAAAAAAGGGGAGAAGAAGAGAAGGTAGTAGTTCAGGGATGTCTCTATTCTCTGAAAACTTAAAGAAATTATCTTTCTCATTCAACAGTTACAACAGAAGGTTAAGATTAGAACCATACTTAATGTCTTTAAAATGTGGCAAAACATATACATCCAGGTGAGCATGTTTTTCAAAGCAATCCTCCAAGGAAGTTCTATATTTATTCTAATGATGCCATCAATCCTCAAAACACTCATAAGACTGCCTTCTTCAAATTGCAGTGAGGGATAATCTACTGAGCATAGAAAAAAAATACAATTTATTTTTTATTCCACATGGTATTTCCCAGATTGACTTTCTACCATGTTCACTGGACTTGCTTTCACTGAACCTACTGAGATGGTTTTTAAAATCAAATTAATTCCTAAAGGGCAAAGATTCATCATACAGAGACTGTTCTAAAACATATGCACTTAAGTCAATCCTCAGAAAAGAGTTCCAGAAATGTCTGAGCAAAGACAGGATCTTTTCAATGACCACTGTAAAGAAGATGGCATTCATTCTGATAAACAAGTAAACCTAATTAATCTGACGCCATTAGAAGTGGGGTATTCTAGGTAATACAGGAATATAAGAAAATTACTCAGATAACCAAAGTTATAAGCAGAAGATTTTTAAAAATTTCTTTCTTTCTTGGTGTCCTCGTACATATGATTCTGTACATTTTAATGTAGAGTATAAAGCTAATTTTTATTTTTCTCACTCAGGGTCATCATGCTGGCCATCAGTTATTAATCCGTGTTATAAATATAGGAACACTCAAAGTTATTGATGTGTGTTAGGCTGTCTCTATTGCATATTGGGTCAAATTGCAATGCTTTTCAAGTTTTTGTTTGGATTTATAGTTTTTTTTCTTCTTATGCATGACCAATCTTTTAGCTGCCATTCCTTCTTGTTATTAGTAAGCTTGGCCCTTGCAAGTTTCATGCTTATGAAATTGCTGCTTCTAATAGGCTATGGGCTGAGTGACTATGTAATTGTGAAATGGCAGAGGTGGTGGGGTGGAATGAAGAGTCATGTAACTATAAAGTATACCATCTTTGCAAGAGGCAGGTTGTTGGTATGGCTGAGTCAGGAAATCATGGGTGGCAATCAGCATTGCAGTTGTTCATCTTATCCCAGGATGGACCAGAGATAAGACTTGTTCCCCTATGAACTGGACAGAACTCCTTCTAGCCTGGAGTAGAGACAGATAAAACCCAGGGCAAAGAGTTGATGAGAAAGTTCTAAGACAATTAACTTAAATCCAAGCTGCTTGCTACCCACTTTTCCTCTGGGAGCAAATAGCTGCCTTTGTAAAGAACTAAAAAAAGTTTACAAATCTTCTAAGTTAGAAACTGGTCTAATATTCATAAAATGAAATTAACAAAATAAAAAATAAACTAAAAAAATTCTGGGAAGAATGAAAAACAAATAGCTAATTTTGCATTCTGTGCAGAGAGAGTAATATAAGACAAAAATTCTTGCCTTATGGAACTTGTGTTCTTCCAGAATATAATAGTTATATTGATAAATGTAAATGGGATAATATCTCCCATTAAAGACTCCCAGATTTGATAAAAACTAATAAAATAAAAGCCCCAAATGTGTGTTATATATCAGATATGCCTTTAAAACTAAAGAACTCAAAAAGAATGAGTAAACACATACCAGGCAAATGAAAACAAAAAGAAAGAAAGTGGGGTTGAGAAATTAAGTACAAGTAAGGTTAATTTAAAGACAAATTAACTGAGCGACAATATCTAGGAAGGCTAAATGAACATGCTTTTTAGTTTCCCTTTACTACCTGAATGCAAGAGGTATCTTTGTGGAGAGTCCTCAGTAAGAGGTGTTGATAAGTAAACAGAGAAGAAACGTAGGAGGTAATAAAAGGAAAAAGTGATACAAAAAGATGTTTTTCTGTTGGAAAATGATAGAATCCACCAATTATTGGCCCAGGTGAAATTCAGTAGTATAAGATCACACATGGTCTGTTTGATACTTTTCAATAAAAATCTAACAGCAAATGCAATGTGTATTCCATCTCCACTTTCACTAACTATGTGACTTTAAGGATGTCATTTAACCAATTTGATTTCAGTTTAATCATTGTCAAATGAGGTGGTGGGATGTGATGACCTTTCCTGTGAAATATTTCTTTAATGCCGTGATTTCACTGTCATTAATATATGTAAGACCTTGGTATTTCAAATATATATGGAATATTGACTTAAATGAAATATTTTTGGAAGAAATTATTGGGGACTGCACCTTTCATTTTTCAGTGTTACAACCTCTTCCTTTGTCTGAGTCAGAAGAGTTTTGGTTATCTGTAGTTCATTTTCTGCAAGGTTAATTCTTCTTTTTATGTCTTCTTCCTGCCTTTCTTTTGCAGTCAGTTCTTCCTGTAAAGTTTTATGTATTTGTTGACAAGCCATTAAAGAATCCTCTTTCTCTTTAAGCAATCTGGTATGCCTAAAATGGTACAGGATAAAAAAAAAAAAACCACCAATACACATTAGACACTAGATCTTTATGTTTATCAAAGATATATGAAAATCTCACTTGACGCTAAAGACTATAATTTTAACTTTAAAGAACAATTTTTAAAATACTAAGAAAATGGATAGTTCTGTGATATTAAAACTGCCCCATCTAGGCAGAGGCAAAATCAGTGAACAACTTCACGATATTATAAACATGAATTAGGTATTATATATATAAATAATACAATAAGAAAAGCTAAGTACATAACAAATAAAATGTTACTTAGGGTATGGTTTCAAATTCAATGACTAAAAATATTAATTTAAAAATTTGCAATGTATACCGTGACTCAGAAATAATGGATTCAAACTTCAGTTTTCTAAGTTCTCTTTGACAGTCATCAGCTTCATTAGATTTATTCCTAGAATAATATAAAAGAGGTTAAAATATTTTATTTCAAAATTGTTCAAGTATAAATGTTTTCCCTTTTTAAAAACATGTTTTTCCTTTATTACTTTTCTTACCTTTATATTCTATTTGTGATTATATATGCATACTTCTTTGAAATGAGAAATATGAAGTCAAGGAGTTTTTTTCTGCCAAAAAATAACCTAATCTGTTAGTCCAACAGTGTGTTTTTCTATATCATTATTTTATTCATCCATAGGAGAAATTTCTTAGCATCTTTATATTATTATTTCTTTAAAGAAATAAATATTCAGGTCACTTCTATAATGGCTAAGTAGGCCCCTATCAGACTGATCTGCATATAAATAAAAAGTCTAAACTTCGCAGAACATTAAAAAAAGAAAAACCCCTATTTGAAGGCATTGGAAAGTGAACAAAAACAAGAAGATTTCTGGAAGGAAGCTGACACTTGGAATGAGGTGACAGCATGAAGGTCAGGCTTTTTGTGTTTTTTGTTTGTTTTTGTTGTTGTTGTTTTTAATGATTTCAAACCTGAGGCTCCAGTCTGCACCATGAAGGGGAACTAACATTCTGAAAGAAAACATAGTCTGGCCTAAAGAACTAGAGCACAGTTTGGGTCAACCATAGTGCTGAAAAGTGAAGAGTGACTCAAAATAGGAGAGTCAAAAAGGAGTCCCAATACCTCAGATAGACCCTACACACACATCTGACTGAGCCCTGAACTCTACATGCACAGGGCAGACTCCAAGCAGGCTAAAGATAAAAGAATTAGAGATCTGAGCTGTTGCCCCAGAGACAGAGTTTACAGTCTGAGGCCAACCAAATTAACGATCTGCTTAAAGCAGCACCACCCTCACCCCCACCAACAATAGTATTTGGAGAAATATAACAGAATCCAGAATTTCCATAATACAACATTTACAATGCCCAGAATATAATAAAAATTACTCAACACAAGCAAGAACAGAAAAGCATGACCTATTCTCAAGAGAAATGACAGTTAATAGGGACTGCCTCTGAGATGACCCAGATACTGAAATGTGCAGACAAGGATTTTTCAAAGAGCAGTTATAATTCTGCTCAAAGACATTAAAAAAAAAAAATCCACTCTAATTAGTGAAAAGATGAAAAATCTCAGCAGAAAAATAAACCATTAAAATGAACCAAATGGAAATTCCAAAACTGAAATAAACATATGTCTTGATTTTATATAATTGGGTTTTGTACCAACACTCAAAAAGTTAATATATTAAGAAAGAGTAATATTCCAGTTTAAGTTTGTATAGGCTTCTTATTAATAAGTCATTATCTGAAAGTACCTTAAAATAGCTTAAAAACTGTACAATGAATTATATGTTAGATTGTCAATGAGTTTGCCCTACTTGTAGAATGACTTTAATTTTTTATAAATAATAATTTATTTGCATCATGAACATAAACATTCATTTATTTTTAAAACCATTTTTTATTGTAAAATATGATAAAATTGTAAGCTATAGGAAAATTACATAAAACAATTATATAATGAATTATAAGGAGAAAACTCTTATAACTACCATCTAGGTAAAAACATAAAACCTGACCAACTACCCTAGAAGCTTCATGTCCCTGGTCCCAGTCACAGCCAACTCCCTCCTCCCTAAAATAACCATTTTCATGAATTTTATTGTTATTACTTTGATTTTCTTTAGCATTTTATTACCCAAGTTTTATCTTTGAACACAATATTTTAGTTTAACTTTTTCTTTTGCAAAAAATGTCTTTTTAAAACATGTTATTTTATTATCTACTTTTTGGAAAATAGATTAAGGTATCATGTTGACATACAATGAAGTACATATATACTTTGATATGTCTGCCATATATATAAGCCCATGAAACCATCAACAGAATCAAGCAGCACATGAGCACGATACTCAGAGCCTATATCTTGGTCTCTAATGCCATTCTTTTCAAAGGAACTAAGAGTACTCAGAGAAATGGCTGATTCCAAGACTAGGCAGAGTAAGTATATCTGAGATACCTTGTTATGTCAGAAGGTGAGGAAGTGCTTATAAAAGATGAGGAAACCATGTTCCAATGTCATGGGAGGCAGCTTGAAGGGGCTCTTACTGGCTAAGCTCAGATAAGCTTACATATCAAAACAATTCAGTACAGTAATCAATTATAAACCATTGAAAAAATAAGAGTTTATCAGTCTATACCAATAATAAATAAATAAATAAATAATGAGAAGAAGTGAGGCTCTTGCTTAAAGTAGGATGCTGAGGGCTAATAAATGGGGAGGGAGGGCTGGAGTCAGAAAAATCTTCATTTAGCAACCACTGTAGCAAAGTTTAGATAAGGTAAAATCATTAATGGATGCTGTATCGAGGGATAAATTTTGATGAGGAGGAGAGCATTTAAAGTGCCTCTTATAGACTGCTTACTAGTTGAAAAGGAACAACAACAACAAAATAAAACCCAGGAATAAGGGAGTGAAAAAAATTGAGCAGTACCTTTACCAGGTGATCAAAAGTAATATCACCAAATAAAGGCAGGCAGATGGTCATACCCTGAGAAGGACACATCCTCACTTATATGGTTTTCTGGCTAAGAGTACATGCCCTTAATCCAATCAAAAGGAAACATTAGACCAACATAAAATGAAAATTTTTATTTAAAAAAGTTTGAGGGGTTTTCAAAAAATGCCAATGTCATATAAAAAGATAAACTGGAAATATTCCAGAATTAGGAGGCTAAAAAGACATGCCAAACAAGCTGACTCTACTAGTCCTATACTAGAGGAGAAAATGCTATAAAGGCCAACTAACAAAATTAGAATATGGATGGTAAATTAAAGTACTGTATGTAAATTTATGACACAGATTACTGTGTTTATGTAAAGTATCACCATCCTGAGGAAAGGCAGGCTAAAGTATTTAGCGGTAAAGCGTCAGGTTGTATGTAACTTATCCTCAAATGATTCAGGAAAGAAAAGTGTGTGTGTGTGTGTGTGTGTGTGTGTGTGTGTGTGTGTGTAG
Source organism: Mirounga angustirostris (assembly GCF_029215605.1). NCBI lineage: Eukaryota > Metazoa > Chordata > Mammalia > Carnivora > Phocidae > Mirounga > Mirounga angustirostris. Next base: position 105,430,815 of record NW_026991709.1, read on the forward strand.
AGGGAGAGAGAGAGAGAGAGAGGAGGGGGCCAGGGAAAGGATGAGAGAGACAGCAAATGGGTTAAAATGTTAATCTGGGTAAAAGCTCTTTCGGTGCTCTCTGTACTATCATTATGTTTACAACTTTTTGTAAGTTATTTCTGAATAAATCATTAGAAAGGAAGCAATAAGGAAAAGACTGACATACCATTAGAAAAGTGGGCAAAGATTATGCTCAGGTGAGTCACAAAAGAAAGAATTCAGAGTCAAATATGCAGGAGTATAATGTTTCATCAATCAAACTAGTACTTTTTTTTAGTTATTACACCCACTATTAGCTAGGAAGTGGAGAAATGGGTATGTACAAATACTGCTGAGATTATAAATCAGTATAATCTTATTGGAAGGCAATGAGTCATTATGTATTAAAAGCATTAAAATTATTTAAGTTTGATTCCAGCAAAAATTATCCAAAGGAAATACTTGTGTGTGAGTAGATTTATCTATATGAATTTCAAAGTACCTTACTTATAAAAGTGAAAAATTTAGAAATTCTAAAAAAACAAAAGCTTAGTAAATTAGTTATGATTCATCTACACATTGAAATACTATATAGCCATTTAATAGTTATCTATAAATGTATCATGTAATGACATGGAAAATATTTTTTTTGGAACATGTCATATTTATCACTAACTGAAAATGATACATTATATCACTAAGTGAAAACATGTTAAAATACACATTACTTATAAAAAGAAGACTTTAAGAAAAAGTTCTTAGAAAAAAGACTGACTACAAGGAGGGTGCTTGGATGGCTTAGTTGGTTAAGCAACTGCCTTCGGCTCGGGTCATGATCCTGGAGTCCCGAGATCGAGTCCTGCATCGGGCTCCCTGCTCAGTGGGGAGTCTGCTTCGCCCTCTGACCGTCTCCCCTCTCATGCTCTTTCTCACTCTCTTTCTCTCAAATAAATGAATAAAATCTTAAAAAAAAAAAAAGAAAAAGGACTGCAAGGATTTATCAAAATACAACTATGATGTTCTATTTTGCATATTCCTGTATTTTCCAAGTTTTGTATATTTGTTTTGAAATCAAACAAAAATGTTACTCTAAAAAATGCTTTGAGGGGTGCCTGAATGGCTTAGTCAGTTAAGCGTTGGACTCTTGAGTTCAGCTTGGGTCATAATCTCAGGGTCATGAGACTGAGCCCTGTACTGGGCTCCACATTCAGTGTGCTTAAGATTCTTTCTCCCTCGGGGCTCCTGGGTGGCTCAGTTGGTTAAGCGACTGCCTTCGGCTCAGGTCATGATCCTGGAGTCCTGGGATCGAGTCCCGCATCGGGCTCCCTGCTCAGCAGGGAGTCTGCTTCTCCCTCTCCCGCTCCCCCCTCTTGTGCTCTTTCTCTCTCTCACTCTCTCTCTCAAATAAGTAAATAAAATCTTTAAAAAAAAAAAAAAGATTCTTTTTCCCTCTCCCTCACCCCCACCCTGCTTGCACACTTCTTTCTCTCTCTAAAAAAAAATATGCTTTGAGCACAAGGTGATGTATGGAATTGTTGAATCACTGTATCATACATGTGAAACTAATATAAACTAACTGGAATTAAAATAAAAACTTTTAAAAATGCTTTGAGGTACAGCATCCTCACCATGACATTCACTCTATGTTCAGACTCATATATAACTTTTCCAATCTAGAGGCAGGGACAGTAGAACTTCTTTTAGTGGTTATTTTGCTAACTATATGGACAATTAATCTAGAGCACCTACCGTCCCAAGGATTCCCCCTCATCATGGTCAGCTCCCACGCCCATGCCAGTTAAACCACTCTTTCTATGGTTTACCCTCATGACATAATTGCTATCTTCACCTTTATTAGGATGGGGAGAGGGGAATTGGAGGGAATAGAAAGAAAGTCTACATCTTTTTCAACACATTCCTTCCTTACTCTCAGCAAATAGTGTCAATCTTTTCTCTTCAACTGCTTGGAATAAGCCTTTAGAAAGGCCCTTGCTAAACAAACATAAAGGAAATAAGGTGAAATAATTGGATATTTTTCTTAATTTGAAAGGCATGTTTCAGGGTGCCTGAGTGGCTCATTCCATTAAGCATCTGCTTCAGCTCAAGTCATGATCCCAGAGTCCTGGGATTGAGCCCTGCATCAGGCTCCCTGCTCAGTGGGGAGTCTGCTTCTCCCTTTGCACCTTCCTCTGCTTGTGCTCTCTCTGACTCTCTCTCTAATAAATAAATAAATAAATAAATACATACATACATACATAATAAAATCTTTAAAAAAAGGCAAGTTTCCATACCATTCCACTGCTTCATATGAAATAACCATTTTCAAACTGTCTCCTTGATACTTCCACCTTGCTGTCCAAAAGGCATTCTAAATCTAATACATCAAAAGCATAGTTTTTTATTTCCCTCACCCCCTCTCTTCTACAATTTTCCCACTTCAATTAATGACACCAATGCCATAATGACAAGGTAGCCTTTATTTCCTTCTTATAGTTGAAAAAACTGAGACTAGGGAGATTAGTACCATGCCTAAGGTGACATAACTACTAAACAGTGGTGCTGGAAGCCGTCTGGATCTAGAGTCAAGGCTCATAGTCACCTGCTCTAGTGCCTCTCGACTGTCTACCCTGATGCTGAAAATCCCCAAATCCTATCCTTTATTCTTTCCTTTCCAGTCTTCTTGCTCCCCAGTCACATCCACTCTATCAGTAAATCCTGTCAGATTGAACTGACACATATTTCTCTCCATCTCCACACTACATACAGCCTTACACTCAACCAGTCACTTCTGACTTGCATGAACTCACACCCTCCCACCGGTTTCCCTGATTGCTCTTGTACTCCCACTCTAGTCCATTCTCCAGGTAGCTGCCTTGCTGACCCTTTAAAACAAATTAGATCGTATGGTGATTAACATAACATAATAAAAAAATAAATAAAACAAATCAGAGCAGTTCACTCTCTTGTCAAACATCCTCTATTAGTTTCCCATTGCCCTCCACATAAATCCAGAATCTTCATTAGGTTCTGAACACACTGGTGTGTTAATTTCTTATTGTTGCTGTAAGAAATTACCAAGACCTTAGTGGTTTAAAACAACACAAACTTACTATCTTACAGTTCTAAGGTAAGAAGTCCTAAAATCAAGATATCACAAGGGCTGTGTTCCTTCTGGTGGCTCCAGGGGAAAATCTGTTTCCTTGCCTTTTCTAGCTTCTAGAGACTACCGGCATTCCTTGGCTTGTGCCCCCTTCTTCTATCTTCAAATCACAACATTCCAAACATTGCTTCCACCTTCACAACTACTTTTGTGACTCTGACCCTCTTGTTTTCCTCTTATAAGTATCTCTGCAATTACATCAGGCCTGCCTGAATAATCCAGGATAATCTCCCTTTCTCAAAATCCTTAATCACATATGCAAAGTTCCTCTTGTCATATAGAGTAATATACTCACAGACTCCAGGAATTAGGACATGAAAATCTTTGGGTACTACTATTCTGTCCACCACAAATAGCCGTCCTCATGTCTTGAACTTGGTCATCAAGTTCAACTGGCCTTGCTCATGTCCTAACTTTTCAAAGCATCATGAATGCTCTACCACATTAGCAAGCATTACTGGTTACCTTCTAGACATGCACTGCAGCTTTCTTCCTGGCCATCAGAGCTCCATTATCATAATCCTGCTTGGTCTAAACTAATTGTGGTAGTCTTGTTCCCCTTGCCAGTGATTCATTTAGGAGAGGGTATGTAAAGGGTTGCAGCCAAAGAGATGTAAAGAGAGGGCTGTTTGGTGGCTTCTGGGACATTTTTTCCTCATTTCTAAGGAGACACCAGAAAAACAGGCCCTTCCTGTCTCTGGGTGGTTCCATTTGGATGTGGTACCATCTCGTAATCACAAGGGACTTAGTAGTTCTTTCATAATTCAGCGTTCTAAAAATGGATACTCTGCCCATTTTCTAATTTTAAGAAGTTCTTATATAGGGCAGGAAGCAACAGTTTTATAAACTGAAACAAACGCATTTCCTCCAGCTAATTTGTTTGACGGACTTTAGTGAGGTGGTACTTCTCACTCCAACTCCAATCTATTCTGACTCTTGTCATTTCTCAGTATTCACATTATAAATTATGTTAAAAATATAATTAATAATGGGGAGGCTGGGTGGCTCAGTTGCTTGAGCGTCTGCCTTCGGCTTGGGTCATGATCCCAGGGTCCTAGGATCGAGCCTCACATGGGGCTCCCTACTTAGCAGGGAGCCTGCTTCTCCCTCTCCCTCTGCCTGCCGCTCCCCCTGCTTGTGCACGCTCTCTATCTCTTTCTCTATGTCAAATACATAAATAAAATCTTTAAAATATATATATATTTAATAAAAAATACCACAAAGCATGTTATTAAATGGGAATGTTCTTTGTATATATAGAAAATTCTGTGCCAATTTGTCAAGTGAAAAATCAATTCATGTCACAACCAATGAGCTTTATTCTTTTTCCTCAGAATGCTTATTTCTGTGGTTAGCCTCTCTCCTAACTTGCCAGGACTCCACTCCATATGCTAAGTCCTGGTGGGTCCACAAATTCCCTTTTAGTTTAGTCAGTACCAGCCCTACTCCTCTATTCCTGGAATGTGCCTTTGTCACTTATTGAGATCTAAGAAGCCAAAGTCACAGAGTAGCCATGGCCTGATTAGATTGCCCTCCACATGAGACATCCATATGGCCAAAGCCCTCCCTAATGTTACTAGAGGGTGGGGAACAATGGGTTTTTTGGGAGGGGGGGTAATCACCATTTTGCTTCTCTCTTTCATGCTTGTTTTCATCCAGAAAGTTACTTCCTGGGCCCAGTGAGTCATCCAAGGACCCCCTATCCATTCATTCCTTCAACCTTGGCCATTATACACAGACGGTTGAATTATTGTATTTATTGTACTATTAACCACAGTTTTGCAAAGCTTGAATATTTGCTTTCTTTTGTTTTTAAAAGACAAATTATTTTGCTACAAATAATTCAAGTATAAATTAATTTGGTAGGGCATTTTTGGAATTTGTTCTTCCTTGCACTGTTAAGAATTTTATTAAACACATTGTTCTTAGGAGTAGTCCATAGTCAACACAACATTTGGTTGCTAAGCATTCTAAATATTTATATTTCTTGTGAGGTTCATTCTTCCAAAATATAGGAACTGAAAACCAGAGCTACCAGATTACATACCACAAAATAAAAAAAAATTATTTTTCAAAGATTATATAAATTCTATTTTAGTATTATAATTATAGATGTATGATATATATACCATAAAGTAATTTTTGAAACTTCTGAAGTAAATTCATTTCTAAAAGCAATAGTGCTCTGAAGACTTTACAAGGGCATTTTCTTGTCATTTGTTTTCCAATATTTTCTTTCTTACTTGTATAAAGCATAAGTACTCCAACATTTCAAAGATACTCAAAGATATTTTTTCAAAGATACTCTCTTTTTGAACTTAAAATTGGTAATTTTAAGAAACAACTTCAAAGTTGTTTCTTCTGGATGGATAATAAAGAGACACGTTAAGAGAAAAAAATCAGAATATTTCACATTGAGTTATACTTGAACAACCAGGGAAAGCTTTAATACATGAATAGGTTAAGTTTCTTATTGAGTGAAAGAAACATTTCATGTATTTAAAAATATTTACGTGTCCTTCAATATACAAGACAGGCCAGAAAAGTGCCTGAGAAAAGCAGACCACACTCACACAACGAAATCACTGCTAAAAGAGTCACAGAGAACAGATGGTAAGGGTGGGAGAGGTCTTTCTAAAATCTACAGGTTGTTCAATGTTTACCATCTTACATGAGCTTTGCTTTATAGTTGTCAATCTTGGTCATTGCCTTCTGAAGATTTAGCCCAAGTGCCTCTACTTGACATTGTAAATCTGAAATGACACAGTGTATTCATCTGATTAGTACATTCAAAATGTCCAGATAGTTTCAGAGTGTAAAACATATTCTTTTAGAACTGCCACTCAGTTCCTGCAGCATACTATAACTGTTTACTCCACTTTGCCTGGATATGCAGCTCATCTCTTCCGAAACCCCACAGAATGAATGGTTTTTGACAGATCCAATTTATTGGCCTCTTTCTGCCACCAATATCTTGATAATTTTCAAACAGCTAATAGGCTAAATTTTACTAATGTTTTTAAAGGAAATTTATGTCACTGATACACATATGAATTTCTGATCATGTGGCTCACCTCTGAAACACCTGACTGCCTGAGCTCACTCTTATGGCCTAGAACTGAGAAGTATCACTGAGACCTCCTGGTAGAACTGAAATAGACAAACCATGTGCAATGCTCCCGGTAAAGAATTTGTTAACTCTGGGTAGCATCTAATAGGCATTTTAATAACTTTCAAAGCCAAGAAAATACAAGCAGGAAATTGGCTTCCATAGTCTGGGGAATTCAAGCAGTGTTTGCGAAAGATTATTCAAGCAGCCGTGTCTAACGTGTGCAGATGCAGAACTGAAACTAAAGCAGAAAGAACAAATGGCTGGAATGAAGTGGGTCCTGCCATTAGCCTGTGTGTGGGAACTATGATCTGAACCCCCACTGCAATGACAGCCCTTGTTGGCACTCTTTTTGAGAGAAAGGTAGAAAACGAACTTACACAGATGGACTAACTGGTTTCTATGGAGAAAATAATTTAACACACTGGAACTATAAAATTTCTATGCTACACCTGCTCAGATATGTTTTAATTACATATCTTTAATAGTAAACTTTAAAATCTTTGTGCATCCATACAAATACATAACATTTCTATATATATATATTGTCAATCTGCCTTCTTAGCTTTGTTTTATGAAGAAGAGCCAGTTCCTTTAAATTAGAAAACAAAACAAGACAAAAATCACTCTAAACGAATGTTTTAATTAGAATTTGCCAGAAATTAGTATAAATCTTCATGTTTATCCAGTACTTACACATACATTATTTAATGTTATCCCTCAAACTTCTATCTAGGTGCAAATAGCCCCATTTTTCAGATGAGGGGAAAAAAAAAAGAGATACTCTCTGATTCTCTTGCCTGGTATCTTACAATATGCTTTTTATTTTTATTTATTTATATGTTTTTGAGAGAGGGGGAGGGGCACAGAGAGAGAGAATCTTAAGCAGGCTCTCTGCATGGTGTGGATCCCAAAGTGGGACTCGATCTCATGACCCTGAGATCATGACCTAAGCAGAAATCAACCTTAACCAACTGAGCCACCCAGGCACCACTTGCCTAATATCTTACAATGAATTAATGCATTAGCCAACAGTTTAACTGACTGAAGGTTTTTAACTCAGCTGAAGGGATCAGTTTGAAAGAATGGCCCCTCAAAGTAAAAGTCAATAAGGACTTAACTGATAGATAGTATTTGTAGGGTCCATTTTCCCCAGTTATCAAGTGATACCATTATATGAGAGAAAAGATCACATACATATAATTTATTTTTGAGTGCAACCTTCTGAAACAAAGCAATCTCTTATGAATGTTGCACAATGGATTGCTTTGTCATTAAGTTCATATGGACTTGTAGAGGGGTTCTATTCACACCAGCACGGCCAAAAGATTTCAACCCATCCTCTGAAGAATAAGGAAGGAAAGAGATTAGTGTTTGTTGATGGTGCACTCTGTGGCACTGTGCAAAATGTTTTCTCCTATATCATTTCATTTATAGTCACAACTACCATGAAAAACAGATACATATTTTCACTAGTGAAGACTCTAAGGATCTGAGTAATTAACTAACTTATCAAAGGTGACATAGCTAGTTAGAAGTGCTCCTGTGATTCAAACTCAGATTAGACTCATCCCGAAGTCCTTATCTTTCTAACTCTCCTACATGGGCTCTCAAGATATAAAAGCTACAAGGGGATATGGTACTTGTCCATGAAAGTATGGTTAGTGTAGCTATAGATCTGTTTAAGAATCTTTAAAGGGGTATACTTAAGATGAATAAAAAGTATTTTACATAAAATATGCAGTAAATTAGCAGAATGTCTAACTCCAAGAGATGGTTTAGATTTAAATTTTGAAAGTTTAAAAATTAATATATTATAATTAATGAAAGATATTAAGACAAATATGGTATCATTGTGACTAACTTTATGACATTGACTTCAGAGAGAACAATTATGCCTTCTTATTAATGTCCTTTGGTGCTTTTGTCAAAACATAATCTTAAACTAGATGAAGCATGGGTCTGAGCCTATGTAATAAATTTCATGTTATCACTTCTAAATACAGCTATTATTAAGAGGAAGAATTGATTATCTTGACCAAATAATTGGTACTTGATATGTGAATTTTATGCAATTAATTCTCAATCATCTGATAATTACAATAGTAGATAGTAAAAATGGCAGCTAATTTAAAACCCCATTTTTATAGCATTGGAAAGTATTCTTTTTTTTGAGAAAGCGAGAGAGAGAGTGCACATGAGAGAGCATGAGAGAGTGCAGTGGTGAGGGGCAGAGGGAAAGGGAAAGAGAGAACCTCAAGGCGACTCCCCACTGAGCAAGAAACCTGAAGTGGAGCTCAAAGGAGGGCTCCATCTCACAACCCTGAGATCATAACCTGAGCGGAAATCAAGAGTTGGAGGCTTAACCGACTGAGCCACCCAGGCGCCCTGCTTTGGAAAGCATTCTTAAGCTCACATTTGAATATACTTGTGCATTATATTCCCAGAATTTACTAGGTTTAAAGGAAAATAAACTACACAGTCATGACCCATGCAAGAAAGGAAAAGCTACTATACTTTCCAGTATTATTCTCTCTGCATACCCTCCCCAAATATCCCTTTCTCCCTGGTTCAAAATAAGCATAGACAGCTTAGTCTAATTCACAGTGCCCAATGAGTGAAGAAGCCACTTCCTTCAGAAAATTTACTATGTATTTACAGCAGCTCTGAGTCAAAATAGGGAAAGAAAATAAATGTTTTACTCTACCACACAGAAACCACTGAACGCTGCCATGTGAAGTAAATAGAAACAGAAAATACAAGTAATGTCAACAAAGAAATCACTTTATATAAACAGAGAAGATACCACAGAGAATTGAGGAAAAAAAAGATTCATCATGAATAATCCATAATGTAAACTGACCAGCAGTATATAATTAAGAGTTAACATATTTTCATGGCTGTTTCTTTTGTTGTTGTTTTTACTTTTCGTTACATTTTTCTTTAAAAAAGAAGCGCTAAGAATTATTTTAAAAAATACACAGAACTTCTCTTTACTGTTCTGAATGAGGAGTAAGCATGCTATTGGTTTATTATTGGTTCTGGTAGACTAGTAGGGTCGTTTTGTTTTTGGAAGCAGAGTGCCCAGTTTCTGTCCTTAATAAAGGAGCACAGTTAGGATAAGCACCAGAGAGATTAAGCCACCTGCACAAGACCGCTCCTTCAGTTCCTGAGGCAAGGAGTTCTTAAATAAGTGTATTGTTCTGTGCAGTCCTTCTCTATAGTTAAATAAATTCAACTTCAATTTTCTGTCATTCAGCATGACATTGGATTATGAGGCAAAAGGCCCTAACTGCCTACAAAAAGAAAGGAAGCATTGGCTTTAAACACCATGCAGATGTAAGGCGGAACCCATGGAAACAATCCAAAATTTACAACAGCAAATTCTACTATGATGTGACTGCGTTCTTTACAGATATTAAATAAGAAGCAAATGATTTTAAATGAACAAGACAAAAAAGAGCTCTTAGCCTCTCTTCATACGAAGCCAGCTGCTTGCTGGATAGCATTACACAGGCATCAGATTTGGTGTAATTAGTCATTTAAGAGAATGCTGCTATTCCAAAAGGTTTCTACAAACTACAAATACAAAAGGTATTCATAGTTAGCTATTTTACAGAAGGATAAAAAAACATTACAGTCACTTGGAGAGTATATATAGTATAATGTTTGAGAAAACAATAAATAGAACCTTTATAGTGAAAAGATATTTCAAGCTTAAAGCTTTCTGGATAAACACACATACACACACACACACACACAATCTGGTTCAAAGTGGAGGAAACTGATTGTAGGTTCAAGAAGCAGAATGAAAGAACAACCAAGCAGAATTGGCCCCCAGAGATCCCAAACAGGGGAATTTTTTTAAAATGAGAAACTGAAGGCTCTATACTTTTTTAAATGGTTGAGGAAGAGGAAAAACAGAAGTTCACCATTTTTAACACACTCCTATGACAGGGTAATATAAAGGTGTAGTGCATGATCTCTAAAGCCAGACTGCCTATTTTCAAATCCTGGCTCTGCTTCTATGAGCTGTGTGACTTTAGGTGCTTTAGTTTCCTTATCTATAAAATGCTGACTACAGCATAGGATTGAGAATTAAGAGATTTAATATATATAAAGAGAACAGTGGCAGGCACAGAGTGAGTACTCCCTGCTAGCTCTTATCATTGGTGGCAACTAGTGAGGCCACCTGGCTCCCACACTCACTTCTTCTCTGAATCTCATCACTTTTCACCTTGAGGACTTTGTTCTTGCAGTCAGTCCAGGTGTCACCAGTGGTTATCCTTGTATGGGGGCAAGGGTAAAAATGAAGGGTTTATTGTATATTTTCCTTTAACAATATACAGAGTAACAATGGCCATGTTAAAACTTGTTAAATATGGGTGATGGCTTCACCCACATTTGTTATATTATTCTCTTTATTTTTGTGTTTGACATATTTTATAGAAATATGGAGAGTGGTCTTTCTTGTACAGTCAAGGATGAGAGCATGCTCTGTACTAAGGTGTCTAATCAACTCAGTTCTGTGTGTTCAAGGTACAAAAGAAAACAGGGTTAGAGACCTTGATGTGGAAGTGGGGGATGAGGTTGAAACTTTAAAGACAATGCATTTGATTCTGTGAATAGCTAGCTAGAGGGGTATATAGTAACAAGGAAGGTTGTTAACTTCATTTTTAAGACATTGGGACATATTATTTGGATTTGGGAATGATCCATTCTAGAGGGAACCATTCTAGAGTGTTCGTGAATTTGATGTACACTTTAATTTGCTTATGTGTGGAAAAAAACAGTACTTTTTGCAGGTGTTTTTAAAAACTACACAAGTGGTGTTAAGCTATGCATCTCATTTTCATTCTTACTTGTCTTCACTACACATTATTTTTGAGACCTACCCATGCAGCCATATATATGATTCATTTCTTTCGGACTGTCATATAATATCTAAAGTGTGTACATGTCACATTTTACTAATCTAGCCCTATAGTGATGGAACCCAGTTGCTTGCAACTTTGTGTCACCACAGATAATCCTGTGACAAAAGCTTTTTACCCATCTTCTTGTGTACTTACAGGGGAGTTTTTCTGCCGCATGTCCTCAGAACAAAGTTATGAGGTCATAGGCATACACACACTTAACTAATGCCAAATGGTTCCCAGGCTGGAGGCACCTCTGTACATTTCCACCTCATTAAAGGAAGGCCCCTGCTTTCCTAATACTTATCAGAAAGAGCTATTTCCTTTTCTTTCTTTTTTTTTTTTTTTTGCCAATCCACAGAGTGCAAAGTAGTGTCTCATTGTTGGTTTAATCTGCAGTTCTCTGCTCACTATTGAAGCTGATCATCTCATTTTACATTTCTTAGTCATTCCTGTCTCTCTTTTCATGATTTGCCTTTTTTCCCCCAGTCTCTTTTCTATCTACTCCAATCGAGCTTTCTTCTTCACTCCTCCACAGAAATAGCTTTTTTTCTGTTTTAAAAAATTTTATTTAAATTCTAGTTAGTTAATACATAGTGTATTATTAGTTTCAGGGGTAGAATTTAGTGATTCGTCACTTGCATATAATACCCAGTGCTTGTTACATCATGTGCCCTCCTTAATGCCCATCACCCAGTTACCCCATCCCCCCACTGACCTCCCCTCCAGCAACCCTCCGTTTGTTTCCTATGGCTAAGAGTCTCCTAAGGTTTGCCTCCTTCTTTATTTTTAAACTTACTTTATTTTTCTTCTCTTCCCCTATGTTCATCTGAAATAGCTTTTTTTTTTTTAAGATTTTTTTATTTATTCATTCTAAACACAGAGATACAGAGAGAGAGAGAGAGAGAGAGAGAGAGAGAACATGAGCAGGGGGAGAAGCAGAGGGAGGGGGAGAAGCAGGTTCCCGGCTGAGCAGGGAGCTTCGATGCGGGGCTCGATCCTAGGACCCTGGGATCATGACCTGAGCCGAAGGCAGACGCTTAACCATCTGAGCCACCGAGGCACCCCTGAAATAGCTCTTTTTAAAGTTAAGAATGACATGCTATCCTGGCAATTCCAAAATTCAATTCTCTGTTCTTATACAATTCAACCTTTTAGCAGCATTTGACACACTTGTTTACTTCCTCTTTGAAACACTCCTCTTGTCTCCATTACACTATACTCTAGTTTCTTCCCACTTTGTTGGCTAATTGTTTCTCAGTCTCTGTTGAGGATCCTTATTCTTAGAACACTCCAGGGTTCAGTTTGTAGCCCTTTTCTCTACCTGCATTTTCTCTCTAGTGGATCTCATCTAGTTTCATGGCTTTGAATAGCATTGATATAAAGGTGTCTTCCATCATCATCATCACAACTAATAAGTGCTGAGTATTTGCTCTACCAGGCACTACATTCTATGTGCATTACACTAATTTAATCTTCACAATATAAACTCACTAGAATGTAAGTTCCACGAGAGCAGAAACCTTATCTGCTATATTCATAGTGTTTGAGACATGGAAGTATTCAAAAAATAATTGTTGAATGAATAAATGAAATGTTGTAAATAGTAGAATAAGAATGCCTGCAATTAAATGCTTATATTTATGTATCTAGGGTTAAAAAGCATGGAACAGAAGAGTTGTGCAGTTTTCATTGATAATATCTAATACGTGTCTTGGCATTAAAATGCAAACTTCCTTATAAATAGGTTATTTTACTTTACTAGACACTCATTGAGCATCTACTCCATTATAGGTAGGGTCCATGCAAACTGGATTCAGTCTACAAATACCAATAAAATATATTCCCTTGTCATTAGAGAAATTATAACCAAGTGCCTCATTTTGTCTTCAAGATGATTGTGTTTTAGATAACAAATCAATAACTCCTTTAAACCTAAGCCTGTTTTATTTTTCCAGTATTTTAAATGACTTTAGTTAGATGGTTAATTATATGGCTGAAATTGTGGGATTTTTGATCAGATATAACTAATGTGAATGAACATAATCAGTATGCTGCATTTAGAGAATATTTATATGTATATATTATTACACCATAGTTTAATGAGCTTCGACTTTTACAAAAGTAATGTCTCACTTAAATTTTTTTTTAAAATGAGCATTAACAGAGGAAACCTTTGCAGATGTAAGAATATATACCAATGACAGAAGAAAGTTTTTTTTTTTAAAGATTTTATTTATTTATTTGAGAGAGAGAGACTGAGAGAGAGAGCACATGAGAGGGGGGAGGGTTGGGAGGGTCAGAGGGAGAAGCAGACTCCCCGCCGAGCGGGGAGCCCGATGTGGGACTCGATCCCAGGACTCCAGGATCATGACCTGAGCGGAAGGCAGTAGCTTAACCAACTGAGCCACCCAGGCGCCCAAAAGAAGAAAGTTCTATAATGAGTATTCAACTATATCAATTGCAAATTAACATATTTTAACTTTAGCAAACATTTTACAAAGCTCAGATGGTGATATAGCCACTTGGAAAATTCATTTTAGGGTTTATATTTCAGAGGTTTGATTCACATCTATTTTGAAACAAGTATACTTGAAGTACATTAACATTTTCCACATAATGCCAGAAAGGACTGAAATAACATTTGGAGACTTTAATACATCAGATGCTAGAACAGGTGTGGACACACAGCTAAAAAGTTGCAATTCAGTCCAGATGTAGTTATATTAAAACCAGAAAATTATTTAGCTAGGTGTGTGTGGGCAGGAGAGAGTAGGGATATGCATTAAATCATGCTAAGGAGATAATCAGATATTTAAAATTTGGAAATGAATTACATTCTAATATTAAGAATCAAAAATTTACTTCAGAATGCAAAAAAAAAAAATGCTTCTAAACCTTCACTGTAGTTTATTCTGAACATTAAACCAATCCAATATAACATGAAAATAACTCTAACTTATGGGGGGGCTTATGAAATATTGTAAATTATGAATGGATAAGATAGGAGGAGCCTTAAATTCCAACGTTTTTACCCTGATTAAAACTATTCTCAGGGCACCTGGGTGGCTCAGATGGTTAAGCGTCTGCCTTCGGCTCAGGTCATGATCCCAGGGTCCTGGGATCGAGTCCCGCATTGGGCTCTCTGCTCCTTGGGAGCCTGCTTCTCCCTCTGCCTCTCTCTCTGTCTCTCATGAATAAATAAAAAAAAACAAAAAAAAAAAACCCAAACTATTCTCTCTCAACTGGCAAATGAAGATAATACATCATCTATATCACAGGAATAATCCTGATGGATTTAGAAACTTCTGAATACTTTAGAATAGTACTCTGTTTTCTGACAAATTTGTACATATAAATAAATTCACAAATCATACATATATGTTATAATGAGATTTTTCAAGACTGGAAAATACTAGTAATGGATATGGGCAGGGACCCACCATGAACAGAATATTAGCTAAAAATACTTATGGGATAAAAAGAAAAATACTTTGGGGCGCCTGGGTGGCTCAGTTGGTTAAGCGACTGCCTTCGGCTCAGGTCATGATCCTGAAGTCCCGGGATCGAGTCCCGCGTCGGGCTCTCTGCTCGGCAGGGAGTCTGCTTCTCCCTCTGACGCTCCTCCCTCTCATGCTCTCTGTCTCTCATTCTCTCTCAAATAAATAAATAAGGTCTTTAAAAAAAAAAATACTTAGGGTTAATAATAAGGGAAATGAATACATGAAGACAGAGAAGTTTAGATCTAAAAATATTTAAGACATTTTCAAAGAGTCACATAACCATAAACATCAGTTTCTTTAATGAATCGGTGTGTTTTACAATCAGAATGCTAACAAAGATTTCTGTATGCAGGACAATTTTATGCAAGACTGTGAAGGAGATGAAGTGCATCATCAGCCACACAGAGCTCTGATTCTTCTTGTTATACCCTTCCCCCCCTTGTTGTGCTGGGATGGCAGTAAAATAGGTAAAGGGAAAGAATTTCTTCAAAAGATTGCTTTCATACTCTGTGCTAATTGCATTAAACAAATTCTACCACACAATCACATAATTTGAAAGTGTCAAATGAAAAACAAAACAGTTTATAATTTGAAGATGAAAGAGATCATAAGGCAACACTCACAGATATGTGAAAAGATTCAGCATGAGGATATGTATCACAATATCATTTTAACAGAAAAAAAAGTGAAAACAACTGTCCAAAACTGGGATACAATTAAATAAATTATGATTCACCCTAAATCAAAATACCATGGATACTTATGACCTGGAAAATTTTCATAAAAGAGGAAATGGGGGATTGGAGATTATAAAACTCTATTATTCCATTCTTTTTTTTAATTAACATATATTATTTGTTTCAGGGGTATGGGTCTGTGATTCATCAGTTTTACACAATTCACAGCACTCACCATAGCACATACCCTCCCCAGTGTCCATCGCCCAGCCACCCTATCCCTCCCAACCCCCTCCACTCCAGCAACCCTCAGTTTGTTTCCTGAGATTAAGAGTCTCTTATGGTTTGTCTCCCTCTCTGGTTTCATCTTGTTTCATTCTTCCCTCCCTTCCCCTATGATCCTCTGTCTTGTTTCTCAAATTCCTCATATCAGTGAGATCATATGATACATGTCTTTCTCTGATTGACTTATTTCGCTTAGCGTAATACCCTCTAGTTCCATCCACGTCGTTGCAAATGGCAAGATTTCAATTTTTGATGGCTGCATAATATTTCATTGTGTGTGTGTGTGTGTGCACGCACGTGTGTGTGTACATCTTCTTTATCCATTCAATCTGTTGATCCATTCAACTAGGCTCTTTCCATAGTTTGGCTATTGTGGACATTGCTGCTATAAACATTGGGGTTCAGGTGCCCCTTCGGATCACCCTTCAGATCACTACATTTGTATGTTATTCTTATAAAAACATATATTCAAAACAGAGTCTCTAGGAGGATCTGCATCAAATGTTTAGAACTCTCTGTGAATGTTGAGATTTCCCAATCAGTTGTGAACATGGCTTATTTGAGTAACAGAAAACAAAAGAATCATATTAAAGTAGCCTAAAACATACCCATACCCATCTCATAACCCATCACATAACCCATCAGGAGTTCCCATAACCTGTCATCAGGTGTCTACTGTCCTCCAGACCTCTTCTGCCTTCCCCTTATGGAAACTTGTGCTTATCACCAGTACTGGAAGTGGTCTGGCACAGTAGCTCTCGTGAAATATAAATTAATGATAACAAGATATATGTTTTAATGCTCCCAGGTCGTGGAATTTAAGGGTTAAGAGGCCAAGTTTTGGCAGCACAGTTCTAGAGTCAGGTTCCAATTGTGCTCATTAGTAACTGTGTGGCTTTGGGCAAATGACTTAATCCCTCTACACCTTGGTGATCTCATCTGTAAACTGGAGATAATAAAAGTGATTAACCTAGGAGGGCAGGAGGGTAATGATAAATGAGTACGCTGTGACTATATTGTGCCTGGCATGTGGTTAGTAATTCGTGAATGTTAGCTATTATTTAGACTGTCGTAGGAAAGCTACCTGAACTCATAGGAATGATTTTTGTTTTTTAATGATGTAAGAATAGTATTAGTGATTAGCAAATAGAAGAGGAATGTCAGTAAGAGGTGAGACGTGGGGCACAGGGCGGGTGGGGTGGTCATTTATTTCTCATTCAGACAGGGTAGCTATTACTCATGCTATTGGCCCAAAAAGTGGATAATCTGTAAATGTCTACGAGCAGCAGGTTGTGTGCCTGGGTGAGTCCATGAGTGAAAGAGTGCCTAGTTTTGTTAAAGCTAACCAAGGCTGACTAGTATATAAATTAGTGGAGGCAAATGGACCTTTGGGCAAACAGGAATTAAAATTTATAATATTCCTTTATTATTAAAGGAGTGCTTTTTAATTCTAATACTTTATCCCAAATATAATAATTTGGTTTGCTATTAGACCAGGAAAACCAACTTAAAATGAAGTTTAATATTCTGTATTTGTGTAGTTCTTTGGGGGTTCCTACATTTTTTTTGTTAATTCTCTTAATGTTCTAAGATAGGTTAGAAATACTATCATATTTCCATTTCACAGATGAAGTAATTGAGTCAAAGAAATTAATAACTTGTCCAAAGATCTGTAAAAGGCATAAACAGAGCCAGAAAGCTGAATATTTGATCACTATTTATTTTTCAACTGAACCACACTGCTCATTATGATTATTTTTCACTTTAATAAAGAAGCTACTAATTAAGGAATATAGTACTTACCCATGCTACAACATGGATGAAACTCAAAGATATTATACTAAGTCAAAGAAGTCAGATATGAAAGATTACATATTGTATGGTTCTATTTATATGAAATATCCAGAACAGGTAAATCTATGGAGACAGAAAGCAGATTAATGAGTGATGTGGAAGGGCAGAAAGGTAAGGGTAGTGACTGTTAAAGACCATGACGTTTCTTTTTGGCGTGATAGAAAGGCTCTAGATTTTGATGGTGGTCATATACTTCTACAAATATCCTAAAAACTATTAAACTGTACACCTAAAATGGGTGAATTTTATGGTATTTAAATTATTTCTTGATAAGGCTATTTTTAAAAAATGCAATGAAGATGTTAAAATATATACAAAATAACTTTATTAAAATATTTGTGTTATTTATTACACCAAAAAGCTTACTGAAAAAAAATTTAAGTTTTTTCACTTGGAATAAATTTGAAATTTGGTCAAATAAATTTTAGGAAAGACAATAATGCTGAAATGATTTATTTGAACTCCGTCTTCCAATATTTGACTACTGACAAAAAGTAAAGGACACTTTATTCTGCCAGGTGAAACGAAAATCATTTAAGTGGACTGATTTGTGGGTCACAGTGACCTCTGAGAGGAGTACTATCAATTTAGATAAATTGTGCATTTTGGAGGTTATATTAGTGTAAACTAAACATAAAATGACAAACTTATGTAAATAAATTTTTAAAAAAGAACCAACAATTTAGTCTTCAAAATTTTATATGCTTACCTTCCCATGAAAAAGATTAAATTTTGGCATTAAGAATTAGGCTGTTATAGGGCCCCTGGGTGGCTCAGTCGGTTAAGTGGCTGCCTTTGGCTCAGGTCATGCTCTCAGGGTCCTGGGATTAAGTCCCACATCGGGCTCCTTGCTCACAGGGAGCCTGCTTCTCCCTCTTCTCCCCGCTCATGCTCACTTGTCACACCTGTGCTCTTTGTTACTATCTTTGTCTCTCTCTCAAATAAATAAATAAATAATCTTAAAAAAAAAAAGAATTAGGCTGCTATTAATAGCTTTTTACTCTTAAACCACTATTAAACTATATGGACCAGAGTTATCACTTGAATTTAAATTTTTGAATGTCTATATTTTAAAAGATAAAGGGAAATGTGGAAAAAAACAAGATTAAACATTGTTAGATAGAAAAAAAAATCATAAAAACTATAAAGTTGAATCAAAGTTGAAATTGTTTAATGGTGATTTAAAAGAAAAAATCAAAATGTAAAAATAAGAACATTTATTTAACTTTGGAAAAAGCAAACAGCATCAGAGTTAGAATCAAATTACAGCACATTATAGCCCAGAGGGGCCTCCAAGGCCTTAGTCCAACCCACCCATTGCCTAGATGTGGACACACACTCATCAGGGAGAAATGGCATGTCAGAGTCACCTGGCTAATGTATGGACAGTCATCATCTTCTGATTCTTGGGCTAACATGCTTTCATTTAATACCACATTAGTGGGGAATGTTGGGTGGGGGGTAGGTGGACAGAAACAACAAAGAGATAGTTATGTTGTTTAAAATGGAAAAAGATTAAGTTTATTCTAAAGGTGAATTCTAAAAGTAAGAGAATTGGGAATATAAAATATTAGAATGATTTTTAAAATGTATTTTTAAGGGAACACAATAATGACATAGCAGTGAGCATAAGTCTAAACTTTCAAATATAAAGAAATATATTTCTACGAACTCCTTTTACTAGGCCCTCATTACCCTGATATCAACCAGACAAGTACACTGTAAGAAATGAAACGTATAGGTCAATATTCCTGATGAACATAGATGCAAAACTCCTCAGTGAAATATCAGCAAACCAAATTCAACAATACATTAAAAGGATCATACACCCTAATCAAGTGGGATTTAGTCCAAGGATGCAAGGATGGTTCAACATCCACAAATAAATCAATATGATACATTACATTAACAAAATGAAGGATAAAAATAATATGATCATCTAAACAGATACAGAAATAGCATTTGATAAAATTCAACATCTATTTATGATAAAAATTCTCAATAAAGTAGGTATAGAGGAAAAATACTTCAACATAGTAAAGCCATATATGACAAGCCCACAGCTAACATCACACTCAATGATGAAACACTGAAAGCTTTTTCTGTAAGATACAGGAACAAGACAAGGATGCCTACTCTTGCTACTTTATCCAACATAGTATTAGAAATCCTAACCAGAGAAATTAGGCAAGAAAAAGAAATAGGTATCTAAATTAAAAAGGAAGTAAAACTGTCATTATACGCAGATGACACATTATATATAATGGAAACCCTAAAGACTAAACCAAAAACTTTTAGAACTAATAGATGTTGGAGGATACAAGGTCAATAAGCAATAATCGGTTGTGTTTCTCACTAATAACAAACTATCAGAAAGAGAAATTAGGAAGACAATCTCATTTGCAATTGCATCAAAAAGAATAAAATATCTAGGAATAAATTTAACCAAGGAGGTAAAAGGCCTGTACACTGGAAACTATCAGACATTAATGGAAGAAACTGAAGGAGACACAAATAAATGAAAAGATATTCTGTGTTCATGGATTGGAAGAATTAATATTGTTAAAATGTCCATACTACCCCCAAAAAACTTCATCAGTGCAATCCCTGTTAAAATTCCAGTGACATTTTTCACAGGAATAGAACAAATCATCCTAAAATTTGCATGGAACACAAAAGATTCTGAATAGTTAAAGCAATCTTGAGAAAGAATAGCAAAGCTGGAAGCATCATGCTCTCTAATTTCAAACTTTCTTTTTTTTTTTTTTTAAAGACTTTATTTATTTATTTGACAGAGAAAGAGATAGTGAGAGCAGGAACACAAGCAGGGGGAGTGGGAGAGGGAGAAGCAGGCTTCCCGCCGAGCAGGGAGCCCGATGTGGAACTCGATCCCAGGACCCCGGGATCATGACCTGAGCCGAAGGCAGACACTTAATGACTGAGCCACCCAGGCGCCCCCAAACTTTCTTATAAAGCTGTGGTAATCAAAACAGTATCATATTGGCATAAAGACAAACATATAGATCAATATATAGATCATATAGATCAAACATATAGATCATATAGAACAGAATTGAGAGCACAGAAATAAACCCACACATTTATGG
Organism: Mirounga angustirostris; assembly: GCF_029215605.1. NCBI lineage: Eukaryota > Metazoa > Chordata > Mammalia > Carnivora > Phocidae > Mirounga > Mirounga angustirostris. The sequence goes on from NW_026991709.1 coordinate 105,451,426, forward strand.
TCAATTACTTTACAACAAAAGAGCCAAGAATATATGGTAGGGAAAAGACAGTCTCTTCAATAAACGGTACTGGGCAAACTGGATAGCTACATGCAAAAGAATGAAACTGGACCATTATCTTACACCATACACAAAAATTAACTCAAAATGGATTAAACACTTGAATAAAAGACCTGCAGCCATAACACTCCTAGAAGAAAATATGGGTGGTAACCTCCTTGGTATCTGTTTTGGCAATGATGTTTTGGATTTGACACCCAAAGCAAAGGCAATAAAAGCAAAAAAAATCAACAAGTGGGACTATATCAAACTAAAAAGCTTCAGGATAGCAAAGGATACCATCAACAAAATTTAAAGGCAATGTACAAATGGGAGAAAATATTTGCAAATAATATATCTGATAAGAGATTATATCCAAAACTCATACAACTCAATAGCCATAAAACAAACAATCAGGTTAAAAAATGGGCAGAGGATCTGAACAGACATTTTTCCAATGAAGATATACAGATGGTCAACAGGCACATGAAAAGGCGCTCAACATCACTAATCATTAGGGAAATACAAATCAAAACCACACTGAGCTATCACTTCACACCTGTTAAAATGGTTATTATCAAAAGGACAAGAGGTAACAAGTGTTGGTAAGACTGGAGAAAAGGGAACCCTTGTGCACTATCAATGGGAATGGAAAGTGGTGTAGCTGCTATGGAAAACAGCATGGACATTCCTGAAACATTTAAGAATAGAACTACCACATGGTCCAGCAATTCCACTTTTGAGTATTTATCTGAAGAAATAAAAACACTAACTTGAAAAAAATATATTCACCCCAATGTTCATTGCAGCATTATTTATAATAGCTAAGATATGGAAGCAACCTATGTACCCATTCATGGATGAGTGGATAAAGAAAATATGGTATATATATAATGTGGTATTACTCAATCATAAAAAAAGAATGAAATCTTGCCGGGGATGGACCTTGGGGGCATTATGCTAAGTGAAATAAGTCAGACAGAGAAAGACAAATACTGTATGATCTCACTTATGTGTGGAATCTAAAACATATTCAAATACATGAATATATTTAGTCAGTCAAAAAAGTACATTGACCTGAACAACATGGGGCTAGAAGCACTGACCCCTGCTCAGTTGAAAATCTGCATGTAACTTTTGACTCCCCCCAAACTTAACTGCTAATAGTCCGTTGTTGAACGGAAGCCTTATCTATAACATAAACAGGCAATTAACATATATCTTATAAGTTACATGCATTATATACTATATTCTTACAACAGAGTAAGCAAGAAAAAAATATTAAGAAAATCATAAGGAAGAGAAAATACATTTACAGTACTGCACTTGTATTTACTGGTACCATAGTTTTATATTATTTGTTTACAAAATGGTCATCTGTCAGTACCCACCTCAATATTTTCTTATATGCTACAAAAGACTGTAGATGTCATATGTGTTACTAACACTAGACATCAAAAATGAAAAGATAATATATGGTCTGTGTATGTGTAATTTTATAAATTTTATCTTTTTATAATAGATTTGTGTATATTTTATGGTAGTAAATGATAAAATAGACTGGTATCTACTACATATGCATATCTATTATGCATTCATGACATACCTTTTTCTTATTTTTTGCAGTATTTCTAGGCTATAAAGTTTGTCTGAGTTTTTTCATATTGGCCCAAATCTCCAAAAATGTTTCCAATATATTTGCTGAAAAAAAAATCTGCATATAAGTGGACCCGTGCAGTTCAAACCTGTTGTTCAAAGGTCAACTGTATAACATGTTAGCTCATTTACTAAGAGAGGGAATCTAAGAGAGAATAAGAAGCAATTAAGAGCATGGAAAATAAAAAGTGGATTCCAGGACAAGGGAGAATATATAGTTAAGGGCTTGAATGAATGCTCTGAAGGAAATAATGGAAGGCAGAAGGTGGGGCAGAGAATTAGGCAAGGAAAACAGAAGGGAAATTGTTCAGCTAGTACTAGAAAGGAAGACTTATTGTGATGCTTATCATTTAAAGCTAGTTCTGCAACAATGGAGGCCCAGTAAAATGATTCATAGGAAGGAGTATAAAGCATGCAAATGCTTAGAAATGGATTTAAGATTATAAATGATAATAAGCCATTTACAGCACTCATCCAAAATGAATTTAAATACTATCTATTGTATTCTTTGAATAATTATGTTTCCTAAAAATAAGACATAGGAAGAGTTTTGAGATGAGTGATATATCAGTCTACCTTTATTTTAATTTGCCCAAAGAAAATCTAAAACACTATGCCCATTATGTTAATCTAGTCATTCATCTGGGAAGAAGATATACGCTGTGATATGCTGGTTTTTCTTCTTCTCAAATGGTTAACATGATTTCTGAAAAGACATTAGTCAGTTGGAAAAGCTATAGATGATGATTATCAAGATAGCTGAAAATCTTAAGGATATTAATTGGTTAGTAAGAGAAAAAATAAGCATGCATTTAAAAGAAAGCAGAATGAAAGTAAGAGTGTTGAAGTTCATGAAAATTATGAAAGTAAATGCCATGCGATGGCAGAAAAAGCACAACTAAAAATAATTTGAATGACAACAAAATTGGAGCTAAAGAAATTTGTAGACTCTTTTTAATATAAAAGAGAAAAATATCTGTCAAGAATGGCTAAAGTTAAAGAGTGCCAGCACATACAACAAGTGTGGAGTTAGGAAGTCAGAAATCCTGTGAAGACCCGTGAAGAACTGGAGAATGCCTACACGCCAAAGTCAAAGCAAAGATGAGGCCAGTTGGCCACATGTGGTCAATGTCCAATAAACACTTGTTGAAAAAATGAAGTTAAACTCAGGGGCATGGTCAGCCCAGGGCCAAGAGATGGGAACAGATGAGGTGTGGGAAGAGGCTAATGACTAGGCTCATGGATAGTGGGCAGAAATAAAATTAGATTATCATAAGTAGAAAATAGTGAGAGGAGGGGAGCAGAAGGGCTGGTTTGGACCCCTACAGGTGAGAACACCTGAGAAAATCCCCAAGAAAGTTTACCAAATTTGTGATACAACACTGCTAAGACCTGAGACATAAACTTTGCTGTCTCTCCTGCACTTGTAGTTTTCCTAAACCACTGTAACCACTTTGGAAAAATGAATTAGAAAGAAAGGATACATTGGTACAATTAGTTCACCAGAAGGGTATTTGTGGATAAAGCAAGAGGTACATTTATGAACTTTTTTCTGAATGTTCTGACAATTCCTATACTGAGACCCTAACATGGGCATAAAATTGTGGTAGGGTAAAAACAAATAAATAAAACAAAATCCCCCAAACCCAGTGCCCTTCATAGGTAGGCTCATAGGAAGTGCTATTTGTCATAACTAGTTGAGATCACTAGTGTCATCACTTGCTTTAATGATTCTGTCCACTCTGACTTGCCAATTTTAAATAGTTTCAAACAAGAGAGATGTAACAGATAGCCTTTTAAAATTCTTTCTCTCTCTGATAACAGTTTGGATGTTACCCATGGAGTGAACCTATTTAGCAGCAGCAGCAAAAATGAAACCCTAATTTAGTCTTGAAATTATGTGCCACTTTGCTCTGCAATTACACTGTCCTTTAGATGAATTTATATTGCATCCATAACTATACAATCTCTACATAAAGTACTGAATAGATCAGAGTCTCCAGCTGCACTTTCGATTTGAATATAGCTGTACTTAAATGAAGGTGAGGTCTTAATGAGTATAAAAACTGTGACTAATTAGTACTACAATGTTTTGGTGAGGTTTTTAATGTAGGAAGTGGAATGTGAGCTAATTTTTTTTTAACATATAATGTATTATTTGTTTCAGAGGTACAAGTCTGTGATTTATCAGTCTTACATAGTTCATAGCACATACCCTCCCCAGTGTCCATCACCCAGTCACCCCATCCCTCCAATCCAGAAACCCTTAGTTTGTTTCCTGAGATTAAGAGTCTCTTATGGTTTGTCTCCCTCTCTGGTTTCATCTTGTTTCATTTTTCCCTCCTTTCCCCTATGATCCTCTGTCTTATTTCTCAAATTCCTCCTATCAGTGAGATCATATGATACTTGTCTTTCTCTGATTGACTTATTTCACTTATCATAACACCCTCTAGTTCTATCCACGTCATTGCAAATGGCCAAGATTTCATTTTTTTGAGGGCTGCATAATATTCCAGTGTGTGTGTGTGTGTGTGTGTGTGTGTGAGCACGTGCGTGTGTGTGTGTATACACCACATCTTTTTTATCCATTCATCTGTCAATGAACATCTGGGCTCTTTCCATAGTTGGGCTATTGTGGACATTGCTGCTATAAACATTGGGGTGCATGTACCCCTTCAGATCACTACATTTGTATCTTTGGGGTAAATACCCAATAGTGCAATTGCTGGGTCCTAGGGTAGCTCTATTTTCAACTTTTTGAGGAACCTCCATACTGTTTTCCAGAGTGGCTGCACCAGCTTGCATTCCCACCAACAATGTAGGAGGGTTCCCCTTTCTCCGCATCCTCACCAACATCTGTCGTTTCCTGACTTGGTTCATTTTAGCCGTTCTGACTGGTGTGAGGCGGTATCTCATTGAGGTTTTGATTTGTATTTCCCTGATGCCAAGAGATGTTGAGAACTTTTTCATGTGTCTGTTGGCCATTTGGATGTCGTCTTTGCAGAAATGTCTATTCATGTCTTCTGCCCATTTCTTGATTGGATTCTTTGTTCTTTGGGTGTTGAGTTTGATAAGTTCTTTATAGATTTTGGATACTAGCCCTTTATCTGATATGTCATTTGCAAATATCTTCTCCCATTCTGTCGGTTGTCTTTTGGTTTTGTTGACTGTTTCCTTTGCTGTGCAAAAGCTTTTTATCTTGATGAAGTCCCAATAGTTCATTTTTGCCCTTGCTTCCCTTGCCTTTGGCGATGTGTCCAGGAAGAAGTTGCTGCAGCCGAGGTCGAAGAGGTTGCTGCCTGTGTTCTCCTCAAGGATTTTGATGGAGTCCTGTCTCACATTTAGGTCTTTCATCTATTTTGAGTCTATTTTTGTGTGTGGTGTAAGGAAATGATCTTTACATATAAATAATTTTTCCTCTTCTGCTATTTCCCAAGCATAGACTCTCAAGGAGATTACTTGATCACAAACATTTCTGTGGGTTATAAAAATACATAATTTTTGTCATCAAGAGAAGGGAAACTTTATCATTAAAGTCTTTATACTAGTTTTTTTAAAAGGCAAATTTTTTAATTATTAGTGATCAAGCATTTTGTGCTTGTTTATTATATTTCCTGTATTTGTTTCTGTTTTTCAACCATTTGCCTATGTGGGGTCTTGGGAATTTTCACACATAGTGAAATAAATTCTTTGTATGGTATGGATAGTAACTCTTTCCATACCACATATGATACACACATTTTTTGTCCATCTATTTTTAGGTTGTTTGGCAGTTTTTAAAGTCAGAGATTTTATATTTTTTATAGGCAAAATCTATCTTACCCTTTGTAATTTTTAAAGTGTTGCTTTGGATAAGTTCTGTATCCTTTTTTTGGTACTAGTTTTTCCTATTATTTTTTTCTTACTTAATTTGAGGTTGATTTTGGAGTATTTGATTTATTTTGTTTGTTATCCCTATACCACTTACCACATAATTTTTCTTTTCCCCATTTGTTAATAATGATCCTTACCTTAAAATCTGATTCACCTTCTGAATTTGCTTTTTTTTTAAATTCTATTGTTATGTTAGTCACCATACATCATTAGTTTTTGATGTAGTGATCCATGATTCATTGTTTTCCTATAACACCCAGTGCTCCATGCGGTACATGCCCTCCTTAATACCCATCATCCGGCTAACCCATCCCCCTTCCCCCCTCCCCTGTAAAACCCTCAGTTTGTTTCTCGGATCCATAGTCTCTCATGGTTCGTCTCCCCCTCCGATTTCCCCCCCTTTCATTTTTTCCTTTCCTTCTCCTAATGTCCTCCATGCTATTTCTTATGTTCCAAAAATAAGTGAAACCATATGATAACTGACTTTCTCTGCTTGACTTATTTCATTTAGCATAATCTCCTCCAGTCCATCCATGTTGATGTAAAAGTTGGGTATTCATGCTTTCTGATGACTGAGTAATATTCATTGTATATTTGGACCACATCTTCTTTATCCATTCATCTGTTGAAGGGCATCTTGGCTCTTTCCACAGTTTGGCTATTGCAGACATTGCTGCTATGAACATTGGGGTGCATATGTCCCTTCTTTTCACTACATCTGTGTTTTGGGGTAAATACCCAGTAGTGCAATTGCTGGGTCATAGGGTAGCTCTTTTTTAAATTTTTTTCAAGAACCTCCACACCGTTTTCCAAAGTGGCTGTACCAACTTGCATCCCCACCAACAGCATAAGAGGGTTCTCCTTTCTCCACAACCTCTCCAACATTTGTTGTTTTTTGCCTTGTCAATTTTTGCCATTCTAACTGGTATAAGGTGGTATCTCAATGTGGTTTTGATTTGAATTTGCTATTCTGTTCTAAAAATATACATTGCCATTTTTTAAAACTGCAACATACTCCTATAATAACATATTCTAAATATGCTAGGGCTAGGTGGCCAAACGTGGTTCTTACTTTTCAGACTATTTTTAAAATATATTTTGCCCAAGATCTGACCCAAGAACAATTGACACCAAGGAACAGAAGCAATGAGAATTCATTCCAAGATCAACCAGTATTCAGGACCAGAGAAGTAGGTGGGGAGGTTATGTAATATTATATATGTTATAGTTTCTTAAAAGAATATAAGATATCACATTCTCTAATGTTTTACTGTTCTTCTAAGAAATCATAATAGTCAAAGAAACTGCTTATTTTCTAAGCCAGGTTAAAAGGATGAAATAAAAGAGAGGCAAGAATGATAATCTTTGTTTTGAAGGAAACTTGCACTTTTTTTTTTTTTCTGGAGAAGGGGGGGTGGTGTGGGGAACAAGGGCAGGGGCAGAGGGAGAGGGAGAGAGTCTCAAGCAGACTCCACACTGAGCGCAGAGCCCAATGCAGGGCTTAATCACACAACCCTGAAATCATGACCTGAGCCAAAACCAGGAGTCAGATGCTCAACCAATTGCGCCACCCAGGTGCCCCAAAACCTTGCATTTTGAAGAAAGTTATTTATAAGTATGAAATGCATATTTTAGCAAATGTATCTTAAATTTGTCTTCCTCTTTTAAGCCTAAAATAAGTAGCATGGCATTTAGAGTTTTATTTTATTTATGACTTTAATTTTATAAATAGGTAATACACTTAAGTGATTCAAAATATTTTTTTAAATATCATACAGTAGAAATTGTTACATTGACATTCATAATATAAATAGGCCTATAATATTTCCTTCTTTTAATATCTTTGTCTGATTTTGGTAACAGTGTTGCCTTGGCCTTGTAGATTGAGTTGGGAAATAGTCCCCAGTTTTCAGTTGTTTAGAAAATACTGTATCAAATTAAGATCTTTTATTCCTTGAAAGTTGGTAGAACTTACTTGCAAAAAAATTTAGGGCGCCTGGGTGGCTCAGTTGGTTAAGCAACTGCCTTCGGCTCAGGTCATGATCCTGGAGTCCCGGGATCAAGTCCCACATCAGGCTCTCTGCTCGGCAGGGAGTCTGCTTCTCCCTCTGACCCTCCTCCCTCTCATGCTCTCTGTATCTCATTCTCTCTGTCTCAAATAAATAAATAAAATCTTTAAAAAAAAAATTTGATCATTTCTCTGTGAGAAGACATTGCTCCAATTTCTTTAATAGTTATAGGACCATTTAACTGCTTTGAGTCTTGGTAAGATATATTTTTCTAATAGTATGTCTATTTCATTTAAGATTTCAAAGTTGTTGGTGTAAGGTTGTTAACAGCATCCACTTTTATTTTTTTACTCTTTATCTGTAGTCATTGCCCCTCTTTCATTGCTTATATTTTTCATTTGTGTTTTCTCTCATCTTCTGACCAAACAGCCAAAGGTCTACTTTGTTGGTTTAAAAAAATATCAATGCTTTATTTTGCTGATCATCTTTACCATCTCTTTGTTTTCTACCTCACTGACTGCTGCTCTTATTTTTATTATTTTTTGTTCTACATTCTTTGAGTTTGTTCTTTCCTTCTTATATGACTATTTAAAGCTATACATCTCCCTCAAAACACCTCTTTGGCTGTATCCCACGAGTTTTGATATATAGTGTTTTTAATGTCATTCTTTAGATATTTTACATTCATTATCATTTCTGCTTAAACCCAAAAGTTATTCTGCAGTGTATTTCTGTAAAACTGTGAATGAGACAAGGATGCCCACTATTACTCTTCTATTCAAGATTATATATGAAGTCCCAGCCAGTACATATGTGTCATGAACCAAGGATTATGAGTGATCCAACTGAGGCCCAATGGAAAAAAGAGAATAAACCAGAGAAAGAAAAATCTAACAAAAGCTTTCAGGAAAAAGAATGAGTTACCTCTAAAGGAAAAAGGATCAGAGCTACAGTAGACTTCTCATTTGCATTACTAAAAGCTAGAAGTCAGAGCATCTATAGTCTACTGAGAGGAAAGAACCCAAGAATCTTACACTTAGCTGAGATACACTTATATCCATCAAGCTGAGAATTACATTTTGTATTTCTAAGGAACATTTATAACACTGATCATGTACACAACATAAAGGAAAGCTTAACAAATTCAAAAAGGTATTATAAGTCACATTTAGTCAGAATACCCCCACATTAAATAAATAATAAGTAACTCCTTCCCCAAATAATTAACTATTGAGAAATTAAGAAATATATTCCTAGATAACCCTTTCACCAAAGAAAAAAATGAGAAATTAGAGTATTTAGATAGCACTGAAAAGGAGAATAATTCATATTAAAAATATGACAGAGAAAATTTTACTCAAGGGAAAACTTATTCCCTTAACTGTCTCTATTATTAAACAAAAAAGGATGAGAAATAAAAGAACTAAGTACTCCCTTCAGAAGTCTGAAAAATAAAAACATACAAATAAAACAAAAAGAAACTAGGGATAGGAAATTAATAAATATAGAAGCAAAAAGTTAATGTTATGGAAAATAAAAGTAATGGAAAGCATAAAAAAAATACAAAGGCTAGTTCTTTGAAAAGACTAAAAAAACAAAGGCTTTGCAAGCTTGATAAATAATAAAAGATAAAGCAAAAATAGATAAGATTAAAAATCAGAAACCAGGCCTAGCCACAGATAGAGGAAATATTTAAAAATAAGAGCACTTATGATATTCACTTAATTTTAAGGCAAAACTCTGATAAAATTAGTGCCCCCTAATAAAGAAACATTTATAAACCAATCTCACTTATTAATATACATGTACCAAATTTATAAATAAAATATAACCATGTAGGAAATGATATATTTAAAAAGTAAATGATGTAGGGCTTAATCCAAGAGACCAAAGAAATTCAGGGAATTCAATAATACTAATCCATTTTACCAGTTGGTTAAAGGGGAAAAAATACTATTATATCAATAGATGCTGAAAGGCATTTAACAAAATCCAAAAGCATTTCACATAAAACATCTAAGTAAAATTGGAATAGAAGTAAAACGGTTAATTAAAAATAAATATTTACCAAAAACATCAAATATAATCCCAAGTGACAAAACACCAAATAATTTCAATTAAAATCAGGAAGTAGATGTGGATGCTCAATGTCATCATTATTATTTAACACAGTCTCAGTTCAAATGAACTTAAAAAGATATGAACAAGACAAGAAAATAAAATAACAGATATAAACCCTGGAAAAAATAGATGAACTCTTTTTCAGGGGTGTTGGAGCAGGTGATATAACTGTAGAAAATCCAAGAGATACTAGTAAAAAACTACTAGAATTAATATGAGGATTTTATAAAGTCGATAGATATAAGACAAATACACAAAAACCAATAGTCTTTCTTTATTCTATCAACAAATACCAAGATTTCCAATCTTCTTCCATCCTCTTAATTAAAACTGCTCTTCTTCCTAAAGCCCTGAAAACTGATGCTGGGCAACTTGAGGGTAGCTTCAAAGAAACCGCCACAAAACTCATGTATAGACAATCTTTGTGCCTGTGGCACTATGGGCCATTCAAAAGGATCACCAGAGACATTTAAATTACAAACCAGAAAAATTCATCTGATTCCCATGGCCTGATCCCAGTCTGTCTGAGGATGCTTCAAACCGGCGATCTGGAAATCTCTCTGGCAGTACTGGAGACTCAGACACTGGGTTTGTAATTTGCTCCAACCACGAACTTATATTTTTCTTTTGTTTCCATAAAAGTGCCTCTTGTTATCTGATTGCTTGCTAAACAAAACAGTCTATATGATGGCTAACACCACCTGCTCCACAATTAAGGCCTTAAGTGACTCTCAAAATAGCATTACATTATTAAACACTGAAATAACTCATTCATAAAGCAGTTCTCCAAAATAAAATGGCATTAGATATTTTAACTGCTGCACAGGGTGAACACGTGCCATCATAAAAACAGAATGCTATGTATATATTACAGATTATCACAAAAATGTAACAGAATTGCTAAAAGATATAAATATTAAAATTGGCATTTTAAACAATCCCTCCCTTTCCTTTCAAGATTGGATAAATTCTTGGACTGGAGGAGGATTTTAGCCAACTATCAAAGGTCTCTTTATTGGGCTTCTTTTTCTCATAATAATTTTAATCACGTTTCGCTGTTTTTTTCCAATGTTTCTCCACCTGGTGCCAAGACTCCTTCACTGTCATAAGATCAAGCTGACAGATGACCCTTTCTACTCAAGGAGATTTCATATATGTTGTCTACCTTGGATTCAGCTGTCTCTGCTTTTCATAACACCTACATCCCCAACTGACTAATGTTGACCCCGAGGTAGGGACATCTCTATGCCCCTATTCATCAGGGAAAAGTTACAGAAGATAAAACCTTTCACCCTCAGCAACCTTAAAAATTTAAATCAAAACTGTTCAGGGGATAAATGATGAGGAGAACAAAGGCAAGAGAAATGCAGCTAAAATAGTCTCCTTACAACTTGCAGGTCACTGATAAATCCGAGGCATGCAGAGTGTGACATTCCTCAAGGAATTCATGGCTGCCGTACTGTTGATGTTTCATTGAAGACTAAAAGCAACCTTATCTTAATAATAGCTAGCCCTCCAAGATCCTGGAGACCTTACTTTTAACATGCACAAATTCCTTAGAGACTATCCCTAACTCCCACTAACTAAAGGGTATATAACCCGTTAGTCCTCACAATCCCAGTGCAGCTCTTTCTGCCCATGGTCCTGTCCCTGTACTATAATAAAAACACTTTTTTGCACCAAAAAAATCCAAAAACAAAAACAAAAAAACAAATATCAAGAAGCTGAAATAGAGAAAATAGTCCATTTATAGTAGATGCAAAACCATGATAGTCATAAACTTAACAAGAATGACAAAGAAACATATTCAAATAAAACTATGAAATCAGGGGCGCCTGGGTGGCTCAGTTGGTTAAGCGACTGCCTTCGGCTCAGGTCATGATCCTGGAGTCCTGGGATCGAGTCCCACATCGGGCTCCCTGCTCGGCAGGGAGTCTTCTTCTCCCTCTGACCCTCCCCCCTCTCATGTGCTCTCTCTCATTCTCTCTCTCTCTCAAATAAATAAATAAAATCTTTAAAAAAAAAAAAACTATGAAATCATTTGAAAACAAATTTAAAGAAATGAAAGGACATTATATTCTTGAATGAGAAGACTTTGATAATATTAAAAAGACTTACTACCACTAAAATGTCAATTCTCCAAAATTTACTATATAAATATAATGCAATTCCAGCTAGAATCCCTGTTAGGATTAGAATTAAATGAATTACCTTAATGTTTATGTGGAAGAATAACTGCTTATGAATATGTAGAGAAAAACTTTACTAGGTACCTATTTAGAGTCTTTGGATTAGAAGTAAATAAAAGATCTTAAAAAGTTCAAATGAAAGAGTAACTCCTCCAAATATATATTTAAAAAGAACAGCGGAGAGAGAAAAGACTTACCAGCTTTGAGAATATGCTATTACATCACTATATTCAAATGAATATGTATCAGTGGTATATTAAATAAATCAGTGGAACAGAAGACAGAACATAGTAATCAATGCTAGCATACATAAAATTTTAACATATGACAGATGATAGTTCTATTCAGTGGAAAGGATGGATTATTTAATACATAATACTGATACAACTGGTTATCCATTTGGAAAGAATAAAACTAGATCCCCACATCTCACACCATATAAAAAATAAATCTTACATGTATTAATGACTTAAATGTAGGAAAACTCAGGAGACTATCTGTGCAATTTAAGGATGAGAGGCACTATTTTAACCAAAACTAACCCAAAATAATAAAAGACAGTAATTTGATCATAACAAAATGAAAAACTTTGATATGGTGAAATTTACCATAAAAAGTCAACAAATTATATGTTAGAAAAAAAAGAATATAAATAATTACTATACTTATAAACTTTTTTTAAAAATTATCAAGGAAAATTCCAGTAACGCAATAGAAAATTGGCAAAATCTATAAATAGGCAATCCACAGAAGGGAAAATTAAAATGTCTGGTATCTGCTCCAAGTTCGTGTAATGAATCCTATTTTCCATTCCAATACCAGTTTCTTTCCAGATTTCCTAGTCTGTGGTATGTTCCCACTCCCAAGAAAAGAGGTTCAGAAGTCATCTGTGACTTCCTTCTCTCCCTGGCTACTCAGTCAGGTGTTTATCTCCCTAGTCCTGAGTAGTCTGCTCAATCCTGATTCTGTCTTAGCTTTCCCATTGTGGCCATAAAGAGGACCAAGGAAACATACTGGGACAAGCATGAGTCCTGCAATCTGACTAGGTTTGCTTTCACTCCCTGCCATTTACCAGCTATGTGAAAACAGGCATGTTAACCTTTCTAGGCTATTTTCTCTCCTCTGCAAGATGGGATAATTATACCTGTTTTTCATGGTCACTGTGGGAATTGACAGAAGTAATTTAAATACAGTGCACATTAGGACCTAAAATATGTTAGTTCCCTTTCTACTTCAGTTTCTTACAGTTAGTCTAGGCCTGGGTTACCAGCAAAGATAGTTTCTAAATGGCTACTTGGATCCAATTGCTTGATGTTTGGAACACCTCCAATCACTGCTAATAGCTCATTTTTGCTAAAACACTGCTTGTATTATATCATTCTCCAGATTACCAATTTTCAACGATTCCTACTGCCTCTAGGGAAAAGTACAAATTCCATAGCCTTAGTGCCAAGACACTTAATTCATCTGAGGTAGAAATTTTTAAAACTTTGCCCAAGGTGCCCAAAACACAATTTTTAATATTTTCATTTGGGAAAATGAAAGAGTATATTCACTTAAGTCTCATCACTCTAAATAGCAGAATGGGAAGGGAAGATAGTAAACATTGATCACAGACACAGTTATTGACATAGTCACTAATAATCAGGCATAGTTGTAACACAAACTAATTAAAGCAAGATTTTATTATGGCTAGTTGCTAACAGCAGCAAAAAATAATTCTCTTTTACCTAGTACTTCTTTTTGCAAGTCATGGCATCTGGTTTGCAAGTTTACTTCCTGTTGTTTGGATGTCTGAATCTGCTGAGACCTCAACATGGCTGCATCTGACAACAATTTCAGATTTTTCATTTCCTCTTCAAGGCATATCTTATTTCTCTGGGACACTGTCAAACTTTTCTTTAGTATCTCTATTTCTGTAAGGAAAATGTAAAGTTTACAAATAGACAAAATTGAATCATAAATCATTTCCCCATAGAATGATTATTTCCTTTTAGAAAATTAATAGTTGAGAGTTAAGATGACTTCTGTGTCAGCATAATGACACCTAACCAAAAAAATTTAAATTTAGTAGTTATTCTGAAAAAATAAGAAAAACAATTATATTGCTAAATGATGTATGAAAACTTTTAGTAGTTTAGCCTTTAAATTGTATTAAATGGCAATCCATCTTGCTTTTCAAATATTCACATAAATGAACACAATATCTGCATAATGTTCTGAGTTTTATTGAAATTAAATTGTTTTCTTGACAACATGATTCAGAAAAGTAAATTTAAATGTGCTAGCATGAGCTGGTTGGGTGGCATTTCTAGGAGAGTAATTAGGGTACATTCTATACAAATTATGAAGAAAGGCAGTAGGGATGGAGAGGAATAAAATGATGCAGTGTCTAAAACTAATAAATTTATGGGCAGAAAATATTAGTTAATATACCTTAATGATTCTAATAATACTCTGTGGCCTCAAAATGAGACCAGAATTTCATTATAGCAATCACTTGTCCTTATTCTATCTACTTAGATTAAGCTTAATAAAAATATGCCTTCATAGCATTATGTGTATTTAAATGTGCTAATTTTATATAATTTTGTGAGAAATGCATGGAGCATATTATCCTTCAGAATAATTATCAAGCTCTCCCTTAATCAGTCTCTTCAGCACTACTGTCTTAAACCAGTATTAAAACATTTAAAGAACCAAACAATAATGACAAAATACCATAAACTTTGTACAACCACAATTAATTTGAATTGATGAGGATATGATCTATGTGCAAATCTGGATAGTCTGCTTTTTCAGATCGTTCACTTGGAATCCCCTTCCTTGGTTAGCTTATCCTGGGCCATGTGATGGGTTTAGCACGTGACTGGGTATCAGAGGAGTTTGTCTTGGACTTGGAGCCACCACAGCAGAAATAGCAGCCACAGGGGCGAATGAAAACCAGAATCAGAGATCCATAAAACGGACATGGCAGCAGAGGCAATATGGCTGGTAAGTCGTTACAGGAGAAGTAAAGTGGTAGGCTAGACAGAGCACAGGGAAGAGCACATGCCTTAAAGGATGGTGATGAACAGGATTACCAATGGGGTCCAAGGAGAGAAAAGCAAAATGTCTTTCTGTGGGTGAAGAGTAGGTCTGGAAGAAAACATGACCTTTAAGACAGATCTAGGGCATGAGCACAAGGGGTCTAGTGTCTTCTTCACTTTTAATTATTGCTCAAAATGGAAAACCTGGTGGGGCGCCTGGGTGGCTCAGTCAGTTAAGCGTCTACCTTCAGCTCAGGTCATGATCCTGGCGTCCTAGGATCGAGCCCCACATTGGGTTCCCTGCTCAATGGCGAGTCTGCTTCTCCCTCTGCCCCTCACCCCACTCATGCTCTCTGTCTCAAGTAAATAAAATCTTTTTTTAAAAAAAGGAAAACCTGGATAAACTGACAGAGACCAAATAAGTAAGGTTCTACTATATTCCAATGATTACTTTACATGGAAATCTTTTTCCTAGGAATAACTATATGCTTCTAAATACTTATGGATATGTACCCATTTGTACAAGAAAACAGATAACACACTAGTGCATAAAATTTTAAAAGAAGAGAGTTTTAAAAAATATGGAGGTTGCGGTTTTTCTTCACGCCTAAAGAGTCTTGGGTATTTCTGTATCCATAAAGGTGGCTACTTGTGCTGAATAAATTGTTTCGTATCCTAATCATATCTGTCTATGTTTAAGTCAGAATGACACTGCAGAGGAGCCTGCACATGCTGTCACCTATTTTTCATTTGCCAGCATGATACTGCTTAGGTTAGCAGGCTGACTCTGTAAGTGTACACTACTATCTGTCTCTAAAATAACTACTCATGTCAACATGACTTTCTGACATTAAAAGAATAAGAATCTGCAATACAAATTTATTTGTGAAATATATTCTAACACATGGAGAAGTACAGCAAGATTTCCAAACTAACAGGAGCTGTGTTTCTGTCATGGAATTAGGAGAGTAAACTCAATGAATTAGGAGAGAATTAACTCACCTTTGGCAAATTACGCATCCCTTCTTGTTTGGCAATCCTACTGTCAAATATTCAATCCTATACTCATCATTCTACAACTTCGTATCTGTCAGTCATGTGTCCCAATTTGGAGTTCAGAAGTTATGATCTCCACCAGGTTAACCTATTCTGGTCATTGTACCCACCTTGTGTTTTCCCTGTCTCAGCACCCCCATGGAGAAGGTCCTCCTAACCTCATTCATTTGGCCTGCCGCTGCCCACATGCTACCACGGCCTGGAAATCTTTTCTGACCCAATCTGGAAGTGACTTACATCTTCCTAGAACTTGCTCCACTTTACACCATTTTTACTGCACTGATCATATGTATATGTATGATCTACTATTAGACCATAAGTTATTTTAGGTCAGAGATAATATCTTAATTTTTATTCCACCCATAATTATTACCAATGATGTCCTAGAAATAACAGGAGCTCAACAGATAGTTACCAAATGAGTAAAGTCATTATCGAGCAAAACTTCTAAATAGTTTCTGATATACTAGTTGAATATCCTGAGTATTTTTTTTGTCTTACCTTACCTTCACTTCATAGGCAAGCATTTTGAGCCCCAGATTATTTAATGTCAGACTAGATAAGGCAAAAAAAACACATAAGCAATGTGTGTTTTAATAGGATAAGCAAATAGGCCTATTCTATCCCCAATTTCTTCAATTTTATGAAAAATGTGGACTACGTTTCTAAACCTAATTCAGAACTTGGATTTTAAAAGTTCAAGAGCTATTCAATCAAGTTACTTTGAGAATGGAAGCAAATTAATTATACACTTAAAATATTCTAACTTTAGTGTGGTGATTCTACACTAAAAATATTTTTTCCTGAAATTTCTCTTATTAAAATAGGTGTGCTCTGGTTTAAGAAAACTTAATCTATGAACATTTGAACTTAAAAGTCTTGATTACATAAAGAGAAAGCCACTCATTAGAGGGGTAAGAAATATTTCACTCATATCTGCTATTCAATAATTAACATACTTTGTCAGCAAGAAAATATTAAACAATGCCTTTTCTAGGAATACTGTTTCTGTTTTGGACTTTGATTTTAAACCTAAATTTTAATGTGCAAATCTTTTAAAGTATCTTGAACAATATTGTGCAATGTTTACGTGGTTCATGACATTTATTAATTTGTTAGGGCTGCTGTAACAAAGTACCACAGACTGGGTAGCTTAAGCAACAGAGATTGCTTTTTTCACAGTTCTGGAGGCTAAAAAATCTGAGATCAAGGAATCAGCTGGGTTGGTATCTTCTGAGGGCCATGAAGGATGGATCTCTTCCAGGCCTTTCTTCTTGGCTTGTAAATGGCCATCTTCTTCCTGTGTCTTCAAGACTCTTCCCTCTGTCTGTGTCTGTTTCCAAATTTCCTCTTTTTTTTTTTTTTTTTTTAGAAACACCAATCATATTAGATTAGAGCCCACCTACTTAAATTTATTTCTTTAAGGACCCTGACTCCAAATATAGTTATATTCTCAGGGATTGGGACTTCAATATATGAATTTGGGGGAGTGACAAATTCAGCCAATAACACTACATTTTGGAATATAAATTAGCATTTAGATTGTGATTACAATATGCCAAAAATAAATGAGCATGTGTTGGACTAGAAGATAAAGTGGGAAAATGAAAACAATTATGTTAGGATAAAGGAATTAGGATTATGAATTAGGAGGTTATTTTAATAAAAATGTTTCATGTTTTTGTATCAACTTTTCAATTGAAGAACTATGCCATGCACAATCAACTCACCCCATAAGGATATATCCATGTAGATCACAAATAAAAGCTGGTATTTTATTTTATTTTATTTTATTTTTTTATTTTTTTATTTTTTTAAGATTTTATTTATTTATTCATGAGAGACAGAGAGAGAGAGAGAGGCAGAGGGAGAAGCAGGCTCCCTGCCGAGCAGGGAGCCCGATGCGGGACTCGATCCCAGGACCCTGGGATCATGACCTGAGCCGAAGGCAGACGCTTAACCATCTGAGCCACCCAGGCGCCCCAAAAGCTGGTATTTAAAAAAAAAAAAAAAGTATTTATCATGTAAAATGCCTGTAATATTGTCAAAGTTTATAGCTAATATAGGTTTTTAGATCTAGACTAAGTATTATATAACGTTAGCTAATGTAAGTACAATTATTAGTATTAATCTTATATAATCAATTTCTGATTGATTATATAAAATCTTGATAAGATTCTTCTGTTCTTCTTAGTCCTGTTAGCTCAGCCACATGGACTTAAAATTATTTTAGGTTATTATGTTTTTAGGAAACCTCTACAATTTTAGACATTCTAATAGATGCGTATTTCATTTCATAATGTTATAATTTTCATTTCCCTAATTGGCTAATGATGTTAAACAATTTTTCATGTGCCTTTTTCCATCTGCATATCCTCTTTGATGAAATTTTTGCTGATATAATTTGCCCATTTCCTAATGAGTCTGTTTATTTAAAACGTAGAGTTTTGAGACTTTTCATGTATTCTAGATAAAAGTCCTTTGTGTGGTCCACAAATATTTTCTCCTAATCTGTAACTTGCCTTTTCATCCTCTTAACAGGGTCTTTCACAGAGCAAAACTTAATTTTGTTGAGGTTCTATTTATCAAGTTTTCCTTTTATGTATCATGCTTTTAGTTCAAGTCTGAGAATATTAGGTCCTAAAGATTTTCTAGTTTTCTAGTTTCCTTTAGATCTATGATCCATTTTGAATTAATTTTTGTATAAGGTGAACGGTTTTGGTCAAGCGTTCTTTTTTTTTTTTTTTTGCCTATGGATAACCAATTACTCTAGTAATTACTCCAGTTACTCCACTGTCTCTGTTACTACTTTCAATCTGTTAAAAAAAGGGGGGGCGGCTAGGCTATCCTTCCTCCACTGAACTGCTTGCTTACCTTTGTCAAAAATCAGTTTAGCATACTTATGTGGATCTAAATTTATACATATAAATATATTTAATATATTTATATTAATAAATATATTTATCAAATAAAGGGCTAGTATCCAAAATCTATAAAGAACTTATCAAACTCAACACCCAAAGAACAAATAATCCAGTCAAGAAATGGGCAGAAGACATGAACAGACATTTCTCCAGCTGGCCAACAGACACATGAAAAAATGCTCAACATCACTTGGCATTAAGGAAATACAAATCAAAACCACAATGAGATACCATCTCACACTGGTCAGAATGGCTAAAATTAAGTTAGGAAACGACAGATGTTGGCGCGGATGCGGAGAAAGGGGAACCCTCCCTACACTGTTAATGGGAATGCAAGCTGGTGCAGCCACTCTGGAAAACAGTATGGAGGTTCCTCAAAAAGTTGAAAATAGAGCTAGCCTATGACCCAGCAATTGCACTACTGGGTATTTACCCCAAAGATACAAATGTAGTGATCAAAAGGGGCATGTGCACCCCAATGTTTATAGCAGCAATGTCCACAATAGCCAAACTATGGAAAGAGCTGAGATGTCCATCGACAGATGAATGGATAAAAAAGATGTGGTGTGTGTGTATACATATATACACACACACACACACATATATATATATACATATACAGTAGAATACTATTCAGCCATCAAAGAAATGAAATCTTGTCATTTGCAATGACATGGATAGAACTAGAGGGTATTATGATAAGTGAAATAAGTCAATCAGAGAAAGATAATTATCATATGATCTCACTGATATGTGGAATTTAAGAAACAAAACAGAGGATCATAGGGGAAGAGAAGAAAAAATAAAACAAGATGAACCCAGAGAAGGAGACAAACCAAAAGAGACTCTTAATCATAGGAAACAACCTGAGGATTGCTGGCAGGGATGGGGATGGAGGGATGGGATAACTGGGTGATGGACATTAAAGAGGGCATGTGATGTAATGAGCACTGCGTATTATATAAGACTGATGAATCACTGACCTTTACCTCTGAAACCAATAATACATTATATGTTAATTAATTGAATTTAAATTTAAAAATATATAAAAAAAGAAAAAATAAATAAATGGAATACCATACCATAAAAAATCAGTTCAGCCTATGCATGTGGGTCTAAATCTATATATAGAAATATATTAAAATATATATATATTTTATATTAGTTATATATTAATAAATATATTTAAACTCTAAGAACATTAATTTTCTTCCCTTATTTAAGGCTACAAGCCTGCCACAAGGAACACTTCTTTAGGATAAATGTGTGGACATATGTTTTTACTTGCAGGGGGCATCAATACCAAAGAGAAGAATTTCAAGGATCATTGGATATGTGTATAGTTTTATAAAAAATACCTGTCAGATCTTTTTTCAAAGTGGCTATAACATTTTATACTCTCACCTGTTTGCGTAAGAGTTCCAGTTGCTTTCCTTCCTCACCAACATCCACTGTTTTAAATCTTTTTCATTTTAACCAATTTGGTGGGTATGTACTATTGACATTTGCATTTCCCTTTTGACCAATAACGTTGAACACTTTTTCATGTCCTTATTGGTCATTTGTATGTGTTTCCTTGTAAAGTGTCTGCTTTTGGCCATTTTTGATTGGATTTTTTGGCCATTTTTGATTGGATTTTTTGTCCTTTTGTTACTGACTTGTTGGTGTTCTTTATGTAGGCTGGACAGCAGTTCTTCGTCACATTTTTTTTTTTTAGGTATTTTTTCTGTCTGTGGCTTACCTATTCATTTTCTTAACAGCATCTTTTGATGAACAGAAGTTTTTAATTTTGATAAAGTCTAACACATCAATTTTTGGTATTTTTCTTACTTCTATGCCCTATCCAATAAACCTTCATTTACTACCAATTCATGAAGACATTTTGCTCTATTTCTTCTTTGATAGTTTTAGCTTTTATATTTAGTTTTATGATTTATCTTGAATTAATTTCATGTACAATGTAATGAAGGAGTTGAGGTATATTTTCCCATATGGGTATTTAGTTATTCTATTACAATTTGTTGAAAGACTTTCTTTCTCCCATTGGATTGTTTTGGCACATTTGTCAAAAGTGAAATAATCATACAAATAGGATCATTTACCTGGCTATTTTGTTCCAGTGATCTACTGATGATCCATATGCCATTATGCATATAAATCTTAGAGACAGGTGACATTAATTCTCCACTGTTTGGATACTTTTAAAAGAGTTACTTTTTAGTTTATTTATTATCTTTTTAGCTTTGTCTTTTTGTATTTTTTTTTTAGTGGTTGCTTTATGAGTTATATATCATTTTTAGTCTACATATATATATTGCATCATATCACATAAAATACAAAAAGAGTACAACTATTTGGGTTTATTTACTCCTTCTCTCCATCCTTTATGTTCTAGCTGTCATAAGTTAAATCAACATACTTTATAAAACCCACATATAATTCCTACTTTAAATAAGAATATACATTTTTTTTTTAAATTCAAAGGAAAAAAGTCTTTTTTCTTACCCATATTTATCACTTATGGTATATTTTAATCCATCCTAAGGGCCCTGAGGTTCTGTTCATTTTTTTTCAATGTTTATCTCTGTTCTTCAAAATGAATAATTTCTATTGATCTATCTTAAATTCACTGGTTCTTTTTTCTATAATCACAATATGCTATAGAAGTCTATCCAGTAAATTTTTATTTCAGATACTGTATTTTTCCATTCTTGAATATCCAATTTTTAATAGTTTTCTGCTGAGATATTCTGTCTTTTCACTCATTACTAGCTTATTTTCTTTATGTCATTAAACATAGTTAACAGCTAATTTGAAATCCTGGTTAGTTATTTCTATCATCTGGATCAACTCAGGGTTGGTCTCCGCTGACTAATCTCTTGAGTATGGGCCATGTTTTCCTGTTTCTTCCCATACCAAGAAATTTGGGGTGTATCCTGAACATTGGGGATTTTATGTTATGGAGACCCTGAATTCTGTTATGTTCCTCTAAAGGGTAGTGATTTTGACATTGTTTTATTTTAACAAGCAGTTAACTTGGCTGAACTCAAACTGTAAAATATGTCTCCCCTTGGGTAAGCAGCAGCGAAAATATCAATTATTTTGGCCTTTGATGGGTTATTTCAAGTCTTCCCTGTGTACATGTATTTCAGGAATAGGCCAAAGATTTGGAAAGAGCTTATATGCAAACTCTGAGCTCTTCCTCTCTGATCACCTCTTTTCTGGAATATTCTTTCTCAGAGGCTGCCTTAATCTATGTCCTCCAATCTTCAATCCAAAAGACTGTAGATTTATATCAGAGTTTTAGCTTCCCTGCATGGAACACACTGTACCCTGCTCTCAACCTAATAGCCTTAAACAAACAAACAAAAATGGAAACCAAACCCCAGGGAATTCACCCAGTTCCATTCTCTTCTTTTAACTAAAAAAAATTCATAGCCTTTAAAAAAAATATGTCAGTTTTAGGTTCATAGTAAAATTAAGCAGAAAGTACAGAGAATTTCCATATAAATTCTGTCTTCACACATGCATAGCCTCTTCCATCATCAAAATCCTGCACCAGAGTGGGACATTTCTTATAATCAATGAACCTACACTCACACATCATATTTGCCCCCAAATCCTTAGTTTATATTAGGATTCACTCTTGGTGTTTACATTCTATGGGTTTTAACAAATGTATAATGACATGTATCCACCATTATAGTATCATACAAAGTATTTTCATTGCTCTAAGAATCTTCCATGCTCAACCTATTCTTCCCCTCCCACATTGGCAAAAACATATTTCTTTACTATATCTATAGTTTTACCCTTTGCAGAATGTCATTTAGTTAGAATCATATAGTATGTAGCCTTTTCAGATTGGCATCTTTCACTTAGTAATATGCATTCTTTCAACATTTGACATTCCCTCTGTTATGTGCTTGGTTTTGGTCACTCTCCAGTGTTTTTAAGTAGTTATTCTGTCCAGAATTTATCAGTTATCTGAGGAAAGGCCGATCCGATATGAAATACTAAATCATGAACAGAAGAAAAAGTTTTAAAATACAAATTGGCACATTTAACAGTAATAAACAGACTTCTGGTCACAGCTCAAGATAGATGTATCATGGTTTATTTTAGATCAGCCTATAATTATTGAATTTTAGGGTTCAAATAAGTCATAATGGTCAGCTAGTTTACCAACCAACAACAAATTTAAAAGTGGATCATAAGTTCCATCACATAAAATGAAGGATTATTTCATTACTTATAATGTACCATATAGCAAAAAAAAAGATGATTACATTCTAAATATACACAACAAACCTGTCAAGGCTGTTTCACTTATGGATTTAATTTGTAGAAAAACTTCTCCTTTCAGTGAAGTCCAGTTTTGAAAATTATCATATACTTCATTTTTAATACTGGTTAGCTCTCTTTTAGTAAAAGTAAGTAATGAAAGAGTCGTATTCCAGAAATATCTGTACTCCACCAATCTTTGACTGTAAAATAGTTTAAAAAGTTAGGAATTGTAAAAATAGCAAGCATTATAACAAATATTTCTTTGAAAAAATGGTTTTCTTTGAAAAATGGTTTGAGAATGACCATATAATCTTCTGTCTAAATGGAGACAATTTTGAATGTAAAAGGAGGTGCTATTTGTATTTTGCTGAGATGACAGATATAAACTGGAACTATCCTAGGAAAACTGAGGTATATGGTCACCCCAACTCATTTCCATTATTTTAACTATAAAGAAAGACAGCTAACTTTTTCATACACATTAATTCAATTAATGTTTTAAATTCATTCAACAGTAAATACTTAGTGAAGAAAATTAGGTCAAAGTGACTTAATCACAGAGCCAAAATGAAAATCTCAGATTCTTAGACAGTATTCTTGCTACATACCATGGTTCTCCAGGCTGTATAAAACCTGGGGTGATAAAGAATACCTTTTAAAGTGATTGATCTAGTGCTCTTGCTTCATGAAATGTCACAGTTCAAAAGTAATCACAGATTGGGCGCCTGGGTGGCTCAGTTGGTTAAGCAACTGCCTTCGGCTCAGGTCATGATCCTGGAGTCCCTGGATCGAGTCCCGCATCGGGCTCCCTGCTCGGCAGGGAGCCTGCTTCTCCCTCTGACCCTCCCCCCTCTCATGTGCTCTCTGTCTCTCTCATTCTCTCTGTCTCAAATAAATAAATAAAATCTTTAAAAAAAAAAAAGTAATCACAGATTTTCCGCAATCTCAGTGATTTTATTACTTCAGATGTCCTGGCTATAATTTACCTAATAAAAAAGATTCAGTCATAGATCTCGTAGTTATTAGCAAAAAATGATGACTGAAGCCATGGAATTATAATTATTTGGTTAATAATTATCTTCCTGAATGGACTAAATCTATAATGCAGAGACTATATCTGTCTTATTCAACACAGTTTTCCAAGCACCTAGCACAGTACCTACCACATAATATATACTCAACAAATACTGATGAATGAATGAGTAAAAATAATAGATCACCCAGTTGGAGGAATGAATAAGTGAGAAGTACTGAGGATAAGACACTGGATAACACTAATGTTTTATGTGACTAAAACAGAAAAGAATCTCTCAAAAAAGACGAGGGAGTAAAAGAGAAGAAGAACCTAAAGAATTAATATCTGAAGTCCAGGAAATAAGAGAATTTAAACAAAAAAGTAGTGGTCAGTGTTTAAGCCTTCAGATAAAGGCTGAACAGAGTGCACTGTATCTGGTATTAAGGAGGCCTCTGGTGATCTCAGAGAGAGGCATTAGGTAGGAAAGAACAGAGCAACAAAGCAGGAGTGACAAAACAGTTAGGTGATACCAGCAATCAAGAACCTTGACTTAAGTGGCAAGAGGAGAAAGAGGAAAATGCAGAGTAGAATGGTTTGTTAAGACAGGAGACACCTAAGTGTGCACACAGCTAAGTAACAATAACAAGTACAGTCAGAGGCTAAATAAAAACAGAAAAAAGATGCAGTCAATTTCTTGTGCAAAGTCCTAGAAAGGACAGAGGTAGGGCAGAGGCTGAAAGATTAGCCTTTGTCAGGAAAATGGGTGGTGTCATTCTATTGGTAACTAAGGTCCACCTGAGTGATGAGAAGCCACAGGAGATGCCTCTATCAGCCTGCGGAGCTGGGAGCTAAGAGAGATGTTAATTTCAAAAAGCAGAGGAGGAGTCCAAATAGATCACTTAATCAAGGGGGCCAAAAGTGAGAATGGGAAGTCTGAATGTAGAACCAGAAACTGGTTAAGACGGAGACAAGAGCTATGAACTAAGCCAAGGTCAAGGGGCTAATGGTTTGGTGTAAGGCAGCTCCTAGAGTAAGCCGTGTGCATGGGAATCAGGGCTTACAAGAATATTTAACAGAAAAAAAGACTGGATGTGGATTCAAGTGCTTCTGTAGGGAGAAAGGCTGGAAACAGAAAATTCAAGCTTGTTAGCCAAGAGCAGATCCATGTTCTATGGGGTCTAAATCTTATATGATTAGTGGTGAGTGGGAGGAGAGCTTCCTTGAAAAAAAGAATATAAGAATGATGTCTACATGAGGCACCTGGGTGGCTTAGTTGGTTAAGTGACTGACTCTTGATTTAGGCTCAGGTCATGATCTCAGGGTTGTGAGACTGAGCCCCACCTCTGGCCCCACGCTAGGTGTGGAGCCTACTTAAGATTCTCTCTCCCTCTCCCTCTGCACCC
Organism: Mirounga angustirostris; assembly: GCF_029215605.1. NCBI lineage: Eukaryota > Metazoa > Chordata > Mammalia > Carnivora > Phocidae > Mirounga > Mirounga angustirostris. The sequence continues at coordinate 105,477,027 of NW_026991709.1, forward strand.
CCACTCTCTCTCTCCTATTCTCTAAAAAAAAAAAAAAAAAAAATGGTGTCTACAAAATTAGGTTAAAAGTGTGTAATTATCCATAGAATGAGAAAAATCATTACAAATAAAAATTTTAAAGTTGGTGAATTCCACCAATTTCACAAAATACAGGAAAATAATATAACTTCCTAATAAGTAACAGCTCTACAATACCTTTTATTTTTTGAAGATTTTATTTATTTATTTTTAGACAGCAAGCATGTGCACCATGCTTGAGTGGTGGGGAGGGGTGGGGGGAGAGGGAAAGAATCTAGAGCAGACTCCGTGCTGAGTACAGAACCCAACTTGGGGCTTGATATCACAACTCTGAGATCATGACCTGAGCCGAAACCAAGAGTCAGAGGCTTAACCAACTGAGCCACCCAGACACCCTATTTGCAATTTTTGTCTACATGTTCTACAACCACTTGTCCATATGAGAACCATTTTATATAATACTTTATGTGGAGAAAATATAAAAATTATATAGCCTTTCATCTAGCATGGCCATTAGTTTTTTATTATTGGTAGTTTTGAAAGATTCTTTCAGCTTTATGGTTCATTACTGATAACATTGTAAATATTATACGTTGTCCAATTTGGAAAAAACTTATCAAATTTTTTTATATGATTATAAGATTAGGAACATTTCAAGTGTTTTCAGAAAATGACTAGGCTTAAATTGTCTTTGAAATGAGGAGGCTCATAAGCCAATTTATCTTAGATGTCCTTGAAATGGTATGATTTTTATGTTGTATTCAGTGATAGTAGCTTTTGTAAATTGGCAGACGCTTAAATCTTTCTTCAATGTGTTTGGATAATTAACTCCACTTCATTGAATGGATTATGAAATAATCCAAGAGCTTCTGTTGAAAAAATCTTTCTCTTAATGAATTCACCTGTAATATAATCTGAAAAAAGTTACAATTTTTATGTGAGAATAATTTCTATGCTTAACTTGATCTTTGTTTTTATTCCATTAATTTTTTAAAATTCACACACATACAGATTTTTAGTCTGTGATGTCTTGCTTTTTTTTTTTTTTTTAAAGATTTTATTTATTTATTTGTCAGAGAGAGAGAGGGAGAACAAGCAGGAGGGGAGCGGCAGGCAGAGGGAGAAGTAGGCTCCCTGCCAAGCAAGGAGCCTGATGTGGGATTAGATCCCAGGACCCTGGGATCATGACCCGAGCCAAAGGTAGATGCTTAACCGACTGAGCCACCCAGGTGCCCCGATGTCTTGATTGTATTATTGAAGCATTCTAAAATGTCTTTCCAAATGGCAGCTTTAATAGTGTATTCCCAACTCAATTTTCCCTTACTCAGACCCCCAAAATATTTGTGACTACTCTAATGGCACACCAACATCGTAAGTTTAAGAAAGGGGAAATCAGAGTGGAAAAAGAAAGAATTTTAACCAATTACAATTAGGCCACCTTACTATTGCTAGGGGCCCTCTGAGAACCTTAGAAGGGGCTCCTGAGTGAAGGGATCTGAAATTTAAGCATCATTTCATTCACAGTAAATGATGTCTGTGGTTATAACATTAATTTCCTTTGTGAAATATGAAGGAAGACACATAGCTGCTGAGAGCTGAGTAGTCTAAGCAGAATAGTGAGGATTTAGAATAGTATTGGAGGAACTGAAGGCCTGGTGTTTAACAATTGGTAAGTATGAAGACTGACAGTTGTAAGGGTAATGACAACTAAATGAGCAGGGGTAAAAGGAGTTGGAATATTGGTAAACTCCTCTAGACAGAAACATCCTCCATGTAGAAAATCCTAAAGAACACACACACACACACACACCCCAAATACTAGAACAAATAAACAGGTTCATCAATGTCAAAGGATATATGATCCATATGCAAAAATCAGTTTTACGTCTGTATACTAATGGTGGTCAATCGCAAAAATAAAATTAAGAAAACAATCCCACTCATAACATCAACAAGAATAAAATACTTAGAAATAAGTTCTAAAAGGAGTGCAAAGACTTATAAAGGCATAATTTGGAGACATTGCAGGTTTGGTTCCAGACCACCACAATAAAGCAAACTTCACAATAAAGTGAGTCAAATGAATTGTTTGGTTTCCCAGTGCATATAAGTTATGTTTACACTATACTGTAGTCTATTAAGTGTGCAAAAGTATCATGTCTTAAAAAACAATGTATATATCTTAATTAAAAATACTTTATTGCTAAAAAAAAATGCTATCATATGCGTTTTCAGTGAGTCACAATCTTTTTGCTGGTGGAGGGTGTTGCCTCCATGTTGATGTCCTGCTAACTGATCAGGGTGATGGTTGCTGAAGGTTGGGATGACTGCGGCAGTATCTTTTTTTTTTTTTAATGGTGCGAAAAAGGTGATTTTTGTTTTCATTTTTGAAAAAGGTGATTTTATTAAAGCATGGGGACAGGACCTGTGGGCAAAAAGAGCTGCTGCCCTGGGGTTTTGAGGATGACTGATTATATATTTGGGAGTTAGGGGAGGTAAGGAAAAAGGGAGGTTTCCAAAAGGACTTTAATATGCTAAAGAGGACTTAAAATAAGACAGCAATGAAGTCTGCCATGCCAATTGACTCTTCTTTTCACAAATGATTTCTCTGTAGCATGCAATGCTGTTTGAAAGCATTTTACCCACAGAACTTCTTTCAAAATTTGAGTCAATCCCCTCAAATCCTGCCCACCACTTTATCAACTAAGTTTATGTAATATTCTAAATCTTTTTTATCATTTCAACAATCTTCCTAGCATTTTCACCAAGAGTAGATTCTATCCCAAGAAGCCAGTTTCTTTGCTCATCCATACAAAGCAACTCCTTATCTGTTAAAGTTATATCATAAAATTATAGCAATTCAGTCTTATCTTTAGGTTCCACTTCTAACTCTAGTTCTCTTGCTTTTTCCACACCAGTTACTTCCTCCACTGAAGTCCTTAACTCCTCAAAGTCATCCATGAAGGTTGGAATCAACTTCTTGTAAACTCCTGTTCATGTTTATATTTTGACCTCTTCCCATGAATCACAAATGTTTTTAATCTTTCCCAGAAAGTTTTCAGTTTACTTTGCCCAAATCCATCAAAGCAATCACAATCTATGGCAGCTAGAGCCTTACAAAATGTATTTCTTAAATAGTAAGACTTAAAAGTCAAAATTACTCCTTGATCCATGGGCTGCAGAATGGATGGCATGAAAACATTAATCTAATTGTACATGTCCATTAGAGCTCTTGGATGACCAGGTGCATTGTCAATGAGCAGTCATATTTTGAAAGGAATATTTTTTTTCTGAGCAGTAAGCATCAACAAAAGGCTTAAAATATTTAGTAAACCATATTGTATACATATTTGCTATCATCCAGGCTTTGTTGTTCTATTTCTAGAGTACAGGCAGAGTAGATTTAGCATAATTCTTAAGGGCTCTTGAATTTTCAAATTTATAAATGAGCATTGGCTTCAACTTAAAATCACCAGCTGCATTAGCCCCTAACAAGAGCATCAGCCTTTTTTTGAAGTTTAAAAACAGGCATTGACTTCTCTCTAGTTAAGAAAGTCCTAGGTGACATCTTTTCGCAACAGAAGGTTGTTTTGTCTATATTGAAAATCTGTTGTGTAGTGTGGCCACCTTCATTACTTTTCTTAGCTAGATCTTCTGCAAACTTGCTGTATAGCTTCTATATCAGCACTTGCTCCTTCATCTTGCACTTTTATGTTATGGAGATGGCTTCTTTTCTTAAACATCATGAACCAATCTCTGCTAGCTTCAAACTTTTCTTAAACAACTTCCTTACCTTTCTCAGCCTTCATAGATAGAATTGAAGAGTTGGGGCCTTGCTCTGGATTGGGCTTTGGCTTAAGGGACTGTTGGGGCTGGTTTGATATTCTATCCAGACCCCTAAAACTTTCTCCATATCAGCAATAAGGCTGTTTTGCTTCCTTATCACTCATGTGTTCACTGGAGTAACACTTTTAATTTACTTCAAGAGCTTTTTTTTTTTTTTTTTTGCATCCACAAACTTGGATAACTGTTTGGCATAAGAGGCCTAGCTTTTGGCATATCTTGGCTTTTTGTTTGTTTCCTGACTTCAAGTTTTTATTTAAATTCTAATTAGTTAACATATATGGTAAAATTGGTTTCAGATGTAGAATTTAGTGATTCATCACTTACATATAACACCCAGTACTCATCACAGCTAGTGCCCTCCCTTAACACCCATCACCCATCTAGCCCATCCCCCACCCACCTCCCTCCATCAACCCTCAGTTTGTTCTCTAGAGTTAAGAGTCTCTTATGGTTTGCTTCCCCCCTTCTTTTTTTCCCTTCCCCTATGTTCATCTGTTTTGTTTCTTAAATTCTACATATGATTGAACCCACATGGTATGTCTTTCTGTGACTGACTTATTTCGCTTAGCATAATACACTCTAGCTCCATCCACATCATTGTGAATGGCAAGATTTCATTCTTTTTGATGGCTGAGTAATATTCCATTACACACACACACACATCCACTGATGAATGAAAAAAGAAGATGTGCTAGATTAAAAAAAGACATGAAATACAAGTGTTGGCAAGGATGTGGAAAAAAAGGAACCCTCATGCACTATTGGTGGGAATGCAAACTGATACAGCCACTGTAGAGAACAGTATGGAGGTTTCTCAAAAAACTAAAAATAGAAACATCTTATGATCCAATATTTCCACTATTGGATATTTACCTAAAGAAAAAGAAAATTATAAATGAGCATTAATATATGCTAATTCAAAAAGTTTATGTACCCCTATGTTTACTGCAGCATTATTTACAATAGCCAAGATATGGAAGCAACCTAAATGTCTACTGACAGATGAATGAATAAGAAAGATATGGTATCTCTAAACAATGGAATATTATGCAGCCAAAAAAGGATGAGATCATGCCATTTGCAACAACATGGATGGACCTAGAGGGTATTATGCTAAGTGAAGTACATCAGACTAAGAAAGACAAATACCATATGATTTCACTTGCATGTGGAATCTAAAAAAAAAAATGAATAAACAAAAAGTAGAATCAGACCACATTGTCTGATTCCATATATCCAAAATGTCCAGAAAAATGCAAATCTATAGAAACAAAGAAGATTAGGGATTGTTAGGACAGGTGGTGAGAACAGAGATTGAGTGCAAATTTCATGAGAATCTTAGGAGTGACTCAAATGTTCCAATACTGAATGTGGTAAAGGTTGCCCAACTTAGTAGGTCTTACAATATAAAAATAATTACATTGTGCTCTTAACATGAATGAATTTTGTAGTAAGTAATTGTATATCAACAAAACTGTATAAAATAAGATGTGATATGATAAACTATGAGATTGAGAAAACAAAACAAAATAAAGCCAGATGACAGAGTCTAGATTGACAAATTAAAAAAGTAAGGGAGCACTTGGGTGGCTCAGTCACTAAAGCGTCCAACTCTTGATTTTGGCTCAGGTCATGATCTCAGGGTTGTGAGATCGAGCCCTGCATTGGGCTCCATGCTGGGTGTGGAGCCTGCTTAAGATTCTTCTCTCCCTCTCCCTCTCTCCCCCTTCCATCTCTTAAAAAAAAAAAAAAAAAAAAAAAAGTAAGTACTTTATATTTCAAACAATTTATGAAAGATTCACAATAGGAATCCTCTAAAAGTAAACATTGCCTAAAATATTTCAAATATGGATTGATTTGGAGCACTGGATTTATATACAGATTTACATAAAGTGAAGTATACTTATATTCCATACTATTTTTTAGTGTCCATTTTACAGGCCTTCTAAACTTAATTCCCATTCTCAAAGGCATTTTATTCTGAATAGCAAATGTGCTGAGCCAATTGAGGCAGACCACACACACTCCTGATCACCTCCCTGGCAAGAGACAGGCTGGAAATGATGTCAGGAAAAACAAAGCATGATGAACACTTTTCTGGAGGCTAGGTGATTAAGCCCAATTGCAATTAAGTAAATGACAGAATAATTTTAAAAGAGCAATGCGACTCAAAGACACAGTTCATTGATCTATTAAAAGTTCCTTTTGGGATGCCTGGGGGGCTCAGTGGGTTAAGTGTCTGCCTTCGGCTCAAGTCATAATCCAGGGTCCTGGGATGGAGTCCTGCGTCAGGCTCCTTGCTCGGCAGGGAGCCTGCTTCTCCCTCTGCCTGCCACTCCCCCTGCTTGTGCTCTCTCTCTCTCTCTCTGATGAATAAATAAATAAAATCTTAAAAAAAAAAAGGGAAAGTTCCTTTTGGGCTCCACAAATAAAATGATTGTATCTGAGCACCTAAAGTTCATGCTTCTTTTCTTTGCCACATTTAGAGAGATGATAAGCTCCTTTTCTTCTGTATTCTAGTAGATATTTTTAAGATAAATTACTATAAAATCAGCTTTTAGTAATGCAACAAAATCACTGACCCTATAAATTTTGCTTTTATTTTCACCAGACTGCTTGTTCCTATGCAACGTAACTACTAGTGAGGAATAAAACCAGTAATCATTTCTATTTGTATATTATAAACTTCTATTTGTACTAAGTGTTTAGTTAGATGGTTACTTCCAAAATTGCTTTTTAGTAAATGCTATGTTTTTATATGTCAGACCCCAGACTCCCAATTTATAATCTTTTAGCTAAAAATAAACAAAAGTCACAATATCTATTGAAATTTTTTTAAAAAAATAAGCAGTTAAAAGTATAACTCAAAATGATAAAACTAGAACACAATAAAAGTAACAATATGCCTCAGTTTTTTCAAGAATTTAAAATGCTACAAATCACATGTAAAATGTGAACATTTTATCAGTCTTAATATCTTAAAGCAGCATTAATTATTTAATCTAGTTCTGGTCTAACCTTTAAAATTCGGTCAATCCCTACCACCCACAATGGCATTAATGGATAAAATAAATGGGACTTTCTTAGCAGACCTGAGCCAGAGCTATTGGAAGAGCCAACTGGTCGGCCTGACTAAAGTGAAGAACTGGAGTCACCTCCTGGTTCAATACCAGATTTCTAGGACAAGGCAGAAAAGATTTCTGATGACAAAAACGATCATCTGTTTTATGAATAGACTCATCGATTCAAAAATTATTTATTGAGCGTCATTATGTGCAAGGCATTTATGAAAGGTAGTTGACCAGCAGATGATCACCAGATAGTATATTAAAAATTATTAGCCCAGGTAATTTTTTTAATGAAACAATGTCTCTGGCAACAACTAGTAGATTGAAAAAGAAAAGAAAGGAACCTACCTTCAAAATATTCATTCAACATATTTTTTTAGTAACCCAGAACCTGTGTCTATTTATAATGTTCATTTAACTTATTTCCCTTTTCTAAAGATAAGTTACTCAATTTTGAAAAGAATCACTGTTTCTGATATTCTTAATATATTCAATTCCAATTTTATAAAAGAAAATGAACTTCCTAATTTATTTAGAACATTGGGTTTTAACTTTAGGTATTATAAGTCCTCCAAAGATTATATAAAAGCAGAATTAACACCATTTATGTTGGAGATTTTGAAATTAAGGAGGTCTATTACTATCATTTAGAAAGTTACCCTATTCTAGGGTGCCTGGGTGGCTCAGTTGGTTAAGCAACCAACACTTGGTTTCGGTTCAGGTCATGATCGCTGGGTCCTGAAATGAGCCCCTAGCTGGGCTCCACACTCAGAAGGGAGTCTGCTTGAAGATTCTCTCCCTCTACCCGTCCCCTATTCATGCCCGCATGCACACTCTTTCTTTCTCTCTCAAATAAATACATAATTTTTTTTTAAAAAGTTATCCTATTCTTCTCTACTTTTTGTATCACTGGACTATCAGGCAGGGAATTGAATACACCAAGAAATACTGGTCAAGAGAAAAATGAATTAGTTACTGTGCTTTCATTCTAAATGTTACTGCACAATAAAAGCAAGGTGTTTGCCTGATTTAAATATATTGCTAAAACCATTCAGTTGAGATAATGATCAAAAAAACCCCAAGAGAAGTTGTTTCCTTTTTTTCCAACCACACCGAATATAGAAACTCTATTACTAAAATCTGTTTGAATGTTTATAAAGTTAATGCACTTTTTCAATCCTTATCATTTTCAGTTCTTTAAAGATAATCTTACCTGAATACTTGTGATTGTCTCTGCTTAATTTTTAATTCATGTTGCAAATGATTCAATTCTTTCTGTACTCTCTGAAATTCATATTGTTGACTTTTTAACTGCATGCTTACATCTTGAATTCTAAAAATATAAACAAACAACATCCATTACAAATATTCCTTCCTGAGAATTTTATTAAATTAAAATTTAAATACATTTTTAACAAAAATAAATGTTAAAAAGTATGCATCTTTATATTTGCTAAATGAATGTACAGAAAAAGTATGGAGAGACACATATCAAACACCATCACTCCTGGGGAGGAGAGTGGAACTGATGGGCAGGGGAAAGGCAAAGAACATTGAAGGGAGGCATAACTTTTACTCTGTATCTTTTGTATTATTCAAATTTTTCAATGAACATGTATTTTCACTTGAATTACTAATTAAAATGTAACTACCCAAATATCAATTTTTATTAAAAGTAATATATGTATACAATTTCGAATGTCAAATATTACTAAAAGAGCTAAAGAAAGAATAGTAATCATTGCCCTTACCTCAATTTCCACTTCCCAAAACAACTTTCAACTTTTTTCCTGATTCCTCTGGTATTTCCTTCTATAAATAACATGCTTATATTGTTATTCCTTAATATTTCAGTATTCCTTAATATTTAGATATTTCTTAGTAAATTACAAATCAGTTAAGATCTGATTCTGCTAGATATAACCGAGACCTAAATATGATAGCTTAAATATACAAGAGTATATTATATTGCATAAGACAAATGTACTGTTAGCCAATCCAATGCTGATAATAGTAGCCTTATAGAGTCATCAGAGTCCCAGGATCCTTACAACTCTCTGGTCTACCACCTTTGGTGTGTGTTCTTTATTTTCATTGACCATGATAGTGGCAGAAACCCCAACAACTCCTTTCCCATTCCAGACCAGCAGCAAGAGGAGAATAATGGCTCACTCTGTTTTAAGGAGACTTCTTGGAAGTACCACCGATTACTTCTGCTGAACTTAGACATTAGACACATGGCCATACCTATTTCAAGTAAAGCAGATATATCCACAGTTCTATTACTAAGGAAGAAGGAACAATGATGTTAGGGTAGGTAGCTAGCAGCTTATATCACAATCCTAATAAGAACTGACCCTCCTACACATACCTAAACTCTTATACACACATACAAACACACGCCTTTCTCATCTCACCCTCCCTTTATTTAAATAAACCTTTTAATTTAGTATTTACATTATTCTTCACTAGTGAGCCACATGTTATGATATGATCACATTTCTTGTACAACTTTTTGCTGTCCCTGGATTAAAAAACCATCCCCTTTTCTTCTTAGTTTTCTGTGTACCTATCACTGATACATCTTCCAAATCCGACAGAGGTGTAATTCTTCTTTCTCAACACCTTCAGACACAGCAGAAAACTCTTCAATATCATATCTTTTCTAGGAAATATCCTTCCCAGAGCTCTCTATTCCCTTGCTCCAGTGTGGGTATTCTCTCAATTGACTATACAACTGTCATCCTGGGACTTTCCTTTCTTGTCATTTCAGGAACTGTCCTCAGCTCTCTTTCATGTCAAATCCTCTGTATCTTGGTTCTAAAGTCTTCCTCCTCTATGGTGTACTCCTTTTGGTGGAATAAATCCTCCAGGAGCATTCTGCGCATGAGAGGCAAATTTGAGAATGTGAATATCTGAAAATATCTTTACTATATATCAGACTGGACAGTTTAGCTGAATATAGAATCATCCATGAGAAAAATATTCATTCGAAAATTAGGGTACCGTCCTCTGTTTCCTAACTTCCGGTGCTTTTTTGCAAAGTCCGATGCCATTCTAATTCCTACTTCTTCTTTGTATGATACATGGTATAGGTTCTCCCCCCTCTGCCCCTGCCCTGGTTCAGAGCTTTAAAATTTTTCTCTTTTTACTTAGTATTCTTAAATTTCATCACAATATATTATCATGTCAGTCTTTTGTCATTCTCTGTGCTGGGCACTTCATGAGTATTTGTTTTGGAAACTAATGTTTAGTTCCAGGAACTTTACCCTAAGGAAAATGATTCCTTCCCCACCATTTTCTGTTTCCTTTCTGGAACATTTTTTGATTTGGATGTGGAACCATCTGGAGACATCTAATTTTCTTAAATTTTTTTGCCATCTTACTACTTTGGACATTTTGTTTTAATTTCATTATCTTCCATTCTGCCCATAAAATTTTTAATTTCTGCTATCATATTTTAATTATCAGGAATTCTTTCTTATTCCTCAAAAGGTCCCTTTTTTATTACCCCTTGTTCTTATTTCATGGGTACAATTTCTTCTCTTATTCTTTTGATGATAATTTTGATATCAATTACGCTGTGTTTTAAAGTTTTTTCAGCTTATTGCATTGCTTCTGTTTCCTCTAGGTTTTTAAATTTTTTCTTTGCTTTGTTCTTTGTCTTTCACATTTGAAGCCTCCCTTACAGTCTGGAGATCCTTTGCTGTCTATTCATATTTACAATGAAGACTATTGGTCCAATTTCTACAAATTAATAATGATGAAGGGAGAAAGGGGGGAGGGTGGCTTTTCTGGATAAAAAAGAAGCAACAAAAGTGACATGTGGACCTTGTATAGAACCAGATTCAAACAAATGAACTAAATTTGTTTAAATACTAAGGAAATTTGATTATGAACTGGGAATTAGAAAATACAGAGGAACTATTGCTAATTTGGGGATAATGATACTGTTGTTATATAACAAAATGGCACATCACACTGAAGTAAATAGGGATGAAAATAGCATGCAGTCTTGGGTCTTCCTTAAATTACTTCAACAAACAAAAACAAAGGGACAGATGAAACACATATGACAAAAATCATGGTAATTTTTGAATCTGTAATAATGGATATTTATTATGGTATTTTCTCTTTTAAAAATCTAACAAATGAGACACTGAAATGCCTTAAGCTTCTGTGGTGTGCGTTGGAATTATTAAATGATGGGCTTCAACTGTGGGGAGATCATGTGGGGAATTAGCTATTTTGATAGTACCTATGTCATCTGCCAGAGTTAGGACAAGGTAATTAAAAGTCTTTGGGGAGAAAGAATGGGAGAGAGGTTCTAAAAGCCTAAATGCACTTCTAAAATATTTTTAATAAATTCTATTTTCAGCCTCACTTTGTACCCACAACAAGTATTTCTTTTGGCATACTAAGAGAAAAAAAATCAGCCAAATGTTGTTTTCAGGAGTCACATCTAAAAAAAAAAAAAAATTTAACAGAAATGTAGAAAATAAAAGGTTAGAAAAATATATACCAGACAGATGTTTTAAAAATGATAAAAAATATACATTAATATTAACAACTAGCTAAACAATAAATAGAACCCTTTAGTTTTAATAAAAATCCCAATCGACCAAGAAAAATAATAATCATGAACTTTTACATACCCAAAACATGGCTTTAAAACATAAAGAAATATCTGTTAAAAATCCAATGAGAACAAATTATTCATCATAATGGGAGCTATTAACACATTTCTCACAGAAATGGAATGGTTACAATGATATGAAAAATAGTAAAGATACTGAGGACTTGAATAACATAATTAACAAACTTGATGTATGGATATAATTAGAGGTTATATCTAATAATCATTCTTTCATACACATGGTATAATCACAAAAACTGACCATGTAACCAGCCACAATTAAAATTTTAATATGTTCTTAAAAAGAAAAAAAATCATAAACACACATTCATTGCTTACAGTAAAATTACATGAAACATTTGCAACAAAAAGCCAATTAAAAAATCTACATACATGGAAACTTAAACATACATCTAACAAACGTTGGGCCAAAGAGGAAATAAAAATAAAAACTATAAACTATTTAGAAATAAATAAGGGAAACATGATATACCAAAGTACTCAGAAAAAAACTTACAGTCTTAAATGCATTTATTTAAAAAAATGAATGGGTATTCTGAATGTCATGATCCAAGAGAAATGATTAAATGACAAAAAACAATCAATGCTCAGAAGCAAGGTACCCCAGTAGCAATGAGCACACCCAATTCTCACATCTTGGTTTCTAAATACCATTTCCCAATAAAAGAAACCAAGGCATCTTAGAGAATTGGTTGATTCCAGAATTGGTTGGGGCAGGGAAAATCTAAGGCAAGCTTAGAACATTTTGTGGTGCCAGAAAGTAAGGAAGAGCGCAAGAAAGATAGGGCACAAGTGCCACCTGAAAGCTCCTAACAGCCAAAACTGGAACAGTTTAGAAACAAAATAAATAACTATAGTATTTGAGTATAACCCACAAAATAAAGGTGAATGATCCCATACTGATATTAATAAGTAACTGAACAGATAAATAAATGGAAGAGAAGGAAGAGCCCTTCCCTCACAAAGAAATTCCAATTAATAAATATAGAAGGAATAAGGGAAGTATTTACTCCAAGATATGTATTAATTGCAAAGGGAAAAATAATAATTTTACAGTGGAGGAACCTGGCAAACACCACCTTAGCCAAGTGATCAAGGTTAACATCACCTGTAAGAAGACATATTGACAGCATATACACTCTACCATGATACACACTGAGAAGGGCACATCACTTCTGTGGTATTCTTGCCAAAAATGAATAATCTCAATATAATTATGAGTAAATATCAGACAAACCCAAATTGAGGGATATTCTACAAAATAACTGAAAAGTACTCTTGAAAAGCCTTGGGTCATGAAAGGCAAAGATTAAGGAACTGTCACAGCCCAAAGAAGGCTAAAACAGTATGAGCTCTAAATGCAATGTGTGATTCCAGACTGAATCCTGGACTGAAGAAAAAGATGTTAGTAGCAAAATTGATACAATCAAAGTCTGTAGGTTAGTTAATAGTATTGTACCAATTTTAATTTCTTCGTTTTTATAGTTGTACCATAGTTATGTAGGGTATTAACATTAGGGAAAGCTGGGCATATGGAAACTCTCTGTACTATTTTTGCAATCTTCTACAAATCAAAATTACTTCAAAATAAAAAGTTAAACAAAATCACACATACATACGCAATGAATAATTTGTAGATGTCAAACATATCTGTAGTATAAATTGTGTAAAAAGGTGGGTGTGTTTTAAATTTTGGGGGCTATACAATATTTTTAATGGCAAAATAAAAGGAAATAACTTTCATGGTCAATACTAGAGGAACACTAAATAACCTATACTCCTATGTAATACTATATAAAAAAGAAAAAAGAATAAAGTAGATCTCTATGTCCTGGCATGGAAAAAATACCAAGACTAATTATGGAGGAAAAAGCAAAGCTGTAATTTACAGATCAATAAAAGCTTTCAAACACTTCTAGTGGGAATGTAAATTAATACAACTACTTTGAATACGTAGTTGGATCTATAAACCTGGCCATATGTATATCCATAATCCAGAATTTCCATACCTAGTACATACCCAACAGAAATGTGCTCATATATTCACCAAAGACATGCACATGAATGCTCACGGCACCAGTGATTATAATAGCCCTGAATCAAAAACAGCCCAAATGCCCAACCACAGCAGAGCAGATAAATCCACTGTGGTATATTCATACCATAGAAAACTGAACAGCAACACGAATGAACAGCAGCTACCCAATACAACATAGATGCATCACACAAACATAACGTTAAGTGAAGGAAAGCAGACAAAAGAATGTATACTACGTAATTCCATTTACATAAAGTTTTAAAAAAAGGCAAAATTAATCTATGGTGTTATAAATTAAGATAGTAAATTTCTTTGGGTGGGTGACAGTAAAAGAGGTAAAGAAAGCTTCTGGAAGGATGTTATGTTCTGTTTCATGATCTGGGTGCTGATTACATGGGAAATTCAGTTTGTGAAATTTAATTTAGCTGTACATGCATATTTATGCACTTGTCTCGATATTATACTTCAATAAAAATTTATAAAAATAAAATGGAATTTAAACACCTAGATAGCTTATTATGTGTGTATAAGCATATCAAGATTGATAAACGTGGAAAAATCCAGAAATATTAGAAGAAAATTTAAGTTAATATACTGCTGGATTAAATGACATTTGTGTTAAACATTCCTTAATTGAAGCCCACTCTAACTATTGAGATTTACCCAAAAAGAATTCTAAGGCTGTATTTTTACAAAATATTTTCCTTTCTATAATTAAAAAAAAAAACCATATACATTAAAACACTTTCCAAGTTTACTTCTTTTAATATGTTCCCCAAATGAATGTTAAATATAAATAACATCTCAGGCCCTCTAACAATACTCCCTGAGAAGTTAGGCCACATTACTTCATTCTGTTCTGGCTATGTAAGTTAACTTCACTTCTTTCAAATTAAACTGATATGGTTTAAAATGCCATGCCTGGGGGCGCCTGGGTGGCTCAGTCGTTAAGCGTCTGCCTTCGGCTAAGGTGGAGGTCCTGGGGTCCTGGGACAGAGCCCCACATTGGGCTCCCCACTAGGCGGGAAGCCTGCTTCTCCCTCTCCCACTCTCCCTGCTTGTGTTCCCTCTCTCGCTGTGTCTCTCTCTGTCAAATAAAATCTTCTAAAAAAAATAAAAATTAAAAAAAATAAAATAAAATGCCTGGAAAGGCACTAATGTTTGCTTTTACTGTATATATCAACTTTATGAAATAAACAATTCACATAATAGTGTAATAAAGTGTGTACTGTGCAAGCACACATTTTTCTCTAACAGCCACAATTCTGCATTAAAGTTGAATACTATGTTGATGTGAGGACATGTTGTTGTCTAGTGAGAGGGTGTTCCTGAAAACAGTAGGGACTAACAGTTCTAGTGTAGAGAGTCCTGTGCTGGAAGTTAGATGACTTGTATTATAAACCTCTTGCCAATGCATCCATGAGAACAACACATTTATTACCCTTATCTATTTCCTAGCTTTTCCCTTAGCTAACTCGACTAAAATGAGTTGTGTGAGAATCACAGAGTTGTAAAACAAATTTGGGAAAGGTATCTAGTCGCTTAGTTATTTCCATTTGGATCATCTATTAATATCACTCATAATGAAAATATTCTAAAGGAAAATACTTTAAAAACACCCTTTTAACTTCCATCCACTCTGTAATCAAACCCTTTAGAAAACATAAGAAAACTAATCACATCATAGGGGATTTTACTACCTGTAACCTATATTCTTTTATGTCAACCTCCTGGATCTAAGAATTCCTTTATTTTTAGTCTTTCCCTCAAACTGGTTTTGCAGCAATCTAAGATGACAGGTGGAAGCTCAGGGTCTAAAGAAACGAGGTAGGGGATTTTCAGGATTATATCCCACCAAGATCTGACAGGCAAAGGCATCCAATTATCAAAGGGAAAATTAGGACTACAACAAAGAAATCAATCAAAACAAGATAGTACTTCAAGAGTTCTTGGGAAATGGATTTCAGAAATGGACATGCAACTAACTGCCAATTACAAAAAGTGGCTTCTGTAACTGCTCCTCTGGAATTAACCACTGCCTAAATGCATCCAGAAAATTAAATTGCCTTTCAAGAAAGTAGGGGATATGGGGTGGGGAGTCCAAGTATATAGGTAGATAATCATTTAGGATTCAGTAAAACCAGAAAGAATTCTTATTTTGCAAAGTCACTAAGCACTTTGTGAAACTCTGGAGACAGAAACCAAACTTCTTTACCTACTATCAGGAGTATGGCAACTTCAAAAATGTCAACTGGAGAATGCCCAGGACCAAAAATGTCACTAATATTCAAGTGCATAGAACAGTAGCAATATTTAAAACAAAATTATTTGTGGGGCACCTGGGCAGCTCAGTTGGTTTAGCGTCCGACTCTTGATTTCGGCTCAGGCCATGATCTCAGGGTCATGATCTCAGGGTTGTGGGATCGAGCCCCGAATTGGGCTCCGCGCTCAGCACAGAGTCCGCTGGAGATTCTTTCCCTCTCCCCCTCCTCCCCCGCCCCCCCGAGCTCACTTACGCTCTCTCTCTCTCTCAAATAAAATCTTTTTTAAAATAAATATAATTATTTGTGAATGCAAACATGTAATTTCCTTTTGAGTGATATCCTATTGCTTTTATTTATAGAATTACTATGATACCTATTTATATCTTCCTACAAAAGTTCTGGCTTAGTTACTAAAACATATCCTTTTTTCAGGTAGTTAATTTTATCCCAGTCATTATTGTATACATTATCAATGTACTTTCAGTATATTGATAACTAATGTACTCAATAGTTTGGCTCCTTCTAAAGGGTGATTGACCTATTGAGGTAAGCCTCAGGAATATTTACCTTTGCTAAAAGGTAGAGGTCTCAAAAGCCTAACAATAATAAGCTGTTGTCTTGACTTTGATATCACACATTCATATTCGTTCCTTCCCCTCTCCTCTTTCCTCTGTCTCTGTCTCTCTCCACCCTCTTCCAACAATGCGAGAACCGTCCCTTGCATTGGATTGAATTAACACAGCTTTTCAAATTAACTTCATTTAATTAATCTCACTTGAGCTTTATTCAGTCTTTAATTTCTCCCTTAGTCTCTTTTTAAAAAAAATTTTTTAAATGGATAAATACCATAACCTCCCAAAACTGAAGCAGAAAGAAATAGAAAATTTGAACAGACTACCAGCAATGAAATGGAATCAATAATCAAAAAATTCCCCTGGCCTCTTTAATATGTAGAGACTATATTAAATAGATCTTCCTTTGACTAAGCATGATACTCTTAAACTTTACTAGTACAGAAGCAGAAGTTAAAAATCTTAACCCTGACTTAATAAACAAACATAATTCTGTATTGTAGGGTTGATGTATATTTTCACAAAATGGAGGTGAAATGTTTTACTGTATTTTCCTTGAAGGTAGGGGGGATAGAAGACAATTTGGAGAAAAATGGAAATTTCCATCATTTTAAAATGCTCTTAATAAAATTACATTATTTATGTAAAACACTTTTAAATATCAATACCATTTTAAGGTACTCTCAATAATTATTTATTCTTTATTGCAAGAACTTATGATTCTTATTTCCCTAATTGTTCTGTCCCAGTTTTGGTAACAGCAGGCATTGATAAACATTCTTCTTTTGATTAACTTTAAAGGATGGAAATGCATATAAAATCCCTGGATATTCTCTTTTTCATGTAATGGTTAGCTACTGTTTTGTCTACCCTATATGATTCCTTTTCTACGGAATCCCTCAATACTTTATGCAAGGAATTATTTTTTTCCACTCCGCTCTTAAAGTTCCAACCATTCATATGACTGCCACAGAAGTTTCCATGTTCTAGGACCCAACTCCACTGGCTAGGTGGATGAAACACCTCCCCCAAACTGGGTCAATCAGAGCTCTTCTCTAGGATTTGTTTTTCCCCCTGCACTAGAGAAAACAGCAGGCAGTCCCTCTCAGGTGGCAGTAGATATAAGAACTAAAACTTAGGCATTCTGGGCAACTGCTTTTCCTTCTGAAAGGAAAAAAGTAAATATGCAGTGTTAGAGAATAAAGCCAGTATGCAAAGAGAAGCAGAGATGAAAGACAAGAAAATCGGGGCACCTGGGTGGCTCAGTCGTTAAGTGTCTGCCTTCCGCTTGGGTCATGATCTCAGGGTCCTGGGATCGAGCCCCGCATCGGGCTCCCTGCTCAGGGGGAAGCTTGCTTCTCCCTCTCCCACTCACCCTGCTTGTGTTCCCTCTCTCGCTGTGTCTCTTTCTGTCAAATAAATAAAATCTTAAAAAAAAAGAAAGAAAGACAGACAAGAAAATCTTAGGGTGGTCATGTCCTTTGTTCAGGTTATTCCTGAGGCCTAGTTTCATAGGCCCTTCCAAGGTTTAATTTTTTTTCCTTGAAATCTGTGATCCACTAAACACTTTTTGCCCAAGCTGGTTCAAGCTAGATTTTAGTTACTTACAATTAAGAGTTTTAACTAATAGTGTGTGTCTCAGGATCCATCATACAGCAAACTTAAATTAACTTCTAAGGTTAGATTGAAGATTGAATGCTTTCTACTAATCCTTAAAAATGGAAAACATTTAGCAAAATAAGCTCATGACAATAAATAGGCAACTTGGGGAAAAGCGATATTCTGAGTAAACTGAAAAAAAATGTACACCACTAAAATTCAGAGAAATGGAACTTGAAACATAATTGTTAATTATAACAATTACATTACATGTTTACCTATAATATATATAACATATGTATTTAAATTTCTACATGTATAAATCCCTCATTGTAGGGTTTCTGTCCCCTATAGGAGAATCCACTTTAACCAATACACTTTGTGTTGTCTAGGACTTGGGACTTCTCCATGGGGTTTGTTTTACCTTCAGAGTTACCAAAGGGAAGGAAGCACAGGTTCTTTTTGCTGTTAGATCTTCAAACTAACTTGAGGAATCTATCACACACTCTCCTTTTCTGGGACACTAATCAGTGCCTAATCTCTCTCTTCTCTACTGACTTTTTTCTCACTTCCTCAATTCACAGGGTCTTTATCTCTCCTAGTAGAGGAAAAAAATTATTCTCTTACATTCATCCAAATCTATGATTTTTGCCATAAACTGCTTGCTCTCAGTTCCTTGGGGCTTTGACTTTTCTTCTTAGTGAAGTATAATTTACATGCAATGTTATATTAGTTTCAGTATACAACATATTGATTCAACAATCCTATATATAACTCAGTGGTCATCACTATACGCATAGTCACCATCTGTCACCATACAACATTATTACAATATTATTGACTATATTCCCTATGCTGTACTTTTCATCTCTGTGACTTATTTATTTTATAACTGGAAGTTTGTAATTTTCTTAGTCCTCTTTATTTCACCCATCCCCCCACCCTCCTCCTCTCTGGCAACCACATTTGTTCTCTGTATTTAAGTTTGTTTTTTGTTTCTTTGTTCATTTGTTTTGTTTTTTAGATTCCACATATAAGTAAAATCATATGGTTTTTGTTTTTCTCTACATGACTTATTTCATTTAGCATAATACCCTCTAGGTCCATCCATGTTGTCATAAATGGCAAGATCTTTCTTCTTATGGCTGCATAATAGTCCAATACCCACATACACAATCTTGGATTGCATTTCCCCAAATTAAAATTCTCCTGGAGTGTAATGGCGTAAACAAACAGAAAAATGCTTACTGGCTTCCCGTAAATACTGCAGTCCTCTCTGTTAAAAAGAAGCATGGCTTTTAGAAAATAACTGCCTATACCCCAGTTGCTGCCTCTTCTCATCCACCCTTCTGTCAAAGTAATGCTGGCAGAGTGTTACTTTGGGGTAATCTCAGAATGCTGATAGTTAACAGCCCAGAGAGGCCTCAGAGATGCCTGGTAAATATAATGCTAAATTATCATTTGATTTCAAACACACTAACAGGGAATTTCTGATAGTTGGAAAAAAAGGCTGGGCTGAAGTTTGTCTGCATTATTTATGATGGAAATATTAACATAATACCGCCTTTAAACTTCAGAAAAAAATACTTAAATATGAACTGCTTATATTTAGAAATAAATAAAAATTGTAATATTAGGTTTGGGGGATTACTAAAGCTAATCCATGAAGTATTAAATCACATAGTACTTTGTTGTCCTAGTTTTATTAGTTATCTGTACTTGCATGAATTAAAACTGAGCACTTACAAAATATTCTATCAGTTAGATACTTACTAATTTGGATTGCTCTGGGCAAACAACTGAATGGTGAGATCATACATTATATATTGGGCCAATTACGTTATAACTTCTCAGATTTCACTTCTCTTCATTTTGGCAGTTAAGTAAACACAGTATTCCTAGGACGTAGATCCTTTATCAGCCCCACTTGACAGATAAGGAAACGGAAAGGCAGAGAGATAAGAAAGCTGCACTAAGGCACACAAGTGACCAAGCTGGGATTTGAACCCATGCAGCCTGACTCTTATCCTGCTACTAATATATAGTTGACAACACTTTGCTCTAATTTTGTACTTTTGATTGGTGCTTTGCATATCATTTTAGAAGATGGATTTTTATTGCATATTGTACTTTGAATTCTGCTTTAATTAAATTGATATTTAATAGCAATAGATAGGAATTGAAGAGTGGGAAATGGCATTACCAAAAAAGGAAAGTGAGCAATGGCTAAGAACGACATATGTTATGCACATGAAGAAAAGTGAAACACCAGGTTAAATTTACACATATTTCCAAATGTATGTCTTTTTAAAATCCCCTCACAAAACTCAGGGGTTGACAGAGGGAAAGAGTTCAGTGTTAATTTTCACAAACATTTGTTTTCATGGGCATAAAATGTTTTCAGAACCAACCCCAGTTAGTCTCTGTCCTTCAGCGTGGTAAGAATTTGGCATGCTACTCCTTTCTTCCTGAGAAAGAAATCTAAATGCTTGCCAAACCACTTAATATTCTAGCTTCCACAGCAAATCGCTTTCTTCTCCTTCAAACTGACTTCAGACGTGGGTAAAAGAAAGAAAAGCATCGGAGGAAAGAGGCACAGGGGTGGTGGTGGTGGTGGTTCCTATTTTTTCCACTGCGACAAACAAAACATGCTTATAATTATGTGAAACATAATTTTTTTTGGTATAATTCTTATCAACCCTAGAAAGCTCTCAAATGGTAGTCTTCCTTCCCATAATAGCATAAAATACCAGGCCAATATAATAGTGTAATAGCTTCTTTAACTCGCTGACAATTTTGAGTTTTACTTCAAAAGCCAACTTTTCTTCCCTTTAAAAGAGGATAGGAAATGAAGAAAATGATAACCTATTCTTGTAGATATAAAGATATGAGTGAATAAAATATCTAGCCAAAGAAAATAAGATTAAAAAGAAGTCTATGATTTAGCATTTACAAGAAAATAAAACTTTCCTTTTTAGAAGATAGGAGCTATAAAACAGGTTATACTAAAGTTAATTTTTCAAAGGCATAAACATAATGCTTTCAGCTCATACTCTAATTAGTTTTACATTAAGTTAAGCAGAGAAAAAAAGACAGGCTTATGTTTGGACTGCATTCTGGTAAGAGAGAACTAAGAACACTGGACAAAGTCTGACACAGAAGAACAATGGTGATAAATATTCCAAGAAAATGCTGCTTTTAACAGACACAATTTACAAAATAAAGACAGGCTAAAAGCAAAAGGTTAGAGAAAGAGAAAACAAACTTAAGCAAAAGAAAAACAGCAGAGCAATACAGAATGTTTAATTAGTTATCTCTTTCCTTGGATTAGTTGCCGCCCAAATTTACAGAATGTTCTTACTAGGCATTTTCTTTTTTTGAAGATTTTTATTTATTTATTTGACACAGAGAGAAGGAGAGAGAGAGCGCAAGCACAATCAAGGGGAGCAGGAGAGGGAAAAGCAGGCTCCCTGCTGAGCAAGGAGCCAGATGCGGGGGTGCATGTGGCTTGAGGCTCTGGGATCATGACCTGAGCCGAAGGCAGATGCTTAATCAACTGAGGCACCCAGGCGCCCATTACTAGGCATTTTCTTTTCTTTTTTTTTTTTTTAAGATTTTATTTATTTATTTGAGAGAGAGAGAATGAGAGAGAGCGAGTACATGAGAGGGGGGAGGGTCAGAGGGAGAAGCAGACTCCCTGCTGAGCAGGGAGCCCGATGCGGCACTCCATCCCAGGACTCCAGGATCATGACCTGAGCCAAAGGCAGTCGCTTAACCAACTGAGCCACCCAGGCGCCCACTAGGCATTTTCAATCCTTTAATTTTTGTTTCTCTCTCTATGCCTCTCCAAATTTTCTGGCTTAATATTAGAAGGCCATTTACTTCATTTCACAAAATTATTTATTTTGCAAAAACAAAGTTATTAACAAAAGGATAAGGAAAAGTTAAATCACAGAGCTATGAATGGCTCAGTGAGAGTGTTGTGGATTTGGCCTTAGCTCTTTTACTTGGCAATACTATACTTCCAGTCTAAGCTTGAGTCTGAGCTATCCTGCTGTTTAGATTGGTCATAAATACTACCATGTTTTCCAACTACACACTTGTGTTTTAACAGAAGTGTTGACCAACTGCTTTGTTTTACTTTTTTGTTCCTTCCCTATACTAATCCTCTCTCCACTCCTAACTCTCCTACCTTCTTCGACCATCTCTTATGCAGTCCCATTAAACTAGATAGTTTCATTAGACATAGTGAAGAGGTATGTGAACTGAGACCACATTTTTGACAAAATTACATTTGAAAACAAAGACATTCTTTGAATTCCCTGATTATATCATTATGTTTATTGTTATCACAATTTTATTTGCATGTTAATGATAGAATTTGGACTAAACAACTCTCTTGAGATTGTCAAAAATAACAATGGAATGATGCAAAATACATACAAATGAATATTCAAATGTCTTTCTCAAGATACACCATCTGGCAAAAATTAGAAAATGATGAGTCATTCATGAATGAATGAATGAGTTAACCTAAATCTCTGTCTACAGAATTTTTTCAAATGGCAGGGAGAGGGGCAGAAGGATTACCTGGATTCCAGTACCTTAACACAATAATTATGTCCCATTTTTAATTTTTTAAATTCCTAATAGATAAAAATAATTCTAAATTAGATCAGTAATAGGATTAGGGGCACCTGGGTGGCTCAGTCATTAAGCGTCTGCCTTCAGCTCGGGTCCTGATCCCCTGGGTCCTGGGATGGAGCTGCCTGTCAGGCTCCCTGCTCAGCTGGAAGCCTGCTTCTCCCTCTCCCTCTGCCTCTCCCCACCGCTCATGCTCTCCGGCTCTATCTTTCTATCAAATAAATAAATAAAATCTTTAAAAATAACAATAATAATGGGATTAAAACTCATATATAGGAGTTGCTGCTCTTCCCTGAGCAATTACCACCGGACTTTCACTAATATACCAATAAAGCAAAATGTATAAACAAATCATTCAAATATTTTTCAACAGAGAATTCAGAATTCAAAATGGCACATAAAAAAATAAAAAAAAAAAATCCATAATATTTATGAACACATTTCTAAGTATGAAGTCTTGTTTCCCGAAAAAAAAAACCCTACTATTTTACAAACAAAAAATATGTGAAAAAAAAAGTTCTCTGTGAAAATAAATGCGATTTTCTTTATCCTTATCTCATATGCAGTATGAGATCCTTTAATCCTTTAACACAAAGGATCCTGAAGGGAAAAAAAAGCTCTAAAAACATTTGTTCAGCTCAAGGGAAAAAAGCTCTAAAAACATTTGTTCAGCTCATCTATATAATTATTGACACAAAAAATGTATAATTATTACAAAGTAAAAATTTTTCTCTTCTTCTGAACCTTGATTAACTAAAAGCTAATACTTTTAAATATGTATTTTCCTTCTTCCCATCCTCCTTGCCATGCACCACCCCTAACATGGGTAAAGAAAATTTTGTAAATCATTTTCCACTTTCCCTCTCGCTGTTTTTCTGCTCCCCTTTCCAAGCTCTGGCATGGGCATTCCACAAGGTGCCTGCCGTCTGGCAGCAGATGAGAAACGCCCTCTTCTTTTGAGGGCAGACAATGACAAAACCCAGAAGTAATCATATACAGGCAACAAAACACAATATAAAAATTCATGTCCATTAAAAGAAAAAATAGAATATAAATTCTGGGAAATTATTATGATTCAATATTTTAAATTATATTTGAATGATATACTTTCCAATGTGTCATTGACATTCATCTGAAACCATGTAGAAGCAAAGAAAGAATATCTTTCACAGCTCTCTAAGCATTTATCTGGGTACAAATATTAGAGGATTCAGCATGAGTGAGGTTGCCTGCTGAGAACAAAAACTGAAATGCCAGGAGGCATATTAAAAGCCAGTGTAAATGATGCAATTCATGACAGAGCCATCTATAGGCCTACATGCATTTACTGTTAATAAGAAACAGAAGTGGCAGCAAGAGATATACTGTTCCATATCAATCCTTTCTTGGCATGGATATCATTTATAATACAGAACAACACATTAGCTTGAGTGCATTTCAGGAGATGTGTAAACATTCTTAGGTTGTGCAGAGTGGTAAAACCAAAATGAAATGTAATATGAAAACCTTAGCTTCACGATTCATTTCATACATTCCAATCAGTCAGCAAGTCAGAAAACACCTACTATCATGCACCCACCATTGTGCTAGGTCCTATGGGTATTACAAAGGAAAATAAAGACAGTTACTGTTCTCAAGGATTCTGACATGCAGAAAAGGCAAGACGTAAGAATAAGCACCAAAAAAATAAATAAGTAAATACAAAATAAGACATACTCAACTGCCAAACAGTTTGTTTAAAAATATAAGTGCTATAAGGTATCAAAAAGATCATTATGGGCTAGAGTAACTGTAGGTTAACACCATAAAAAAAGAAGTATCTTGAAGAATCAAAATAATCTAATCACAAAGAAAGAAATGAAATGAGTAGTTTATTTTGGCTAGGGAAAAAACATGTGCAAACACAATGAAATGGGAATGGCCTCAGATAGTTTTATACTAACTCTAATCTATATCAAAATTATAGCTTCTTTTACATATGTAAATGACTTATTTTCTTAAAATTAGTCATAAGTCCTAGGACAGTTCTGGTTTAAGCTTATTATTCAAGAATGGTTATTGAGGGTAAGAAAACCTGAACTGGAATTGATAAACTGCTAGAGGCTCATGGTGGATAACCATAAGAGTTAAAAACTGCAGGGGGACCATCATAGTGCTGCCTCCACAATATTGTGAGCTTTACTAGGAACTTGACCAGGTTCTCATAGCAAATATCAAAGAAAAATCCCCTTGTGATTCCAGCAGGGGGAGGGCAAGGAATATGCCAGATCAATCTGTTCTCTTAACAAGGCCTGCTCTCAGGGGAACGTAGTTAACCAGAGCCTAACCTGCATAAGTATTATTAGATCCTAACTGGCCTGGCAAAGGGAAATATCCAGCTCCAATCTCGTCTAGCCATCCTGTCTTACCTAAGGGCAGAGGGCAGGGGAGGGAGGAGATGTACAGGGGCAGAACTGAGAACCTTGTGAAGTTCACAATCTAGAGGCTCACTACAAGACTGAGACTTAATCACAGGGCTATAGATTGCTTCCCCTCCCCCTATACCTCACTACCATATTACTAAAGGCTGTTGACAGCAGTCCCTTTTACACAGATGTCTGGCTATCAGGAAAAGTAACAAGGCATACCAAAAGGCAAAACACACAATTTGAAGGGACAGAGCAAGCATCAGAACCAGATATGCCAGGAATGTTGAAATTATCAAACTGTGAATTTAAAAAAACTATGATTAGGGATGCCTGGGTGGCTCGGTTGGTTAAGCTTCTGACTCTTGATTTTGTCTCAGGTCATGATCTCAGGATCATGAGAGTGGACCCCATGTCTGACTCCGTGTGGGGCGTGGAGCCTGCTTAAAATTTTCTCTCCCTCTCCCCCGCCCAAAAATAATAATGAAATAAAACTATGATTAAAATGCTAAGGACATTAAAGAATAAAGTAGAGAGCATGCAAGAACAGATGGGTAGCGTGGGCAGAAAGATGGAAATCCTAAGAAAGAACCCAAAAGAAATCCCAGAGATCAAAAACACTTTAACAGAATAAAGAATGCCTTTAACGGTCATGGTAGACAACATGGCTGAGAAAAGGATCTCTGAGCTAGAGGATATATCAATAGAATCTTTGAAATCTAAAAAAATCAAAGAGAACAAAGACTTAAAATAAACAGAACAGAATATCCAAGTATTATGGGACAACTATAAAAGGTGTAACACATGCACACTGGGAATACCAGAAGAAGAAAGAGAGAAGTAACAGAAGAAATACTGGAAACAATAATGACTGGGCATTTCCCAAATTAATGTCAGGCACCAAAGCACAAACCCAGGAACCTCAGAAAACACCAAGCAGGATAAATGCCCCCCAAAAGCATACTTAGGCATATTATCTCCAAACTACAGAAAATCAAAGAAAAAATTCAGAGGGCAAAACACCTTTTCTATACAAGAAAAAAGATAAGAATCACACCTGACTTTTCCTCAAAAACCAAGCAAACAAGAAAAGAGTAGAGTGAAATATTCAAAGTGTTGAGGGAAAAAAAGCCCCCACCAACCTAGAATTCTGTATGCTGCAAAATTATCTTTCAGAAGTGAAGGAGAAATAAAGACTTCCTCAGGCAAACAAAAACTGAGGGAATTTGCTGGAGTATACCTGCCTTATAAGAAATATTAAAGAAGTCTTTTAGAGAAAAAGAAAACAAGTCCAAAATATGGATCTATTTAAAGGGGGGGAGGAGCAAGATGGTGGAGGAGTAGGAGACCTAAATTTCATCTGGTCCCAGGAATTCAGCTAAATAGGGTTCAAACCATTCTGAACACCTACGAACTCAACAGAAGATCGAAGAAAAGAATAGCAGCAACTCTCTGAACAGAAAAGCGACCACTTTCTGGAAAGTCTCTTCTGATTTGTTTAGTGTATATTTTTCGGGTCGTTGTTACCCTGTTAGCATTTTGTTCTCTCATTCATCTATTCTCCTCTGGACAAAATGAGAAGACGGAAAAAAATCACCTCAAAAAAAAAAGAACAAGAGGCAGTACTGACTGCCAGGGACCTAATCAATACGGACATTAATAAGATGTCAGAACTGGAGTTCAGAATGACGATTATAAAGATACTAGCTGAGCTTGAAAAAAGCATGGAAGATATTAGAGAAACCCTTTCTGGGGAAATAAAAGAACTAAAATCTAACCAAGTCGAAATCAAAAAGGCTATTAATGAGATGCAATCAAAAATGGAGGCTCTAGGGGCGCCTGGGTGGCTCAGTCGTTAAACATCTGCCTTTGGCTCAGGTCATGATCCCAGGGTCCTGGGTTCGAGCCCCACATCGGGCTCCCTGCTCGGCAGGAAGCCTGCTTCTCCCTCTCCCACTCCCCTTGCTTGTGTTCCCTCTCTCGCTGTCTCTCTGTCAAATAAATAAATAAAATAAAATAAAATAAAATAAAATAAAATAAAATAAAATAAAATAAAATAAAATAAAATAAAATAAAAATGGAGGCTCTAACTGCTAGGATAAATGAGGCAGAAGAGAGAATCAGTGATATAGAAGACTAAGTAATGGAAAATAAAGAAGCTGAGAAAAAGAGAGATAAACAACTACTGGATCACGAGGGCAGAATTCGAGAGGTAAGTGATACAATAAGACAAAACAATATTAGAATAATTGGAATCCCAGAAGAAGAAAGAGAGAGAGGGCAGAAGGTATATTGGAGCAAATTATAGCAGAGAACTTCCCTAATTTGGGGAAGGAAACAGAAATCGAAATCCAAGGAGCAAGAGAACCCCCCTCAGAATCAATAAAAATAGGTCTACACCCTGACATCTAATAGTAAAACTTAGGAGTCTCAGAGGCAGAGAAAATCCTGAAAGCAGCTCAGGACAAGAGATATGTAACCTAAAATGGTAGAAACATTAGATTGGCAACAGACCTATCCACAGAGACCTGGCAGGCCAGAAAGGACTGGCAGGATATATTCAGAGTACTAAATGAGAAAAATATGTAGCCAAGAATACTATATCCAGCTAGGCTGTCATTGAAAATAGAAGGAGAGATAAAAAGCTTCCAGGACAAACAAAAACTAAAGGAATTTGCAAACACGAAACCAGCCCTACAAGAAATCTTGAAAGGGGTCCTCTAAGCAAAGAGAGAGCCTCAAGCGACATAGACCAGAAAGGTACACAGACAATATATAGTAACAGTCACCTTACAGGCAATACAATGGCACTAAATTCCTATCTTTCAATAGTTACCCTGAATGTAAATGGGCTAAATGCCCCAATCAAAAGACACAGGGTATCAGATTGCATTAAAAAACAAGACCCATTGATATGCTGTCTGCAAGAGACTCATTTTAGACCCAAAGACACCTCCAGATTGAAAGTGAGGGGGTGGAAAACCATTTATTATGCTAATGGACACCAAAAGAAAGCTGGGGTGGCAATCCTTATATGAGACAAATTAGATTTTAAACCAAAGACTGTAATAAGAGATGAGGAAGGACACTATATCTTACTTAAAGGGTCTATCCAACAAGAAGATCTAACAATTGTAAATATCTATGCCCCTAACATGGGAGCAGCCAATTATATAAGCCAATTAATAACAAAATCAAAGAAACACATCAACAACAATACAATAATACAATACAATAATAGTAGGGACTTTAACACCCCCCTCACTGAAATGGACAGACCACCTAAGCAAAAGATCAACAAGGAAATAAAGAATTAAAAAAATTCATGGAAACAGACGAAAATGAAAACACAACTGTTCAAAATCTTTGGGATGCAGCAAAGGCATTCCTAAGAGGAAAGCATATAGCAATACAAGCCTTTCTCAAGAAACAAGAAAGGTCTCAAATACACAACCTAACCCTACACCTAAAGGAGCTGGAGAAAGAACAGCAGATAAAGCCTAAACCCAGCAGGAGAAGAGAAATAAGAAAGATCAGAGCAGAAATCAATGAAATAGAAACCAAAAGAACAGGAGAACAGATCATCGAAACTAGGAGCTGGTTCTTTGAAAGAATTAATAAGATTGATAAACCCCTGGCCAGACTTATCAAAAAGAAAAGAGAAACGACCCAAATAAATAAAATCATGAATGAAAGATCACAACCAACACCAAAGAAATACAAACAATTATAAGAACATATTATGAGCAACTATATGCCAGCAAATTAGATAACCTGGAAGAAATGGATGCATTCCTAGAGATGTATAAACTACCAAAACTGAACCAGGAAGAAATAGAAAACCTGAACAGACCTATAACCACTAAGGAAATTGAAACAGTAATCAAAAATCTCCCAACAAACAAGAGCCCAGGGCCAGATGGCTTCCCAGGGGAATTCTACCAAACATTTAAAGAAGAATTAATACCTCTTCTTCTGAAACTGTTCCAAAAAATAGAAATGGAAGGAAAACTTCCAAACTCATTTTATGAGGCTACCATTACCTTGATCCCAAAACCAAAGACCCCATCAAAAAGGAGAATTACAGACCAATATCCCTGATGAACATGGATGCAAAAATTCTCTCCAAAATACTAGCCAATAGGATCTAACAGTACATTAAAAGGATTATTCACCACGACCAAGTGGGATTTATTCCTGGGCTGCAAGGTTGGTTCAACATCCACAAATCAATCAATGTGATACATTAATAAAAGAAAGTACAAGAACCATATGATCCTCTTCATAGATGCAGAAAAAGCATTTGACAAATACAGCATCCTTTCTTGATCAAAACTCTTCACAGAATAGGGATAGAGGGTACATACCTGAATATCATAAAAGCCATTTATGAAAAACCCACAGCGAATATCATTCTCAATGGGGAAAAACTGAGAGCTTTCCCCCTAAGGTCAGGAACACGGCAGGGATGTCCACTATCACCACTGCTATTCAACATAGTATTAGAAGTCCTAGCCACAGCAATCAGACAACAAAAAGAAATCAAAGGCATCCAAATTGGCAAAGAAGAAGTCAAACTTTCACTCCTTGCAGATGATATGATACTTTATGTGGAAAACCCAAAAGACTCCACCCCAAAACTGCTAGAACTCATACAGGAATTCAGTAAAGTGGCAGGATATAAAATCAATGCAAAGAAATCAGTGGCATTCCTATTCACCAACAAGACAGAAGAAAGAAAAATTAAGGAGTCGATCCCATTTACAATTGCACCCAAAACCGTAAGATACCTAGGAATAAATCTAACCAAAGAGGCAAAGAATCTGTACTCAGAAAACTATAAAATACTCATGAAAGAAACTGAGGAAGACACAAAGAAATGGAAAAACGTTCCATGCTCATGGATTGCAAGAACAAATATTGTGAAGATGTCAATGATACCTAGAGCAATCTACATATTCAATGCAATCCCTATCAAAATACCATCAACTTTTTTCAAAGAAACGGAACAAATAATCCCAAAATTTGTATGGAACCAGAAAAGACCCCGAATAGCCAGAGGAATGTTGAAAAAGAAAAGCAAAGCTGGTGGCATCACAATTCTGGACTTCAAGCTCTATTACAAAGCTATAATCATCAAGACAGTATGGGATTGGCACAAAAACAGACACATAGATCAATGGAACAGAATAGAGAGCCCAGAAATGGACCCTCAACTCTATGGTCAACTAATCTTCGACAAAGCAGGAAAGAATGTCCAATGGAAAAAAGACAGTCTCTTCAACAAAGAGACTGTGTTGGGAAAATTGGACAGCCACATACAGAAGAATGAAACCGGACCATTTCCTTACACCACACACAAAAATAGACCCAAAATGGTTGAAAGACCTAAATGTGAGACAAGATCATCAAAATCCTAAAGGAGAACACAGCCAGTAACCTCTTCGACCTTGGCTGCAGCAACTTCTTCCTAGAAACATTGCCAAAGGCAAGGGAAGCAAGGGAAAAAATGAACTATTGGGACTCCATCAAGATAAAAAGCTCTTGCGCAGCAAAAGAAACAATCAACAAAACCAAAAGACAATCGACAGAATGGGAGAAGATATTTGCAAATGACATATCAGATAAAGGGCTAGTATCCAAAATCTATAAAGAACTTATCAAACTCAACACCCAAAGAACAAAGAATCCAATCAAGCAATGGGCAGAAGACAAGAGCAGACATTTTTCCAAAGAAGACATCCAAATGGCCAACAGACACATGAAAAAGTGCTCAACATCGCTCAGCATCAGGGAAATCCAAATCAAAACCTCAATGAGATACCACCTCACACCAGTCAGAATGGCTAAAATTAACAAGTCAGGAAACGACAGATGTTGGTGGGGATGCGGAGAAAGGGGAACCCTCCTACACTGTTGGTGGGAAGGCAAGCTGGTGCAGCCACTCTGGAAAACAGTATGGAGGTTCCTCAAAAAGTTGAAAATAGAGCTACCATATGATCCAGCAATTGCACTACTGGGTATTTACCCAAAGATACAAATGTAGGGATCCAAAGGGGTATGTGCACCGCAATATTTATAGCAGCAATGTCCACAATAGCCAAACTATGGAAAGAGCCAAGATGTCCATAGACAGATGAATGGATAAAGAAGATGTGGTATATATATGCAATGGAATATTATGCAGCCATCAAAAGGAATGAAATCTTGCCATTTGCAACGACGTGGATGGAACTGGAGGGTATTATGCTGAGCGAAATAAGTCAAACAGAGAAAGACATGTATCATATGACCTCACTGATATGAGGAATTCTTAATCTCAGGAAACAAACAGGGTTGCTGGAGTGGTGGGGGGTGGGAGCGATTGGGTGGCTGGGTGATAGACATTGGGGAGGGTATGTGCTATGGTGAGTGCTGTGAATTGTGTAGGCCTGCTGAATCACAGGCTTGTACCTCTGAAACAAATAATACATTATATGTTAAAAAAAAAAAAAAGAAGAAGAATGTAGTTGGAAGGGAAAAACGAAGCGGGGGAAGTCGGAGGGGGAGATGAACCATGAGAGACTATGGACTCTGAGAAACAAACTGAGGGTTCTAGAGGGGAGGGTGGGGGGATGGGTTACCCTGGTGATGGGTATTAAAGAGGGCACGTATTGAATGGAGCACTGGGTGTTATACGCAAACAATGAATCATGGAACACTACATCAAAAACTAATGATGTAATGTATGGTAATTAACATAATATAATAAAATAAAAAAATAAAGAAAGGAAGAGCATCAAAGAAGGAATAAGTGAAAGTAAAAAAAAATTTACTTTTCTTATTCTTAATTGATCATAGCCACAATATACTTACGTATTCTTATGTCTATATTTTATGTATGTATGTACATGCTTTTATATAAGTGAAATGAATGAAAACAATGATACAAGGGACAAGAGGAAGGAATCGGGATTATTTTGGTTATTATAAGGTACATATAATATCACCTGTGATGTGTCTAGTGTTATATGAATGTGAACTTGGATTAGTTGTAAATTTCTAATACAAACTCTAGGGTAATCAATAAAGAAGTAAAAAAGAAGTATAACTGACATGCTAATAAGGGACAGAAATAAAGAAGTATAACTGACATGCTAATAAAGGACACACTGTAAGATTTATAATCATATAAAATGCTCAACCACAAAAGACAGAAAAAGAGAAAACAAAAATCAGAACAAAAAAACAAAGGCAATAAATAGGAAATAGTAAGAAATATGGTAGATATTAATCCAACTATACCAATAATCATTTTAAATGTCAAAGTTCTAAGTGCACCAATTAAAAGCCAGAGATTATCAGAATGAATCAAAAAACACAAACCAACTATATATTGTCTGCAAGAAATTCACTTTAAATATAAAGACACATATAGACCAAAAGTAAATAGATAAAGGAAAATAAATCATTTTAATTAGCGAAGACCAATCAAAGGAAAGCAGGAGTAACCATATTAATTTCAGACAGAACAAACTTCAAAGCAAGAAAAGTTACCAGGGAGAAGGAAGGGAACTATACAATGATAAAGAAGTTAATTCTCAAAAAAGACATAAGAAATCTTAACATGTATGCACCTAACAACAGAGTATCAAACAACCTCTGACAAAAACTGAAAGAACTGCAAGGAGAAATACATGTATTCACTACTATAGTCGGAAACTTCAACACCCCTCCATAAGAAATAGCCCCTGGGTGGCTCATTTGGCTAAGCGTCTGGCTTTGGCTCAGGTCATGAATCCTGGGGTCCTAGGATTGAGCCCCACAGCTGGCTCCCTGCTCAGCAAGGAGTTTACTTGTCCCTCTCCCTCTGCCCCTACCCCACCCCGCTCATGCTTGCTCGTTGTCTCTCTCTCTCGAATAAATAAATTTAAAAAAAAATCTTTATAAGAAATAGATCCAATAGGAAGAAAAACCGTAAGGACATAGCTGAACTCCACAATACCATTACAACTGATAAAACTGACATCTATAGACTACATCCAACAAGAGCAGAATATAGATTCTTGTAAAGCTCACATGGAACATTCTCCAAGAAAAACAACCTTCTGGGTCATAAAACACATCTTAACAAATTTAAAAGAATGGAAATCATACAGTACCTGCTCTCTCAGACCACAACGGAATTAAACTAGAAATCAGTAACAGAAAATTATCTGGAAAATCTCCCAAAGTGTGGAGAATAAATAATTCTAAAAATACACGAGTCAGAGAAGAAATCTCAAAAGAAATTAAAGAATATTTTGAACTAAATGAAACTATACCTTATCAAAATTTGTAGGATGTGGAAAAAAAAACAGTGTTTAGAAGAGAAATTATAGTATCTAAAGCATAGATTAGAAAAGAATAAAGATCAAAAAATCAATAATCTAAGCTTCTAACTTAGAAAACTACAAAAAGAAGAGCAAATTAAGTCCAAAGTAAGCAGAAGAAAATAAATAGTAAGAGAGCAGAGGGGCGCCTGGGTGGCTCAGTCAATTAAGTGTCTGCCTTCAGCTCAGGTTATGATCTCAGGGTCCTGGGATCGAACCCCACATTGGGCTTCCTGCTCACAGAAAACCTGCTTCTCACTCTCCTCCCTGCTTGTGCTCTCTTTCACCATCTTTCTCTCTCTCTCTCATAAAATCTTTTAAAAAATTTAAAAAAATAAAGGGCTCACCTTTTAAAAAAAGATTAGAGCAGAAATCAATGAAACAGAAAACAGGAAATCAATTGAGAAAAATCAACAAAACCAAAAGCTGTTTCTTTGAAAAAA
Source organism: Mirounga angustirostris (assembly GCF_029215605.1). Classification (NCBI taxonomy): domain Eukaryota; kingdom Metazoa; phylum Chordata; class Mammalia; order Carnivora; family Phocidae; genus Mirounga; species Mirounga angustirostris. Next base: position 105,510,932 of record NW_026991709.1, read on the forward strand.
AATCTATAAAATTGATAAACTTCTAACCAGCCTGAGAAAAGAGAGAGGACACAAATTACTAACAACAGAAATGAAAGACGAGAGAAGGGGCACCTTGGTGGCTCAGTTCGTTGGGCATCTGCCTTTGGCCCAGGTCATGATCCCAGGGCCCTGGGATCAAGCCCCAAATCAGGCTTCCTGTTCAGTGGGCAGTCTGCTTCTCTCTCTCTCTCTCTCTCTCTCACTGCCCCTCCTCCAACTCGTTCTCTCTCTCTCAAATAAATAAATAAAATCTTTAAAAAAAGAGACATCACTACAAATACTATGAATAAAACGATCATAAAGGAATACTATGAACAACTCTATGCCCACATATTTAATAACCTAGATAAAAATGGACGAATTTCTTGAAAGAATTGCAAAAACTCACACAGGAATAGACAATCTGAACAAGACTACATTTATTTAAAAGACTGCATCAATAATTAATAACCTTCCAAAAAGAAAGCCAAGCCCAAATGAGTTCACTGGTGAATTCTAACATTTAAGGATAAGTTATACTAATTCTCTACAATCTCCTTCAGAGAGTACAAGCAGAGGGAATCCTTCCTAATTCATTTGATGAGGGAAGCATTACCCTAAGTGCAAAACCAAAGCCATTAGAAGAAAAGAAAACTCAGATTATCTCTCATGAACACAGATGCAAAAATCCTCAACAAAATATTTACATACCATGACCAAGTGGGATGTACCCCAGGTATTCAAGGCTGGTGCAACATTCAAAACTTAACTAAAATGATTATATTAGTTAAGATTAATCACATTGACAGTATCAGATAGAAAAATTACATGATCATATGACCAGATGCAAAAAAAGCATTTGACAAAATCCAATATCCATTCATGAACAAAATCTCACAGTAAACTAGCAATAAAGGGGAATTTTCTCAACTTAATAAAGACTTTCTTAAAAAAAAAAAAAAAAGTATAACTAGCAACATACTTAATGGTGAGACACCAAAGCTTTCCTGTTAAGATCAGGTACACGTTAAGGATACCCCTCTCAACACCCTTTTTCAACATTGTACAAGAAGTCCTTGCTAATGCAATGAGGTAAGAAAAGGAAATAAAAAGTATATATATTGGGAAGGAAGACATAAAACTGTCTTTGTTCTCAGGTGACATGATTATCTATGTAGAAAATCTGAAAGAATTAAAAAAAAAAACCACTCTGGGGCTAATAAGCAGTTAAAGCAATGTTGCAGGATACAAAGTTAATATACAAAAGTAAATCACTCTCCTATTATAAATAGGATATAGAAGATATATGCCAGCAATGAACACATGGAATTTTAAATTAAAAAGCACATTAGCATTTACCTTAGCATCCCTCAAAATAAAATACTTACATATAAATCTAACAAATATGTACAAGATCTATATGAGGAAAACTACAAAATTGATGAAAGAAAAAAACTGAAAGAAATCAAAGAAGTAAAAAAATGCAAAGATATTCCATGTTCATAGATAGGAAGACTCAGTACTGTCAAAATGTCAGTTTTGCCCAACTTGATCTACAGATTCAATTTAATGCCAGTCAAACCCCACAATTTATTTAATGGATATTGACAAACTGATTCTGAAGTTTATATGAAAGGCAAAAGAGCCAGAATAGCCAACACAATATTGGGGGAAAAACAAAGTTGGAAGACTGATACTACCTGACTTTACTATAAAACCACAGTAATAAAGACAGCGTGGTAGCAGTGAAAAAATAGACAACGAAATTAAAGGAACAGAATAGAGAGTCCAAAAATAGACCCATATAAATACTGCTGGTCAATTAGACATCCACATGTAAAAAAAAAAAAAATGAATCTACACAAACCTTACAACCTTCACAGAAATTAATTCAAAATGGATCACAGACCTAAACGCAAAGGGCGAAAAGTATAAAACTTCTACAAGATAACATAGGTGAAAACCTAGATGAGCTTGGGTATGGTGATGCCTTTTTAGATACAACACCAAAGACATGATCCATGAAAGAAATTACTGATAAGCTAAACTTTATCAAAATTAAAAGCTTCTGCTCTGCAAAAAACAATTCTAAGAGAATTAGAAGAAAATCCAGACTGGGAGAAAATATTTGCAAAAGACACATCTGATTAAGTGACTGTTATTTAAAGTACATGAAGAACTCTTAAAACTCAACAATAAGAAAAGAAGCAACCCAATTAAAAAGTGGACCAAACACTTTAATAGACATCTCACCAAAGAAGATATACAAGTGGCAAATAAGCAAATAAAAAGATGCTCGACAGCATACGTCATCAGGTAAATGCAAATTAAAACAACGAAATACCACTGTACTCCTATGTGAATGGCCAAAAGTCAGATCGCTGACAACACCAAATGCTGAGAAGGATGTGGAGCAACAAGAATTGTCACACGTTGCTGGTGGAAATGCAAAAAAATACAGCCACTTTGGAAGAGTTTGGCAGTTTCTTATAAAACTAAATATATTCTTACCATATGATCCAGCAATCATGTTCCTTTGTATTTACCCAAAGAAGCTGAAAATGTATGTCTACATAAAAACTTGCACGTGGCTATTTAGAATAGCTTTATTCATAATTACCAAAACTTGGAAGCAACCAAGATGTCCTTCAGTAGGGAAATGGATAAACAAACTGTGGTACACACAGACAATGGGGCATTATTCAGCACTAAAAAGAAATGAGCTATCAAATCGTGAAAAGACTTGTAAGAATCTTAAACGTGTATTACTAAATAAAGAAAAAAAGAAATCTCATAAGGGTACATGCTGTATGATTCCAACCATATGACAAGGAAAAGGCAAAACCATGGACACAATAGAAAGATCAGTGGTTTGGGGGCAGAAGGATGAATAGCCATATCACAGAGGATTTTTAGGGCAGTGTAACTATTCTGTATGATACAAGAGATGGATACATGTCATTGTACATTTTTCCAAACCTGTAGAATACATCATCAAGAGGGAACCTTAAGGTAAACTATGAACTTTAGATGATCGTGATATATCAATGTAGGTTCATCCTTGTAAAATATGTACACTTCTGGTGAGTGATGTTGATAATGGGGCAGGTTATGTGGTGGCAGGGAGGATATAGGAAATACCAGTACCTCCTTTTTAATTTTGTTATAAACCTAAAATTGCTCTTTTTTAGTCTTAAAAAAGAATAATTTTTTTGAAGGAGCTATTCTTTTATTTTCCTTTAAAATACTTACACAATTTTTTATTGAGATAATTGACATATAACATATTAATTTCAGATATAAAGTATGATTTGATATTTGTATATATTGTGAAATGATCACAGTGAGTACAGTTAACATCGATTGCCTCACATAAGTTATAATCTGTTTTCTTGTGATGAGAACTTTTAAGATCCACCTCTTAATGACTTTCAAATATACAACACAGTATTGTTAACTATAGTCACCATGTTGTACATTACATCCCAGGACTTATTTTATAACTGAAAGTTTGTACCTTTTGACCCCCTTCACTCATTTCTCTCATCCCCCAACCCCCGCCTCCGTCAACCACCAATCTGTTCTCTGTATCTACAAGTTCATTTTTTGTTTGGGGCTTTTTTTTTTTTTCAGGTTCCACATATAAGTGAGATCATATGATATTTGTCTTTCTTTGTCTGATTTATTTCACTTCACTTAATGTCCTCAACGTCCATCCATGCTGTTGCAAATGGCAAGATTTCCTTCTTTTTTATAGTTGAATAATATTCCATTGTGTGTATGTACCACATTTTCGGGAGCTATTCTTTGAAGAAAAAAATGTAACCTGGGTTGGCCCACCACACCAGCTCTGCATTTAAAATGGAGTCACATCATCACCGATGTCAATGTTTGACTAATGCATTGTGCCCTCTGCCTGATAATTCCAAATTTCTAGCTGCTTTCAGCACCTCCTTAATCGGTTCTGGAAAGCTCCTGTATTTTATTTTTTATTTTTTTTTTATTTTTATGTTAATCCCCATACATTACATCATTAGTTTTAGATGTAGTGTTCCATGATTCATTGTTTGTGCATAACACCCAGTACTCCATGCAGAATGTGCCCTCCTCAATACCCACCACCAGGCTAACCCATCCTCTCCCTCCCCTCTAGAACCCTCAGTTTGTTTTTCAGAGTCCATCATCTCTCATGGTTCGTCTACCCCTCTGATTTCCCCCCCTTCATTCTTCCCCTCCTGCTACCTTCTTTTTTTTTTTTCTTAACATATATTGCATTATTTGTTTCAGAGGTACAGATCTGAGATTCAACAGTCTTGCACAATTCACAGCACTTACCAGAGCACATACCCTCCCCAGTGTCTATCACCCAGTCACCCCATCCCTCCCACCCCACCCCCCACTCCAGCAACCCTCAGTTTCTGTCCTGAGATTAAGAATTCCTCATATCAGTGAGGTCATATGATACATGTCTTTCTCTGTTTGACTTATTTCGCTCAACATAATACCCTCCAGTTCCATCCACATCGTTGCAAATGGCAAGATCTCATTCCTTTTGATGGCTGCATAATATTCTATTGTATATATATACCACATCTTCTTTATCCATTCATCTATCGATGGACATCTTGGCTCTTTCCACAGTTTGCCTATTGTGGACATTGCTGCTGTAAACATCGGGGTGCACGTACCCTTTTGGATCCCTACTTTTGTATCTTTGGGGTAAATACCCAGTAGTGCAATTGCTGGATCATAGGGTAGCTCTATTTTCAACTTTTTGAGGAACCTCCATACTGTTTTCCAGAGTGGCTGCACCAGCTTGCATTCCCACCAACAGTGTAGGAGGGTTCCCCTTTCTCCGCATCCCCACCAACATCTGTCGTTTCCTGACTTGTTAATTTTAGCCATTCTGACTGGTGTGAGGTGGTATCTCATTGAGGTTTTGATTTGGATTTCCCTGATGCCGAGCGATGTTGAGCACTTTTTCATGTGTCTGTTGGCCATTTGGATGTCTTCTTTGGAAAAATGTCTGTTCATGTCTTCTGCCCATTTCTTGATTGGATTCTTTGTTCTTTGGGTGTTGAGTTTGATAAGTTCTTTATACATTTTGGATACTAGCCAAAAAAGAATAATTTTTAATAACACCCCCTTTTACTCTCAAAAAGTTCCCAATATGGACTATAAATTTTATGGTCGTCTTACTTGTAATGTGCTATCTCAGTAGAGAATTATACTACTTGACATCCTTCCATTCAATAAAGGTTGTTTTGTTTTAAACACCACTTAGAACATTGATTCTAACTTTTATAAAGATACTTGGTTTTCTAAATATCTGGGATGTACCACAGATTAATCCAAATGCTTATCAGTCTTTTTAGATTGTGAAAGGGAAAGATTAGATTTAGGGAAATTTAATTTTTAGAATCCAAATTAAACCTGTAACTCAGAGCTGCCTTTTTTTTTTTTTTTTTTTTTTAGATTTTATTTATTTGAGAGAGAGAGATCACAAGCAGGAGGGAAGGGTAGAGGGAGAAGCAGGCTCCCCGCTGGGCAGGGAGCCTGATGTTGGTCTCGATCCCAGGACCCCAGATCATGACCTGAGCCGAAGGCAGACCCTTAACCGACTGAGCCATCCAGGTGCCCTCTCAGAGCCTTCTTTAATGAAGTAATATCTTAAATCCACAATCAACATCATCATCAATAAACATTTGTTGGGCATCTACTACATGTAGGATAGTGCTCAGGGTGGATAGATTTGGGTAGGGTAGGGGTGATACAAAATATGTAAGATGAGGTCTTAATTCTCCAGCAGTTTATAGTCTAGTGGTTGCTGTTCATTCACCCATCTCATCCACCTATCCATTCATCCGTCCACCCACTATCATAAAATAGCTCATGCTGGGTACCAAATAAGTGATGTGGACAGGAAGTTTATGTATCAGGAATTATATATGGCTACATATAACAGAAACCAGACAACAGTGTATTAGCCATATAGTGGTTAATTGTTCTCACATAACGACAAGTCTGGAGAGAAACATTTCAGGGCTGGTAGAAGAGCACCAAGATGTTATCAGTGACCCAGGCTCCTTCTGTCTTACTTAGAATGTCATGTTCATCCTCACAGGAAACTCACCATTGCAAAAAGGCTGATCTGCCTCAACCCTGTCCTCTGAATTTCAGATAGGAAGAATAAGAAGGAAGAAACAAGGGAAGAAGTGGTGCAAAATTTCCCATAAACCCCCAACAGAATTTTACTTACATATAATTTGATAGAACTTTCACAGAAAGTCACCCTTAATTGCAAATAAGGCTGAGAAAGTGAGTGTCCAGGCTTTTTAACATCTACAGGGAAAGGCCAGCAAATACTTTGGAGCATTACTAACAGAGACACTGTGTTAAGTGTTTGAGATAGGTAAAGCAAAGAATAAGGCTGGTTTTCATAGAATTTACATTATAGCCAGAAATGCAAACATTAAACAAATAATGGTAAATGTGAAGAGCACTATAATATGGGGTAAAAAAGAATATCATGGAACCCCATCAAAGGTCAGGGAATACCTTCCTGACAATTTGACATTTTAGCTAAGACCAGCAAAAAATGGTAGAGAAAAGACGATAGAAGGGGGAGGAATCCCCAGCAGATGGTACAGTACATTCAAAGGGTCAGAGGTGAGGCACCTGGGCGGCTCAGTTGGTTAAGTGTCTGCCTTCAGCTCAGGTCATGATCCAGGGTCCTGGGACTGAACCCTGCTTCTCCCTCTCCTTCTGCCCCTCCCTCTGCTCATGTGCATGTGGTCTCTCTCTCTCTCAATTAAATAATATCTTAAAAACAAAACAAAATAAAACAAAAACAAAAAAACAAAGGGTCAAAGGCGAGAGCATGGTACCTTTTAAGAACTGCAAAAAAAAGTTTAAGGTGACTGGAACAACTTGCTAATGATACTCGATGGCTTTCTATACGGTGGGTTTCTTCAGTCCAATAAGGCAAGACTCAAGATCTGGTGTGCCCTGTCCCTTCAAAACAACTCTCCAATGACAGTATCTTCATGCTATATTTTGCCATAGCTATATTTGTTTGGTTTCTTCAACTAATTCAAATGGGAATATTACAGAAAAGACAAAGTATCTAATCAGCTATGTGACACTGTTATTTAATCTTTTTGTTTATCCATCTATGAAATAGATGTAAAAGGAGTTGTTGATCATACCTTGTCCAGTGAGTTAATTCATTTTTCTCTAATTTGAAACTGTTCCCATTTATAAAAATGTAAATAATATATAAAGAATCTGAGAAGAAACCAAATTGCATGTTTTTGAAGATGCATTAAATCAAATCTGCCACAAATAAAAACCATCCTATTCCTAAGCTAAAATAACATGATCTGACTTGTTTATTCAGGCCTGGTGGTAAGTGAAACAATAAGAAGGTGGAGGGAGAGATGAAGATGAAGAGAAACTAACAGAAAGATAGGCTGGGGCTGCGTTCTTTAGAAAAGTTTTGCTGCCTCTTCAATGAACAGCAGCCTTAGAGGGGCAGCCACCTGTCACCTATCAGGACTGGCTTCATGCTACACAGATAGCCAGGTTCTCACTAGGGCCTAGGGGCCCTCCTACTTACTTCCTACAGATTTCTTGTAGGTTTCTTCTAGTGCTAAGTCAGCCTTGCTGAAATAAACAAACAAACTAAATAAACCCACCTCTCTAACCCCTACTCCACTCCTATTCCTAGAAAAAGGCTATTAACAGAATCCCTCAAGTTCAGGTAGGATTTTCAGGAAAGCTGCACTTAACTGTTGACTCTAGGGGTTCACCTATTCTGTTTCTTGGTTTTTGTCCAACACCTTCCTCCCTTTTTTTCCATCAAGTTGTTAATTTTATTATGTCCTTTTATAACACCTCATATTCTTTTTGGAAATAAGGGGGGTATAATAAATAAAAGTAACAATTAAGTTCTAAAATTATGCTTTCTACAAAATCTCTACTCCATTGAGCAGAAACACAGGCTGTGGACATAATCAAAGTTGGTTAGGCATTTTAAATCACCAATTAAAATGGAATTCATTGTTTTGGTAGAGCTGAGATCGAGATATTTCCTAGACCTAAGAACTTCCCTTATATCAGGTAATGTTCAGATATCCAGGGTAGGTGGGAATGTGATGACATCTATGGAGGAAAAAAACTGTATGCTATTAACCTTAGTTAAAAACAAACAAACAAACAAAAAAACAAAACAAAAACAAAAACAAAACAAAAACAAAAAAACAAAAAACAGGGAAAGGGAAGAAAAGGAAGATGAAGGAAGTAAGACATAACTGAATTCCTGCCAGGCAGAGTAATGTGTACATCATTCCTGTGAAGTAGCTGGTTCTTTGACCATTTTCTAGATGAAGCAGCAAAAGTATGAAAAGATTACAAGCCAAGATCATGGGGCTAGGTAACAGCAGAGCCTCTACTGTTTATACCATATCATACACGGCTTTCCTTCATTCATCTTTATAACTCCCACTAGGATTTAGTCCAATAAAAATTGCATTTTATAATGATAAATAATTTTAAGCAAGGGAAATTCAAGGGGAAAAGATGAATAGAAAGAATATTGAATGTCTGGGACCAAAATTCCACAGTCCGGATTAAAAAGCTTGTGGAAAAAGAGACCTCCTTTAAAAAGACAAAGCAGGAAAGAAAACATACCTTATTTTGGTAACTACATTGCTATAGCAACAACATAATGATACACAGAAGAGCTTTCAAAGTTATACTGGTAATAAAAGATATACATGTATACATAGGTCTATCAATGTTGTTGAATAAATATCAATCTCCATAACCTTTCCAGATCTAGTAACAAGGAAACCCATGTAAGCATTATTTATACCAACAGTAAAAACACCTGTCAAACTTTATTTTCTGTTTGCACATGTCCACAGAGAGAAGGAATAAAGGAAAATAGTATGATGTATACCTAAGGACTTTGGTCTCGAACATAGTCTAGTACTGGTGAACAATGAAAAGACAATAAAAAGATTAGCTGGTCTTAGACTGTATGATGTGAATAAAATTTGTTTAGGTTTCTCAAGGTTTAAGTAATGCATAGTAAAGATATCAATATAATAAACTCATATGTATACACCTAGACTGAAAACAAAAAATGATATGAACTTCTAGGTTTAAATTATTTGCTAATGACCCTGTGTCTATTAAAGCCATTTTTCAGCGGCCTGAAAAAGAATAAATGCTTTCCCCAGTGGAACTCCACCTTATTTTTCCTGCCTTCCCCATGTTCGGCCCAACCACACTCCCATTAATACCAGCTCTTATTTCACTGCAGATATTCTCACTGTACCCCAAAAGTGACAAACCAGGATCTCATGAGAGAAGTGAAGGCTTGAAAAGCCCCAGAGATCTTGAAGTGATTATCTAGGAAGTACCCCACCCCATGAGATCTATAGTTCTGCATCAGTTCTTTGCTCTATAAAATCTTAATCATTCAAAATCATTTGTCACAAACATTTTTAATGTGTGCCTCTTAACACTACTTCCACAAACCCCAGAGAATACTGCAAAAGTAGAAAAAGCAGAGCCTTGACAAGACATGTACAGAAGACCTTTTTAAAAAGGGAGTCCTTGATACATTTTCTTTTCTTGAGATACTATTTTTCTCCCACTCAAGGAACTAAAGTAAGCATGCACACATTATTTTCTGGAGGAAGATGTAATGGTCCAGTGAGGCAGGTCCTGCTAGTGTATTCTTCCTTACAACAGAACCTGGTATTTTAGCAAGCAGTGAGCCAACTCCCTGCAGTCAGTTCCCCAGAACCCCTGCAGTTGTAGGAAAGCTTTTGATCTTCTAATACAGGCATTTCCCCTGAGTGCTTCACCCCTCATATTCCTGCCTAGAAATGAATGTGACATCTGGCAGTGCAGAAGCCATCTTGAGATCATGAGAAGACCAACATGAGACTCAACTCATTGAGAAAGACAAAGTGAGAGATGGAAAAGGGCTGGGTCCCTGGTGACGTTACTGAACTGCCTATATACCCCTTCTTCTTGATTCAAGAAATAAATAAAGCCATGTCTACTTAAGCCACTTGCTGCAGAATGCATTCCTAACTGATAACTAGTCTATGTGGAAGGTAGATTTGGCAGGGGAAGATAATTCACAAAATCTACTTTGTTTGCCCAATGACCCTCTGTTTTAGCCAAGTACATTTATAAACTCAGAGACACTCTCTGTATTAATTTTGATCCCAAACTGAGGACTTGATCTGACTCTCTGAACCCTTGGTACCTACCTATGCCCATTCCTTGGGCTGACTGCTTTAGACTTGACTTCTATAGCTCACCTGATTGTTGAGAACAGCCAACTATGATCAACAAAACTAAGTCTAGTTCCTCACAGTCAGGCCTACTGTAAAACTGCTTAAATCTCCATGCCACAGTCTCAATTTGGCATTAGCAGAACAGAACTCAAAGAAGAAATGTTTAGCAGAGACATAGAGATGCATTTATATAACTACGGACTTTTGTGAACTAGCTATTGACATTTGTGAAAAATTAATCAATTACTTAAAAAAGTTCTCAATTATTCAAAGCAATATTTAATTTGGCTAAAATATCAACTCAAGGTCACAACCAAGATGGAGTAGACCTATTACTCTCAGGTCCTCCCTCTTACAACTAAAAAGCCCTGATCGTAACACAACATAAGTATAGAAAGCCTCTGAAAGGTCAAAGGAAGACAGATGGCCTAGGAATCTCAGGACTTGAGAAATACCAAGGCAATGAGATCCCTGAGTTTCCTTATTATCTCCATATATCCCAGACAATGTGCCAAAGTCTCCAAAGCAGAATCACCAATAGCCACAGACAAAAAAGAAAAAGTCCATAGCTGATCAGGAATAGGGTGACTAAACAACAAAAACATTCTTGGCAATATCCACCCTCTCAAGCTAGACATCAACTGTACCACTGTACCTCCCACCCCCCGGTTTCAGTGGGGCTGGGGCCAAGTAGAAAGTCGATCTTCCACACCATCCCATCCCTACCCCTTAGAAGCAGGTGATGTACTCTAATTCACCTGACTGGCATTGTGTCAGTGGGCTGATCTGGGAGCTGATCTTCCATTTCCCTCTTGTAGGAGTTAAGATCTGCTCCAACTCCCCCACCAGGGGAAGTGTCAGCAGGGCCAATGGAAAGCTAGCCCTCCACCATGCCCCCCTGCACTGAGTCTGAACAAAGTCATATAAAGCAGTAGTAGTGACCACTCCACTTTCCTTCCACTCCGGTGTCAGGGAGGCATAGTGGGAACTAAACCTCCATACCGAGTGACAGCAAAGAGACGGAATGAAGCAGTTAAAAACAGTACCAGCAGCACTCTATTCCTGCTCCCCATCCAGATCCTAGAGGATCTCAATTAGGAGCCTCCAGCCCTTCTCAATACCAATGAGGTAGAACAAGGTACTGTAAAACCGAGTAGTCAACAATCTGCTTCCTTTCCTCTGGTGCCAGTGCGACCAGCAAGGAGCTGAGCCTCCACTCCAAGCTGGCATCAACAAGGCAGAATAAAGTGGCAGGAAGCAGGGCTGGGTGGCACTCTACTTCTTCCATCCCTTGGTGTCAGTGGGGCACATAGAGGAGTCAAGCTTCTTCTAACCATTCACCTGCAACAAAGCAGTGTGAGTCAGCCCTCTGACTCTCAGTCTTTGTTAACAGTGAGTTCAGCAGCAGGGAGCTAATGTTATAATCCAAGCAGAGACACAAGACAGTACAAGTTGGTTTAGCCAGAAAAGTGTGAATGGAGCTAAGGGGGATAGGTGAACTTCCACTCTACCAGTTTGATACAAGGCACTATGAGTCAAAACCCACTTTTGCTGGAGTAGTGTCAGTGAGCCCAGCAGGAAGCTGAACAAATATACCCCATCTGGCTTTCATGCTATACCTCAATAGGGGGAGTGCCTGCTTTAAAAAAAAAAAAAAAGATGAAATAGGATCCAGAGCCCTCATAGTATAACCTCAAAATAACCAGGATTCAATGGAAAATCACTCATCATGCCAGAACCAGGAAAATCATAACATTAACAAGAAAAGATAAACAGCAGACCCAACACTGAGATAAATCAAATGTTGGAATTATCTGACAAGGATTATAAAGCAGCCAGCATAAAAATTATTTTAAAAGCGATTAAATATTCTATTGAAACAAAAAATAATCTCAACAAAGAGAAGTTACAAAAAAGAACCAAATAGAAATTATAGAACTGAAAATGCAAAAACTGAAAGAAAAAACTCACTAGACAGGCTCAATAGCAAAGTATAATGACAGAAGACAGAATCAATAAACTTCAGGATAAATCAACAGTATTCACCCAAACTGAACAAAGAGAAAATAGGAAAAACAAAAAACACACAATTAACGAAGTCTCAGAAATGTGAGACAGTAACAAAAGAGCTAAAATTCATAGGATTAGAATCTAAGAATGAGAAGAGAGAAAGTAGGACAAAATAATATTCAAAGAAATAATGGCTGAAAACTTCCTAAATATGGCAAGAGATATAAACCTATAGATTCAACAAGCTTTAGGGAAGATCTTATTCTACCCAAATAGAATAAACCCAAGGGGCGCCTGGGTGGCACAGTCGTTAAGAATAAACCCAAGAAGTCCATGTAAGACACATCATTATTAGACCACAGACTACAAATTATGTGTCTATATTGCAATAACCAGAACATCCACCAAGAAACCCATGCAAAGCAATATACATAAAATCACTATAAATATATCAGAATATAATCCTAAAAATGTTCAAGAAACCAAAAGAAAGGTAAAAAATGGAAAAAAAGAGAACCAGAGGAAACAAACTGAACACAAATAATTCAATGGCATACTTAAACTCTAACATACCAATAATCACCTTAAATGTAAATGGTCTAAATACATAAATTAAGGGGTGCCTGGTGGCTCAGTCATTAAGCTGCCTTCAGGTCAGGTCATGATCACAGGGTTCCTGGATCCAGCCCCACATCAGGATCCCTGCTCAGCGAGGAATCTGCTTCTCCCTCTCCCTCTGCCTCTCCCCCTGTCTCATGCTCTCTCCCTCTCTCTCTGTCAAATAAATAAATTAATTAAATATTTTTTAAAAATACATAAATTAAAAGAGACTGGCCGAGGGGCACGTGGGTGGCTCAGTTGGTTAAGTGACTGACTCTTTATTTCGGCTCAGGGCATTATAATCTCAGGGTCGTGAGATTGAACCCCACGTCAGGCTCTGCATTTAGCACAGAGTCTGCTTGAGATTCTCTCTCTCCCTCTCCCATTGCCCCTTACCCCACTTACTCTCTCTCACTCTCAAATAAATAAAAGAAAAAGAGAGACTGGCAGAGTAGATTTAAAAAAACAAAACAAAACAAAACACGGTTCAACAACATGCTGTCTACAAAATTCAAAATTTGCTCATAGGTAGATTAACAGCAAAAGAATAGAAACAATATACCATGTAAACAGTTTTAACTTTTTTTTTTTTTTTTAAGTAGGCTCCACACCTAGAGTGGAGCCCAACACAGGAACCTGAACACAGGGCCTGAACTCATGACCCTGAGATCAATACCTTACCTGAATTCAAGAGTTGGATACCTAACCTACTGAGCCACCCAGGTGCCTCTGTAAACTGTTTTAAAAAAACAGTAGTGACTATATATATATCAGATAAAGTAATGATATATTGTATGGTGACTAACATAACATAATAAAATTTAAAAAATAAAAAAGCAGGAAAAAAGTAGACTTCTGAACAAAGAAAATTACTAGAAAGAAAGAAAGGACATTACATAATGATAAAAGGATCAATCCACCAGGAACACATACCAATCCTAAAGGTGTTCACATCAAACAACAAAACCACAAATTATGTAAAACAAAAATTATAGACCCAAAAATAGACAAGTCTACAATTAAAATTGGGGACTTTCAAAATTCCACTTTTAGTAACTGATAGAATTAGACAGAAAATCAGCAAGGAAATGAAAGAACTCAACAAAACTATCAATCACAAGGTCTTAATTGCCATATATAAAAACTCCACCCAACAACAGCAGTATACATATTTTTTTCAAGTACCCATATAACAGTCACCAAGGCAGCACATATTCTGGGTCAGAAAACAAATTTCAACAAATTTTTAAAAGCTGAAATTATATAAGTATATTCTCTGACCATAATGGAATCGAGCTAGAAATCAATAACAAAGATAACAAGAAAATCTACAAAACACTTGGAAACTAAACAGCACATTTCTAAATAATGCATATGTCAAAGAAGTCTCAAAAGAAATTTTTAAAATTATACATACACACACAGATAACTAAAATGGAGATGAAAGTATAGCATATCAGAACATGTACAACACAACTAAAGCAGTGAAGAGGATTAAATTTATGAGTAAAATTTTCTATTTGAAACATTAAGTGCTTCCATCAGAAAAGAGGGAAGTGCTTCCACTAAAAAAGAGGGAAGTTCTCAAATAAATAAGAATCACTATATTGTATACCCAAAATATTAACTGGAATTTAAATAAAAACTTAAAAAAAAAATCTAAGTTCCTATCTCAAGAAATTAGAAAAAGGAAAGTACAATAAAACCAAAGCAAGCAGAAGAAAAAGAAATACCAAAAAAGCAGAAGTCAATTAAATTGAAAACAAAAAAATTTTAAAAAAGAAGAGAGAAAATTTATGAAACAAAAACTGGCTCTTTAAAAACATCAACAAAATTTATAAAGAATTAAAAGGATAAAAAGAAGACAAAGATTAACAACATCAGGAATGAAAGAAGGAATATCACTACAGATCCTCTAGCCATCAAAAGGATATAGTAAGGTATTACTATAAACAATACCCCCCAAAATTTGACAACTTGGGATAGAGTTGCTTGAAAACCATGAACTATCAAACCTCAACCAAGATGAAAGAAATAACTTAAGCAGTCTTATAACCATTAAAGACATGGAATCTGTGATTTAAAAGCTATCTACAACAACAAAAGTCTTCAGGATTCGATGGTTTCACTGGAGAATTCAGACATTTAAAGATGAATTAATCAATCTCTTCCAGAAAATAAAAGAGAAGGAATCACTTCTCATTAACACAATACCAACACCAGACAAAAACATAACAACAAAAAAAGAAACTACACACCAATATCTCTCAATAATTTAGACACAAAAACCCTCAACAAAATATTAGCAAATCAGATCTAGTAAACATATATAATACACCATGACCAAGTGGGATTTATTCTAGGTGTACAAGTCTGGTTCAATATTTTTAATCAATATATTCCACTATATATGCAGGATTAAGAAGAACAATTATATGATTACATCAAAGGACAAAGAAAAAACATTTAACAAAATCCATCAACCATTCATGATAAAAACTCAGCCAACTAAGATTAGAGCTGAACTTCTTCAACTGGAGACAGAACATCTACAAAAAAAACCTTAGAGCTGATGCTTAATGCAGTGAAAGAGTGAATGCTTTCCCTCTAAGATTGGGAGTAAGGCAAGAATGTACACTCTCACCACACTTAACATATTATTGGAAGTTCTAGTCACTGTAGCAAAGCAAAAAAAAAAAAGTATAAATAGTAAAGAAAACTGCCCATATTTGCAGACACCATGATTGTCTGCATTTCTGTATACTAACGACGCCTTTCTCTATACTAACAATGAGCATGTGGAAACCAAAACTAAAACACAATACCATTTACAAATGCTCCAAAAAAATAAAATACTTGAGTACAAATCAACAAAACATGTACAAGCTCTGTATGCTGATAATTACAAAATGCTGATGAAAGAAACCAAAGAAGACCTAAATAAATGGAGAGATATACTGTGTTCGTGAATTGGAAAACTCAACATAGTAAAGATGTCAATTCTCCCCAAATTGATACACAGGTTAATTTAATTCCTATCAAAATCTGAGCAAGATGTTTTGTAGACATAAGCTTATTCTCAATTCTATATGGAAAGGTAAAGAAACTAGAACTAAAACAATCTTTTTTTTTTTTTTACGAATTTATTTATTTTATTTTAGAGAAAGAGTGTATGCATGAGTGCGGGGCAGGGCAGAGGAAGAGGGAGAGAATCTCAACTAGACTCAGCACTGAGCACGGAGCCCAACACAGAGCTCAATCTCATGACCCTGAGCTGAAACCAAGAGTTGGATGCTTAACCAACTGAGTCACGGGGCACCTCTAAAACAGTCTTTAAAAAGAAGAATAAAATAAGAGGAATCACTCTACCTTTAATATAAAGGCCCACCAAATTCCTACAATAATCAAACTGTGTGGGACTGGTGGAAAAATAGACACATGGATAAATGGAACAAAATAGAGAACCCCAAAATAAACCAACACAAATGTGCCCAAATTAATTTTTGACAAATGTGCAAAAGCAATTCAATGAAGGGAAGGTAGCCTTTTAAATAAATGGTCTCTCATGGTTCGTATGGACTCTGAGAAACAAACTGAGGGTTCTAGAGGGGAGGGGAGTGGGGGGATGGGTTAGCCTGGTGATGCGTATTAAAGCGGACACATATTGAATGGAGCACTGGGTGTTATACGCAAACAATGGATCATGGAACACTACATCAAAAAATGGTGATTAACATAACATAAAAAATAAAATGTAAAAAAAACAGCAAAAATAAATAAACAAATGGTGCTGGAGCAACTGAACATTTATAGGCAAGAAATGAACTTCAACCTAAGTGCCACACCTTATAAAAAAAAACGAAGACAAACTGAATCATGTTCTTAAGTGTAAAATATGAAAACTTTTAGAAAAAAAAAAACATAGAGGAAAATCTTTAGGATCTATGGTCAGGCAAAGAGTTCTTAGGCTTGACAAAAGCATGATCTATAGAAAGAGAAACTGATAACATTATATCTCATCAAAAGTAAAAAGTTTTGTTCTGCAAAAGACCCTGTGAAGAGGATAAAAAGACTGGGAGATAATATTTACAAACCACATATCCTGAAAAGAACTAGTATTGAGAGTACATAAAAAATTCTCAAAACCCAACACTAAAAAACTCAACATTTCAACTAGAAAATGGGCAAAAGATATAAATAGACATTTCACCAAAGAGAATATACAGATAACAAATGAGCACAATATTAAGGACTGAATATGTCCCTCCAAAATTCATATGTTGAAGCCCTAACTCCCAATGTGACCATATCTGGAGATGGGCCTTTAGTGAGGTAATTAAAGTTAAATGACATCATGAGGGTGGGGTCCTAATCTCATAGCACTGGTATCCATATAAGAAGATGAGGAAACACCAGAGATCTCTCTCTTCAAATGTACAGAGAAGAGGTCATGTGGAGACACAGCGTGCAAGTAGCTATCTAAAAGTCAGGAAAAGAGGCCTTTCAGAAATCAAACACCTTGATCTTGGACTTCTAGCTCCAAAACTGTGAGAAAATAAATTTCTGTTGTCAAAGCCACACAGTCTGTACTATTTTGTTATGGCAGCCCTGGCAAACTAATACACAAATGAAAAGATGTTTAACATCACAAGCCATTAAGGAAATGCAAATTAAAACCATGATGACGTCCCATTACACACCTATCAGAATAGCTAAAATAAAGAATACTTGACATCAAATGCTGGTGAGGATGTGAAAAAACTGGATGACTCATATTTTCCTGGTGAAAATATAAAATGGTACAACCACACTGGAACACTATTTGGAAGATGCTTATAAAACCAAACATGCAAAATAAAATAAAATAAAAAATAAAACCAAACATGCAATTACCCTACAATCCAACAACTGCATTCTGAACATTTATCTCAGAGAAACAAAACTCATGTTCACACAAAAATCTGTATATACATATTCATAGCAGCTTCCTTTGTAATAGGGAAAAGCTGAAAATAACCAACATGCTCTTCAGTGAATGATTGATATAAATCAAAATGTGGTACATCAATACAATGTAATACTACTCAGCAATAAACAGGAATGAACTATTAATACACACAACTTGGATGCATCTCCCAAGAATTATGCTGAATGAAAAGGCTATCCCAAAAGACTCATATTCTATGATTCCATCTATATGACATTCTTGAAAGGACAAAATTATAGAAATGGTGGTTGCCAAGGTCATGAATGGAGGAGGGCAAGGATAATTGTGGCTATAGAGAGCAACATGAGGAATCCTGTGGTAATGAAACTGTCCTGCATCTTGACTATATCAATGTCAATATCCTCATTGTGATCTTATACTATAGTCTTACAAGCTGTTACCATCAGGGGAAACTGGGTAAATAGTACACAGGATCTCCATTATTTCTTATACTGCATGTGAATCTATCATTACCTCAAAATTAAAGTTTAACGTAATAAATTCATTCAATTCTAAACACAAATATTTCTGACCAATAATCTGCCATTATTGGTTCTTGGATTCTCTGAAACACCCAGCTGTGATCAGTATGCTACTCTGTGATAAATAAAGGTAAAATGTACTACGTGTCATTCTGACCAGTTGGTGAGCACCATAAGCTTAAACTAATAGTTTCAATGAGCTTAAAAATCAATAGAATACCCTGGTAGCTATAATAATGATATATTTAGCTATTCGGTATCAATCTGTCTGCACACACAGAATCTCCTTGTGGCTACTCAAATGAAGTCCTTTCCAGAGGAACTCTGAAGTAGACCTCCCAGAGGAGCCCCAAAAGATATTTCTGCCACAATGTCACATTGGCAGCTCAGTACTAGACTATGACAGATACCAAAGGAACTGATACAGAAATAATAGCATTAACGTATTATAACTAGAAAGTCAAGGTTAGGAAATGTTATTTGAAATCCATATGTTTTTAAGTTTTCGACACGCATATTTTTCTGCTATTTCCTTTGTCTACCATGTTCTGTTCTTCCCCTTGCTATGTCTACACTTTGATTCAGGTTTCATGAGACTTAATGAGTCCAGTTATAAACATTTATAGAACATGAAAAAAATAAAAAATTTTAAAGTATTAAGTCTTTTTTTTTTAAATGCCAGCATAAGACTTCCGGTTTCCAGTCAGGAATGTAAGGAGCTTAGAAGTCAATATGCTACCCTAACAATAAGTAAAAAGTGAAAATGAATAGCTCTTGCTAGATCTCTCAGAGAAGTGAGGTCATAAGGCAAACCACTGCCCCACAAAACTGGAGACAAAGGTAGATACAGAGAATTACAATTTCTCAGAGCAGAACCCCAAGAGTAACCGCCATGAGAACCAATGCGAGGAAACAAAAACCTGAATTATAACTGGCAAAAGACTAGAAATTCACTGTGAACAAATCTGAGAGATAAAAACTCTAGGGGAACCCCACATTTTTGTGAGTTTTACATCCAGGAGCCCTATCAGGTCCTCACAGTGAAAGTTAGAGAAAAATCCACTTGTGCCTCTGACAAACAGAGGGGAAAAGTAAATATGTTGAAATATACCAGAGCTTTGTATTCTGTTTAACAAGGCCTGCTCTCAGGAGAAACTATCTTATCAGAGTTTAACCTGCTGGGGTTTTATCAGAGCTCAACTAACCTGGCAAAGGGAAATACCTAGCTCCACTCTAGCCATCCTGTCCCACGTAAGGGTGGGAGTAAGGAAGGGTAAGGGGCTGGCAACTGAGGAACATCTGTGAAGTTCACAGTGCAGAGGCACAGGCTTACTACAAGACTGAGGCCCAATCACAGGACTATTGAACACCTCCCTCAACTCCCACCCACCACATTACCATTGCATTACTAAAGACCCATTTACCTAGTACATTACGTGCACCTTTCAAAAAATTGCAAGGCATATTAAAAGGCAAAAAAAAAACAAAAAAAACAGTTTGATGAGACTGAACAAGCATCAGAACCAGAGGCAGATATGGCAGGAATGTTAGAATTATGAGACTAGTAATTCTTTTAAAACTATGATTAATATGAAAAGAGGTTTAATGGAAAAAGCAGACAAAGATCACATGGATAAGTAAGCAGAGAGATGAAACTTTGAAGAAAGAATCAGAAAGAAATGTTAGAGATCAAAAACACTGTAACAAAATGAAGAATGCTTTTAATGGGCTTATTCGTAGACTAGACATCATTTAGGAAAGAATCTCTGAGCTTGAGGATTTGACAATAGAACTGAAAAGCTTCTAAAACTGAAATGCAAGGGGAAAAAATGAAAAAAAAAAAAAGAATATCCAAGAACTTTGGGACAACTATAAAAGGTGTAACATACACATAACAAGAATAAAAGAAGAAATAAAGGAAAAGAAATATTTGAAATGACGACTGAGATTTTTTTCCAAATTAACGTCAGACACAAAACCACAGATCCAGGAACCTTAGAGAATACCAAGCAGGATAAATGCCACGCCCCGTAAAAAAACCTCCACACTTAGGTATATCATCTCTAAACTACAGAAAACCATCACTAAAAAAAAAATCTTGATAGAAGCCAGAGGATAAAAACACCTTACCTATAGAGGAACAAAGATAAGACTTATATCCAACTTCTCAGAAATCATGCAAGCAAAAAAAAAAGTGGCGTGAAATATTTGAAGTTTGAGAGAAAAAAAATTAATCTAAAATTCTGTACCCTGTAAAATTATCCTTCCAAAGTGAAGGAGAAATAAGACTTTCTAATACAAAAAAAAGTTGAGGGAATTTGTTGCCAGTCAACCTGCTTTGCAAGAAATGTTAAAAGATGTTCTTCAGAAAAAAGTAAAAGAATACAGAACAGAAACTCAGGTTAACATAAAGAAAGGAAGAGCATCAGAGAAGGAATAAGTGAAGGTAAAATAAAAACTTTTCCTCATTTTTAGTCTAATAAGTAACAATTCATTCAAACTAATAATTGAGCAATAATGTATTTGATTATGTATACTTTTAAAAATATATATGAGTATTTATGTATGCTTACTTAAAAGTGAATTGAGGGAACCTGGGTGGCTCAGTCAGTTAAGCATCTGCCTTTGGCTCAGGTCATGATCCCAGGGTCCTGGGAAACAGTCCTGCATCGGGCTCCCTGCTCAGCAGGGAGTCTGCTTCTCCCTCTGCTTCTGCCCCCATCCTCACTCGTGCTCACTCTCTCTCTCAAATAAATAAATAAAATCTTTTTAAAAAAATGAAATGAATGATAGCACTGGTATAAGAAATAGGAGGAAGGGATCAGGAATATTTCATTATTATTATTTTTTTAAAGATTTTATTTATTTATTTGAGAGAGAGAATGAGAGAGAGAGAGCAGGAGAGGGAGGAGGGTCAGAGGGAGAAGCAGACTCCCTGCCGAGCAGGGAGCCCGATGCGGGACTCGATCCTGGGACTCCAGGATCATGACCTGAGCTGAAGGCAGTCGCTTAACCAACTGAGCCACCCAGGCGCCCAGGAATATTTCATTATTATAAGGTACTTACACCACCCATGAAGCAGCATAGTGTTATTTGAAAGTAGACTTGGATTAGCTACATATATATATACATATTGTAAATTCTAGGGCAACAACTAAAAAAATTAAAAAAAATAACTGATATTCTAAGAGAAAATGGAATTATATAAAATGCTCAAATCCACAAAAGGCAGAAAAAGTGTGGAAGACAAAAATAAGAACAAAGAACAAGAGTATCAAAAATGGTAGATCTTGACCTAACTATAACAATTATTACTTTGAATGTCAATGGTCGAAATCTATCCATTAAAAGATCAAGACTGTCAGAGTGTATCGAAAAACAAAACCCAAGTATATATTGTCTGCAAGAAACCCATTTTAAATATAAAGATGCACTAGATTATAAATAAAGCAGTGGAGAAAGATATATCATGCTACACTAATAAAAAAAAAAAGTGAGAATGTCCTTATTAGTTTCAGACAGAAAAGACTTCAGAGCAAAGACAGTTACCAGACTTAAAAAGGGGTATTACATAAATGATAAAGGGGTCAATACCCCAAGAAAACGTAATAATACTTAACAAGAGAGCCTAACAACAGAGCATCAAAATATGAGGCAAAAGCCTATAGAATTACAAGAAGAAATAGATAAATCCACAATTATAGTTGAAGACTTTAACAAAAATGGACAGATTCAGCATGTAGAAAATCAGTAAGAACATAGTTGAACTCAACAGCATCATCGGTCAACTGATATAATTGACATTTATGGACTACCTCATCCAAGAACAGAATATACATTTTTTTCAAGCTCACATGGAACATTCACCAAGACAGACCACATTCTGCACCATAAAACACATCTTAACAAATTTAAAAGAATAAAAATCATATAATGTCTGTGCTTAGACCAAAAGGAAATTAAACTAGAAATCAAACAGAAGAGCTTGGAAATCCCAAAATACTTGGAAATGAAAAAACAACCAATGGGTCATAGAAGAAATCACAAGAGAAGCTTAAAAATACTTTAGATAAAAATGAAAATACAACTTACTGAAATTTGTAGTATGCAAATCTATATGATCACCTGCGTAGAAAATATGAAAGAATCAACAAAAAAACTCCCAGAATAAGCGATTATAGCAAGGTTGCAAGATACAAGGTTAACATACAAAAGTCAATCAATTTCCTATGTACTATGAACACATGGAATTTGAAATTAAAAACAGATTACTATTTACATTAGTACCCGCCCCCCGCAAAATGAAATACTTAGGTATAACCCTAAAAAGCTCTAACAAAATATGTACAAGATCTATATAAGAAAACGAAATGTAGATAATCCAGTTAAGAAATGGGCAGAAGACATGAACAGCCATTTTTCCAAAGAAGACAAACAGATGGCCAACAGACACATGAAAAGATACTCAACATCACTCATCATCAGGGAAATACAAATCAAAACCACGATGAGATACCACCTCACACCTGTCACAATGGCTAAACTAACAACACAGGAAACCACAGATGTTGGTGAGGATGCAGAGAAGGGGAAGCCCCTTACACTGTTGGTAAGAATGCAAACTGGTGCAGCCATTCTGGAAAATAGCATGGAAGTGCCTCAAAAAGTTAAAAATAGAAATACCCTATGACCCAGCAACTGCACTACTAGGTATTTACCCAAAGGATACAAAAATACAGATTCAAAGGGGTACATGCACCCTGATGTTTACAGCAGCATTGTCAATAATAACTAAACTATGGAGAGAGCCCAAGTGTCCATCGGCTGATGAATGGATAAAGAAGATGTGGTATATATGTATGTACATATATATATATATATATATAATGGAAGACTACTCAGCCATCAAAAAGAATGAAATTTTGCCATTTGCAATGATGTGGATAGAGCTAGATAGAGTGTATTATACTAAGTGAAATCAGTCAGAGAAAGACAAATACCATATGATTTCACTCATATGTGGAATTTAAGAAACAAAACATATGGGAAGTGGGGGAAAAGAGAGAGAGAGGAAAACAAACCATAAGAGACTCTTAACAATAGAGAACAAACTGAGGGTTGATGGAGATAGGTGGGTAGGGGATGGGCTAAATAGGGAATGGGTAATAAGGAGGGCACTTGTGATGAGCTCTGGGTGTTATATGTAAGTGATGAATCACTAAATTCTAAATATTACACTATAGGTTAACTAACTAGAATTTAAATAAAAATTTGAAAGAAAGAAAAAAGAAAACAAAGAACTAAATAAATTGAGAGATATTCCATGTTTTGGATAGGAAGACTCAATATTGTCAAGGTATCAATTCTTCCCAACTTGATGTATTGATTTAATTCAATATCAATTAAAATTCCACAAGTTATTTTGTGGATATGAAAACATGGATTCTGAAGTTTACATGGAGAGACAAAAGACCCAGAATAGCCAACTCAAGATTGAAGGAGAAAAAAAATTTAAACTAACACTACCCAGCTTCAAGATTTATTATAAAGCTACAATAATCAAAATAATGTAGTATTGGTAAAAGAACAAAGAGATTAATGGAACAGAATATACAGTCCAGAAACAGATCTACATAAATACAGTCAACTGCTCTTTGACAAAGGAGCAAAGGCAACACAATGGAGCAAAGATAGTCTCTTTAACATATGGTGCTGAAAGCAACCACAAGACCTCCACATGCAAAAAAAATAAACAAACAAACCCAAAAAACACCTTACAACTTTCACAAAAATTAACTCAAATGTATCATGGACCTAAATATAAAATACAAAACTAGAAAATAACAGGAGAAAAATCAGATAACCTTGGGTATGGTGAGAACTTTTTAGATACAACACCAAAGGCAAGTTTCATGAAAGAAACAATAAGATGGACTTCATTAAATTTAAAAATATCTGCTCTGCTAAAGAGAATGTCAAGAGAAATAAAGACAAGCGAAAGACTTGGAGAAAATATTTGCAAAAGACACATACAATAAAGAACTGTTATCCAAAATATACAAAGAACTCTTAACAACAATAAGAAAACAATCAATCTGATTTAAAAATGGGCAAAAGGGCTGGGGCGCCCTGGTGGCACAGCTGGTTAAGCATCCTGGTTTTCACTCAGGTCAAGATCTCAGGGTCATGAGATAGAGCCCCACGTTGGGCTCTGAGCTCAGTGTGGAGTCTGCTTAAGACTCTCTCCCTCTCCCTTTGCCCCTCCTGCTCATGCACGCTCTCTCTCTCGCTCACGTAAACAAATAAGATCTTTTTTAAAAAATGTGGTGCTCCTGGATGGCGCAGTCAGTTAAGCATCAGACTCTTGGTTTCAGCTCAGGTTGTGATCTCAAGGTCCTGATATCAAGGCCTGAG
Source organism: Mirounga angustirostris (assembly GCF_029215605.1). NCBI lineage: Eukaryota > Metazoa > Chordata > Mammalia > Carnivora > Phocidae > Mirounga > Mirounga angustirostris. The sequence goes on from NW_026991709.1 coordinate 105,535,744, forward strand.
TTGGGCTCCACACTTAGCATGGAGTCTGCTTGAGATTCTCTCTCCTTCCCCCTATCCCTGCCGCTCATGTTCTCTCTCTCTAAAATAAATAATCTTTTTAAAAAAATGGGCAAAAGATCTGAACAAACATGCCATCAAAGATGAACAGATAGCAAGCACGTGAAAAGATGTTCAACATCATATGTCATCAGGGAAATGAAAATTAAAATGACCAAGATGCTACTACACACCTATTAGAATGGCCAAAATCCAAAACACCAACACCACCAAATTCTGGTGATGTGGCAACAGAACTCTCATTCATTGCTGCCAGGAAAGCAAAGTGATAGAGCCACTTTGGAAGACAATTTGGCAGTTTCTTACAAAATTATACATACTCTTATCATATGATCCAGCAATCACACTCTTGGGTGTTCATCCAAAAGAGCTGAAAACGTAGGTCCATACAAAAACCTGCATGTGAATATTTATGGAAGCTTTATTCATAATTGCCAAAACTCGGAAGCAACCAAGATGTCCTTCAGAAGGTGAAAGGAGAAATAAACTGTGGTACATCCAGACAATGGAATATTACTCAATACTAAAAAGAAAGAAGCTATCAAGCCATGAAAAAACATGCAGGAAACTTAAATGCTTATTACTAAGTAAAAGAACCTGAAAAGGCCACATATTGTATGATTCCAACTATATGACATTCTGGAAAAAAAACAAAACTATGAAGACAGCAAATGGATCAGTGGCTGCCAGTCCTTAAAAGGGAGGGAATGATGAACAGGCACAGAGGATTTTTATCCTCATGAATGGGATCAATGTCCTTCTAAAAGAGACCTTGGAGAGCTTCCCTGCCTCTTATACCTTGTAAGGACACAGCAAGACAGCTATCTATGAATCAAGAAGGGGTGGGAGGAGCTACCCTTCCAAATACACCAGCACCTTGATCTTGGGACTTCCCAGCCTCCAGAGCTGCGAAAAAATAATGTTGTTTATAACCACCCAGTGTATGGTACTTGTTATATTTGCCCAAATGGACTAAGACATCAATAGCATAAAACAGAGAGTCCAGAAATAGACTAGAATAGAAATTAATAGGTAGGATTTCAAATCAAGGGAGAAAGAATGAAAGATATAATGAATAATATTGGGATAACAAGCCATACATTTAGAAAACAACAATAAACACGAAATTATAAATCCACCAGACAAAAATTAATCCCAAATAGATTTAAAAGGTAAGTAAAACATCAATGCTATAAAAGTTTTAAACATATGTTGGTTTTTCAACTTGCCTGAATCTAGGTTAGTGTTAATTAGGTGAGTTTCTGTTGTTCGCAACCAAAAGAACTTGACACAGAACCCTGACCAGAATTTAGCATGGAATATTAAAAAAAAAAAATCAATGCAGAAAAACACAATAAACAAAAAGATAAGCAACGACGAGAAAGTATTAGCAACATATATAAACAAAGTATAATATCCATGTTATATTAAAAACTCCTAGGGGCCCCTGGGTGGCTCTGTCGTTAAGCGTCTGCCTTCGGCTCAGGTCATGATCCCAGGGTCCTGGGATCAAGCCCCACATCAAGCTCCCTGCTCCGCGGGAGGCCTGCTTCTCCCTCTCCCACTCCCCCTGCTTGTGTTCCCTCTCTCACTGTGTCTCTCTCTGTCAAATAAATAAATAGAATCTTTAAAAAAATGAATAAAATAAAAAAATAAAAACTCCTGTAAGTAAAGAAAACTAAACAACCCAATAGAAATTTGGACAACAGATATGAACAAGTAATTAATAGAGGAAGAAATATAAATGTCGAATAAACATATGAAAAAATGTTCAACCTCATTAGCAATAAAGAAACACAAATTAAACACCAATGAAGTAACTTTTTTCACTCAAGAAAAAAGCAAAAATTTGATGGGGCACCTGGATGACTCAGTCGGTTAAGCATCCAACTCTTGAGTTTGGCTCAGGTTGTGATCTCAGGGTCATGAGATCGAGCCCTGTGTGTCAGGCTCCACACTGGGCGTGGAGCCTGCATGGGATTCTCTCTCTTCCTCTGCGTCTGCCCCTCCCCCTCTTAAGGAAAGTAAAAATCTGAAAAACTCTAATATTAACAACAAGTAGGAAAATGGCCATTTTATAAACTATTGGCCAAATATAAATTAACACTATCTTCTCAAAGGACAATTTGGTATAACATTTATTAGAATTTTAAATTGGCTTTTCCTTTCTTTCAGCAATCTCACTTCTAGGAATTTATCCCACAGAAAACATACATACATAAGAATATAAATATAGGTACTATCTGTAATAAGTATTGGAAATAATCTAAATGTTGAAAAGAAAAATGGTTAAGTAAATTATGGCATATTCTTAGTAAGGAAAATGTTGTAACAGTTAAAAACAAGATAGATCTATATGTATTAACATGGAACAATTTTCAATATATATAAATTAAATGGCAAAGTCACAGAATGACATATTGAACATACTGCTTATATTTAAAACTAGTCTATCAAAAGATAAAGATTTTTAAATTATACATCTTATATAATACATTAGATATCTTAAAGAAATATATCTATAATAAAGGTAAAGGCACAATAAAGGATCTAGAAAGATATACACCAAACCATTAAAAGCGGTTTTATCTCCAGTAAGAAAAAATCAGAATAAAAAGGGAATTCCTTGCCTTTTCTTCTATCTACTTCTTTTACTTTGTGTGTTTATATATGACTTATATAATTCAATATATTATTAAAGAAAGTAAAATGTAAATATAGCAAGCAAAAGAATTTCTGCTCTGACAGGCAAAAACCCTCCAATTCTAAAATTTTAAACTAAATACTTCAAACTTTTTATTTTTCCACTCAAATATTACAAAATACTTTATTACTCAGATTTGAAATTGAAGAAACTGTAACAAAATTTTCTTTGTAAAGGTCTAAGAAATATCGGGCTCAATGGAGGTTTAATGTATAAAAATGTAAAATAAAATGTAATTGAAGCTCTTAATCTTTCAGAGATTTAACAAAGTTCCTACTTTTACAAAGACATATTCATTACATTCATTAAATTCAAGATTTACTAACATCAATTGTTGATATTTTAAATGGAGAAATAATCATTTATAAGAAAAAAGAAAAGCCATAAAATACCAGCAAAAACCCTTCTATAGAAGTGTTTGTATAAATCCACTGAAGTGTCTTTAGGCAGACTAAATTGCTGATTAGATTCAACAGCATTAGGAACCCATTCTTCAATTTTATTCCAATTTCAGTGATTTAGAATCATGTACCGATTTTAACGTTTTGGCATCCTTTTCAAAACATGAAAACCTTATTGTATAAACCTAAATATTTGAGGCCACTTAAAAACAAATGTTAAGTATCAAAAACTACCAAAATTCACCTGGTTTTTGATAGACAAATCTTCCTAATGATAAAATTAGGATATACATCTAGGGAAAAATAAAACTTGACCCATCTCAACATATAATTACTGAATTAACTGATTTCTAATTATTCAAATAGTAAATACATGTCTCAAAGAAATGCTCAAACTATAATAATTATGTTTAATAATTATTAATGATTAAATGAACTCAAATATATTAAAGTGTAACTTATAACTGATTTAGAGAAATTCTAGAAAAACATTCAAAGTCTATTTATTTCCTGTACTTTTCTTTCAAACTAAATAAATGACAGGAGAGAATAACAGACTCCAACCTTTCTGTTTTGGATTCACTGTCAATTCTGTACTGTTCAAAATCTTGACCAAGAGACCGTAGCTTTTCTTGAAGTCTCTTTTCACGGTCTATGCTTCCTTGATAAAATTTCATCTCTTTTTCCATCACTTTCACTTTTTCTTCCATAGCCTTAAACTCATGAAGAATAAGATAGCTGACTCCACAGTACTTACAAACTTTTTCTTCAGGAGACATCTAGAAAACAGACATACAGACATACATACATAAATTAAAATATTTTTTAAATTCTGAAAAGCAAAGTTCTACGGAAGATGTTATTGCAACCATGCTGGTCAAATCAAGTAAATGTACACTGGACTATGCCATGGAGTGATAATTATGACACTGCTTACCTCTGGATAAAATTTTTAAAACTGGCATGATACTGACTCTGACACAAAATCTTGGAATTAGAAAGGGTCTTTCAGAGTGATTATTTCTCCATAGTATCTCTAAGAAAAATTTACTCTTGAAATAGTTTCCACGAAATAAAATTAAAAATGATGAAAACATCTTTAAAATTCTTGTTTTAAGAGGAGTTTTCCACGAAGTGGAGAGAAACCACGGGCCTTTTACTGCCAGTTGCACTGTGAACCTGGAGATGCTTCTAGGCTTTTTCAGATCTCATTTTTCTTCATTTATAAAATTCTGGCATTGGACCAAATGAACTCTTAAGCTCCTGTTCAGTTTTAACATTTTATGCTTTTTACAGAATTTAACAGAATTTATGCTAGAATTCTGTCATAAAACCACAAATAGTAAAAACATTTTGAACCTAACCTCTTCTCTCCCAGTCCTTTTCCCTTCACATAGGTATGGTAGATACCTATGGTAGATTTTATAGACAGGGAAATGGCAACCACTGAAGTTGAATAACTAGCTGATACATAGAGACATTGGGATTAAACCCAAGTCTATCTAAACCCAGCACCTAGATGTATATCCTAATTTTATCATTAGGAAGATTAGCCTGTAACCATTTGTGTCATATTTATCTACCATGTGAACGTCAGCTAAATCCTCTTCCTTCCTTCAAATAAAATGTTCATGTATCTCTGGTCAACATAAGGGCAGTGAAAAATGGAATTTAGCAAAGTCAAGAGAGAGGTAATTCTTTTTTCTGTCTCAAGTATATAAATGTTCTTCAAGTAGACTCTACTCTACTTGTCCTGCTATTCACAAAGGATGAGAGACGGCTTCATTAAATATTTGCTCCAGAGTACTAAAATGAAAGCAACACTTTTAAGCGTTACTTTTAATGCAACCTCCCTCAAGATTGTAGAAACTGCTCCCTTAACTAAGAGTGACACCACCTCATCTGCCTATCAATGCCATTACACAAGAGTCAGATGAAACAAACTAATAACAAATTTTTACATAGTAACATTTTGCTCATCTAAAGTTCAATAATAAAAATTTCAAATTAAAAAATATAATACTGTGGGATACAGACGAATGACTACATCAATCATCTAACTGCCAGCAATACCAAAATTAAAGATCTGTAAAACAACAAGTTTGGAGGAAATCATAAAGATAACTTGGTTCAAGCTCTGGATGGGTTCATAAAGTCTACTCCAATTTAGTAAGTCATTATCCTGACTCTATTTCAACATCCCAAATGATGGGAAACTACTTTGTAAAGCAACCTGTTTATCTTCTGATGGCTTTGTCTACCAGGAAATTCCTTGTCATGCTGACCCCAGATCTGCCTCCCTGGAACATCCACTGGTCCTAGACCTCCTAGGAACCATGTGGAACAACCCTAGAGCTCTTTCTAATATTTAAAAACAGCTTTCAGGAACACTCCATATCTTCTCTTCTCCAGGTCAACACTTCCAGTTCCCTCAGCTGTTTCCCATATGACATGGTTTTGAATTTCTTCCTTATTCTAAATAATTTTCTCTGAACTTGTTCCAGTGTTCTATATATGTCTCAAAGTATGGTGCCCAGAATTTAATACTCCAGTGTGGTTGGTCTCACTGAAACAGAATAAGAGAGGGCTCAAGCCTCCCTCATTCTAATATCTCGTAAGTAATATCGTTGGTAGTATCTTCTAATGCAACCTTAGATCACAACTGTCTTTTATATTTTCAGCAATTATATGTTGATATTATATACTACAACAGGCTTTTATGTTAAATAAAGCCCCTATTTTTTAAAAAATATACTTCAGTACAGGGGCGCCTGGGTGGCTCAGTCGTTAAGCGTCTGCCTTCGGCTCAGGTCATGATCCCAGGGTCCTGGGATTGAGCCCCGCGTTGGACTCCCTGCTCCACGGGAAGCCTGCTTCTCCCCCTCCCACTCCCCCTACTTGTGTTCCCTCTCTCGCTGTGTCTGTCAAATGAATAAATAAAATCTTTAAAATATATATATATATATATATTTATACTTCAGTACAAAACCATCTTTCATTATATTAAGTATACCAATCTATTCCTTCCCACCTGTGTCCGGTTTTTTAGAGAATCCACCTTCTACTGTCCTGGATGCTCTGTTTAGTAAAATGACTAAAACTCCCTCCACACATCCACCCTAGCCATGGCGTCAGCCATGGATGAGGATTAGACATTAGACCCAAAAGAACGAAGCCCTAAGCTGGGATGAGCCAACCAGACTTGTAAGTGTTGAAGACCCAGGTATTTGGGACACCTTTAAGCAGTCTCAACGGAGAAGGATCATATGCAAGGTACAGAGTTAGCCACATTACTGGAATGAGGGAGAAAAATGAGCAGACACACAGAGACAAGATGAGACAAAGATAATCTGGATCCAGAGTAGGAGAGGAAAAAAGGAACCAAAGACCTTCGAATTCCTCACTTCAGTTCCTCTTGAGACCTAGCTGCCCTTCTTGCCCTTTGGGGTCCATGCCCAATCTTCCTGCACTATTCTCTTTCCTTCTTATACTACCAATTTCTTGCAACCAATAACCTTCATTCTATCATGTATTTGGCTTTTCAGATTGAAGTGCTGAAAAATAAATATAATTATAAATGTAAGTAAATAACATACATATTTATACATAAATATCTCAGACACACATATATTTTGAAGATAGGTATGTCTTAGACTCAGCCTTTAGTTACTGACTTTGGTATCCAGGAAATTTTAAGCTTTGTGTCTTTTTCAAAACTGATCCTTGTAAGTTGCTTTATCCATCCAGTTCATTGATTAAAAATGTTGAATATAACAAAATTGAGGAAAGAATTCCACAGCATGTCATAAATACTTGGTTGATACTGATCTATTATTCAGCACATTTGAAGAGTTGAAGGTACAACTTTCAACTGGTTATTAAACTACCCAATTATCTTTATACTGATTCATATTATCTTCAGGAATATTATGACAAACTTTGTCAAATGTCTTCATAAAGCCCATATATTCTATGGCTACTACAGTTCCTGGATCTAGTAACTGTACACAAAATGGAATGGCAGGACCTACATGCCAGTTCCCTTAATGAATGTAAAACTGGCTCAAGGGTTATTGCTTTCTAGTATATACTCACAAACCACCTTTTATTTTTTTAAGATTTTATTTATTTATTTGAAAGAGAGAGTGTGTGCGCTCCTGCACATGAGTTGGGAGAGGGGCAGAAGGAGAGGGAGAAGCAGACTCCCCACTGAGCAGAGACCCGATGCCAGCCTGGATCCCAGGGCCCTGAGACTATGACCTGAGCTGAACACAGATGCTTAACCAACTGAGCCACCCAAGCGCCCCCTATAAATCACCTTTTAATAAATATATTCTAGTACATTGTCTGAGATTGAAATTGAATTCACTAGTTGTAATTTACGGTTATTTTACACATGGGATGGCATTTGTACATTATCCTCTTACTCTCTACATGTTCTCAAAGATCACCAACCACAGGCCCATTCAAAGGTACTATCAGTTCCTGGGAATATAATTTATCTAGGTGAAGAGACCTGAACTAATTCAGAACAGATGCGTATTTTCTTATAATCCCTTTCCTCACTGTGATTTTTGGTTCCTTCTCATCAATTTGAAAATTATATTGCTTACTTGAAGGCACTTTTGTTCTTAACCTTATGCCTATTAATCACGGCTCTTGCCCAGACTCTGGCAAAATGCCTTACCCTCATCCTAAAGAAAACTCTTGCTGGGTGGAGCTTATTTGCAGCCTGATGTAAGTACTGTAAGCAAATAACATATATATTTATACATAAATATCTTAGACACACATATTTTGAAGATAGGTATGTCTTAGACTCAGCCTTTAGACTCAGAAAGAGTATACATTTCACAGTTACAAAAGCTATTAGGATGTTATTTTACCACAGCCATTAAGTGGGGGGTGGATGGAGCTGAAATATATGAAGTAATACATTTTACAGAATCTTCCAGAAGTTCAACAAAGAGAGCCCAAATATGACATTATGAGCAAGAAACAAGACAATCAAATTATAAAATAATAAGTCCATAAGAAGTCTCCAGACTGGGCCTAGTACAATCTGAGTCACTGATTGATCTATGTTAAATAAGTATATTGAACAAAAGTTTTCCATGTTATTAACTTGTAAATAATTTTCCATAAGTAAAACTACAACAGAAAGAAATGTAATAACCCTTTCAAATTCTTTGTGTTTGTATGGGCTAATTACTTAGGACATTTTTGTCTATTTCTTGAGAGAATTGTCTAAACTTGAGAAATTATGTTCCCAAATGAAGTAAAAGTTACCTGTTTTCTGTGAAATATAATTTGTGCTTCATTCTTATAACTTGGTGTTATATCATGTCCTCATTTTGTAAGTAAAATAACGACATGCTGTCATTCTTGACAAAAGAGCTAACATTAGGATGTTTTTGCTTTCTACAAGATGCACTTTGGAGGAGGCACCAACAAATGCAGTATATTAAACGTACAGCTATTTAAAAATAAATTATAAAATAAACTTTGCAAGTTCAGTGTTTGTACTTTTAAAATTATAGTTATTTAATATAAAAATGATGCAAAATTTTTAAAAGGTTAAATTAGGCTTTGGATCCTTTTCAAAGTTCCTGTCTGTGCTTTAACTAGGAAAGGCACTCCAGTAACCTCCTGCTGCCCAAATGAGGCATTCTCTGCTCCAAAACTGTTTTCTTCCCCCACCCATCCTGGGCTTTTGTACTTGGATAAGGAAGAAAGAAACATAAACTATTTCACAAAGGTAAGAGTGACCGCAGTATAAAATGTTAACCTTTCTAAGAGGTCTCCCATTTAAAAAGATGCAAAGAGTGTCTAGCTAGTGAATTTCATTAGGATCGGGAGAAACGCTTTGAGACAGGACAGTGTACCTTTTGAATCATTAAGTATACAGGCCACCTGACCATTTCATAAGGCCACCAGGACCCTTCTTTATCAATAAGTCAAGTTGCTACACCACCAATTTAAATATCAATTGGCAAAGAACATCTACAAAAAACCTTTGCTAACATTATATGTAATGGTGAAAAATTGTGTGTTTTTTCCTCTAATATCAGTAACAAGGCAAGGATATCCATTCTCTCTACTCTTATTCAACATAATGCTGGAAGTTCTAGCATAGCAAGAAGGCAAGAAGAAGTAAATGGTATACATACCAGAAAGAAAGAAAGAAAACTGTCCCTATTTGAGAGGACATGATTGTCTACATAGAAAATCCCAAAGAATTTACAATAAAACTAGAACAAATAAGTTCAGCAAGGTCAATGATCGAAGAATAACATTAATTATAGTTGTACAGATTGCCAGTGAACACCTGGACAGTGAAATTAAAAATACAATACTGATTATGATTGCTCAAAAAAATGAAATACTTAGGCGTAAATCTAACAAAACGTACAGTATTTATATGCTAAAAACTATAAAACGCTGATGAAAAAATAAAAGAAGATCCAAATATACAGAAAAACATACTGAAGATTCAAAATATTAAAAATAGCAATTGTCCCCAAATTTATATATATATATATATAGGCTTAATGTAATTCTTATCAAAATTTCAGCAAAATGTTTTTAAAGATATAGACAGGATTGTTCTCAAATTTATATGGAAAGGCAAAGGAACTAGAAGAGCTAAAACAATTTTGAAAAAAATAAAGTGGAAAGAATCATTTTACCTGATTTCAAGACATACTATATTGCTACAGTAATCAAGACTGTGTGGTATTAACAGAGGACCAGACACATATATCAATGGAATAGAATAGCAAACCCAGAAATAGATTTGCATAAATGTCAAACTGATTTTTTGCAATGGTCGAAAAGCAACTCAATGAAGGAAAGATAGCCTTTTCAACAAATGGTGATAGAACAATCAGATACCCATAAGTTAAAAGGAAGGAAGGAAGGAAGGAATACTAAACTCATACCCAATACAAAAATTAACTCAAAATGATTATGGACCTAAATGTAAAACATAAAAATATTATTTTAGAAGGAAAAAAACCTAGGAGAAAATCTTCAGGATTTTCTAGGCAAGGAATTCTTATACTTGATACCAAAAGCATAATCCATAAATGGAAAAACTGATAAGTTGGATTTCATCAAAATCTGAAACTTTTGTTCTGCAAAAGACCCTGTGAAGAGGATAAAAAGACAAGCTATAGACTGGGAAAAAAATATTTACAAATCACATATCTGACAAAGGATTGTTATCTAGATTACACAAGAACTCTCAAAACTCAACAGTTTAAAAAAAATCCAATTAGACAACACATGGTCAAAAGACAGGAAGAGAGACTTCACCTAAGAAGATATATAGATGCCAAATAAGCACATGAAAAGATATTCATCATTAGCCATTAGAAAAATGCAAGTTAAAACCACAATGAGATATCACTATATATTAATCACAAAAGCTAACAAACACTAATAACATCAAAGTCTGGTAAAGATGCAGAAAAGGTGGCTCACTCATATACTGCTGGTGAGAATGTAAAATGGGACAGACCTCTGGAAAAGTTTGACAGTGTCTTAAAAAACTAAACATGCAACTACTGTACAACCTAGCAATTGCACTCTTGGGCATTTATCCCAGGAAAATGAAAACATATGTTCACATAAAAAATATACATGAATATTTACAGCTTTATACATAATTGTCAAAAACTGGAAAAAACCCAGATATCCTTCAACAGGTTAAACCATAGTACCTTCATACCCTGGAATACTTCTCAGCAACAGAAAGGAATAAACTATTGATACATGCAACAACCTGAAAAAAGCTCCAGAGAATTACACTGAGTGAAAAAACTAATCCTAAAAGGTTACATATTGCTTGATTCCATTTAGATAACACTCTTGAAATGACATAATTATTGGATATCAATGGTTCCCAGGGGTCATGAATTAGGGGTGGAAGGTTGGGTAGTGGAGATGTGTGAAGAGGTAGGTTGAGGTGAGTGTGGCTATAAAAGGGCAACATGAGGACCCCTTGTTGTGACAGAACTGTTGTACATCCTGACTGTATCTAAGTTAATACCCTGGTTTTGAGACTGCAGTACAATTTTGCCAGATATTACCACCGGGGGAAACTGGGGAAAGAAGGGGAAGCTGGGGAAGAAGAAGTTGGCATCTCTTGGTATCATTTCTTGCAACTACATGTGAATCTACAGTGATCTTAAAATAAGAATCTTACTTTTAAAATCATAAAAGTAAAAATAAATCAATCTGGGACTGAAACACAGAGATTAACCCATAAAGAAATTTTATTGAGCAATTTTAAGAAATGTTGGCTTCACACATAAATTATACATGACACACTCGTGTTTATATAAATACACTTCCAAAGTGTATTTCCTCCAATACCTGTTTTTCCACTGGGAAACCTCACCTTAGACTCTATGACCCTCTGCAGCCAGCCAACAAAAGTATTTTGGACTTAAAAAAAAAAAAAGGAAAAAAAGAGAGGTATTTTGCAGATTTTTCAAGTTTCATAGTAAGTTTTTTTTTTAAAAAAAAACTGTTTTTCCTAATGAACTATCTTGGATTACAATATTAACTGAATAGTCTCTCCAAAAATTACATTGCTTCCTATTTCTTTTGTCATTAAGTTTTAAAACTACAATAGCTTAAAATCACAACACACATACTCACACCCACATACAAATATCACTTTTCTAGGATGCTATGCTAACATTTCTATGACTATATTCTCTTTCTTTTTCCTCTACTTTAACTCAACACAAAATCTGACCTAGCCACAGTGGCCCAAAATGACCTGGAAAATTACGTTTATTTTTTCTGGCAATGACAATCTGTGCTTGGAAACATAAAACTGTTATTCTGAATAAATTTCAAAGTTCCAAAGTACTAAAATTACTTTACTGAAACAGGACAAAATGAGCCGTTACTGCTAGAGAAAGGGATTGTTATTCCAGAAAGAACAGTGTGCTCTCTAGCCCTTGCACCACCACTTCTGTTTTATAAAATAAACAACTCTGGTCTCTTTATTTTACTTTGTGTTCTGTGGTAATAAATATCTTTTGAAGCTAAAATTCTATTACAAGTGTTCATTTTGTCACCGTTTTAAAAAACAAGAGATCAGTCTTACTTTTGCAAAAGAACTAATTTTTCCATTAGTTTGCTGGTTATTTTGACTTCTGCATATGTCCCCTAACAAAAACAGCAAAAGGAAAGTTGTTTGTTGCTTCTTTTTCAAAAAAAAAAAAAAAAAAAACAAACCCCACCTGTCTCTAACATCAGTTGACATTCAGAAGGGGAATAAATAAAGAATTATTACTTTGCTGATCTAGAAGTATTGTTTTAGTTTTAAATTGTGGCAATTCTAAACTTAGACCAAGTTCATTCGGCTTTCAGAATGCTGGATGAAAATTCTAGCAAAGCTGTTAGATATTGGAAGTCAGAGACAGGTGGGGGTTAGCTCAGTCTAGAGAGAGTAGATTTAGAGATATGGTCTAAGAACATTCACAAGTGAACTGTAGTCTAGCAGCAGACAAAGTGGACAAGTGTGGTCCTGCTGTCCAGCCCATGGGCCTGTTTCACATTTTCTGCCACTTAGGGATATGGATGTCTGAGGTGTGTTTTATGCTTAGTCAGAAACTGTGATAAAAAGCAAAAAGAGTTAGGAATGGGAGTCAAAAAGATTATTTTATTCTTTCTTCTCTAAGATTTCCTAAGACGATGAGATCAGGGGGAGTTAATTTAACAATTGTAGGCTTCTAATCAAGAAATGGATTCTCTAACTGTGCTGGTTGTCATCAGCATTTCTTCTCCACACCTGTCCCCACCACCCTTACTTTTTCTTGCAACTCTTTCAATTACTACCTATTTTGCTATTAATAGTACAGTATAGTACATTTTCACATTATCATGTATCTTTCATGGGATTTATTGACCATCTATTTCCAGATCATATATCAAAAGTACAGAAAGAAATAAATAGGAAAAGTTCACCTTTTCTTTCTTGATCTCTACACTAACCTTCCTTGCCTACACACAGAAGAAAAAAAAAAAAGGAAACACAGCAGGTGCTTCCCTAGAAAGAAGAGTCAGCATAAAAACTAACACAAAAGGTTAACAGAAGAACAATTAAAAAAAAAAGAGAAACCTTTGAAAAACCTGTCACCACATACTGATCCACAAACCTCACATACTTGTTTTTCTAATAAAGAAATGAGCACAATTTCAAAGCCATGATGGAAAAAATTGTTTTCTTCATATTAATAATGAAATGGTTCTAGAATTGTTGAATCACTAAAATGTACACCTATAACTAATATAACACTTGTATGTTATCTGTACTGGAATTAAAATAAAAACTTAATATAAGAAACTGAAAAAAATAATGAAATGGTTCTAATCTGAAGGATTCTTCTTACCATTATAAGCTATTTATCTATTTAACATGGTTCTTTACGAAATGATGTATGCAAGCTGACTAAATAGATATACTGCCTGATCAGTGAGCAATTTAACAAGTTGCATTATGGACAATCTAGATGAATCAAAGGTAAGTAAGAAGTTGTGGAAAACAAATAACTGACTTATTCTTAGACTGTGCTTAATAGGCTGTGGCTACATGTAGACATTTACCTTGTGTTATAATCAAGTACCCAGAACAGTGTCTAGCACATAATAGGCACTTGATAAATATTTGTGGTATAAATGTATCTAACTTAGGTCTGAAAAAGTGCAGAGCTGCACTTTACATTCTAAACATCCATCAGGACAAGGGCTACAAGCAGCATAATTGTCCAGGGCCTTAGGCAGCTGAGTTTCTCCTGATGTCCCTTCTCTGCACTATATGGACAGCTGCCTGCCACTCCTGCCTTAAGAATGTATCTGTAGATTTATGAAAGGATTGGTTTTACCATTTTTAAACAATTTACTTATATAGTACCTTAAACATGAGAAGAAAGCATTCTGCAACTTTGAGAACAGTATCGTCAAAATAAATACATACTCTTTCACATATTCAAAACATTTACATTGTTAAACATTCTCTAACTTGGCTAGCTTTTTCTCACCAGTAAGCTTCTGTTACCTTGGCCTAGGATGCCCTATTCCCATCTGTCTATAGAAATACACAGCCTTCAAGGGCTTTCGCCCACATAAAGCTCCCCCGTTGACCATCCCAATATCAGGGATTCCTCCCCCACCCCACCTCTCCACTCTCAAAGAAGATACTACCTTATATGACATTTAAATCATTAACTGTCTTCTAGAGTTATTTTTTCATGTCATTATATATCCTCTTCCTTACGATCTGCAGTATGGGTATTGTTTCTTTGACTCTTTTGTTCTGTTTCTCTTAATCTCTACCACACCAGCCTAGTACATGGAAAGAACTCAGTTGAGCGAGAGAGGAAGAATATATGATGTCTTCAAACACATATAAGCACCATTTCTCAGCTAAATATAGCATAGCTAAACTGTGCTTAATATCTCTTACATGTAACTTAAAAGGTGAAGCAAATTAAATGCAATGGTTTAAAAGGTCTTTTTCTGGGTCTTTTCCCTTCCAGTTCCTGCTAGGTTGCATTTTACATAAATCTGAAGGACATGCAGTAACATTAAGCATCAAGTTAAATCAATGGAATGATTAATGCTAATAGGCAGCCCAAAGCAATGTGCACAAAGGATAAAAGCATATCTGAGGGATGACTGCAATTTTTAAGTAAAAAGTAACGGACTGGTGGCTAATTAAGAGTTGACTATAGATTTACCGAAAAATCTCAATGATTAATGATAGCTAATGTTTGAGGTTTCAATACACAATTTGTCAGTTTCAAAAGAGATATTTTAAAAATTAAACTGTTAACAATGTATGCATTGCCAAACTAAATACAGGATAAATGCTTCTGCCTGAGGACAGCTATTAACTCACAGGGAGGAGAGCAGGATAGAAACTGTAAAGAAAAATTGATTGTTAACCAGATTCAATGAGTTGATATATATGAAAGGGTTTAAAACAGTGCTTGGTACATGATAAGTGGCAAAAATTAAGGTGAAACTGAAATAGACCTTTATATGGAGAGAGACACCAACATTTAGCATCACATGAACTTACAAACTAATTGTAGTTTCTATAATAGCTTACTATTAATTATCCATTTTGCAAATACAGAATAAGATTCACTTAAAATTTTAAACAGGCCCATGTATTTCCATTTTTTACAACAAGTTTTTTTCTCCTGAAAAGCTGCTATAAAAATATTTAAATATAGTATTTGGACACTCCTGAGTCCCTCTTTTCACAAAAGCTCCACAAATACCTGGTCAAATACTGTGCTGGAATTAAAGATGTCTTCCTTCAGAGGTTAAAAATTCTTTGCACTGAATTGAATTCTACAATCTGGCCATTATGGTTATTTCCTTTACCACTCCATCAATTCATTGCAGATGCCCTGACCAAAATAAATGTAAAACCTCTGAAATCATTCCCCCAGGTTTTATATCTACCTTAAAATGCTCTTAATGTTATGCTGTAATAACACAATACAATATCATACCTTTTGGATTTCTTCAGGTAATGCATGCATGGGGATGTGACGATCCATAATTTCCCAAAATATGAGTTCTGAAGTAAAATAATATAAAAACATTGATAGCAATAGTCAGAATTGAAATAATGTGAATAAAATTCAAATTAAAAGATATAAATTCTTGGGAGTACTCAGAGATGAATGGTGATAACTTTTAACGGTTATTTCATCAACTCAATGTTAAAAGGTACAACCAACTGGGCTTTTCTCAGTTAGCTATTAGGCCAATATAATAGGAAAGATAACAGACAACTGAGTTAGAAACATTTACTTTCTTTAGAACTTTATAGTCTAATTGTAATTTCTGTGGTAGTTTATTACTGATGATTTGTTTTGCAAATACAGAATAAGTGTCACTTAAAATTTTAAACAGGCCTATTTCTGTTTTCTTAAAAAAAAGGGGTGGGGTCCAAAAACTTAAAAGTATCTAAATATAGTATTTTAGTTCAGCAGATAAGAAAAACAATTGTGACATGAATGCTGGTTTAGAGGATGAAGTATGAAAAAAATAGTTATCAAATTAAGTATCATATGCAGGCACTGAAGAGTCATCAAAGCATGAGAAGTGTTCATTTACTTAAGATGAACATTTACATAATTTTATGCAGATATTTTACTTTAATAGATTTTCATTTTCTAATAAAACTCAACAAAATTCTATCACTACTTTCATGTAACTACACAAGATGAATGGAGACAGTACTTTCGGGTTTTTTTAATCTTTCCCAAATATGGAGAAAATACACAGTCCAGTTTCATGAGAAATGTTTATATATACATCTAAGGAGTGAGGAGTAGAAAGAGGGCAGCAGAGTAAGATGATACAGGCACAATTCCATAGCAAGGAAGAAAATCTGAGGGCCAGGAGTAGTAGACAAAGAACCTAGGAGTTCAGGAAGGAAAAATGTCTTATCTTTCCGGTAGGAATGGGAAACTAGGGAAGGCTTCCAGAGGCTGTTTGCTTTTGATCAGAGCAGGGTTTTGACACAAAGATAGACTGGAGGCATAGTACTCTATCAGAGACAGCAACCTCAGCCACAACAAGGTGTTAGGGAAATTGTAGTCAACAAAAATTTCTGCAGTGGCAGTATTTTTTTTTTAATAGTGCAACCATTGGTGGAAAGAAAATTCCACAAAGCATGCTGTTTTAATGAGATGCTGTTTAAAACAAATAATGAGCTGTCTTCCCATATAAAGATAATGTATGTGTGTGTGTGGGGGGGTGGGTACAGTTAACTGACATAGCTAACATAGGCCCACATAGCCAAGTACATGATAATCTGATGTTTGGCGAACTGTCTCTGATGTGGCAAGAGCTCATAATTCACAGGAGGCTCATTATTGTCTCTTCTGTCATTTTACAATGGACTCACCATCAGTAAAATAAGATGGCATCATCTTAATTAAACTCTGGTGGGAGTAGAATTTTTCCTAAAATTACCAACTAAATCTCCTTTTTAAATTCCACCCATAAAATTATTTGAGAGCATGCATCCAGTGACAGTATAAACAAGGGACCAGTGGAACAGTTTTTGTTTATTACCTTATCTCTAAAGCTATTCCAACTTTGTGTCATTATTATAGCAAGTAGGGAAATTTGGCAGGTTCTAATTATTGAAGAAAAAATTAAAAATTAAATACTGCCAACCCAGAAAATCTCTCCACAATGCAGAAAGAAAACAGTCTCATTACTGAATAATCATTTAACTAGACTGTGATGCGCATCAGAGCCAATCTGCTAATGAGACTACAAAGACAGAAATCCCATTTTTATACAGCTATATAGATACAATCCACTACATACATCTTCTCGAGAGAAATGGTAACTCATCCTCAATACAGTCTGTTACACAATTTCATAGTTCGTTTTCAGTTCACCTAGTAATTGAAGTAGCTAATAGCTGCGCTAGTTAATTGCGACTGTGCTAAGGAATACAAATCTCTCTGACAGAGCCCTTAGTACTAAAGTAAGCTGCCTAGGCGAAATTCCCAAGGTGACAAGGAGATAGCTTCCTTGATGTTTACATTTTAAAGAAATGGCTCTCACGTCCTCTAGAAAAACATTCTGGGTCTTTAAAAAGATTTGCATAGGTATCAAAGGAACAGAGGAAACATCCACAAATACAAAGTTTCTCAAGAAACGGAGGGGGGAAGGTCTCTTCCCCTTTGGCAACACGGCAATTTTTTATTTTTTTATTTTATTTTTTTTAAGATTTTATTTATTTATTTGAGAGAGAGAGAATGAGAGACAGAGAGCATGAGAGGGAGGAGGGTCAGAGGGAGAAGCAGACTCCCCGCCGAGCAGGGAGCCCGATGCGGGACTCGATCCCGGGACTCCAGGATCATGACCTGAGCCGAAGGCAGTCGCCCAACCAACTGAGCCACCCAGGCGCCCAACACGGCAATTTTTTAAATTGTTACTTCACTCTTATATTATTTTGCATGTTTTATCAAATCAGTTTCTTTTATTCTTTCACATTACATACATGTAGACTGCCCTTGAACAAGAGGTGCGGTGAAACTGGCAGCAGCTACTAAGTATTTGTGAACCTGCTCTCTTAACAGGATCACGAAGATGTCGAAAACACAGAAACGTCCTGGATTGTTCACTTCCGATTCCCTTCCTCACAGCAGTGTCACGTTGGGCCATTAACTCACGTTCGGCTTTCAGACCCTTCCGTAAACACACCCTTCCCGTGGTGTGAATCACCCGCAAATGAGCGGGTCAGGGTCAGGTGAAACGGAGTTCATGTTCTAAGACATTCCTGAAGCGGCGGCAATTTCCAAATAGAAACCAACTGCAAGGCCAGCCAAAACTGCTGGAAGGGCTTTGAAACCCGTCCCTTTCTAACCCCGTTCCCTCGGGACCTGCAGTGGCGGGAGGAGGGTGCGGGACCGAGGCCGAGCTGCGCTCTCAGGGAGAGTAGAGGACGGCGGGGCCGAGCGGGCTCGCGGAAGCCGTGCAGGGGCCGCAAAGGGGGGCGAAGGAGACGCTCGGGGCCATATGCCCTCGCCGCGGCTCAGCTTTCCGGCCCTTTCCCCCCGTCCCCCCATGCCAGCACGCCTCCGCTCCGGAACTGCGTCCCGGGGGACTGGGTAGGCCGGGGGACTCAAGGAAGTCATTTCATTGTCTCACCTAGACCTCGACTCCGAGTGCGAACGGCTTTCCCGGTCTCCCGGGAGACCATGCTGCACGTCGGCCCGACGTCAGAGCGCGGTGACGTCACGGCCCACGCCGTTCGCCAGCGCAGAGCGGGGCTCCCTTGCCACGCTCCAGGCCCCACGCGCGCCGGGCGGAAGCGGGAAAGCTCACGATGGGGGTTTGGAGGGGAGGGCTTGTATTACAGAGTGCTGTGAGAGGGAAGGAAGGGGCGCGAAGGGCGGGGTGCGAAGGGCAGGGCGGGGGAGGGCGGGCTGGAGTCGTGGGAGAGGCTGCTGAGGAGGAGAGAAATGTCCCTAGCCTCAGGGTGAGTTGGAGAGAGACTCGGCCTGCAGTGGAGGCCCAAGTCACTATACCTCTGATCCCTGGCTCTACAGCCCGCATGGCGGACACAGCAGCGGGCAATTATAGTTATTGAGCGCTAAGAGGAGAGAAACCTGTAAAGGGTGTAAAGGGAAGCTCTGGTCATTGGCATTGCAGCGAGGGCAATTGGGAGGGTATTAGAATTTTCATCCTAGCCCCAAAGTAGTCGGGATGTAAGGGCTCGTTCATTGGGTATCTTGAGAACCCCTAGTACACAAGTTATTTATAGGAGGCTGCTCACCTTTACACGTGACTTAAACTTTCCTACCTTCATAAAGCAAGTCTTTATTAATGACCTACTACTAAGAGACAACCGCTGCCTACCGGAATGGGGTGATTCTGTGACTAACCCAGGTAGGGGCAGCTGTTGGTGTGATTTTCAAGTGTCTCAATAGCCCCGATCTCTCCTTTTTTTTTTTTTTTTTTTTTTAAGATTTTATTTCTGTATTTGATAGAGAGGGAGAAGCTGGCTTCCCACGGGGCAGGGAGCCCGGATGTGGGGCTTGACCCCAGGACCCCGGGATCATGACCTGAGCCTAAGGCAGAAGCCTAACGACTATGCCACCCAGGCGCCCCCCGCCCCCCATCTCTCCTTTTTGAGGATTATATGAGGTCAAAAATGCAGCTCTTAAAAATCATCTGTGGCTCACTAGCAGAGAAAGAGACATTACTATCGAATGAAGTAAGGTTGAATAAATACAGAGAAAACTAAAACCTATAGATTTAGAGGTGATTAAACGATGCAGAGCAGTGCTCAAACAGTAGTCAAACTACTGATGAGAGCTGTTTATTAATAAAAATGATAGCATGAAGTACTGAACACTGCTAAAAGCCTTGTTCCCCAAAGTCTTGGAGATAGATCTACCCTGTACACTTAACCTGGCCGATATTTTTGCCCCAACGCCCACCACCGACTTTGAGTTTCCACCCCCTCAAAGAGCATTTTTCTTCATCTGGGAAAGATAAGCAATAAGAGGACTGAAGAAAGGATTAAGGGGAGTAGAGGACAGCCGACGAAGTGGTCAAGTACAGCATGCTATGAGAAGTGCAAAGAACTTTCAACAGCTATTCATGTTCAGCATGTTTCGTTGAGGGACAATGAAGGTAGGACTCTTCTCAATGGGATTTAGACATGGGGCACAAAAAAGGCCGTTCATCTAGGTCCACTAAGTGCTTTATCTGGAACAGAAATTGCACACCTAAAGCAAGATGACTCTTCTGAGGCTAGTTTAGCTAGTAGTATGATTATCAGCAATACTATTTATTGAGTAGTTCGTGTATATGATAAGAAAAGGAAACGCTTTAAGGATGGGAGAAGATACAGCTGAAAGGCTGTAATTCATTCTGTGATTTAATTTTATCTGTCCTTAGTCATATCTATATGGCCTCGAGACCATTTTTCCTTCCACCATAAATGTCCACACCGTAAATGTCCCTTAGACCTGCACTGTCCAATAAGATAGCCACATGTGACTATTGAGTTAAAATGAAATAAAAAAATTCCATTCCTTTATTGCACTAGCCACAGTACAAGTGCTCAGTAGTCACATGTTGCCATGGCATCAGACAGCCCATATCTAGAACATTGTCATCATCAGAGAAAGTTCTACTGAACAGGGAGTGGTAGGCCCAGTAAGAATTTCAAGGACAAAGAGAGTTAATAAATTGTGAAGAATAGCTTTGGTAAAAAGTAGCAGTTAAAGGTGTTATTCCTAAAGACCTCAGCACAGATGAAGAGTTGTGACCGGGTGTTACTTTTTTTTTAAAGATTTTATTTATTTGACAGAGAGAGTGCCAGAGCGTATAAGCAAGGGGAGCAGCAGAGGGAGAAGGAGAAGCAGGCTCTGCTGAGCAGGGAGCCTGATATGGGGCTCAATCCCAGGATCCTGGGATCATGACTTGAGCCAAAGGCAGACGCTTAACCGACTGAGCCACCCAGGCGCCCAGGGTGTTACTTTTTCAAAAAGTAATCCAATAAGCCTCTCCCCAGTGTCTTGTGTGTTTATTCTTGACTCTCTGTTGATCTCAATCTCTCCCTCTCTCCCTCCCTCTGAGTTTCTTTCCTTGTCTTTTTTGTTTTTCCACTACTTTTCTTTCCCCATTATTGGCCATACTAGAACTGAAGTAGAATTTAAAATGTTCCTATCATTGGACATACTGAATAAAGTTTTGTGTTATTCTGTTCTTAAATTTTAAATCAACTAAGTTTCACTTTTTACTGTGACTTTATAAAGTAATCCAGTGATAATTAAGTTCCTTTTCACCTCCTGTGAGACCCTTTATTTGTTTTCCCCTGTAGGTCAATGACCCCTGAAAGAAAAAAAATATAGTCCCTAGTTTTGGGAGAAGAGTCTCTGTAAAGTGACTAAATGAGGGCTTTCCACAATGTCTGCAGAACTTTGTGTTGTAGTAGTAATATTTATGAGAACACAGTGTCTATGCTTTTGTTTCTATTACGAATTTACCTAAGATATTGATCCAGCAGGGCACTGTCATTCATCCCATTCGTTTGGTAAGTAATATTATTTCCCCCTCTTCACCGCCTCCCATGAAAAGCATACGGAAGAATAGGTACTTTGTCGGCAAGTCTGATAAAAATATCAGGGAGTCTCCCCAAGATTGCTAATTTCAAAGTGAGTTCAGAACTGTACCAAAGGAGCATGGCAAAATTATAGTTAGCCCAACTTTATTTTTATCCTGTGAACCAGAACACAGTACCATATATTCCTGCAAAAGTTTCAATAAAATGGTTGCAGACAGGCCTCCCGGGTTGGAAGCAACCATGGCTCTCACTGCTATTTCTGGGTTCTATCCAATGCAATTGCAGAATTTTTTAAAAGCTAACATTTATTGGGCTCTTTCTGTTTGCCAGGCACTTCATACACAATGTCTCATTTATTGAGAACCCTTCCAAACATAACTCAATGAGATCCTACTTATTGTTTACTTTTACCCAAATGGTGGAAGTGGCCAAGGGCATGGCCCAACACATGAGCACTGAAGTGTTCTTGGACTGAAAAGTATAAGCAGAAGCACCTGGCCCTCATGTATTGTGTTAGTTGACTCTGCCGGCCAGTCAGTACCCAGGAGGCATCAGCCTACTGTGGATTAGTAACATATGTAAATACTCGAAAATACTGAATTCTGGAAACTTAACTTTGTCTTAGATTTACTTTTTTTCGTAACTTTTCTGATACAGCTTCTAGTTTTCAAAAAAGAGGTCAGCTGCAAGTGACTACTTGCTTTGTTGCACTTACCCCAACACACTTTATTCTCACCAAGATGTAGATTAGATTTTTTTCCTAATACTGTTTTGTTTTTTTAACTGCTAATCAACATTTAAAATTGTAGACTCCTTTGTAAAGCTGCTTTGTATATTTTGAATTCCAAATAACTGTCTAGAGGTACCTTTGGCCACAAAATACTATTTGTGGGTTTTTCCTCTGTATATTTTTGAATCCATCCTATGTGCAGTATAAACTTGAGTACCTAATAAAATGAAGGTCACAATGTTTAAATAGCTTATCTCTCTAGGAGTTCAAATGGGTTGTGATCTGTGCAGTAATAAATTCTATACTGAATTCTTTTTAGCCCTGAGAATATAATTATTGAACAAAGTTTCCAGTGAGACAGCAAGCCTTTAAGTGATAAATGTCTATTCTCAAATACTAAAAGTAAGTCAGGCAACCTTTAGTGATTGTAAGTATATTCTCTTGTGGCCATTCACTACTGATAAGAGCTTTACTCAAAAATGTACTATGTGCCAAATATAGTTCAATATTTGTTACATGAGTATATTTATTCTTATTGAGATATAATTGACATATCACATTATGTTAGTTCCAGGTACACAACATAATGAGTCAATATTTGTATATATCTTGAAATAATCACAATAAGTCTAGTTAACATCCATTACCACAGATAATTATAAACTTTTTCTTGTGATGAGAGCTTGTAAGACCTTCTTAGCAACTTTTCAAATATACTATACAGTATTATTAACTATAGTCAATATGCTGTACATTACATCCCTAGGATACATTCACTTCCATGAACATATTTAAAAACAAAAAGAATAAGGCGCCTGGGTGGCTCAGTTGGTTAAGCAACTGCCTTCGGCTCAGGTCATGATCCTGGAGTCCCGGGATCGAGTCCCGCATCGGGCTCCCTGCTCAGCAGGGAGTCTGCTTCTCCCTCTGACCCTCCTCCCTCTCATGCTCTCTGTCTCTCATTCTCTCTCTCACAAATAAATAAAATCTTAAAAATAAAATAAAAACAAAAAGAATAAAACTCTCATGATACTGACTTAAAACCCTTGTAATGATTTGATGCTCAAATATATGCCCCTGCTAGTTCTTTAAACTCTTAGCATCCAATATATAGCCTATAATAAATGTTAATGAATTCAAAGACTGAAAATTGATAACTGCCTTATATATTTAAAAAACAGCTTTTGTAGAATTTGCTTGTCTAATGAAATTAGAGCTTATTTTTGAGATTTCCATAGGATTCTAGTGAAGCATCTAAGAGTCTAACGTGTTTTGATAAGTGATTGGCAGAAGTGATTTCATTCTACCTTTGTAGATATGAAGTTTATGTTTCCGTACCTATAATTTTAGGTAGCTATGGAATTTATAGGAATCAAATTATAGCAATTTTCCTGTCGTTTTGTTATATTACATTTGTTATATAAAATGATTTAATTCCATTAAATAAGGAGTTGTGGATCATCTTAACGATATTTTCTTATGAATTATTGATAAAAAATATCAAATAGTGTTACTGGATCTATTAAACAGATGAAAAAATTAAAATACTTATAGTAGCCCTGGTTTGCAAGGGTATAGAGCAATAATTAATACATATATTGTGAACACCTTGAAATGTTCAAAACTATTGTAGTGGACATCTGAGCCCCCTTCTTCCTTTTGTTCAGGAATCCAGACCTCCTCACCCTCCCCTCCCCCCCTTACCCCAAACCCAAGGGAATCAGCCCAACTCCAGGAATCAGCTCAGATTAGGTCAATTCTGCTAGCCCCTTCCCCTTTACCAGTGATTTAAATCAGAAATGGGCCTGTTCGGTCAGCCAGGTGGCTCAGTCTGTTGGGCATCAGACTCTTCATTTCAGCTCAGGTCTTGATTTCAGGGGTCATGGGATAGGGCCCCAGGTCAGGCTCCTGGCTCCATGGAGAGTCGGCTGGAGACTCTCTCTCTGCCCCTCCCCTGGCTTGTGCTTTCTGTCTTGCTCTCTCTCTCGAAAATAAATAAATCTTAAAAGAGAAAAAAATAAATAAATAAATGGGCCTATGACCCAATTCTGATCAAACAGTCTCCAAGAGAAGGCTGCCAGAAGCTTCTGGGAAAGTTCTTTCTTATTAGTACATACATTTAGTGTTCATCACAGTCTTGTTTAATGTTTAAAAGTTGGAAATATCAAAATGTGAAACAAATTGATATATCAAATATCAAGGTTGTGCATCTTTTAGAAATGATGATATCGTTCTTTGGTAATTAATGTCCCAATGGATTGTTCTGTGAAAAAAAGCAAGTTAAAAATAATATTATATGGACCCTCAACTCTATGGTCAACTAATCTTTGACAAAGCAGGAAAGAATGTCCAATGGAAAAAAGACAGTCTCTTCAACAAATGGTGTTGGGAAAATTGGACAGCCACATGCAGAAGAATGAAACTGGACCATTTCCTTACACCACACACAAAAATAGACCCAAAATGGTTGAAAGACCTAAATGTGAGACAGGAGTCCATCAAAATCCTAAAGGAGAACACAGGCAGCAACCTCTTCGACCTCAGCCTCAGCAACTTCTTCCTAGAAACATCGCCAAAGGCAAGGGAAGCAAGGGCAAAAATGAACTATTGGGACTTCATCAAGATAAAAAGCTTTTGCAAAGCAAAGGAAACAGTCAACAAAACCAAAAGACAACCGACAGAATGGGAGAAGGGATTTGCAAATGACATATCAGATAAAGGGCTAGTATCCAAAATCTATAAAGAACTTATCAAACTCAACACCCAAAGAACAAAGAATCCAATCAAGCAATGGGCAGAAGACATGAACAGACATTTTTCCAAAGAAGACATCCAAATGGCCAACAGACACATGAAAAAGTGCTCAACATCGCTCAGCATCAGGGAAATCCAAATCAAAACCTCAATGAAATACCACCTCACACCAGTCAGAATGGCTAAAATGAACAAGTCAGGAAATGACAGATGTTGGCGGGGATGCGGAGAAAGGGGAACCCTCCTACACTGTTGGTGGAAATGCAAGCTGGTGCAGCCACTCTGGAAAACAGTATGGAGGTTCCTCAAAAAGTTGAAAATAGAGCTACCATACGATCCAGCAATTGCACTGCTGGGTATTTACCCCAAAGATACAAATGTAGGGATCCGAAGGGGTACGTGCACCCTGATGTTTATAGCAGCAATGTCTACAATAGGCAAACTGTGGAAAGAGCCAAGATGTCCATTGACAGATGAATGGATAAAGAAGATGTGGTATATATACAATGGAATATTATGCAGCCATCAAAAAGAATGAGATCTTGCCATTTGCAACAATGTGGTTGGAACTGGAGGGTATTATGCTGAGCGAAATAAGTCAAACAGAGAAAGACATGTATCATATGATCTCACTGATATGAGGAATTCTTAATCTCAGGAAACAAACTGAGGGTTGCTGGAGTGGGGGGTGGGGTGGGAGGGATGGGGTGACTGGGTCATAGACACTGGGGAGGGTATGTGCTCTGGTAAGCGCTGTGAATTGTGTAAGACTGTTGAATCTCAGATCTGTACCTCTGAAACAAATAATGCAATATATGTTAAGAAAGAAAAAAAAAGAAGAAGACAGCAGGAGGGGAAGAATGAAGGGGGGGAAATCGGCGGGGGAGACGAACCATGAGAGACAATGGACTCTGAAAAACAAACTGAGGGTTCTAGAGGGGAGGGAGGTGGGAGGATGGGTTAGCCTGGTGAGGAGTATTAAAGAGGGCACGTTCTGCATGGAGCACTGGGTGTTATGCACAAACAATGACTCATGGAACACTACATCTAAAACTAATGATATAATGTATGGTGATTAACATAACAATAACAAATTTAAAAATAAAAAATATAAATAAAAAAAATTATTCCAAATAGCATTCTAAATATACATTCTGTTGTTTATTTCTATAAATGTATATTTTATTAGGATACCAGAGCACCTCACAGAATCAGCAGAAGAGCTGAATAACCAAGCTTCAAGAAAGCAGGAAACAGGACTGCTTTGAGAACTTCAGATATGGATTCTTTTTTTTTTTTTTTAAAGATTTTTATTTATTTATTTGACAGAGAGAGACACAGCGAAAGAGGGAACACAAGCAGGGGGAGAGGGAGAGGGAGAAGCAGACTCCCCGCTGAGCAGGGAGCCTGATGCGGGGCTCGATCCCAGGACCCTGGGATCATGACCTGAGCTGAAGGCAGACGCTTAACGACTGAGCCACCCAGGCGCCCCAAGAACTTCAGATATGGATTCTTGAACTATAAAAATCGTGGGGTGTCTTGGCCCTTTGAGTTTACCATTTAATGAAGGTTGGATCCATTCTTTTACAGTCTCTGCACATGGAAGGGCAGCAGTGGCTGACAGTCCAGATTTGTCACCAAGAGGAAAAGAGGAGGCCTCTGTTCCCAACCTCCAGTTAGAAAAATGCCAGGAAATGACTGTTTGGCACACCTTAAGTTATACAGCAATCCTTTGACCAAATCGCTGAAGCTAGGAGGTAACAGGTGCATGCCTCCTGACCAGTTGTGAGGATCAGGTAGGCAAGGCCACACATGATGAACTTCCCTTTCTAAATACATGCCTAGAAGAGTAAAGGGGCAGTTCGGTCACAGAGGAAACAGAGTGCTGGGCACACAAATATAAATATCCCCAAATACACTTAAGTGAGGATCAGTTAGCTGGGAAAACATTTTAAAACTGAGCAGTGAATCTTGCTCTCTCTTTACACATGTGATAAGTTGGGAGCTAAATATGTGTATTTTGAAAAAGTTTCCTAGGAGTTTACAGTAGGTATCCTTACCCAGGAGAATCCCCCTCTTCGATAATGATATGTTACTTGTATAACAAAAATCAATGCGTGTGTCACTAGGCTCCATAGGTCTAAGGTAACAGTAAGAGAGAAATAAATAAGAGCTTAGCTCCACCATATCAAAGTTTATAAATAACTAGCAAATAAGCTGAAAGCTTTTAGTCCGCTGGATTGCTTTTGTGTTGAAGTATTTTGGTGTTAATATTTTTGTTCTGCCCTCCAAACTTGATTTATCTAGATATCTACAAACATACGAGTTACATAAATAGATATCTGAGCGAAAAACACCGTTTCTCAAGATCTTGACAAAGAACTTAGATTCTGGCTTCTTATCATGTCTGTAGCCTTTTCTTTTCTTTTTTAAATGCGCTTGGGACTCTTGAGTCGCCTCATAAAAGAAGTCTCTCCAGTCAGTTATGCCAGGGAAATAGGTACTTCTGATTTTGAAATAAAACACTGGAAAGAACGCTTCGAGGAGGACTAACAGCATGCACAAAATCGACTCTCTTATTCATCTTTGTGCAGAGTGGACAAAACTGCCTTCCAAAGCCGCTGTCTTTGTTCTTTTCCGTGTAAGCTTGTCACAGGATTCGCACCTGTGCGCCTTGCCTCTTAATTTGAAGTTTTCTTTGTAAAGTTTCTCGGCATGATTGCTTACTGATGAAGCAGCTCTGGTTCCCAGTTCGTCTAATACATCCTGTGTGAGCGGGTTTTATTACCGAATGTTACCCACGTTCTAATAACAAGGAGATGCTGTGTCCTCCCCGGTGAACTCACTCCCTTTCCCAGAAACATAGCGTGACTCCTCTCCCGGCTGGGGCTGTAAAAGTGGAAACCGGGGGCCGCCCTGCAGTACCTGCGCCTCCCGCCCCGCGGCGGCGGCGGCCAGCAAGGCTGGAGAGGGCCGCCACCGGCACGAAGTGCGTGCGGCCGCCGGCCGGCAGGTCACGCAATCCTGGCGGCGGCGGCGGCAACCCCGCCCCCGCCGCCTGCTGTCGGCGCTTCCGTGCTCGCTCGGGGCTTCCTGGCGGGCACGGAGCCCGCCTTGCGTGCCGAGCCGGCCGAATAATCCGGCGAGGAATCTCGGATTCCGCCCGGCTCCTGACACACCGTGCCCTCCGCCGACTTTAGCCGAGAGGGTGATGCCCTCAACTTAACGTCAAAAAGTTTCCATCTCCGCCGCTGTAAAGCAAACCCCACGGGCGGCGGAGGGAAAGAGAAGAGGAACGCCGGCGAGGAATCGGTCTCGCCCCGCGGACCCCTCTCGGTTTCCTTAGCAGGCGCGGCGCCTGCTCGGCGCCTTCCAAGCCTGACCTCTCCGTCGTGGAGGTTTCAGGCCACAGCAGCATGGGGGTCTCGCGCCCTGCCCGTCGTGCGCAGAAGGGATGCGGACGGCCCGCCCCCGGCAGGGAGACCCGGGAAGGGGCCCCCACGGCGCCCGGACTGCCGGGAACCCGGCGCGCTCTGACGCCCCGGGCGCGCGGGAGGCGAGCTGCGTTGCCGGGCGACTGACCCCGGCGACCTGGCGCCCACTCCCGAACTCGGAGGGGGTGGCGGCTGTGCGTCAGGGGGCGGTGAGCGGCAGGGCCCGCTGAGGCCGAAGAGGACGAAGGCCAACGCTGGGGAGGTTATCTGTTGACGTCCGGACACCCTTTTTTTGAAGGCAGGATGGTGACGTTCTAACCAGTAGCAGGGCCTCCAAGGGGCCCGCAGAGCGCGTCTGCCCGAAGGCTCAGGGGTGAGCGCGCCGGCTGTCCCGGCGCCTCTCACGCTACGCCGCGTGCGAGCGAGGAAGCGCGTGTCGTGACGACAGGCGATGAGATCAGTCTGAATTACCACAGCGTCGGGGCTGGGGAGTGCAGCCTGTCACGCAGCCGCTGCCGGGCCCGGCGCCGGCTCTGCCCTGGTGGCCGTGGCTGCGGCCGCCCCGCGCGCCGGCTCCGGCAGAGGGAGCTGGGGGTGAATCAGCCCCTTCCCGGCGGTCGCCGGGGGCGCGTCTCAACTGTCAAGGGGGTGGGGAGCCCGAGAAGAAAACCGTGCAAAATGCAACTTGCACAGTTAGGGGACTGGATCCTATGAGCAAACCCGGTTGGCACACTGAAAATTACGTCTATGAATCAGTGTCTTACACTGTGCCCAGTAGGTAACTGTCTAAAAACCACTATAACACGGAACTCAAGGGTCATTAAAATGTGCCTTTAATTTGTTTATATTACTTCGTTTAACGGGCACGGCTTGCACATGCATGCATGAAATTTAATTTATACAGTCAAGTCTGGAGGCATGGTTTGGCAAGAGGAACGATTGCGAATTCAGTTAGCGTACAAACAGTAAGATTACTTAAAAGGACAAATGAACTGAAAAAAAAAAAATTCAGACCATGACACAAGGAAGCCATTACATTCATCTTTTCATGGTCTTGAACATCTTGTACCAACTCAACTATAATACACGGCGGAAACTTCTAATTAGACACAGAAAACGCAAGTATTTAGCTGTACCAGGCAAACGTTTTCTTTTTAAAAGCCTTATGTTATAGACACGTGATTAACAGCCATACCATGGATAAGTATATCTTTAACTTTTTGGTATTTCAGTCATTTCCTTAGTGAGTCAGTGGTAGGTATGTCACTGTGAAACAATTAGGATTAATCACAATGTGCTGAAAAATCTCTGCTCTGAATTTTAAATATTTGTTACGAGATTTTTTTTTTTAAGATTGTAATGCTTACACAGTGTGAGTTCAGTAAGGAAGTAGGGACTTGACCCTAAATGCTTAGTAAGCTGCATCAAATAAGTATTTTCAATGAAGGAAGGAATGAGTGAAGGAATGAATGAATGTGTGAGCAGTACTCTCTGATAGTTAGAGCTATGAACTAAGGTGTCATGAGTGAGTAATGGCAGACCTACCAGTGCCTTATGACTCATGTGTGATCCTGGTATGATGGAAATAATGCCTACAGCAAACCTACCTCACCAGAGGTATGGGGAGGAATACTCCTTACAAAAGGTGCTTTGAGATCTTTGGAGGAAGGTGATATACTCAATTATTACAAATAATATACTGCTGTTATGGCAGCCCATATATAAAATTACGAAAGTATAAAATAATGTTTAAATACAACTGTGCCGCCAAATTTTTCTTTTCTTTTTTTGCTATTTAGCCTATCCAGTACTGGAATACAGTGGGAGTGTGCGTCCTTATGTAAAATATTTGACTTATACGTGTTTCACTGTCAGTCGACCAATACGATGTGCGCGTTAGAAGTTCTAAATAATCAGTATTGAGTAGCACTTGTGGTGACTGTTTTTTATATGAAAGCTGAGACCTCTGGCCTGTGAAGTGCCTAGGAGAAAACTAATTTTTGATGACCCTTCCTAATTTGATCTGTGAAATATTGAAAATGAGAGATCTTCTTGGCTTAATTTCGTTTTTTTTTTTAAGATTTTATTTATTTGAGAGAGAGAGAGGGAGCATAAACGGAGTAGAGGGGGCAGAGGAAGAAGCAGGCTCCCCGCTGAGCAGAGAGCCTGATGTGGGGTTCGATCCTAGGACCCTGAGATCATGACTTGAGCAGAAGGCAGATGCTTAACCAACTGAGCCACCCAGGCACCCCTTGGCTTAATTTCCTATTGCTCAATGACCAAAAGTCTTGGATTTACTCAACATATTAAGGGGCCTACTCTGTGTCAGGCATTGTTCTAGGTATTAGAGGTACAGCAGTAAACAGACAAAACTGGTGGATTAGGTAATATTTAAATAATTTTGGTCTCTTTAAGTGCATATCACCTATGGTAATACATTACATATATTTTTGTGTAAAAGTAAAACCTGTTCCTGGTCTCAGCTTTTAGAATAGATCTCTAGAGGGGGAAAGGAAAAGTCAAAACCAAACAATACTGCTGTTTCCCATCATGCTCCATATCCAAGTGGCCTTTATCTTTCTTACTGCCCTCTGCCATCATTTTAAGGCTACACATACCCTTCTTGCCAGGACACCATACACGTGTGCAGTGTGTTGACTGTTTACCATGGTGCCTTGCAGAGGAGGTGGGTAGGCATTGAATTCCAGCACCTACCTTCACCCCCTAAGACATGTGTTTTGCATCCACCTGAGGAAGGGGTATTTTTTTCTAATTTGAACATAGCACTGTAGGGCCACCATGGCTCTCTTTGTTCTTAGAGTTCTCGGGCAACCAGCTGCCATCTGCCCTTGACATGTATTTTCATGTTATATTGAATAGCACTGCTCTGAGTAGCAAGACATGGAACACTGGGGGATGGGGAGAAGCCAAGGCTGAAGAAGTGAACCAGCGACCCCTATCCGCTTCCACAATTTCAAATAATATCTAGATAAATGAAAACTAGCTGAGGCACGATGCCGTGTGAAATGTTCTGCAGCAAAGAGGAAGCAGTGATAGAGCAACAAAACTGCCTTTTCAGTTTTAGCAAACTGGAAGAACTGTCAACTCACAACAGGTTGCCTCAGTATTGCATTGCAACTGAAGAACATGATACAGTCAGACCACATGGCTGAACCTTTTGGCCGAGCTCATTTGTAGGATTTGATATCAGGTGATTTGATATAGGATATATGTCCTGCTGAACCCTAGGGATGGCCTTGGGTATTAAAGTGTTTTCCTTTTCCCGTTGCTAACTTCTCTGTGGTCTGTTGACATTACATCATGTTGCAAACAATGCGTGGTAGAGACTGCAGTGTCAGGATGTAGTGACCTGATTAGTCCAAACTCCTGCAGGGGAGACGTGCAGATAGATGGGCCCCAACAGGACCTGAAGAACCATGTAGTTTTGAAATCCTGGGTGGATGGGCCACACCCTGAATACACCTTAAATGTCTTGCTGCTTTGAAGGTATAATCATTGCTCAATAACTCCCAGGATGGAGTTAATTAGTTCTTTGTATGATTTGATTATAATAAAATGAGAGTTTGAATGTAACTTATTAAAATGTGCAAATGTGGGCATAATATATTTTTAAAACTTGGAATTAATATCTTATAAGAGCATGGAAATGATCCAACTGCATTAACACCTTCTAAAATATAGTCTCTTTCTAATAGTAGTCAAGCAGTTAGATGCTTGGCTTAACATATAGACCTAAAGCAAATGAAACATGAAGAAATATGATTACTTTGCACTACACAATTTATCATTTTACTTATCAAGTAAAGATTCCTATGGTGTTTATTAATTAATGATTATTATTTACAAAAGCCTTCAGAGAGTATTGCTTTCAATTTTATTGAAACTGAGAGCATTGCTTTTCACTTTTCAAGGTGGGGAAACAAAGAGATTAAGTAAAATATGCCATGAATCCTATACCTACCAAAGATAAGAATTAAAGCAATTGTGGAACTTTACACACAAAACACACCTAGTAAAAATAATTTACTACTATAAACTGATTAATGTAATTCCTTATCTGAGATAATAAATGTTGCATGTAATAGATTGTTTTCTGTTTGAGGACAGATACTGCTACATGTTGATATCTGCATTGCTAGTACCATGCAATCAATCATGATGATTGAGTCAATTAATGAATGAGTATGAAAGAAAACCCATAAGAACTAACCTCGAAGAACTCCATTCTAATCCCTAGGCCCTCCCAGTTTCTCTCTTGCTCAGTGCTTCCCAGATTATTGATGCCTTACATGAGCAATCAGGAAAAAGGAAGCAATCCAGATGGGAGGCTAGCTGTGGTCAGATGCCTCTGAAATGAAAAAAGTATTTGCAGATGTTTCAACAAGTGGAGGGGTAGGGCTGAGTCTAGGCCACAGGAAACAACTTCTACACCTTGGGGCTACTACAATAAAGGTATCATCACTCACCAGCACAGGGTTCTGTTGGAAACTTGAAAAGGCATTCAGGATTGGAATGTTGCATGAATCCAGACTTGCCTCAGGAATGCCACAAGTGATCAGAACTAAGTATAGAAATTAATGTGATTTGTAAAAATAGCAATAAGGGTCATAGTTATCTGGGAATCAAATCCTTTCATCACTTTAGACAGAGCAAATGAAACTAGAAGAAACCATCACTGACTTTGAGAGTCTCCTTCTAAATTAGTTGGCCTTTGGCTTTTGGAGAGCAAAGTTCAAATTCCAGTTCCTGCCTGACAGGAAAATAAGTCAGACACAAAGTAGATAGATAGTCTTTTAGACTCCAAACTGAAATAGCAGTGCATAAAGAAGATCTGAGTCTTGAAGAAACTTTGTTTTTAGAGTTGCTGAATTCACTCACCTACTGTGTGATATTTTCCATTGTGCCTTTTGAGGCTGTTCACTACATTTGTGATATTTGCCTTTGTTAGCTAATCCCTTCAAATGTAAATAAGAAATTTTAGACTTTTTAATGAAAAAGTGCTAAATTCAATTATGTTCTGTGCATGCCCTCTTCCAGAGCACATTAGCTTTCTAGTTGCACAGTGGATGATGGAGCACATGATCATAAGTACCAATTGCTAAGAAGATACTAATAAAATACAAAGGCACTTTAAAAAGTGCTTGGAGGGGTGCCTAGGTGGCTCCATTGGTTAAGCGGCTGCCTCTGGCTTACGTCCTGATCTTGGGGATCCTGCTTCTCCCTCTTCTCCCAGCTTGTGCCTCTTGTTATCTCTGTCTCTGTCTGTCTGTCTCTCTCTCAGATAAAGAAAGTCTTTAAAATATAAAAAAATAAAAAGTGCTCAGAACTAGGCTCAGCCATTTACTATTTTTGTGCCCTGGTCATATTACTACGTGAGCCTGTTTTCTCATCTCTAATATGTAACAACTGGAGAATGGTTTTGTTTTTGGCTCAGTGGACAAGGAAGAGATTTTCTAAAACAATGATCTGAATGCTTGGCAACATTGGATTTGTTCCATAAAATCCTAAACTTTTAAATTGAGAAAAACTTATAGTAGCATAGCTGTGGACACTTGACTAATAGAGATAAGCTGTTCATCAACCCAAAATGAAAGTTTTTAAAAAAATTATAAGGAATGGAATACAAAGCTGGCACTATTACTAAAATTGACCAGGATATTTGGGGGATAGAGAAAAATTAATTAACCCTAACATTATTAGAGAATTATACATATGTTGCTATACTTTTAGTGAATTGCCTTTTGTGAATTTTGGAATTCAAAATACGAAGACTAAATGAGAATGCTAGCAGCAAATCCTTTTGTTGTTGTCGTTGTGTTAAACCTAAAAAAGCACAGAGGTGTATCAGATTTGCTGAGATTCTTTATTATAGAATTAGATCATTAGAGCAAGGAAGAGATTTAAATGTCAAGATCAAATTCCTTATTTTATGAGGAAGCAAATTCAGAGAGGAAAATTAATTTATTTAAAAACAGTATTATTGTTGTTATCATCGTCATCACTACAGGTGCTTTGCAAGGCACCCGTGTCTGTTCTGGGAATCCAGCAGTGAGCTAGACAGATGTGGTCTCTCGTCCTGAATCCCTCAGTTAATGGAGGAGCTAGAACCAGAAATGAGTCTGTGGATTTCTAGTTAAAAGAGCTTCCATTAATCCAGTACTGACTCTAGACCAGGCCCTAAGTGTTTCACCTACATTAAGTCACGTAATCTTCACTAATTTACAGTAGGATGGAGCATGTCTTCCCACTCCCGACGTCTCCTTCCCCGTGAAGGGAGCTCCATTAACGTAACCATCCTGGCTTTTCTCCCTGCCTTATTTACTCTGCTCAAGGGGAGATAAAGTGACATCTGAGTTTGGAAAGAGTAACTGTGCCTGAGTAGCCCAGTCCCTTCCCTTCTCTTTTCTTAGGACAGCAGTGCCTAAAAGGAACGTCTGTTCTTTGCTCTTCTAGGCCCAAAGATGAACAGGGCAGAAGGAGGCCTCTTCAGGTCTTGTGAGTGGGGAAACAAGTTTCATAGTGGGGTTTTACATTAGGAAGCCCTTTCCCATAGATATCAGCTTTCTCATCAATAAAATCTCTGTGTGTATGTATGCAAGAGAGAAGCATTTCATAAAAATAAAAGAGCAAATAAGCAAGTATGTCCTATCATATTCGAATCATCCAAAACCAGCCAAGTTCTATCCAGTGTGCATGTCTATGCCCCACATTCTGACCCACCTGCCACAGCACTGAGGAAACAGTATCTTAAAATAATCTCAACATACCCTTCTGGGATCATATGCCCAAGCAGCGGAGCAGCTTGGCACAGCAGCCTGGTCCTGTCTCAGATGGCACAGAAAATTAACCATCACACCTTCTAAACAGATTTGGCCTAAGTTTCCAAATTTCTAAAACTGTTTGCTGCTGGGCTCTTTAGGAGACAAAGTGGTGAAATAAAAACACCTTGGGATTTACAGAATTAGAAGCCCCAGATTTGAGTCCACCCTGAGTAAGTCTCTCTGACTTGCAACCTCTGTTTTTCCTCTAAAGAACAACATACATTGCCTTAATGAGCTCACACGGTTGTTTGAGACCCAAAGAGGAAAATATATGTGCAAGTGCTTTGTAAACAGTAAAGAGCTATAGAAACGTTAGTTGTTTTGCAGACTTAAAGATACAAGTTCCAGCCTTTGGCTCCATTAGGCTGGTTGGCTCTTACTATTGCAGTGGTGACCCACTTCATCCTGTCTTTCTCAGACTCTTAACATCTGGAGGTCTTCCTACTCCTCTCAGTTCTTCCACCTAGATCCATAAGCCGGGCCTTTCTTACAATCTCGCTTTTTTTTTTTTCCATCTACCCTCAACTCACCAACATAAGTGCAGATCCAACTCTGCCCCAATGCCCGCCTGGCCCCGAAGCACCCAGTTCTAGGGACTCTTCTCCAATGCCTGAGATTTATGGGCCTGAAGAAAATTATGCGTCCCTGTAAATGTCATCTGCTGAGACACCCCACGCGGAGACCATCTCTCCTCTTCCTTCCTCTGTGGATCTGCTTGTTCAGCACAGTCCCGACTCCTCCACCAGTCCCAGGGTAAAACTACCACCCACTTCTGGAGAGGAGACAACAGTGAGGAAGGAAGATACAGCCCAGGGCAAGAAACAGATCAGGACCGTGTTCTCTCAGACCCAACTCTATGTCCTCAATGATCAATTTCAGAGACAGAAATGCCTCAGTCTCCAGCAGATGCAAGAACTTTCCAACATTCTGAACCTTAGCTATAAGCAGGTGAAGACCTGGTTCCAGAACCAGAGTATAAAATATAAGAGTTGGCAGAAAAACCACTGGCCAAAGGAGAGAGAGAGTGTGACTCAGAACACCACAGCAACCGCAGAATACCCAGGCTTCTATTCCTACCACCAGGGATACCTGAGGAACACTTCTGGAAACCTTCCAATATGGAGCAACCAGACCTGGAATAACCCGAATTGGGGCAACCAGATCTGGAACAGCCAGTCTTGGAGCAACCATTCCTGGACCAGTCAGAGCTGGTGCCCCCAAGCCTGGAACAATCAGTTCCAGAACTGTGGAGAGGAATCCCTGCAGCCCCAGATCCAGTTCCAGCAAAATTCCATCAGCAATTTGGAGTCCATCTTAGAAACTTTTAGGGAAAGCCATAGTGTAATACAACAATCTGCTAAGTATTTTAGTACCCAGCAAATAATGGATTTGTTCCCAAATTATTCTGTGAACATACAGCCTGAAAATATGTGACGATGAGTATATTATTCAATCTCAATTTGGGCGGTGGCTGTATTACTTCTCCTAGGCTTTGTCTTTTAGGGTCCTATATAGCTCTGCCTCGATATTCTGTTTCCCATTATTCTTATTGTGTCCATTGAGGGGTACGATTGGAGTCAAAGAGGTTTCAGTAGCATTGGCTGCTATGGACAACATGATAAAAGGTGTTTCTGGCTATAGATAACTAGATACAATCCTAATGTGGATATCTTTAGGCTCTAGAATCTAACCTCAAGAATAGGAAGTGAAGATACAAAGACATGTGATGAAGGATAATTTGTATTTTCTGAGATTATGAGGCTTTTCATGTTAATAACCTCAATTGTTAACGGTGAAGGGTTAAGCTATAATGTGCTTCATTGATTTCCTCTGTCCCTTGTGATGTTTTACTAGAACTGTTAATTTGTTCATTATTCTAGAATTTGTAGAAACATGTTTTGTATTTTAATGTATCATGATAATAGTACCAGTTTGGCTGATTGGTTTATAGGTTTAGTACAAATAAATAAAATACCCACTTTACCCTTAAAAAAAAAAAGATACAAGCTGCAGATAACAGTTCTCATGTTTACTATGCATTTTAAGCTTGACTTTATTTCTTGTTTTTTTAAGATTTTATTTATTTGACAGAGAGAGAGAGAGAGAGAGGGAGCAAGTACAAGCAGGGGGAGTGGCAGGCAGGGGAGAAGCAAGCAAGCTGAGCAAGGAGCCCGATGTGAGGCTTGATCCCAGGACCCTGGGATCATGTCCCAAGCCAAAGGCAGCCACCTAACCGACTGAGCCACCCAGGCACCCCTAAGCTTGACTTTATACAAAGATGTTTGTATGGCCAGGTGGTTGATAGTGGTCTAGCTGGTTATTATTTAAAGACTGAGAACCACTTCACCAACTAAGCTCTTCCCTCTCCCAACCAACATTACTTACTTACTGTAATTAAAAATTGCTGTCTACATTGTTACCATTCATCTTTGGCATTAGGCAATACCTCTCTCAGGGACATTCCTATAAATTCTGAGCAGGTTTATAAAACACCTTTCCACTAGGAAGAAGCAGAGCACATGTGAGAAGTGGGGGTCGAGTTGGGGAGGATGATAGAGAGGCTGAAGGCAGGTAAAAGGCATGGAAGAGTCTGGGCTGTCAGTTTCAACCAAAAGTTCTGATAAAGAAACTGAGGAGGGAGATGGGAAGGTAGCCAGGAACAAGGGGAACATTGTTTCAAAGTGGCACCTTTTCCATAAATTGTTTTAAGGCTTGCTCCGCCTCTGATCAGTCTACCCTATCTCAACCTGAAAGTCAGAAAAAAATGGATTCCAACCCTGTCTCTCTGACCATCCAGCTGTGTGACCTTGGGTATGTAACTTTGCCTCCCTGGGTCTCATTTTCCTTATCTGTAAATGAAAACTTTGGATAAACATTCTCTAAAGTCATTTCAACAAAAAATATTCTGTAATTCTAGCAAAGAGCCTGTTGAATTTCCTCCTCTTTCAACATTTAAGTCTTACCTTCCTCCAGGGGAAAAATTTAGAAGGGGGTGCCTGGGTGGCTCAGTCGTTAAGCATCTGCCTTCGGCTCAGGACGTGATCCCAGGGTCCTGGGATCGAGCCCCGCATCGGGCTCCCTGCATCGGGAGAAGCCTGCTTCTCCCTCTCCCACTCCCCCTGCTTGTGTTCCCTCTCTCGCTGTGTCTCTCTCCCTGTCAAATAAATAAATAAATAACCTCAAAAAAAAAAAAAAAAAGAAATGTGCAAAGAAGTAGGTGTTGTCTGTGTGTATTGTGTCTGTATGACCATGTGTTAGCGTGTGTGTGTAGACACCAATGGTAAAGGTAAAACATCACAGGCCAGAAAGAAGCATTTCATGAAAATTAGAACAGAAATTAGGCAATTGTACACTATCTTACTTGAACCATTTCTCTTATAAGCAAAGAAAGTCTCCAAGAAGTTGTTCCAATTTTGGTTGTATTCAGACACATTCGCAGTTCAGTTAAAAAAAACTGTTGAACCTTACAAATCACACTTGAAAGATGAAAGAATACATACTGGCATTTAAAGCAGGCACCAGCCTAAAAGCATACAGGCTTCTTGACAATTGCTCTATAAGTAACTAAGAGAATAAATGAATAAAATATCCATAATAGTTGTTAAATTCTCAAAATGATACATTTTTCTCCTGAGTGTGCAGAACAGATTCTCCATGTTTTTCTGTATGGTGATAATTCTGTTCACTGCATAAGTAGGCTGAAGCAAAAGGAATAACAGAAAGAGGTCAACTATATGACCTCAAGCATTAAAAACAGAAAAATTTAGGGAGAGGGATTCATTGATTCAGTATTAATCATTCTGAGAATCTGGTTTGGAATCAAAGGCATTCCTGAGTCTTTCATGTACTTTAATAAGCTATTAATAACTTTGGCATCTATTAAATAAAATTCCACTCTCAGAACCAACAAAGAGCTAGGAATACTATTGTCATGTTTCTTGTTAATATAGATGACCTCTCTAATTACTCTTCTCTATTAAACATGACTACTGCTTCCAGAACTGAAGACTATAAGCATTAGTACAAGGCTAGAGATGGGAGACCAGAGAAAATCAAGAAGTTTGGAGAGGGAGGACAGTATACAGAAAAGACCACAGTCTTTGAACTGAGATGTGGGTTTAAATCCTAGTTCCACTAAACCTAGGATTTATTTGATTTTCTCATCGGTAAAATGGGGCTGGTATATGCCTTACAGTCGTGAAAAATCATGATACTGTATGTGAAGTACCTAATAGGCCCTCAATACACAGTAGGCGTTATCATTATTCCTTTGTTAATAATGTCTCAGTGGGGCAAATAGCTGTTCTTCCTGATTTAAATTTGAAATCATGCTCCTTCCAGGTCTTCGCTCTATGAAACTATGCTGTTTCAGAGAAGTTTTGTAATATTCCTAAGACTACCTGGATTTATAAATAATGATGGTTTTCAGAATACAATCTATCTTCTGACATAAAAAAAAGAAAAAAAGAAAAAGAAGGGGGGAAAGGAAGAGGAACAAAAGGAGAGGGATTAAAGAAAAACAAAAAGAAGTCAAAAGAAGAAAATGAGCGGAAACAAAAAGAAAAAGGAAAGAGGAGACCTAGGTCTTTGTACTGGCATTTAGTCACATTCAAGAGTTTCTTAAGGGGTGCCGGGGTGGTGTAGTCAGTTAAGCATCTGACTCTTGATTTCAGCTCAGGTCATGATCTCAAGGTTATGGGATCCAGCCCCGCATCAAGCCCCACAACAGTTCCGAGCTCAGAAGAGAGTCTGCTTGAGATTCTCTCTCTCCCCTTCCCCCCACCTCTCTCTCTCAAATAAATAAATAAATCTTCAAAAAAAAAAAAAAGTTACTTAAGTCCCCTGAATAGTTTTCATGAAAATCCCAAGGCTTCTCTTGCTTGACTCACCCAACTGTAATAATCCTTTGAGCTAAAATACCTTTTCCTTAGACTTTTTCCAGACCATCAAATTTCTACTCATCTTCAAGGCTCTCATGGAATCTCACTGGAGGACCAACATGTGTAAAGCATATCCTATGTTCCCTGTATCTCAGTAGGTGCTTTATTTGAGCTGCCTCATTTACAGTGGGGTGTAGTCCCGAAAGGGGGATATTATCAATCCTTTATAGAAGGAGGCAACTAGGAACTAAGTCAATTGGCCAGAAAAAGAGTCAAGCCTGGAATGGATCCCAGGACTGTAGGATCCAAAAGCCTTCATTTTGTTCCTTTGCATCACAATGCATATAACCCTGACCCTCTCCATCAGAATTAATGGGGGTGATGGGGCAGAGGGAGAGAGAGAGAGAGAGAATCTTTTTTTTTTTTTAAGATATATTTATTTATTTCACAGAGAGAGAGAGTGTGCGCCTGCAACCTGCACGAGTGGGGAGGGGGCAGAGGGAGAGAGAGAGAATCCCAAGCAGACTCCCAGCTGCATGGGGAGGCTGACAGAGGCTCCATCCCATGACCCTGAGTTCATGACCCACCACTTAACCAACTGAGCCACCCATGTGCCCCTGGTTTTTTGGTTTTTTTTTTTAAGGTTTTATTTTTTTAAGTAATCTGTACACCCAACGTGGGGCTTGAACTTACAGCCCTCAAATCAAGAGTCTCTTGCTTTACAGACTGAGCCAGCCAGACACCCCTCACTCCATTTTGTTTTAATTTGTTACTTTTATTCTCTCTTCTGCCAATTCTATTTATTAAACATTTGTTGAGCATCAACTATGGGTAAAATATTGGATTATATTCAGGCTCTAAGTAGACTAATTTTTTTTTAATTTTGTTTTGTTCTTATTTATTATTTCCTTATTTTTTTAATTGTGGTAAAAAAACACATAACATATAATTTACCATCTTAACCATTTTTAAGTGCACAGTTCAGTAATGTTAAGTATATTCACATTTTATGCAACTATAAATCATTTTATAGTTGTATATATTAATGTATATATATTATATATACATTTATATATACTTAATATATATACATATATATACACATTGTATGTATACATGTATGTATAAATACATTTGTATGTATAAATATACATTTATATATATATTTGTATATATATACATATATAGGTGTATATATGTATATATATTAATGTCTGTAATTCCTATGGTGCCTACCACATGTTTGCTGAATAATCAGGACTTTGCCACCCAATCCTAAAACTGCCAGTCCCCAAATCCCAATGCTCCTGAGTGCACCCCATGGGCAAAGATAGAGTTAATATTTCTTTTTTTTTTTTTTAAGATTTTATTTATTTATTTGAGAGAGAGAGAATGAGAGACAGAGAGCACGAGAGGGAAGAGGGCAGAGGGAGAAGCAGACCCCCCGCTGAGCAGGGAGCCCGATGCGGGACTCGATCCCGGGACTCCAGGATCATGACCTGAGCCGAAGGCAGTCGCTTAACCAACTGAGCCACCCAGGCGCCCATAGAGTTAATATTTCTAAGCTCCTACCTAAAAGCTGTCATATATCCTAGATCTTTAATTTTATTTACTAATTTTCAAAATAGGTCATAAACTCGCTTGGTTCAAAATTCAACAAGTATAAAAGAGTGTATAGTGAAAATGCTCCAATTCACTCCCCAACCATCCAATTTCTCTCCCTGGAGGCAGTCTTTATTATCTTTATTATTTTATGCATACAAAAGTAAAAACACACACTCATACAAACATTCCCTTCGCCCACCTTTTACACAAATTGTACCATACTGTTTACACTCTTTGGTACTTTGCTTTTTTTTCACTTATATATTGAAGGTCATTCCATTTAGTACATTCATATTTTACATTTTATGGATGTATGTAACTTACAAATGAGTTCCCTGTTGATCAACACTGAGTGATTTTAGGGGGCCAGTCTTTTGCTAGTAAAACATTACTGCAATGAATAGCCTCTAAATAGAGCATTTTGCAAGTGTGCAAGCATATCTGTCTGATAAATTCATAGACTTAGGATTACTTGGTCAAGGGTGTGTACATTTGCAGTTTTAGCAGACATTGCTGGAGATTTTCTATATTACTGCCCTCCCCACTCCCTAGCAGTTGAGAATTGTAGTGCAATGACAGGTGTTCCTTATTGACAATGGCAGTGTGAATTCAACATGTGAACGGTGTGGAGGCAGAAACAATAGAATCATTACAGCCTGGCTTCTTTTGGTCTGGATTTCCAATTCATGATGGAATCTGCTTGACCAGGTTCGTCCTGTCTAGCCAAGCGTCCTCGAGGCCTCCTGAAGTCACTAGCCTCGGGTTATTTACCAGCCTTGGATCACATGCTCAATGAGAATACAGGCTGGTGGTTCAGGATCAGCCTGGAGAGCCTGGGGGCTGCCTCTCCAGTCCAGGCTGGGGACAGAACAGGATCCCTTTGGAAGGAGCCTTGGCAGGCAAACACTAGGATTAGGATATCTATAGGGTGACTAGACTCTCAGTTTTCCTAGGATGGCCCCAGGTTATGTCTGTTGTCTAGCATAATTACCAATTGTACTCCGTTTCATGCTCAAAAGTGTCCTAGTTTGGCCTATAACTTACTAAGATTGCCTAAGCTAGGGCAAGTGCTGTTCATACCGTGTTGTAAGGAGCCCTTGGATTTGTAAAGACTTTCAGAGGGAAAGGGAGAGGCTAAGCAGGTGACATTTGCACCCCAGTGCCACTGTCTGATGTGACTAAGAGGATATTAAGCTTATAATAATGAACACATTTCTATCTAATAGGAGTTAGATGTTTCTCAAAACTTTTAAGTCAGATGCACTTGTCCCCTCTAATGACACATAAGTACTGTCCGGCACTTTCTCCACCAAAAGAGATCACTGAAAATCTCTTGAGGCAGTAATCTCTTGACCTCAGCAGATAAAGAATCTGAATTTACCACTCATTTGACAGTGCAGATGGGGCTAGGCCTTGAACTAATGGACCACTTGTGGCTTTTAACAAAAGCTTTCCCCGAATGCACTTCTACTCCATGAGAGTCAGAGCATGGAGTCTGGTCTAGGTGAGAGAATGGGCAAGAATGACATTTTGAGTTCAGTTCAAAGATGCTGCACTTTGATTTATTTCCAGAGCAGCATCTAAGCATTGCAAGGGATAGACATGAGGTAAGGCAGATGAGGCTGCCCCTTGCCTCCTTTATTCTTCACAGAGACACATAAATTTGGTGGTCTTGGCAGCCTGAAGAGAGTGAGATGTCTGGGAGGTCAGGGGAGCCCAGAAGCACGGGCTCACTATCTTTCATACCTCCCACCACATCAGCAACCAGAAACAATTTATGCTACCATATAAGGCCAAAATGTAGTTCTTCAGCAGGCTGCTTCCTTCAGGCTACTGTCCAGATACCAGACCTTGAAATGGTTGTGGTGCCCAGCCTGGGGCAGTCTCCCCTTATCTACACCTGGGCGGCAGGGTGTAGGAGTTTTCCACTTAGTTTGCAGGCAGGCTTGGCCTTGGTCTACCACAAACATATTTGAGCCTTTAAGTTCTCAA
Organism: Mirounga angustirostris; assembly: GCF_029215605.1. NCBI lineage: Eukaryota > Metazoa > Chordata > Mammalia > Carnivora > Phocidae > Mirounga > Mirounga angustirostris. The sequence continues at coordinate 105,579,786 of NW_026991709.1, forward strand.
ACAAACTCTTGGCCTTCTCCTGAATTAACATGGGCTAAAGGACATCTGTGTTGATTGTGATCCTCTAACCCCGTGGGCCATGCTTTCCATTTTGTTAATCACGTTGCCTCATCTCTTGCTGATTACTCTTGATTGCAAAAGCCCAGCTCTTCAATTGCTGCCTGATTCTCTTTGTCCTTCAGAACTGTTCCTTCTGTGAAACAATTCATCCCTTACACACATGCAACTCTCATCCTTTTCTCCTCATTTAGAATGTTTATTCCTCCACTTTCGTTTCCATCAGAGCCACATGTGTCTTCTTACTAGCTCTTCCAACAGTCTCACAGCCTCTCTACTCTCTGGACACAAAGGAGTGGAGAGTGTTCATAAAGTACCCCCAAATGTGTGCACAATCACAACAAACCTGGCCAGGGACTAAAAATGGCCACCAACAACTGGTAATATCGTTAATCTATGCCAAACAGGACAGATGAACATTTGCCCTGGAGCCCAGTTTTGTTCAAATCTATGGAAGTATATTGTTTTAAAGTTCTTAAAGAAAGTAACTTACTTTCCTCATGCTCCCTATTTCACTTTTTTTCCTTTTCTCAACCATCAAAGATGGTTTAAGATTGCTTATAGAGTCCAAAGAAGCTGATTATGGCTTGAATGACATGGAGAAAGTGGGTAGAGTGGCTGATAAAAACAGGGAGGCTGCAAAAGTAAAAAGAGAAGAATGGAGCAGATCACTACTAACTTGGATCTTCTAGATGCCCATTAAGTTAGAGTTTAATTTGTATCAGTTTGCAAAAATAAATACAAGTCCAGCTCCTCTTTACCAGCCCCTCTCAACAAGGGAGGATGATTTTGTAGGAGAGGCTGTGCTAAGAGATTACACTTCCCACACACCAATATTATGTTTGGCTTTCTGACTTGCTTCGACTAATGAAATGTGAGTAGAAAGGATATGTGACATTTCTAGCAGAAGCTTTAAAAGCCATTGCGTGGTTCTGCCATTGCTTTTCCCTCTGTTATAAAATGACCAATGTGTCACAGGTGGGAATTGCTCCTTCAGTCCAAGTCCCAAATAAAGATGCCATGGAACAGAAGCTGATCTGTTATTAACATGAGTGAGAAAATAATTCAGAAAACACCTTTGTTGTTGTAAACCACTAAAATAGAAGGTTCATCTGTTATTGCAGCATAATGTGGCTTGACCTGACTGACAAAGCCGTTAATTCCAGAAAGCAGAGAGAGAGAGCAGCAGTAGAAATGTTTGGGGGGGGCGGGTAGGGTGGGGTGGGTGGGAGAGGTCAAGGGTATTGTGGCACAATGACACAGGAGATTTAGGAACCATTCAAACATCAAGAAGACCTCCGAGAGGAACAATACTGGCTCTTACAAAATGAGCCAGTATCAGGGGAAAACTGCAGGAGGATTCCTTCAGGAAATAAGAGGGGAGAAAAGTGACACAATTCAGAATGAATTAAAGAACAAAGGTATCTTATTCTTAGTTGTCTGTAGAGTAGAAATGAAGTAGTATTTGAGGGCTAGGACTATGAGAAAAGCCAATACTTTCTCTTCTCTGGGCCAAGTTTGACTGCTCGAAGTATGATCTTGCAGTATGATCGAAAGCCCCAGATGGAATCCCTAAGGGACCCCAGACACATCTCCATGAGGAAGGTACTGTTTTAGAGAGCACATGGAAGTTATGGTTATTCAGGTCCTGCCTACTCCCTGGGCCAATCCCTATGGTTAGAATCAATCCAGGGAGGATGGAGGGGTCCCAGCTGGGGAAACCAGGCCCTGGACTGGCCTAGAGCTCAGAGGGAGGTGCTTCTAGGGCAATTTTCTACCCTTCTATTTTCTTTGTCTTATCTGGGCTTTGGATCCAACTGATGTTGAAAGCCAGGATTATAATTGTCTCTCTGGAGCTGAGAGAAGTTGTATTTAGAGGTAGGTTTTCTCCATAGGATGAGAATGTTGTTTTCATTGCTCACACTGCCACAGATATGGTTAACTCCTGTCTGTGCCTAGGCCTCTGGGATGCAGGAGGGCAGTGGTTCCTTTGAAGTGTCCTTGGAGCATCAGCATCACCTGGAAACTTGTTAGAATGCAAATTCTTGGGCCTCATCCAACATCTACCGAATTTAAAATTCTGGGAGCGGGGACCAGCAATCTGTGTTTCAACAAGCCCTCCAAGGGATTCTGATACACACTTAAATTTGAGAATCACTGCACTGGGGGCATCTGTGAACAACAAACATGCATCTCTTTCTCAAGGCATGTCCTCATAGCCCCAGGCTAAGACAGGATCAACTCCACACCCTCCTTGGAGCTTATTAAATGATGACCCACTCCAGTTGCCAGCAGGGCCTCCCTGTCTTCATAGCACATTTCAAAGTGGAGAAGGCTATGAGAAGGGTTCAGGCCTTCCTGTGGTGCTATATTGAACACCTTGGCCAGCACTTCTTAGGCCAGTCCAGCTCAGGTCCAGGCCAGATTTGGGAGCCACAGACAAATATGCTCTCACATCTCCCTTCACATAAGGTCCACATTAAGACCAAAGAGGCTGCTGATGAAATCCACCCTATGAAGTTGGTATCATCTCTATGTTACACGCAGGAAACCTAACAAGAGATTTAAATAACTTGTCACAATCATAAAATTAGCAAGTGATGGAGTTGGGATTTAAATCCAGTCAGTCTAACTTCAGAATCCGCTGGGAAACTGTTTGCAACATTCCCGGATGCGTACTTTGAGAGTCCTACTCAGAAGTAATTGATTTGATCGATTTAAAGCCCATGTCCAAAGGGTCCCCTCATGTCAACCTGCTGTCACCAGTCATTTGCTTCCCAAACTGAGGCAGTTGACCTGAACATTAGCAAATGAAGGTATAATTCTAATTCCAAGACAGATGTATTGTTATTTCCCTTAAACGATTTGCCTTTTAAATTTCTCTCCAAATGTATGGGAAAGAGCTGCAAATTGAACCAAGTTCTACATACCTCCACTGGGGTAACACATAGTCATCTCACGCTGAGCATGTGCCAGGAGAACTCTTCATTCCTGCTCACAGCCCGCCCCTCCCCTGGCCTTCCCTAGCTCAGCGAACATACCACAGTGGTCAAGCCAAAATCTTAAGAGCCATTTCTTCCTTCCTTCTTTCCTTCCTTCCTTCCCTCCTTCCCACCTTCCTTCCTTCCTTCCTTTCTTCCTCCCTTCCTTCCTTCCTTCCTTCCTTCCTTCCTTCCTTCCTTCCTTCCTTCCTTCCTTCCTTCCTTCCTTCCTTCCTTCCCCCTTTCTCCTGTATCTATCTACTTGACTTCATCAGCAAGTCCTGGTAGTTCTAATTCCAAACATATGGTGAGTCTGTGCCCTTCTTCCTACCTCTACCGGTACCATCTAGGCCAAGCTGCCATCCCCTCTCGTGGACTACTGGGTTTGCCTCCCAACCAGACTTCGGGAATTTACCATCTCACCTCCTCAAATCCATTCTGCACATATATTTGGAGTGACCTTATGAGAATACACCAGCTATCCTTCATTTGATTATTCAACTTATGTGGTTGTTTTCTGTTATAAATGGTCACATTTGCAGTTACTGTATTTGTTCTTTTAGGTTTATTTCTGAATCCTAAGTAGAAAATAAACTACCCCAGGGAAAGCAAAAAAAGAAATAAAAATACATACATACATACATACATACATACATACATACATACATACACTGGCTATGTCACTCTCCTGTTTAAGTCCTCGAGTGGTTTCCCATTAAGTACTCGAGTGGTTCTCCAAGATCCAAATTCCTTCCCAGGACCTTCCCAGGACCCACAGGATCCAGACTCTGACTAGTCAGTCCCTGGCCTCGCTTCCTCCACTCACCCTGGCTCACCTCTCCTCTCCGCACTCTGTCTGGCCTTCTTTCTGTTCTTCAGCAGGACAGGCTGGATCATTGCTGCCATAGGGTAGCAATGCTATTCCCCCTACCCCCAACTTCTTTCTTGGGATCTTGAACTGACTGTCCAAGTTATCATCTGTCAGTTCTCCAAACAAATGCATTTCCTAAGAAAAAATTTCCCTAACCACTCTTTTTTTTTTTTTTTTTAAGATTTATTTATTTTGGGAGGGGAGGGGCAGAGGGAGAGAGAATCTCAAGCAGACTCCACACTGAGCACGGAGCCCAATGCGGGGCTGTATCTCACAACCCTGAGATCATAACCTGAGCCAAAACCAGGAGTTGTATGCTTAACCACCTGTGTCACTCAGGTGCCCCCCCAACAACCACTCTTCTTAAACTAGTATATGCCCACCCCATCATAGTACCATATATTGCCTTCCTGGTGGGGGGATCAGAACATGCACCTCCAAATATGCTGCTTTGGCATATTGATTATTTTGAGCTGAAGGCAATTGCAACACAGCAGATACAGGAAGGGCTCTCTGCCCTTTCCCCTTTCTAAAAAAGCAGGGCATAAATTTCCTATGAGAAAGATGCCCTGCTGGTACCAGGAAGAACAGAAAAATCTTATCATTGGAAATGGGGAGTTGATGCCAAGATGAGCCTGCACAAACAGATCTTATTAAAGTAATCCTTATCTTCCATTTGTTTCTCTCATATATTTCCTTGTCAATTTCCCACAAGTTACCATCCCTAGAGGCCCAAACTGCTTCCCTTTGTCTAGTTACTCCTTCACAATTTGTCACCTTTTCTTAAAATGACATAAAAGCCCCCAAGTCTGTTTTCCCCTCTTTCCTGTGAAGTCCCCTGTGCCAAGTAAAGATACTAACATCAAATAAAATGTGTATGCTTTTGTCCTGTTTAATCTGTCATTTGTCAGCTGATTTTGCAAGTCCTAGCTACAGAAATAAGAGAGTTGGAGAAAAAGTTTTCCTTCCCTACAGTTGCACTTACCTATCAGAATGTCTATTGCATATCCTTTTACTTACTGTTTTGTTTAATGTCCTCTGCACTACAGTGTAAGCTCAGTGAAGGTAAGAGGAGTATATTTCCTATTCGTCTCCGTATCTACAGGCCCAGCACATAGCTGGTGCTCAATAAATATTTGTTGAACAACTGAATCTGCACAGGGGCGATATAGTTTAAGCCCCAAGGAGAACAATGTATCTGAGAGAATGTCAACAGGAGAGCCTCACTAAGTGACCACCGTTGATAGAATTATTTGTTTCAAGTCCCACAGGCCAAGCTACCACCTTAACTGAGCATTTGTTAAATACAATTGAAGGTAACAGATCTTCTGGTTTCAAGAGAAAGGAAGAAAAGTATGAAGATTTGAAGAAAGGGAAAGTGAACTACCAGGAAAGGGCATTGGGAAGAGCACACAGCAAGAAGTCTACATGTAGAACAGATATCAAATCCTAAACTCCTGATTTTAAAAAGCAGTCTTAGCACAGAATCCTGGGGAGAGAAAATGGGTAGGGGTGTGGGGTTCAGGGAGAGAAAGCAAGACAGACAGAGGCACAGAGAGAACCGGGGGCAGAGAGTCATTAGATCGTAAGCCATATCCTGCTCAGGGCTGGATTCAAATGAACTCTTCCCACCAAATAACATATATACATCTATTAACTGAGGAGAAGAGTAGTCAAAGAGTATTTTAGTATATACAAAGAGAAAGAAAACAAGTGTGAAGTGGAGGCCTTTGCCAAGTTGACAGTGGTAACAGCCTTTTAACAATAGTGGGTTTGCCCAGTGACATCGCACGCGGCCTCTGATAGCCATGATGACCTCTTCAGGTTGCATGTGCTATGTGACCTTTCCCATGAAAAGTCTGCTGTGGTGGGTCTGATGTGCTGCTATTAGAGTAGGAAACTTAGAGTGTGTGCAGTGCAACAGAGATACTCTCCCCCTGAGATCCATAGTTTATTAGCCGAGAAGTACTAATAAAGTGTTAGCGTAGGGAAATGCCAAAGCAGAAAACCAAATGATTTTTTAAAACATAAACTTCTTGGGGCGCCTGGGTGGCTCAGTCGGTTAAGCGTCTGCCTTCGGCTCAGGTCATGATCCCGGGTCCTGGGATCGAGCCCCGCATCGGGCTCCTTGCTCTGCGGGAAGCCTGCTTCTCCCTCTCCCTCTGCTGTTCCCCCTGCTTGTGTTCCCTCTCTCTCTCTCTCTCTGTCAAATAAATAAACAAAATCTTTAAAAAACAAAACAAAACATAAACTTCTTAAAATGGAAGAGGTGTTACACACATACGCTCACACGCACGTTCTTTTATATACCAAGATAGCTTCATGAAGTGGCTTGTAAATGTAGATTGTTTTAAATAATAATAATATGATTTGGGGCCATTTCTAGTTTAAGGTAATATTATGGGAAATGCTTTTTGGGGGATTCTTTTTAAAAATTGGTGTGAAAAAAGAGAATATCATGAGGGAAATTATAAATGTAAAGTAATACAAAAGTAAATTGATGGGAAGTACTCCTCTTGTCAGAGTAGGCCTGTGACAGGAAATGAATTTGAAGAGATTTTTAACTGCATCATCTTTTTGTCTCTAATCCATTTGCACATCACTTGGTGTCACTGATGTCAGTTTATTATCACACTGGTGACCACACAGGAGGGTCAAACAACCTTGGATTCCAATTCTGGCTCTAGCATGCCCTTGCTGGCTGAGTCACTTAATCTCCAAGCCAAGCTTTTGTCACCTATAAAATGGGGCCAGAGGATTGTTGTAACGATAAAATGAGATAAAATAATGTACATAAAACATCTGGTACAAAATAACATGCAGTGCACGGTCCTAGTAATTATTATGAATTACATTAATTCAATAAATATTTATCATGTGTCTTTGGCATGGGAGACATTGTTTTAGGCACTATGGGTGGGCATCAGGGCTGCCTGTAGGATTGTACAGGTTGTGCACAAGACAAATCCACAGGCCACAATTTGCATCATCGTCCAAAGGAACAAAGCACCCTGAAGACAGTGGGATATAACCTGGGAGTCATACTTTGTTACCCTAACAGTGGAAAGTAAAATGGGGAAAGCTTACATTCTAAAGAAAGGAATAACATTTATTATTATGACTTGACACTTTATAAAAACCCTATCATTCTACATAAGTAGTGAACCAATAAGTACTATTCAAGCATTTACCAGACATTCAATGCTATGCTAGGTGGAGTAGGCAATGTAGAGAAGTAAAGGGTTTGCTTTGCCTTATTTCTGTAATTAAGCAACTGAAAATCTAGTTGGAGTCAAAATACACAAAATATATGTCAGTGCTAGTCTGCCTGATATAATTAAGTACAGGCAGACCTCATTTCCAGGGCAATGTGCATCATAAAAATGACCTATGTAAGCTAAAGCCATGCAAAGTAATCTTAATAATCAATAAAGAAAATTATGATTATTCCAAGATCTTTAAAAACTTTTGTAGAAAACATTAAAAACTCTCTTAAGGTCAGTTATCAATGTATTGGGAAATGAAAAAAATAGTAAAAACTGACGTTCAGTAAACTAGAATTTAAAACATTAAAAACACTGAGAATGAAAGTATTTTACTTCCTTGTGAAAAAACATCAATAAGGGTTTCAACAGTACTTGCTTTCTTCTCCTTATATAACTTTCTATACATCTTTCTGATGCCTTGGCAAAATTGTCCTATTCCTTCCTAACTCTGGATTAGCTTCCAACACTTTCTCCTTTGCACGTTCAGTGTCATGAAATACCTCCAAGGGTTTATTTAATGTGAAGTATTTTCCTGTAGTCACTTCCTCTGGGACATGGTCATCCTTTTCATCACTGCCTCTTTCCCCACTGATGTCAGTCAGTTGGCTTTGCTGAGTGCCTGGCTGCCCATCTAGAGGGGCTCACACCGCGCTGGCCAGCAATGTCTTCGAGAACTCCATTTACATTACATTCAGATTTTACTTCCAGTGTATCTCCTTTCATTTCTTTGCTGCACTTCCCTCTTGGTTGGTCAATTCACTCCTTTGATTAACTCTTTCTGTAAAATGTCACAGAGGTTTATCCCTGGGAGACAAGAAGACAACGGCACACTTTGCTATCTGTGGGTGAACTGAATAACAGATGCGAGGTGGCCCTACAGACTTTCAAGGAAGTGATTGGTCATGGATCATGATTCACATCTGTTATTTACATAGTGATTTGTATGCTGAAGTGCTAGGAGCAAAGTTTGTACTTTATGCAAATACAGTAAAGATACCATAGAGCATGGTAACTAACATTTGAACTGTGTTATTGGGGCACTTGTGTTACTTAACTACAGTGTAGTAACTAAAATTCATGCGTATCAGAGCCATGCAGAGGACTGCCTATCCTACATTATCTTTGTTACTTTTTAGCATATATATCAATAGAAAATATGTCCTCATGATAGAAAGCTGTCTCCTCTATTATAAGTGAATTGGATTAAACATGGAAGGTTAATAAGAGTAACAAATCAAATGAAGTGTTAAACATTTATCTTAACGTAACATAAATAAAGCTAATAAGTGTCTACTACATCCCGAAGATTAGTATACCTAGTATACAGTAGCATGACGCTAGAGGCCAAAGTCCAATGGCTTCAGGTGTTTTCTGATACTTTAATCCAACTTTTTTTTTATTTTTGCCTTTTTCATTTTCTATTGAAATTCAGATACAGTTAAATGTAATATATTTTATTACAGATAGCAATACAGAATTTGACTTTTATAAAAGTATTTCTCTATTTCCCTTCTCCTTTTTTACTGTTCTATCTATCCTTCTGTGTCTATATTCAGAGAAAGCATCCAGATCTTGTTTTCGACTCTTAATAATGATATCACTATAACTGGTGGAAAATGTGATAATTTTTTTCATGTTCATATTTGTACTGTGTGCATTATTTGAATTTTCATGATGATCATTGATGTACATGTTTAATGTTTACAAAAGTAATAGTGATTTTCCTCAAAATCAAAACAACAAACAAATTTGGAAGCATTTTTAAAATAATTGAAAGAAACCATTTTGATTTTTCCTAAGTGGCCTAACTTTCTCAGAATTTCCTTGAGGAAAGTACAGTTTGGCATTTTGAATAGCAAATTTGGTCCCTGATCTTTTCCTCTACACTCAGCTTGATTCTTCTTTTTAAAAGGAAATGACATTGGCCAAGGGTCTCCCACAAAACAATCAAATGCCTATTCTCTAACCCCCACTCAGTACTCTGCTAAAATAGTTATTCTTCTACTATTGTAGATGTTATCAAATTCTATTTTTGTTGATGAAATTGTAAGCTTCATGAAAGCAGAGACCATGTCTTCATTCTTTGTACAGGCACTAATAAATAATTGTGGCTATGAAAAGTTTTTTAAAATTTTTGTTGAAAGATAAAATTAATGCTTTGCTACATAAAGAGTAAAGAGTTGGTTTAAAAGTCTGCCTGAAATTTGGTTCTGTTTTGTTTTGAGACTCGGCTTTCTTTTTTTTTTTTTTTTTTTTAAGATTTTATTTATTTATTTGACAGAGAGAGACAGAGCAAGAGAGGGAATACAAGGGGGGTGGGGAGAGGGAGATGCAGGCTTCCCACTGAGCAGGGAGCCTGATGCGGGGCTCGATCCCAGGACCCTGGGACCATGACCTGAGCCGAAGGCAGATGCTTAACAACTGAGGCACCCAGGAGCCCCAGAGACTCAGAGCTTTCAAGTTCAAGACCATCAACCTTTCTAGACTACATAGAAAAGTTGCAGATTCTAGGAAAACCCTCAGGTTTACATTCAAATATTAAGTGATCATCAATAGTAAGTAAAAATTAAAAGCCTTCCAAGTAAGTCAAGATCTCTGTTTCTTTAAATTTTGCTTCAAATAACAACTTTGTTATAGTAAAACATATTAGTATTTATCACATTGATATAGAATAACTTCCTGCTTCTAACAAGTATTTTTTTCTAAACTTGAGCTGACAAAGGGGCTATGTTCTTTTTCCCTTGATTAACAGATCAATTTGAAAAGCAGAACAGAGTAGGAGCACCTGGGCAGCTCAGTCAGATAAGCAGCTGGCTCTTGATTTTGGCGCAGGTCATGATCTAAGGGTCTTGAGATAGAGCCAGGCTCCCCCCACCCCACCTTCCCCCCTCCACCCCTGGGCTCCATGCTCAGTGGGAGTCTGCTTGAGATCCTCTCCCTCTCCCTATGCCCGTCCCCCTGCTCAAGTGCATGTGTGTGTGTGTGTGTGTGTGTGTGCGCGTGCGTGCTCTCTCTCTAACATAAATAAATAAATCTTAACAACAACACCAAAAAAGGCAAAACAGAGCAAACACCTAGTTCCCTTGTGCTTCAGCCTTGCTGTGGATATAATCAGGGTTTAGTTTTTTGACCTGATTCTCTTCTTTACATTACTTTCTAGGAAAGTTCTCTCTGTTCTCCTCAATTTCTATTGATACAAAGAATAGTTCCAAACCTCTCTCCTGCCCTCAACTATCACTTCCAAGGCGTCTCTAATTTTGTATTTCTAATTGCTTATAATATATATCTTATGATCCAGTAAGAGTTACAATCTTGATAAATTTTCTCCTATCTTAGTTATCAAGGCTGCTTCCAAAATGGCCTGCAACTCTAAAACTTAGGAGATCCTCACAACAGTTTTCCTCTCCTGGTTGTTTTGACTTATATCAATTCATTCTATTTCGTGTCCATGATACTCATTTTCCTCCCCTCACTTCCATTATTCCCGACTGAATCCTAATCCTCCCTTATACCTGGACTTATACAATAGCCATTACCCAGAGCTCCTGATCTCAACCCATCTGCACTCAGCAGACAAAATAGACGCTCATCCACCATTTTTGCCCCTGTTCTTCTGCCCACTGAAATCTACAGCATTCCCCCAAGATTAACTGTGTTCCACCAGCTTTCATTCAAGAACTTCCATTATCTACCTCCTTTTCTTATGAAATTATGCTTTCTTATCAGAAATGGTCTCTATATAATCAAATTATGCAGCTTCCCTATGGAAAGCCTCATTTCACTCCAGACTCCTTAGCAAAGGCTAATAAGTGTCTGCCAGTCTTTCTGATCTTTTCTCCTATCATCCTTGCCATAGCTCACATTTCTTTCTGTTCCTTTCCACCCAAGGCCCACTACACTAGCTTTCTCCTCTGTCTTAGCCCAAATCATTGCATGACGGCTTCTTCTCATCCCTTGGGACTCATTGTAAACGCTCTCTGCTCAGAGAGGTCTTCCCTGATTATCAGGCTTAATGTGCATTCACAGATGCTGCTGGCACATCTTCTGGTTTTATTTCATTCATAGTACTTTATATTATTGTTCACTTGTTTTTTATTGTGCCACTGGGAAAAAAAGAGTTCACAAGAACCCAGACTGGCTCTCTTGTTCACTGCTTTATCTACAGGGCCTAGAATAGTGCCTGGCACACAGTTAGAGCCCAGGACATATTTGCTGAGTAAATTATAGTGACATAATTTTTACTCCCTGATTAAGCCAAGCCATTCTCTATGTTGTCTTACATGTCCATTTGCAAATTCTTGGTTATATGTTTTCTTCATTCTGTTCTCCTCTACCTAATTCCCTTTACTGTTATCTTTTATCAACTTGTATTAGTCACTTCCTTCAAAATCTAGCTCAAATGCCACTTGTAAAACCTTCTCGAATTCTTCCTACTATGAGTACTCTTTTACTTCCTCTCCCCATAAGATTCGCCCCATCTTGTTCATGATATTATCTTGTACTTAAAAAAAAAATTAACATATGGCCTTATAACTACATCTTTTTTTTCTTTCTAAGTCACCTAATTGTTTTCTTGTTAACAGAAGGTGCAGTTAAATGACAAATGACTGGATTGGGAGTCCTGGAGAAAAATTCCAGACTGCGGAGAGGCCATTTCCCATATCCGCTCATTATGGAAGAGTTAGTCTAGACCATAGGTTGCAAAATGCCAGCATATATATATATAAGGCCCACAGATGTGTTTCATTTGGCCTTAGCAAAACTCAAATTAGTCAGCAATGTTTAAAAATTGGGAAATTTTTGGAAAGCTTGGAATTCTACCTTCTCTGAAAAAAAAAATCAATAGATCAGGCAACAAGAGACCTACATTTCTGCATGGTGGCAAATCCACTGAAAAGGGACGCCTGGGTGGGTTGGTCACTTAGGGAGTCTGCTTCTCTCTCTCCCTCTGTCCCTCCCCCCTGCTCGTGCTCACGAGCTCTCTCTCTCTCTCTCTCAAATAAATAAATAAATAAAATCTTTAAAAAAAAATCCACTGAGAAGGAAAGCAATTGTCTTTTAAGATTTATTTATATATTTGAGAGAGAGAGAGAACATGTGCGCACATAAGTGGGGTGAGGGGCAGAGGGAGAGAATCTTTAAGCAAACTCCTGGCTGAGTGTAGAGCCCGATGCAGGGCTCCATCCCACGACCCATGAGATCACCACTGAGCTGACACCAAGAGTCAGACACTCAACCAACTGAGCCACCCAGGCACCCCAGCAATTGCCTTTTAACATGGGGTGGGGACCCTCTGATGTGACATGGTGCCCAAGTAGCCTGAACACTTCACTTATGTTAATTCTCTGTTGGAGTTTGAATATATAACCTCAAGACTGTATCATTTCTGGATCCCTTCTAACTCTACATATTTATGATTCTGGATAAATATATCTTACCTCTCTACCCAGACTTAAATTCTGGAAGGGCAGTGTCAGGTGCTTTTCTTCTGCTTTTGCAGGTTATAATGCTAGGCATAAAGCAGATGCTTAAAAGTCATTTGTTGAACATTAATTTAGTTACACACAAATATGTGGCAAAACCAGATTCCACCTAATTAAAAATGTACTGTTTGGCTGGCTTTTATAAAGAAAGACTCCTATCACAATGGAATTCAAATAATGACAGAGTTTGTGTGAGATGGAAAATTTAACTCTGGACAGATACCAACCAGATGAAATTTCGTTTGGGCAGCAGAAAAGAAATGTAGTTCCTCAGTCTCTTTCCTCTGTGTGTAACTCCCACTAATGGTTCATTGTAGTTATGCAGGCGTATCAGGAGCAGAATGTACTCTGGAGATAGAAAAATATTGCTATTTGTACTCCTAAGTAATGATTGTATATTCAACAGCTGGAACTTGCTGAGACCCTCATTTATTAAAATACCAATAACTACCTTTGCTATATTCCCACAAAACCATGAACTATTTGGCATGGTTCAGGACTACCATATTTAATAAATCCCATTATGCTTCTTGTAACAATTTGTTAACTTTTAAGGAGAATACATCACACTAAAATATTTTCCATGGATTCACAGCAGTAGCTAAAAGATTTCCCCGCCCAGTCTGGGCCCTGCCGGGTACGCCAAAGTGAATGGAAGTCCCAGGTCTATAACCCAGGGCAAATCCAGTACCACTGTTCTCAAAGACTATAGTCTGAACACTTTCTTCCCCATTTTTCCATTTTCTACTATAAAGCATACTCATAAATGACATAAATATTTCGTGTGGGGAAAGAGTGCATTCCGCAAACACTTTCTACATTAACAGAGGACATAGCTGATAATTATGCCATTCATATTAATACCAGAATAAATCTTTGTTATGAAGTCTGGATAACTGTAATACTTGAAAAACATTTAAAAATTTACATTTCTTTGGATCATTATATTCTAAAGAATTAAAGGGTAAATACATTAATCTGATTAAAATATTTTAACATTTAATATAGACAGTTTTAATCTCTAAGTTTTTTATAATGTGTGCAGGGACTGAGCTGAAGTGTACTTTTGTACTATATATGAGAAAAAGTGCCTTAGTAAGTAAATGAATAGTATAAATAATATTTGAAAGGAAGCATTTACTTACCAAAGAAAATAATTTGTTTTCCGACACTTGAGATTTCTTTCATTTATAAAACACTCTATTCAAAGTGTAGGCAAAACCAGAACTTCTTAGATAAGCTAATCATTTTTATCTATTTACTGAATCTGGGCCTGAACGGCCGGCACTTATTACTCATTTCTCTGGTTACTGTATGTACTTGAAAGTAATAAGGCTGCATGTCCTTTGAAATGGCTCAGTTTTCCGGATTAGTGAATTTTTCTCTATGGATTTATATTTTGGGTCTGAATGATCTTCATCTTCCATTGGTGTCTAAACCATTGCAAATAATACAGTTTACATATTAAAGAAATCTAGTTGTGCACAACAGTGAGAAATAAAGTAGAAGTCTTTCTGCAAACTGTGTGATCTTAACCTCACTTATAAAATGGGGGTGAAAATAGTACCTATTTCCTGGGGATGAAGGGGAGATTAATAGAGATAAAGCAAGCATTCTCTTAGTAAACAAAGTCTACATTATCATCTCTCCTAATGTGTGTCGAAGGTCCTATGTAACGAATCATGCATTTTCTAATTTATACTGCATTATCCCCATTTTGCAGAGAAAGCCACTGAGGCTCCGGCAATTAAGAATCTTGCTCTAGATCACACATGTTGAGGAACCAACCTCCTGTTTCTGCTCATAAACTGTGAGCAGAGCACTCTTCTTCTACAAAAGCAATCTTAGGAATTAATCTTTGAAAGTAGAGTCAACAATCATCCATGAGTAGTGACTGCGATTCTGAGACTGGTTTTCATTCACACTTTGTAGGATCAGTGTCACTATTTTGAGGTTGCACCCTATGCAGGAACATGAGTCATCGCCTCCCCATCCACTCCTCCACACTCTAATGCTCTTCTTTATGAATTAAGTCCCAAGAATTCCTGTCTCATTACTCCCCAAGGGTGTTCAGTCACAGCCATCTCTGACTTGTATTTTCACCCACCTAGTTAATTGCTTTCTTAGACTCTTCTATTAGGCCAGTCGATGTCTACCTCAGCAAATAACTTCGCATCATTATAGAGGAGAGAGAAATTGTTTGGATTGTGGAATGGTTTACAAATGCTGCACTTGCCACTTTATACCATCCCATGACCCAGTAACTGTGGGAGGACATGGCCCTGAGTACAGGGGAAATTACTCATAAAACATTGGTTCCCTGGGTCCTTTCCCTGACTACCTGAAGGTTAATGGAAGGAGCATATTGATGGTGGTTTTAACAACAGTGGGGATAACATGGTGGTGGAAAGATTTTGTTCAACCACGTTGGCACCTCACCCAGCAATAGATTTCATTCTATTCTGACAATTTGAACTTGTTTTGTCAATGTTTTGTAATTTATTAGGAGCTGTTGAGGGTCCCAAATAAACAGTATCTCCATTTTCCAGTGGTATATGTCTTTACGCATGTTGTTGTATTTTTTTTCTTTGAAATTTAAAACATCCTCTACCATTTGCCTAAAACAAATGCTTTTAACTTAAGACCTGGGGATAAAAGGAAACCATGCTATATATGGATTCAGATTACTGCTCAATTCTTGGGAATCTAGACGTGGCAACCGCTCTAACCAAACTGTGAGCTCCCAAATGGATTAGCAGTATCTTTTGGAGAATGACAATCATACGTTTGTCATGTTGAATCACTAAAAAATTTAGAAGAAGAAATGTAATTTTGCAAGATACTTTACATCAACAAGATATTTCTTAGTCATGTCTGTAGATCACAGAGCTGCTCTGCCTAGAAGCAGAAGGTGTTTTAAGTGTGTTCAATCTCAGGGCTTGGAGGAGGCAGGCCAGAGAGGAGGGTAGGACAATGCCCTGGGGAAAAGCCTTGGTATGGCCTCAAGAAAGCACAGAAAGGACCAAGTGAAGCCTGGACTGGGTGCAGAGCAGTTTCCTGGGCTCTTTTATGGCTTTGTCTGTTCTTGCAGCCTATGACCTCAGGCACTCGGCAGACTCCTTCCTGTATCTGTAAAAGGGAGGAATGCAACTCCAGGACCTCTGCTTTGCTTTTCTCCCCCAGGGGGCCAGAGACTGCCTAAGCTCTGCGCTATAAAACACAGATCCTTTGCTCTAGGTGTGGTTAAAAGAACAAAATTATTATAATTACTGGGTGTAACTTTAGTCACTCTGCATCACATCTTCCCCTACATGTATGCCCTAAGTTTGCACCTCGGTTACCAAGAAAAGAAGGTGACTGTGGGTATGGAGATGCTGAAATGCTGACTCTTCCACTGTTTTCTAGAGCCTGTCTTAATAATCACCTACAAAGCTACAATTTTGGCAATATGAGCTGGCGGCCTAACCCAACGTCACTGGGTCTTGGATTATCGAGGTGTCTCCCCACATGCCCAAGCCTGCTGTACTCTCTTCCCCCTCTTCTCTAGGCTTCACCAGCATTGCCTTTTTTCAAACAGCTGAGTCCCTGTGTGTACCACCCCATAGAGCAGCAAGGAGCCAGCATGGCCCCTGAGCAGAAGCAATAAAGCCAGTCTGAAGGAAGTGTAAAATTACACACTGGATTTCCAAGACCTAGTGTGGAAAAAAGAATGTAAAATATCTCATTAACAGCTTTCAATATTGCTTGCAGGTCAAAATGAGAATATATGGGACATACTGAGTTAAATAAAATATATGATTAAAATTAATTTTACTTGCTCTTTTAAAAAATTCTTTTTTAATGTGGCTACTAGGAAGATTAAAATTAAAATTTGTGACTTGCATTTGTAGCTCACGTTATATTTCTGTTCTTTGGTGGTCTAGTTTCCAGTCCTTTGCATTAATGTGCTCTATTTAAGAAAAAGCATCTCCTGGGCGCCTGGGTGGCTCGGTCGTTAAGCGTCTGCCTTCGGCTCAGGTCATGATCCCAGGGTCCTGGGATCGAGTCCCGCATCGGGCTCCCTGCTTGGCAGGAAGCCTGCTTCTCCCTCTCCCACTCCCCCTGCTTGTGTTCCTGCTCTCGCTATCTCTCTGTTAAATAAATAAATAAAATCTTTAAAAAAAAGAAAAAAAAAAAGAAAAAGCATCTCCCTAGACAATACCATCTCAAATTGTTTAATATTTTTATATAACTAGTTTCAAATGAATTCTCAACTAAATTATGCATCTTTAACTTTTTAAAAGAATGATATATGTGTCCAAAACAAAGCCATTTGTACTGGAAATTCAAATCCATTAAACATAGGACAGATACTAGGACAAGCTATAGTGATACAGAGGCGTGTAATAAAATCAGTGGTACTGATCCTCTTCTGGGCCCATATTGTTTACTGAACCAGTATTTATGATTTTTCTACTGTATTCCAGACTGTGCCAGGCTGTGGAAATACAGCTGATAAATCTGATGGAAGTTTTAGATACTCTCCCCAGGAAAAAAAAAAAAAAAAAGCATATATGAACATACTTACATACCTGCATTCCATTTTAGGCTCTTATGAATCTTCTGAAGCCTATCATGAATCCTAAATTAATAATTTCTAAATTTGAAAAAAGAGCATGGACCTTAGGGCCAGCCAGATATGGGCTCAAATGGTGGCTCCACCAGCTTCTCAGGTGGCCTTGGGCTGTATTCATCTTCTCTATGTCCAGTTTCTTCATCTATAAGATAGGGAGATATGGACAACTTGTGGGGTGTTATGAAGATCAGCTCTGAGACATATAAAGACCTTTCTTGCACATTCCTTCTTAAGCACCTTAGTAGGTATAACAGATCGTAACTATTATTTCTCATCTTGTGTTATGCAGGGAAATGGCTCAGAAGATGAGTAAGTTAGAGAATGGATTCGTGAGTCTGAATCTTCTTTTCTATGTCAAGTTCTTAATTCATGTAGTAGCCCTAGAGGTTAGTCGCTAAAAAAATGAGTTTGGTTCTCCAACTAAGCCATAACCTTTTAAAGAAGATGTCCAAAAATGGTGTGCAAGTGGTCTGGGGTAATGTGATCTACAGAAATGAGAACACGTCTGTCCACACCTTGAGAGATGCTGCGTGGTATGTGCATAGTTTTTCTGTGGTTTGAAAACAAATTTCTGTCTGCAGATCTTACAGATGGGTTTCTGTTTTGGGGGGTTATTTTTTATTTGTTCGTTTACTTAGAAACCCGTCCTGGTAAGTATTTGCTCCTTACAGGTGACCTGAAGGCAACCTCCAGCAGGCACTAGCCAACTTTGGGAGGAAAGTAGCCTTAAATGAGTAAGAGCTTGGGCTCAGACGCTAAATGCCATGCTATTTCTACACGACTTGTCCTTAATGCCACACTCTGGAATGATCCATTCTCCAAATCACTAAGTTAAAGGTAGAGGGATTCACCAGCTACCAGCAGGTGAGGGTAAGCCAGCCTTGTCATAATTGTACAGACTCCTCTTTCCACTCACGAAAACAAGTTATGTATGGTATTTATGTACATCTGTGTTGCTGGGCATTTTCCAAATACCTTTTGGAGAACATTAAGCAGGAAATTGATGCCACAGGGCAGATATTCATTCTTCCCATCCTCTCTCACAAAAACAAGTACAGATCTGCTGTGGCTAGACTGACTTCCTGCAGAGTGCTGTAGCTTATTCGATTTTACACTAGAAGGAAAAAAATACACTCTCTGTTTCAATTTAGAGCATGTTGGCAATGGCCAAAATGCATCAACAAAAGCTTCCCTCATGAGAGCACTGAAGGATAGAAGTCAGTGCTTTATAAAATCACAAAATTCAAAGGTTAATGATTATTTTTCATGCCTATTGATGAAAGTAAATCCATATTACACTGGAAACATCAAATTTGGTTTAACAGCATGTTCTCTAGTTCTCAAATGGAAAAATCATTAAGCACATGGCCACTGCAGCTTTTCAGAAGGATGGCCTCTTTTTTTAAACTGTTGCAGTGGTCTTTGGTTAGTGTCCTCCCCAGCATCTCTTTTTCCCTGTTCACTCTCTTATCAGCCCAGAAACTATTTTGGGATCCATGACACTCTGGAAGAACTTAATCTACTTCAGTCCCAGGAATAGAGGATGTGACTTAGGTTAAGCTATTCAATGCATTATCTCTCCTAGCCACAGAGATTTGTTCAGAGGCATGTGACCTACATTTATCCAATCAAAGTGAATCTTGAGGCTTTTGCTGGGAAAACATTAGTCACTTTTTCCTGATGGACAAGACACACTGAAGCAGTTGGCAGTCACCTTAGGGTCATAATGAGGGCGAACCCATTTGCCTAAAAAAAGCAAATACCACAGAGGGCAGGATAGAGAAGCTGAAAAAAACTAGGTCCCAGATGTCATCATTTTACTGCTGGATCAAGCTTTGCCTGAAGATCTATCTCTGGACCATTTAGTAATATAAACCATTAAATTCCCTATATTACTTAAACTAGCTTGATTCAAGTTTTTTATAGTTTGTGACCAATACTTCTTAACTGTCATACCTATCTGTTAGAAGACATTTATAAGAGAAAAGCAAGGGGACAAGGAGATAATCTAATGGGCTACTATTAAGGTCAATTTCAGAACTAATTACAGAAAAGCAAGACCAGTAAGGAGTAAAAAAGTGATTGCTACTGAGAAAAAGATGGGAAAAAAAATGTTTGCAAGTGATGAGTAACCACCACAGCAGTGTGGGGCAGGAAAAAAGACAATCCATGTACTTCTTCTAAGGCCCAGCCAGAGTGGGGCCGGGGGGGGGGGGGGGGACTTAGCAGCCGGAAGGGTCTACCCTCAGCTTAAACAATCCTTAATTATTCCCTCTCCTTCAGCTACTACTGTTGAACTACTTAGGAACAGATGCAGTCTGCAATTATCGGTCATTTGACCTCCATCCTCTCCGTCGGTCCTTACCACCTCCCTCTGAAGAATTATATATTATTATTATGTCCCATTTTATGGACGGGGAAACTGAAGCCCAGAAACCGCAAGTTCTATGTATGATAAACAAGCAGCAGAGAACAGACTCAGGGCTCAGATCCTCTTATTCCAAAGCCTATAATCTTTGTCCTACAACATACATCCTGGAAGATTGTCTTTGTGTATTATATTTGGCCATTGGGGTCATCCAGAGTGAGGCCTGGAGGTATTTGACATCTGGCTTCATCCTTACTGTTTCTTTCACCAAGACTAGCCAGAATTTATTTTGTCCACACGGTCACCATACTTTCCTTCAGCAGTGCTCTTTGCTCTGAAAATGTCCCCTTTCTACCTCCTGTGACCATGGAAAGTCCCATTTCCTCAGTCCCTGAAGACAACAGACTGCAAGGAGGGGGTTTTCTGAATGAATGCACACTAAGGTGGGAAATACTGATAACAGCTTTGCATGTTAATCCTCCCTTTGAACAGAAGTACTTTACAAGTGGGTGCTTGCAGACAGAATGACTTCCACTGAAGAAGTTCATCTCCCAGCATCAATTTTAGGCAGTGTGGGCAAACTGGAGGGAAAAATACTTTGGGTAGGGGAACTTACTAGTCATCTTGCTGCATAAACCACTTCTTCCTTCACCTACTCGCAAGGCTTCGCTGTGCTTCGGCCCAAAAGTTTTCAGATAGCTTTGGATACACTTTGATCCTTGTACAGAACTACTCTTTCACCAGCCTGACGTGGACTCAGTCACTTCTAAAGTCATTCCGTACATCTCAGCGTGGCATCCAGCCAACACTGCTGAGTGCTTTCTGTATGATGGCCCGATGCGGCATGCAGGCACTATGACAACGACGCCATATTCTTTAGGCTCTTTCAAATGGCAAGGTACAGAGGACTATCCGGGGTTCTTTAGGAGATGGAAATTTTGGGAAAGATAGTGGAGAACTCTGGAGCTACAAGAAACAGCTGTTAGCTGACCAGGTCTCACAGAGAATTAGAACATGGTATAGCATGCAACAAGAGCTTCTGATGCCCTCAGGATACAATAAGAGCTCTGGTCATCAGGTCATCTGGTCCTCGCCTCAGCCTTGTTTATTTATTCCAGCTCTAGTGAGCCCACTATTACTGTAGCTCAGCTACTATCTATCTCCATTCATTTTCCTTCCTTTCTGACTAACTGTTCTTCTACTTCATAGCTTCTACAGCCTCATTGCTTCTGATTCTAAGACTCTTAAGAGAGTCTGTTTGAGTCTGTTGGGAAGTGTCTAGTCCTAAGCATCTATTGTGGGTTCTGCTCTCAAACCAGGCACCCCAGGAGTTCCCTGTGCACCAGACACCAACCTCTGGTTAAAGCAGTCATGAAGTCCTAACCACGGCAACCCTTGGAAGATCCCTGGGACTCTGAAGAACCCACCTGGGAAATTTCCTCCTCTGCTCATTTTAGCAACAATCCTTTCCCACTGAAAACAAAAACAAAAAGTAGGCTAGACTCACCAGAGCAGAATGACAGGTCACTGTATATTTAGTGGAAGAAAAGAACAGAATATTAGAGGATTAGGGTCCTAAGTGAAAGCAACATGGGAGGGCACCTGGGTGGCTCAGACGGTTAAGCGTCTGCCTTCGGCTCAGGTCATGATCCCAGGGTCCTGGGGTCAAGACCCGCATTGGGCTCCCTGCTGAGCAGGGAGCCTGCTTCTCCCTCTCCCTCTGCCTGCCGCTCCCCCTGCTTATACACTCTCTCTTTCTGCCAAAAATAAATAAAATCTTAAAAAAAAAAAAAAAAGCAACATGGGAAAAATATGGTAGCAAAATTGACAAGGCTACTAAAACACATGATCTCATTTGATCAAGACCTAAAAGTATTATATGTTCCAAATGCACCTTAAGGACAAGATAATGGGGACTGACAAGTAGCATTCACAGAAACATGGAATACAAGAGCTGGAGAGTACATGGCAGGCCACTGGTCCGACCCTCTTATTTCATAATCGGGGAAAGCCCGTAAAAGTTCATTAACCAGTTAATTAATCCACACAATTAGTGGTGGAGCCCTGACTCCTGAGTCATGACCCATAAACCACCAGTCTGTATTTCTGAGCTAGTAGTGGACTTTTCTTCCTAAAGATGGAATAGATCACATTTAATGCTCAAAGGGCTCTCTCTACTCATTGTCCTAGTGAATGTGGACAAGGGCAAATAACAAAGTTGGGATATGGTGGTTTAAGGTATTCACACAAGGTAAATAAAGTCTGTGTTTTCTACAGGAGTATAGGATATAATGAGATGTAACAGGAAAAAAAAAGTAAGACTGGAATTTGAGATTCAAGTGTCATTCCTGCCACCAGCCTGCTGTGTGTACATGAACTACTATCAACTCTCTGAGCCTCAGGCTCTTCATCTAAGGAAAATTCAGACAAGAGGACCACCCAGGCCCCATGTACCCGACTCGTCCAGTTCTGATCATTCTAGGAATGACAGCATCTACGTTTTGAGGTTAAGCCCAGAGGACCAGGAGTACCAAACCCTTAATTGCCAATCAACTGAATTGAGAATTTAATAGGTTGTTCTCAAAATTATCTAAAGGCAGGTGGACTAAGGAATGAATGTGGCCTTTCATAGAATCTTGGCTTAGATTTGTTGCCATCTCTGAAAGTACCCAGAAAGGCATTTAAAATCATAACATTTCACATAGAAAAAAGCAAACCATCTCTATAGTGTACCATATATGGAGACACATTTAAACAGGTAAGCATTTTTTCTTTCTAGTGAACTGAAAATGGAAGACATGACAAGTATCCAGTACACCAAGTGGCATTTTAATACATTCTCTTAGCAATAAATTTTGATGGGTGGAAACTAAAAATGGACCATGTAGAGAGAAGGGTCTCCCAGTTGGAAGTCTTTCTCTGAGAAAGTTAATAAATCTTTAGGCCGCTCGCAGGGTCACTGCAGATAGTTAGACCCCAAACAACTTAAGATGTGCCAATCACATCGAGTCTATACGGGCCATGGCCTGGGAACGGTACTCTGCCCAGGCTGCAAAATGGTCCACAGTGGCTCTGACCATGGGAGTATTAGTGATATCCTTCAGAATCTCATGGTGTTAAATGATATTTCAGTAGCTACCCGTGGTACTGGCTCTTCTCGTGATGTTTCAGAACAAGCAACTATTCAAAAGAACAGGCATATGGCAAGCATGTGGAAATTATTGCAATTGGACGAAGAAAACATTTTCATTTACATAACCAAGTTTCAATCATTGTAACATCCAGTTATAGGGAACATCCAGTAGCGAGAAACTGCCTGGATTTTAATCTCAGTTTTGGCATTGACTATGAGCTATGTAAGCTTTGGGAATGCTGCTTAATCTCTCTGTGTATCAGTTTCCTCATATATAAAATGGGGATAATAATAGTACATATGTCATAAGGTTTTTATAAGAATTGGATTAAATGGTTTCATATTTAAAGACCTTAGAACAGTGCCTGGCACATAATAAGCACTATGTATGGATTTGTTAAATAAATAATATATACAAGTATGTACTTATTATCATTTATGACTGTTCCAGCATATTTGAATTGTTGGACAGAATGTTGTGTTAGCCATAGTACATTTTCTTTTTTTTTTTAAAGATTTTATTTATTTATTTGAGAGAGAGAGAATGAGAGACAGAGAGCACGAGAGGGAAGAGGGTCAGAGGGAGAAGCAGACCCCCACTGAGCAGGGAGCCCGATATGGGACTCGATCCCGGGAGTCCAGGATCATGACCTGAGCCAAAGGCAGATGCTTAACCAACTGAGCCACCCAGGCACCCCCATAGTACATTTTCAATTATACATCCAACTAAAACATGACTAAGACAATAATTAAAACTGAGACAAATGTAACATATTGACAATCGTTTAAACCTCTCCTTCTCCAAAATAGATTAGACATGAAATATCTGAGTTACAGAACTACATTCTTAACATAAGGTAGTATTTTGGATTTTAAAACAGATGTGTAAGTTCAGTATTTGGGGCAGAAATTAGATCATCAGACAAGGTAGCACATCCAGATGAACACTTTCTTATAGGTTTCACTTCTTCTTCCAAAATCATAAATATAAACTGGTTTCATAAGCTGACTGCAGCCCATTTCATTATAAAACAATACGAACTCAAATAAGTTAATTTTCTCTTCAAATTTGGATTTATTATACAAATAGCATAACAACAATAATAAAAGGAAGGAAATACCATTAACACTTAACACCCCAGCACATCAATTGTTTTCATTTTTCTTTGCTCCTTTCTATACCAAGTCCATTTGCCTGCCCTTTTTTTTACATAGTGGTTGGGGAAAAAAAGGTAAAATGCTCCATAAGCCTCAGTCATCTGTCTTCTTTCCTTATCACACCACACACTCCCTCTGCGAGAGGCTTTTCTCCATTCAGTAAATATTTATTGAATATCTCCCACATGCCAAGCACTGTTAGCAGGCGCTGGGGATATACTGATGAACAAGGCAGACAAGGCCCTGGTCCTCAAAGAACTTAATTCTAGTCAGGAATAAATATGTAAACCAATACATAAATAAAATCATTCCAGACTTTTTAGGGTCAGAGAAGGCTCCTCTGAGGATATTTAGGCAGATAGAAGAAAGATGAGGTGGTAAGAGCCGTGCAGTGAGCTGAAGGCATCAGCTAGAGCACACGCAAAAGCCCTGACATGGGAAAGAGCTTTGCGTATTTGAGAAAGCTGAAGGAGGCCAATGGGAATGAAATTAACCAGGAGGGACCTAAGAGGAAGGCAGGAGTCAGCTTTGTAGGGCCTTTTAGGCCATGGTGAGGGGTTTGGATTTTATTTTAAGTGCAACAGGAAGCCTTTGGAAGAGTTTAAGCAGAGGCAGCCCGTTTTGCCCTAACTCTTAGGTTACTCTCCTTGCTTAGGGAAGAGTGAATTATGGTGAGACAAGAACAGAAAGAAAGAGACCCATTAGTAGGCTACTGTAGTAGTGAAAACAAGAGAGGGTGGTGACTTAGACTGAGAAGATAGAGTAATGTAGATGGAGTCAAAATACATTCTGGAAGTAGCACCTACAAACTTGCTGATGGATTAGATACAGAGGATGAGGGAAAGAGTAATCTAGAATGATTGGGATTCTTGTTTTTGGGGGTTAAGCAACTGGGTGTATGATGGAGGTATTTACTTCGACTAGGAAAGGATCATATTTAGGAGTCCTTTTTCATATACATTTAGTTTACAATACCTATTTGGAGTTTAATTGGAAATGTCAGTTATGCAATTGGATCCATGAGTCTGAAGCTCAGGTCAGTTATATATCAGCACATAGTAACATTTAAAGCCATCGGACCAGAAGAGAAGTAAGGAGGGAGAATTGAAAACCAGGCCCCGTGACACTCCAACATTCAGACGTTGGGCCAAGGCAAAAAGCCACCTATAAAAACTGAGAAGAGTTCATTAATTTGGGAAGGAAATCAGGACAATGTACTGTTTCTGAAGCCCAGAGCATAAACTGATTCAAAAAAAAGGAGAGAGTTCTTATCTGTTTTGAATACTGTTAACAGGTTAAGTAAAGTGAGGATGAAGAAAAATCCACTCGATTTGGCAATATGGAGAGTTTTGATGATTTTGGCAAGATCACTGCAGTGGAGTCCTAGAGATTGAAGTCAGAATGAAGTGGGTTGAGACTGAATGGATTTAATGCAATTCCAGTAAAAGTCCTAATAGAATATTTCTTAAAAATTGACAAACTGATTCTTAAAAGCATGTAGAAAATCAGAGAGCCAAGAATGGCCAAATTACTCTCACAGACCAATGAGTTTCTTCATTTTAGATATCAGGACTTGTGAAAAATCAAAAGTAGTTATGGAACATTGACATATGGACACTCATAGCAGTGCATGGCATCATTGATTATCCACGTGAAAAGAGTAAAATTCAACCCCTCTGTCATACCATTCTGAAATATCAATTTATAGGTGGATTGAGAATGTAAAATAAATGGCACAATTTTACAACTTTTAGAAGAAAATTTTATAACCTCAGAGTAGAGAAGAATTTCTTAAATATGAGACATAAAGTTTTAACCACTAAAGCAAAGTCTGGTAAATTAAAATTAAGAACATCTGTTTCTAAAAGACACTATTAAGAAAGTAAAAACTCCTACCACAAACTAAGATAAGAAGGGATGTTTGCAAGAACTGTAATTAACAATGGGTTAGAATCCAGAATATCTACAGATCTCCTACCCATCAATATCAAAAGACAAGGGACTGGATAGCAAAGGCAAAAGATATACAAAGGAATTTCACAGAACAGAATTACCTCATGGCAAATAGATACCTGAAAGGATGTTCAACCTTTTTAATCCTTAAGAAACTGGAAATTAAGATGATAATAGGATAACATCTTACATTCACTAGACTGACAAAATTAAGAAGTCAGACAATACCAGGTGGTGGAAAGAATGTAGTCAACAGAAACTCTTAAAAATACTGCTGAGAATTCAAACTGGTATAACTAACTTGGAAAACTTAGCATTATCTTATAAATTTGAACAATCATATAGCCTATAGCCCAGCAGTTCCTTCCCAATATACAACCTAATGAGATGGATGCCATGTTCATAGTGTTGGGAAGAGTCAGAACACGGAACAGCACAAATATCCGCTGACCAGGAAATGGATTAATAAATCAAGAGAACATTCTCACAATTCACTATACTTAAACGGAAGTGAATGAACTGCAGCTACATGAAATAATATGGAAAACTCGAGTTCCACACATATAGTATACCATTTTGTCAAGCTCGAAAACAAGAAAACGGTTCATTCTAGTGTTTGGGGATACACTATCCCAGATGCATCCTCAGGTACCGTTGTGGCCCCAGGATAACAGCTGGCTTCTCCGTGGAGCAGTCTGAACAGGCTATAGTTGGAGAATTGAGGAATAGACTTTTTGTTCTGGGGCTTAGAGTTAAATGTCTCAGGAAGTTCACACACACACACACACACACACACACACACACACACACACACACACACACTCCCCGCCCTGCCCAGGTCTGACCCAGACGTAGGGGGTGAGGAATGAACACAGCACGAGCACTGGAATCTGACATTGTGGTTGGTTTCTCCTCTCTGCTGCTGAGGGCTTTTCTTTTGTCCTGTGGAAGAGCAACGTGCCTTCTGTCCTCTCCTGTGTATTCCTACTCTATGGCTCCTTAGAATAGACTCGGGCGTCCTGGCTCTTGATAAAGCTTCTGGAGTGTTGAGTCAATCTTTTCCTGTTTCAAAAAGCCATACTTTTGCAAATCAAAAGGGCTTGTCCTCAGGCTATCTTGTTTCCCTAGGGACTTAAAAAAAACTATTTTGAAATTCAAAAATGTAGGCAATGACCTATTTGTTCTGTGCTATATCAAATACTCCCCTTCCCTGGGACAAAAAACCTCAGATTCAAGGTTATTTTTAATGACTATGAGGGTAAAACAAAACAAAACACAAAAAAACCCTGAATAACTGAAAGGGAAAAATATAGCAGGAGATATTTAAAGAATATTATCTTGCTTTGCTCTTTAGCCTGGGAGTCCCTGCCCTTTCGGCCACGTGGTCCCTTTCAATCACTCCAGTTGCACGGCTCAATACTTTCCCAATGCATTTTGCATTCCAACTGCAATGGGTGTCAGTCCTTGTAACTCCCAGGAGCACCAAGCCCTGGGATGGCATTGTGCCTCAGCACGCAGGGTTTCTTTCTGTCTGCAATGCCTTCCCTGTCAGCCGGCTTCCTCACTTGATCAGATTTATACTCTGAACCTGGAGAAGCAGCTGTTTTCTGGCAGCTCCAAACCCACTTTCCTCTTCCCTCTTTTGTGAGGTTGGGGTTGAGACTATGCAAACCACCTTTTCCTTTTGTCAGCAGAATTCCTTCTGGTTTAGTCAATAGGGGGTGCTAAAGGGAACCCAGAAGGCATGAGGAAGTTGAAGGGACCTGTGCTTTCCTATTTCCTCGCTTTTCCTGTAATGTCACCCAGCAATGACCCTTCGTCCTGACAACAGGAGTTGTTTCCAGTGTCCAGTTTCTTTTGGCACACCCAGAACCAGCTTCATCCCACCTTCCTCAGAAACAGCAGTGCCAGCTGGCCGGGATCCCCTCTGGGGCCTGGGGCCCCTCTGTGTGTCATCCATCCCCAAGCTTCTGAATTCTGATAACCCCAATGTCTTCTTTGTTTGCTCAGACCTAGGAGGTGGTTTTGCTTCCTGAAGTTACGATCTCTATGAAACCTCAGTGTTCCCTTTTTGTATTTTCAGTTCTCTCTAAGACCTGGTTAACTGATTCCCTGTATTAAATTTTCTCTATTGAAATTCTTAATGTATTTTTTTGTTTTCCTGACTGACATGTCCTCTGTTAAGTGGTGGTTAGCAGAATATGCCACCCTGAAACATGCCACTTATTTTGAGCTGAAGGCAATCGATTAAGAAACAGATGGAAACAAAACTCTCCACCCTCCCCCTCTTTGCCCCCCCCCCATCTACCAGGAAGGACAGAAGTTAACCACCCCAGAGAATCTGCGTAACAAACTTTACTACCTAGCCCTTATCATCCATTAGTTCCCCATATATTTACCTTCCCACAATTTGCCACCTCAGAAACTCAGTCCTCTTCCTTTGTCTTGTCATCTTCTTAAACATTTATTGTGCTTGTTAAAACTCCTTGAAGCCCAAGTTCTACATTATACCCCCTTTGAGTATCCCCTCATCACTGAGTACTCCCATGTACATGGGCCATGCGTGCACTAACAAACTTTTTTCTCTTAATCTACTTTACAAAGCATCAGCCAATAAACCTAAGATGGACAGAGGGAAGACAGTTTTTTCTTCCTTATATAGGACTCTGTGGACCATTTCATCCACTCCCTCCCCATCAGAGTGTTTGTTTCTGTGCTTCCATAGCGCCTTGTAGATGGCTCCTTTGAAGGGCTGATTATCACAGTATTAACAATGATTTTCTTATATGACGATGTCCCACCACTAAGGTTGTTAACCTCTTAGAGTTGGGATCATTTTTATTCATCTTTATAGTCCCAGTGTCTATCACAATGGATACATGCTCAGTAAGTGATCCTTGAATTAACAAATACTTAAGTGAATGAATGAATGCATGACTATAATAGTCATGTATCTTATCCTGCTAAGATAAAAGAACACCTCTTTATCCACAGAATAAATCCCAAGGCCCCCTTAATCTGGCCCATGTTTTCCTTTCTGGAGTCACTCCTTCCCACCCCTGTCTTCCCACCCATACTGAATGGCTTAGAACTCCCAGAACATACCTCTAGCTCTCTATCTTCATAGTCCTTTCTTTTTGAAATGCTTGTCTATGCCTGATTCCTCTACTACAGTGTAAGCTATCTGAGGAACTCCTTTATTTCCACTGCCCAGGAGAGTCCTAGAATACAGTAGATATTTAGTGCATAATTATTAAATAAACATTTCCATATTGCTGTAGTTTCCATAATTATCAACTTGGGTTCTTGCACAATACTTTATATGGGTTATATGCCATGATTTACTTAATCATTACTTTATTACTGGATACTAAGATAGTTTCCAACGTTCATTAGTACAATTAATGCCATAGAGCACTTTTTTGTGCAAAGAGCTTGTTTTCTTGTAGAGAGAGTTATTTTTTTCTTTTTCTTAGAAAGTGTGAGTTAGTAAAAAAAAAAAAAAAGGGAGTTCTCATTTTTCTCAGTTGGCATCAGTGATGGTGGGCCTAAGTTCCTGGGGATGCTTTTGAGGTCATCATGTCTTCAGAAGGTCAATGAAATAATTTGACTCACAATAATTTTAAATATTTCCCTAAAGACTTGCAAATCAAGATGTCAATGTCCAAGTATTCTAGACCCAGTATACCTGTATGCCTGAAACTTCATTGTCTCCAGCTT
Organism: Mirounga angustirostris; assembly: GCF_029215605.1. Classification (NCBI taxonomy): domain Eukaryota; kingdom Metazoa; phylum Chordata; class Mammalia; order Carnivora; family Phocidae; genus Mirounga; species Mirounga angustirostris. The sequence continues at coordinate 105,609,391 of NW_026991709.1, forward strand.
CTCTTTGAGTACACAGAGGCAGGAAGCAAATAGGTGGCATTTGACTTTGGGGATGGGGTGGTTGAGGTTTGAGGAACAGGATAATATATAATTAGCTTGTCGACAGAAATTAAATCAACTGAAACTACCATCATTGAATCATACCAAAGTTTTTTTCACTCTCTTCATCTGGGAATGTCCCAGAAATAAAGAAATCCCTTGATACACAAAACAGAAACCCTCATGAAAATCGAAGTACGAGTCCCCTCTATTGAACTCTGTTTTCCGAAATGATTTTCATTTTGTTATTGTAGATGTGCCTCCAACTAGGACAGGAAGTCCAACCAGATCCTTACCTAAGCTGTCTCAGACCACTGTAGTTTCAAGTAGGTTGAGAATTTCCAATTTAAAGAGAGAGAGGTAGACAGAGAAGAGATTAAGGGGAAAGTGGGGTGAACCTAAAAGTGACTTGACTTCTAGCTTTGGGATAGAAGCCTTTCTGGACCGTGTCCCCATTTATAAATTTGGTAGAAGATCCTCAAAGTCCCCTCTAACTCTGAATTTCTATGACCTTATGTGTTTTAGTCCTGATAATGTGCAGAAACCTCAACTAAGCTTAAATTAGTTTTTGGCTTTCCTGAGTCTCAAGAACGAACAGCGGAGCCTAATTCCCTTGCAGGTGTAACTCATCTTGCATCCCCCATCCGGATTGGGAAAAAAAAAAAAGCCCAAAGCATTTAATTGCTGTGACTCCTCAGGAAATCTTTCTCTATTTCATTCATTATGATTTGTATGTTCTCCTTCCTCCAAATCTATGTGGAATCTGACTTGAACTCATTTTGCACTCTTTGTTGACATAGAATCCCGAAATAAATCTCTTATAAACTGCAAAAGATAACCTTACCCAATTTAGCTGATCCACAGACCTAATCAGGAGAAATCTAACAGAAATGAATGGCTCCTCCTTACAACTTATCCAGACTGTTTCTAATTTTGTATTGTTGTTTTTTAACCTAAAGTTAACAAAGATCCACTTCAATTTGGAGAAGTTGCTCTGGGTCATACCATATGCTTGGTCTGCAGATAATAAAAGGACCACTTACCTCCTCTGCTCCTTCAGGTTTACCCAGATTTATCAGAAGGAAAGCCTCATACAGCTCTGTGTTTCATTTTTTTTCAGCCAGCCAGTTCCTCCAATTTCCTCTCCCAAAGAACATACAGCTGTTTATAAAATGCCTCTATTTAGAAGTCCTCCTTAGGAGGCAAAAGAAAACCTCAGGCTTCTATCGTGTTTCGGCATTTTGCATCTTTGCTTTTAGATAACGAGTGGTAACAAGCGAGTGATAAGAATAAATAATATGTTACTGTTTGTGAAGGGGAATAAAAGAGCAAAATCAATGCCTCCATCACTCTCAAGAGGATGAATCCTCACCATGGGCCTCTATTTAGGAAAGGTGTCGTTCAAAATGCAACCAACGCTCTTTACTGCCGGCTCATTGGCTAGGAGCCAGGACGGCCACAGTCCAGTTTAGCTAACCGGGAGGCACTGTTTTCAAGGTGAGGTGGAGGTCACTCATTAGGGCAGCCCATATTTGGCCATCTCAGCTTTTAGAACTGAGGCTAGACATTCAAAGTGATGGAAATCAAGCAGGAATGTTCAGTAAGGCCAGCTGGTCACAATTAGGAAAGCAGATTTCCCCCATGTTCTTCTTCTTTGGTTGAATTCAAGGGGTCAGTGTTTTGCAATGTTCAATTGATGTGACAAGTGATCCGGTAAGTCATGACATAATGCAGTGTGTATTTTAAATACAAGCTAGAATTCTATATTAATTAGAATGCTGTAAAATGAATACAATGTTCCTTTATCATAATTTATAGCCTCAGGTTAGTAAAGGGCAGCATTTCACTCCTTTGTCATCATATTCAAGCAATAGTGCCTTCAAGACTCAACACACTTTTATTGAACACCAACTATCTGCCCATCCGATTCTGAGTTAGAACCTTAATTCAGGCTCCATTTGTTACATTATTTTTTAATGCAAACATTAAAATGAAAATATTATTGTTTAAGTCAGGTCCTGAGTCAGCGATTTATAATTCTGTAGGCTGACAGAAGAGAAAATTGTCCTGACACCTTCTACTATTTTAGTAAGAGGAAGTCTTAGCTCTAGAGATACAGTGCTGCACAAGAAACAATCCCTGCTCCTGGGGAGGGGTCTTTCTACAGAGGGAAGCAGACAATAAACAGGTAAGTAATTGAAAAAGTAGTTTTAGATAATTACAATTGCTATTAAAAAGAACTAAACAGGGTGCGTGATAAAGAATGACCGGCAAAGTAAAGGAGAAGTACTTCAAAGTGGTCATGGAAGAACCATTCCGGAGGAATCATGTAAGCTAGACCTGAATAATGAGGGAGGCCCATCCATGGAAAGTCTGGGGGAAGAATCTGGGGAGCATCCAGGGAAACCCAAGGGAAAAGCTTGGCATGTTGAGGAAACAGGAAGAAGGGTAATGTGATGGCAGGACTGTGAGTTAAAAGAGATACAGGAGATGAAGTCATACAGGTAGGTAGAGGCTGGATAATGCAAGTCCTGTAGACCGTGATAAAGTAAAACTGGAAAACGTTTCAAGATTTCAAGCAATATATTAATATTGTTGATGTTTTAAAGTTATTACTCCAGCTGCTCGACAGGAAACAGATGAAAGCAGGAAGACCAGCCTAGAGTAGTTGAGGCAAGAGACTGGTGGCTTAATACCGGCAGTGGCACGAAATAAAGTGGATGGATTTGAGATGTTTTAGAGGCCGAACCTCCAAACTTGCCGAAGAAGTAGATATGGGGGGAGGGAAAGGTCGGCAGCCAGGAGAATTCTAGGTTTGAACAACAGGGTGGTTGGTGGTGTCGAGACAGGGAGAATTGCATTCAGGGTGCAGGGGAGGAATAGGTTTGAGATGAAGGTAGGAAGCGAGGCTCTTTGCAGCTCTGTTGCATGGGAGATTTCTACTGGACATCTGACAGAGTCACGGAAGCTGGGGAAATAAAAGTGGGTGCGATCAGTGTGCAAAAGATATATAAAGCCGGCGGAGGAGAGACAAGTAGGAAGTCCAGGACCAGGCCATGCTGCACTCTAACATTAGAGGGTCAGGACAGGGTGTCGTGGAAACAGATACAGTATCTAACATGCTGTAAAGGGAGGCTGAACACGGAGCATAAAATATATTAGAGAAAGAAGCAAAGGTGACATAAACAGACGGAAAGCTGCAGTTCTCTGATAGGTCAGCTTTCTGCCATGGTGAAAATAAAGATGAAAAACATTTCATCTGAGTTAGCAAATATTATGGAAAAGTAAATGAAGATCTTTATTCCATGAGGGTATTTGTAACAAGTGACTGTCTCCGCATCACTGACACCCTGGTAAGCAGTTCTTCGGGAACTGGGATTTGTCTCAGCGGTGGGGGGGCGGGGGTTGCTCTGTATCCTGGGACGAGTTTGGCAGAATAGACAGCACACCTGTGTTTATTCAAGATTTGGAGAGTCGTGTTTGGTAAAACTGAGTCATTTCCCCTTAGCTTCTAGAATTTAAAGATGGGGTGGGGATCTTACGTATGTGTGTAAAATCTCCAAATTAGTTCCACAGAGGGGATGGTCCAATCTGGTCAGTTCTTTTTTTTTAAAGATTTTATTTATTTATTTGAGACAGAGAGAATGAGAGAGAGAGAGAGAGAGCACATGAGAGGGGGGAGGGTCAGAGGGAGAAGCAGGCTCCCTGCCAAGCAGAGAGCCCGATGTGGGACTCGATCCCGGGACTCCAGGATCATGACCTGAGCCGAAGGCAGTCGCTTAACCGACTGAGCCACCCAGGCGCCCCTCTGGTCAGTTCTTATTCACCGAGCCCTTTGGAGTCTTCCGGGGACTGCTCTCGTGTTAACATGATAAGGGAACCATGCCAACACCAGCCAGGACAGAGTCCAGTGGCTCCGGAGGTGACTGTGGGCTTTGGAGCCAGGGCCATCTATATTCAAATCCCAGCTCTGCCCCTGGCCGCCCATGCCCGAGACAAGTCACCCAAGTTCTCCAAGTCCCAGTTTCCTCACCTGTAAAATGATGACAACATGTCCCAAGCTTGTTGTGACATTTAACGAGGTACCATGTGCTGAGTGATTAACCTAGTCCCTCAATGAATAGTCAGGAGGTGCTCAATAAGCCTTGGTCTCTCTCTTTTTATCCCAGACCTTGTGGTCACACACTCTAACCCACGGAAACCCCAGGTAATCCTGATTCTGGCCCCATTTGCTACGTTACTTTTTGAATGCAAAAATTAAAACTAAAATGTTAAACATTTAGGTCATTTCCTGAGTCAGTGATCCTTTTTGTGAGCTGGCAGGGAGAAAATTACCTTGGCAACTTCTGCTGCCATTTCAGTACGAGAAAGATTCTCAGTCAATGAGCAGCGCGCTTTCTCAGTCTGGTTAATTCCCTCAACATTGCTATGGTGCAAAAAACTCCTATTTATTGTAGAATCTGAGGCTGGTATCTAAACTCGGTAAGAACAGAGAAACTTCCAGTCAACCGCTTGCCAGATGTCCCTATTATACGTGGTATAGTCATTTGTCACAGAGCCATTGCCTTTTTTTCATTTCTCATTTCATTTATTAATTCAACCAATCTATACTGAGACCATGCTGAGTGCCTGACATAGAAGAGATACTGGAGTGGCGATGACAAGTGAGAGGGACACGGTTCCTGCACTCACTCTTGCACGGGCCAAGGTTAACCAGCCCGTTCCACTGGCAGAGAAGTGGCTTTCCTTCCCTGCCGCATTCCCAGGAGGTTTTTTTACTTAGACAAAAATGCAACTTGTTTAAGATTCCTAGAATTGCTTACAAATATGAACTAAAGGTTATTACCATCTTTTCCCAGACGGCTTTCTCTTTAATTGAGGAACAGGATCTGCTTCCTTTGTGTTTGTGCTTTTAATTTTAAAAATAACACGTGCTTGCTTTAAAATGTCTTCATCTAACCTAAAATGGGAAGTTTCTCCTCCTTGCTAGTGGAGAAGCTATTAAACTTTGGAATTTGTTGTCTACACTTCCAGACTCTTTTCCAAGCAGATACAAATACATGTGTATGTAAACCCAGCTCCATGCACCATGTATACACAATGTTCTGCTTGTTTTGTTTTCACAAAGATAATATATTCACATACTCTTCTGTTACTTGATTTTTTTCATGTAGCAATATGTCACAGACATGCTATTATTTTAGTATATTAAACCATTCTTCTATTGATAGCACTGTAGGTTGTATCCAATTTATTGCTATTAAGGGCAGTTATTAAGTAAATGTTCTTGTACATATATATTTTCACCTTTGTGTGGGCTTATCTGTCGAATAGAATCCTGGAAGTAGAATTGCTAGGTCAAAGGGGTTGTGCATCTTAAACTCTGATAATGTGAAATTGCCTTTAAGATAGTTGGGGCGCCTGGGTGGCTCAGTCATTAAGCGTCTGCTTTCGGCTCAGGTCATGATCCCAGGGTCCTGGGATTGAGCCCCACATTGGGCTCCCTGCTCAGTAGGAAGCCTGCTTTTCCCTCTCCCACTTACCCTGCTTGTGTCCCCTCTCTCGCTGTGTCTCTGTCAAATAAATAAAATCTTTTTAAAAAATAAAAGAAAGTTGACACCCATGGGGTTTCCTGGGGTGGCTCAGTTGGTTAGGTGGCCAACTCTTGATTTTGGGTCAGGTCATGATCTCAAGGTCGTGAGATTGAGCCCTGCATCAGGCTCTGTGCTGAGAATGGAGCCTGCCTGGGATTCTCTCTCTCCCTCTGTCCCTCACCCCGCTCATGTATGCGCACTCTCTCTAAAAAAAAAGAAGAAGAAAAGAAAAGAAAGATGACACCCAATTTAGATTCCCATCAGTACCATATGAGAATGCTCACTTCTTTCCTCTCTCTCTACTATTGAATATTATCATTCTTAAATTTGCCAATCTCATAGGCAAAAGATGGGATTACATTTTAGTTTGCAGACTGCTGGTTTTCATCCTGACATGTAAAAAGCTTAGAAGTCACCCTTCCCATCCTCACAACATGGAAAAACTGGACAAACTGAAAGTCAGTGACTTTTCTTAGATCCATCAGAGAATTGAAGTTTCAACTCAAACTTCACTCTGAAATCTGGAGAAACAAGTGCATCCAGAGAGATACACTGGAACACACTAGAGTGATAATTCATTTGATAGATAATTCAAGTGATAGACCACTTAACTTCGCTAGTAATTATGATAATTGTTGGAGGCTGAATGTGGACTAACGTGACAGTAAGAAACACCCGGGTCTCAATCATAAGGGGGCCCCACAATCTGAGGTCTTTCCTCCCTAGGAACCCCAAGTTCTCATGGTGAGGATCTGAGGAAAATCCCCTCTTGGCCCTGGCAGGGGGACAAGAAGAGTAGCAATAGTATAACCTTCCTGGAACCTTCTCCATAACCAAGGTCTACTGTCCTGGGATGCTAGGAGAGCTTGTCCAACCTGGAGGTGGGGATTTCCACCCTACTCCAGCCTTTCTGTCTCACCTACAACAAACCCAAAAAACGTAGTTAACCAGACAGTAGGAATGGAATATAAGGAAGGAGGATTCTATACTCAGGGAGGAGAGACAGAAACACTTTTGAAGGCCACACTTCCAAGACACAGGCCACCAAAAGACTGAGACTTAATCAGAAGACGATAGAACACTTCCCTCCCCCCATACTTTACCATCACACCAGTAAGCCTCCAGTGGATGACAGCTGAAAGAATTGCAAGACCCACATTCTCTGAGTACAAAGGGAAGCTCCAAAGCCAAAAGAGGGGACAAAAATTAGGACACTAGAGGAATTTGAAGGCTCTGGAACTTATAACTACAATAAACATTAAACATAGCTCTACTCCAAGCCATATTAAGAGAAATCCTCATTTCTGAGGCCTGTTTACCTCAAGACCTACTACTAATACAACAGATTGGGCTTCAACAAAAAAATTACAAGCATATTAAAAGACAAGAAAAAAACAAAGCAAGAGACAAAGCAAGCATCAGAATCAATTTAGATATGACACAGATGATGGAATTATCAGACAAGGAATTTAAAATAGTTATGATCAAAATGTTAGAAGTTCTAATGGAAAAATAGACAGCATGTTAGACCAAAGAGGTAATGTCAGCAAAGAGGTGGAAACTGTATGAATCAAAAGGAAATACTAAAAATGAAAAATTGTAATGGAGTTGAAGAATGTCTTCAGTAGGCTCATCTACTGGGCACAGTGAGGAAAGAATTGGTGAATTTGAAGGTAGCTAAAGAGAAACCTCCCAAATCAAAACTCAAAGAGAAAAAAAAGAATTTTTTAAAAACAGAACATTTGATAACTGCGGAACAATACCAAAAGGGCTAATGTGTGTGTGATTAGAATACCTCAAGGAGCAGAGAATAGGGCAGAAGAAATATCTGAAAAATCAGGCCTAAGAATTTCCCCAAATGAATTACAGACAGCACCCCCCACCCCACAGAACCAGGAGGCTCAGAGAACACCAAGCAAGGTATATGCAAAAAAACAAAACAAAACAACCCAAAACCTAGACATTTTACTTTATATCTCTTTCATTACTAGTGAAGCTTGGAATTTTGGCAGTTTGTATTTTTTCTCTAAATTATCTGTTCATATTCTTTGTTTTTCTTTCCTTTTTACAGGAACATTTCATAGGATGTATTGTAATCCTTTGTCTGTTATATACATGGAGGGTGTTTTCTCCCATAACTATGTCTGTGGAGTCTTTCACCATACTGAAATATTCAAAATGTTTGTAATCAATTTTGTCAATCTTTGTCCTTCTTGATTTTTAGTTTTTATATGTTGTTTAGAGATATCCTTCAGCTCCCCCAAATTACAGAAACATTCTTTTTTTTTTTACTTTGAATGCTTTTTATATTCAACTCAGTGAATATGGAATTCATTATTGTGTGAGATAAAGATATGCTTTACTTTTTTCCAATTGAATAGCAAAGTTCTACTACCAATTAGCAAATAATCTACTTTTCCTTCCAGTAAAATGCCACCTTTATTATTGAGCTAGATATATACTGAAAAACCTGTCCTTCATCTACCTATTTATGACAAACTATTTTTGGACTTTTGATTCCATTTTAGTGAACTATTGATTTATTTAATAGTTCTGTGCTTAAACCACTTTTTATATTTACTACAGTTTTCTATTTATGTCTGAATGCTCTATTTGGTGAGGTAAGTTATCTTTTCTTGTTCTCTTTCAACTCTTAGCTATTCCTACCATTTGCCATTCTAGGTTTTCTTTAGAATGGACATGTCAAGTTTCATTTTTAAAAGTACTAATGGGTTCTTTATTAGCCTTTATTAAATTTAGATATTAATTTAGGAAAAAATCAACAGCTTTATAATCTTGAGTCTGTCCATCTGATAACATGGGCATTTCTGCCATTATTCAGGTGGGTTAAATTTTATAGTTTTTTGTCCTTGTTGCTTGAGAGAAAGAGGGTGAGAGACAGAGTTCCACACGAGGGTGAGGACAAGCAGGGTGGAGGGGCAGAGGGAGAGGGAGAGAGAGAATCTTAAGGAGGCTCCATGCCCAGCATGGTGCCCAATGCAGGGCTCAATCTCACAATACTAGGATCATGACCTGAGCTGAAACCAAGAGTCCGACACTTAACTGACTGAGCCACCCAGGCACCCCTATAGTTTTCATAATATGGGTCCTGTCTAGTTCTTGTTAGGTTTATTCTCTTCTATGGCTGATCATCTATACAGTGTTTTATTGTGATTGTAGTTGCATTTATTTCCATTATATTTTCTAATTGGTCATTGGTGTTCAATTATAGGAAAGCATTTTGGTTTTTGTATGTTGTTCTAATATGTGGCCACTCTAGTAAATTTTTACTCATTAGTTCTAATTTTTCTCCTTTAATTATCTTGGATTCCCTAAGTAGATTTTTATAACTACAAATAATGATGATTTTTCTTTTTCTTTTTACCATCTACATCTACTATTTTTTCTTTGCCTTATTACATTGACTCTATGCATTCTTAAATAGTAATGATAATTGTAGATATCCTTGTGGGTTTTTTAAATTTCAATTTAATGGGATTGCTTCTAATGTTTTACCATTATGGATAATATTTACTGTAGTTTCTGATATCAAGTAAGAAAGTTTTCCTTCTAGTCTTAATTTGCTAACACTTTTCAAAAGATAGAGGCAGTCTTTTTTTTAAAAGATTTTATTTATTTATTTGAGAGAGAATGAGAGAGAGAGGGGGGAAGGTCAGAGGGAGAAGCAGACTTCCTGCTGAGCAGGGAGCCTGATGCGGGACTTGATCCTGGGACTCCAGGATCATGACCTGAGCCGAAGGCAGTTGCTTAACCAACTGAGCCATCCAGGTGCCCCAGACATTCATTTTTAATATGCTTTTTTTTTTTTAAAGATTTTATTTATTTATTTGACAGAGAGAGACACAGCGAGAGCAGGAACACAAGCAGGGGGAGTGGGAGAGGGAGAAGCAGGCTTCCTGCAGAGCAGGGAGCCCGATGTGGGGCTTGATCCCAGGACCTTGGGATCATGACCTGAGGGGAAGGCAGACGCTTAACGACTGAGCCACCCAGGCGCCCTCATTTTTAATATGCTTTTACAGCATCTATTAAGATGGTCATATGGATTTTCTTTTATCTTATAAATGTTTAACAGATTTCCTAACATTTATTAAGCCATTCTAACATTCTCAGGTAAACACTAATTAGTTACAGTTTTTTATTCTTCCAATATATTTTGACTTGCTAAAATCTCTCCTGTATCTATACTTAATTCTCCCTTTTTCCTTCCTAATATTGGTTATTTGTACTTCCTATTGTTTTATTCGAAGGTTTGTCTTGCATTTTACTTTCCAAGGAATCAGCTTTATATTCTATTGAATTTTCATGTCAGCTTCGTTTTTGCTTGTTTTTCCTTTGAATTAATTTCTGCTTTTATTTTGTATAATTTCTCATTTTCTTTTGCTTTTCAAGATGTTTATTTTATTATTTTTCTTTTTTTAGATCCTTGAAATACATGCTTACTTTCAATTTTTCTTTTAAAACACCTGAGTCTGCCCCCAAATTTTTTTTAGTTTTTAAGAAGTAATTCTTTTTCATAATAGTCTTTTTTGTTGTTTAATGAATTCGATATCTTTTGGATCTCTCAGAGAATCTTAACTAAACTTGCCTTAAAATTATCTATTTCTCAAAAAATTCTGTTTCTTTGGTGCTTGGGTTCCCCAACTGATGGTAGAATCCTCATTCCTCTACCAGTTGAGAGGCAGATTCTGATTATAAGGGTGATGGCTGGGAAGAAGGTGGGTGTGGGACCAGGGGAACTTTCATTTAAGGAGTAGAAATAAATTAGCATCTGGATGCAGAACTTCATTTCACTGATCTTAATTAACTCTAGATTATCTAGAGCCTTCATCTCTTCTCTGGTCCCAGGGCCCACTCTGAGAATTTCCTATACGAAAGCTCCCACTTCCATCTAGAAAGCTACATTGCTGGCTTGATCTGGTGACAAACACCAGGCAACTCCACTGAGACTGAGAGTCAGATGCAGCTCATTTGTAACATTTAAATAATTCCCTGTCTCTGCTTATGGTCCATTCTTTTCCTGAGCCTCTGCTACTTCTGATCTTGGGCTTTTACTGGAGTTCTCCTGAAAAACTCACCTTTAAAAAATGTCTTCTTTTCATCTCCTGAGCCTTCATTTTTTTTCTATTTTGGGAGGTTATCTGCCAGTTTTATTTCCTATACTTTTCAAGAATTTTCACTTTTCTGAGCCTGGTAATGACACCCTTTCTGGGTTTCTTAGCTCTATTGTTAGTTATTCTTATTTTTTATATTTTTTGTATCATTTCAATGAGATTTTGCATGGAGTACTTCGTTAGCCATCTTGAAAGCCTTTCCATCCTTTTCTGTGCTCTTGAACAGATCAAATTATGTAAGAATTATCTGTATCTTGAAGGCTTGCTAGAACTTGCCAATAAGCCACTTGGGCCTGGGCCACCTCTTCACTTATAGTTTTAACTATTTCGTGTACTGCTTCCTGAACTCATAAAAGTCAGTCTGTCTTCTGGCCTTGGGATTCATCTTTGGATACCTCTCAAAAGGGCCCATCTTGGTTTCACAGATTCTACCCTTGTTCCCCATTTTAGCAAATCCAGGCATGGCTTCCTATGTTTTTGGAAGGAAGGTCTCCGTCAACTCTGTCAACTCTGTTTCCAACTTAAGTGTCCCCTCTTGGTTCCACAGTGCATTTTTAACCAATTAAAACAAAACAGGAAGGTCCTATGTTTTCAGTGACCATATTTTCTAAACCAAAAACTGGTACTTGAAAATTGACAACTGCATGTAGTTTTAAAGAAAAATATATTAAATATTTGCAATTAATATTGTAAGTTAGATTCAGACATACAAGCTGCACATTTAGTCAACGGTGGGTTTAAAAAGGAGGCCGATTAGTCCACCTATAACTTTTATGTGTTATTATATGTGTTTAAGTATCAGATAGTAGGTCTCTCATTCCCTGGGTTGGAACAGCCTGGAGGATTTTCTGCAAAGAAAGAGTTAATGGATTACTTCAACTCAAAGATGAGTACACTTTTAAGGGCATGAGGGTTTAAGAGTAAGAGATGCAGGAAAAAAAAGGAATAATATAGGAATAAAACCACCTCAGGTATACAGTACAGATTTTTTTCCTAGAAGATTTAATTTATGCTGCAAATTCCTCCATGTCCTCATTAAATGAATATATATTTATCACATGGAAAACAAGGTCACTGTTAAGAGAATGGTGACAGCTTAGTCTTATGTGGGATGAGTTATATTTAAAAAAAAAGAGAGAGAGAAATCCAGAAGGGTTGAACCTTTCACAGGGCTGAACTTTCACACTTGAGCAGTTTGTATAATTGCTACAATCGCCACCAGGCCTTCATGCACACCTTCTGATCTTCCTAGATGGGAATTTTCAGCAATTGCTTGTCAGCCACATCCTGCGACATGAGTTACCTAGCTACATGGTGTAGATAGAACATCCAGTCAGCACAGAATTCAAAAAGGACTGTGAACCCTTTAGCATCTCTCCCCAGGTCCAGAGAGTTCGGGGAAACTTTGAAGCTGATGGTGCAATGAAGCAAAGCTTTCTGCTCCAAGAGCAGCATCTTCCAAACCAAATTGATTAAGCCTCACGCCATGCACTCCCTTTCCTTGTTGCTAAAGTGAGATCCAGTCCTTCTCCCACCATATTGGGGAAGATGCTGCTCAGTGTGATCTTCCCAAATAACACCCAGAGTTACATCTCCTATAGCAATTTTAGTGACTGAGCTTTAAGAGCTAGAGTCTAAACTGTGCCCAGGAGCTCCCGAAATCTGCTCTGTGTGCCTGCTTAGGGAACACGGCAGGGGATGTCAAGTCTTAAGTAGCTAGGCACGCCATGCATCTGGAATGAGAAGCAGGCCCTAAAATGTTCACAGCGTGTTGCAGCTGAATGTTTTCTCTCTGCTCCAGAAGATAAACTAGAGTAGTTTTGATTTTTTTCTTTTTCTGAACTTAAAAAATCCATACAACAGAACACGATGTGTAGGGGAGACATGTCAAACAAGCAATTCCGCAAATACTTCTTATGCAAAAGCCATTTTCCCACAGGCCACTAAGCTTTTGCAAAGCTTTGCTCTACCACATCACAAAGCATCGAGATGAGCCTGTGAAAATCCTTAAAGTGGACTGATGTGGATGGGGGGCAGGGGTAGGGGGTGGGGAATAAACCTTGTATCAGTTCTTAACTTAGACCCAGAAACTGTGTCTCCGCCAGTTCAGAAAAGCAGAGAATTCTTGCTCTCCTTTTTTTTTTTTTTAATCTCCAGTGTTCTCTTTTTTCACCAAATCAGGAAGAGCCACAACTTATCCAAAATAAATCATAGGCAATACACAGTTCTCAACATTTATTTTTAAATAATACATGTAGTCATATTATGAGGAGTCATAAATAGCATACATAAATCTAAAAATCCAGGCATTTAAAAAAATACGTGTAGCCTTCTATGCTTAATTCCAAGGAAACATTGAGAACTATTTATTTTTGAAGCTGAACATTATTTGGGTGGCAACCTTTGAAGGTTTCCCTTTACTGGTGAAAGACAGTGATTCATCTTGCTCTGACTAAGGCAAACCCAAGGCAGGCTTGCTGATTCTCTAAGAGGTAGAGTCAGGGACACTTGTTAGCAAACACTTTTCCTTGTCAGAAGCTAATTGGTTTGGGTGCATGGTTTTTATCAAGTGCCTTCTAAAGAAACTGCAGTATCTTTCCTGAAATTTTCCTTTGCGAGAATCTGTTTTTAAGAGCACATCTGATCCTAGGTCATAGTTTCTCATCTATCTGAAGGCTGCTGTCCCTTGTATTTGTGTTTCCACTGATTTCCACAGCCGTGCTTGTGCTTCTATGAGGGGAACAGGAGCTGAGGCTCTGATGTGACCCCTGGTAGCGAGAGCAGGTCCACACAGATGTGGCTCAGAGTTCTGCAGCTCCGAAACACATGTGAGCACACTGAACTCTCTTTACTTTCCAGTCTCAGGATCAGTGGATTTATTGGGATGGTGCTGACATAAAAAATGAAATGAAACATCTGAGTCTAACAGCTGCACAAAATTTGGACTCATGTAAACTGGTCTGACATCACACGTTCTGCATGTGAGTTCCATGAGTATTCTCCATATGGTGCTAATACAATAACATGCCTACAAAGTCCCTGTGGTTTATGGCGTGATGAGCTCCAGAGCGGAGGAAATGAAGCCAGGAAGCCTACGCCATTTGCTGAATGGAGTTGGCTTTGGGTAATGCCTCATTCTCCCTGAGCTACTCAAGTTCACTAGGGACAAGAAGCCATGCTGGGCAGGGAACCATCAATAAGCCTGATGTTGGGGATTTGGGTCCCTTCTTCTCTGGAAGGGTAGGAGAGAGGTCTCACAATGTTTTTTTGCCTTGGTCCATTAAAACAAAGCAAAAAAAAAAAATAGATGTAGGAGTATAAAGGAGTTGTTGAAGTCAGCTTACTCCATCCTCACAGTCAGGAAAGGGCAGGTAGGAAAGAAGTGTACCTAATGGCTCAATACAAAATCCTGGCAAGATACAGCAATCCTTTGCTGGAAGGCTGGAGTTCTGCCCAAGGCACATGGTGGCATTGATCAGATCAGTGACACCCTCCACTGACCCATAGCCATAAACAAAATCTTCATGTGCTCTCTTCTGCTAAAGACAAGGGTTACAGGCATTTAGCAAGTAGTTCTGTGTTGCCCTGATGGGCTATACATGGAACCTAGAAAAAATTTTGTTCTTATTTAATTTTTTTAAAAAAGACTCAAAGTCACTTGCTTATCTGTTGGCTGATTAAGCCCATAGAGGAAAACTTTTGGAAAATATTTAGCAACAGCTTGGCTTTCCCTGTTTGCTCAGCATAATACCCAATCTCTTCCCTCGTCATCAGTTGCTAGGATCAGAGAATGCACACTAAGTATAGCATTATAAACAAAGTCGTCTGATTTTCAAGGTCAGTGAAGTTCTTGAATGCAGCACCTATTTGCACGAGAGAATTAGCAAGTGGATCTCATAGGTTGGGGCCCCTCCTATTTGAGAGCAGCATCTGTTGGCTCTGTGATAGTGTACCCTAGCTCTGTTAGATGCTACAAATATACAGGTAGAAAGAGATCTACTGAAGGATTTCCACGGTCTGAGCAAGGGAAGAGAGAACAAAGAAAGTAGGGGTAGGAGAAATTTCAGATCAGGAGAGTAATGAACAGTTTTAAAAGGCTGTAAAGCATTTCAAAAGACAAAAATATCAGTCCTACTTAGTTACTTTTTCCCTCCAGTGAAACATATCTTTAATTTTATTAAAAGAAATCATCAGCAGAACAGATTTACCTTAATAGATAACACTTGATAAACAATTTTACTAAAATTTATTCACTCTGTAAAACTGGAAACACCTGTGATTTTATTTTATTTTTTTATTTTTTATTTGCGAGAGAGAATGAAAGAGAGCATGAGAGGGAGAAGGGTCAGAGGGAGAAGCAGACTCCCTGCCGAGCAGGGAGCCCGATGTGGGACTCGATCCCGGGACTCCAGGATCATGACCTGAGCCGAAGGCAGTCGCTTAACCAACTGAGCCACCCAGGCGCCCCACCTGTGATTTTAATGGACACTTAAGCAAAATATAAGTTAAAAGGTAAGTTCAATGATGGAATCATTGTAGAGTGCATTGTAAAGCTAGTTTTAAAAATCTCCTTTAAGAGCATCTGGTTGGCTCAGTCGGTGGAGCATGCAACTCTTGATCTCGGGGTCATGAGTTTGAGCTCCATGTTGGGTATAGACATTACTTAAAAATAAAATCCTTGGGACACCTGGGTGGCTCAGTCGGTTAAGCATCTGCCTTCCGCTCAGGTCATGATCCCAGGGTCCTGAGATGGAGCCCCGCATCGGGCTCCCTGCTCAGCTGGAAGCCTGCCTCTCCCTCTCCCTGTGCTCCTCCCCCTGCTTGTGCTCTCTCGCTCTCTGTGTCAAATAAATAAAATCTTTTAAAAAATCTTTATCTGTAAAATGGGGATGATAGTACTACCCCCCCCCCCACCTTTCGGTTGTGGTGAGCATTACATAATACAGGTAAAGTGTTTAGAAATAAATAAAACACTTTAAAAAAATTCTCCTTTGTTTTGACCATCTATGTCATTACTACTCTCCTCCATCACGATGGGCAATATAAAGATGACTGTCAAAGAAAAGCAAATCGATTTATGAGGAATTCTAGTCTAATCTCCCAGAGCCCAAGGTGGTGGCTTAGATGCACCCCACAGCTGCTGAGCTCGGAGTCTATTTCGAGTTCTATCCAGGTTCTAGAGCCTTCTCTAATTGCCCCCACTGGAAAGAAGCAAGCTCTCCAGCGGTCATGAACTGTGTGGCCACATCTGCTTCTGTCAGGCACGCTACAGCCCTGCTGCGTGCCGTTAGGTTACCACATACTAATTATCTTTAGGTTTTCCGCGCATTCTTTTCCAAACAAGGCAGTCCTGCCAACTTGTCAACAGGGCATTACTTTCTAAAAATGAAGTCACTTTCTTTTGCTTGAGAATGCCCATAATGACTTTCTCAGAGTTCTAGGAGGTGAGGCAAGATTGTACCGTTCGCTGCCTTTTTAATTTAAAGGAGAAGAAAAATCTCTGTAAACGAATATAGTAGCTTCATTGAGGATTCTAGTGCTTCAGACTTGTCTGATTTGAACCAGAGAACAAGAAATGTCACCACTCTTAGCTGAGAGGGAAGAAAACACCATGCAGGTGGACGGTGTGAAATTTAAGCAGACTTGAGAAAGAACTAATCCATGTTTGGAATTCACCACCGAAGATTTGTTTTGACAGTTCTCTAGTAATTTCCTGTTTGGGTTGCCCACTTTATGTTAATGCTGGAAGCAGCATGCTAGTGCTGAAAAAGCCTGAGTTTTGAGATCAAGGGTCCTCCTTCTGTCACTTTTAGCCAGGCTAATCACTTACTTCTCTAAGTTCAGGTTCTGTATCTGATAATGGGGGTAATGATACCTGACCCAGTGAGTTACTATGAGAAGTAAAATGACAACGAATATAGAAATACTTTATATTGCTGCCTACTACTTACTAGCTGCATGATTTTATGCAAATCACTTAAGCTCTATGCCTTGGTTTCTTTATCTGTAAAATGGGGATGATAGTACTACCCCCCCACCTTTGGGTTGTGGTGAGCATTACATAAGTTAATACAGGTAAAGTGTTGAGAATAGCGCTTAGCGTACGGTTTCCTACTACATACTTAGCTCTAAATATTTTCTGTTACTTCTATATATCAGATGGTACGTGTACATTATTTATTTCTCAGGTGTGCTCCATTTTATACTAATTTAAGTACCCCAGAACCTGTATTTAAAATTCAACTATTACTGAGTATTTTGTGCAAAGCACTAAGGTGCCATATATAAATATAAATTGAGGGGATCGTCATCTATTTTGCAAAAAGAAATAGCAAGACAGTGCTTCAATTCAAGAATTCACTTGGACAAAATACAGAAGATATGTAATACATCCGTCAAAAAGTGTTTTAGGGCGCCTGGGTGGCTCAGTTGGTTAAGCGACTGCCTTCGGCTCAGGTCATGATCCTGGAGTCCCGGGATCGAGTCCCGCATCGGGCTCCCTGCTCAGCGGGGAGTCTGCTTCTCCCTCTGACCCTCCCCCCTCTCATGCTCTCTCTCTCTATCTCATTCTCTCTCTCAGATAAATAAATAAAATCTTTAAAAAAAAAAGTGTTTTAAATATCTTTTATTCTAATGTTAATCCATGATCATTGTAAAAAATTTTAGAAAATACTGATAAATGGTAACAATAATATTAATAACAACAACAACAACATAAAATTGAAATTACCTATATTGCCACCACCAAGAGATAGCTCCGTCTCAAATTTTGGGGTGTGTGTGTGTTGTGTGTGTGTGTGTTGGGGCACACTAAATTGGAATCATACTACTTTTTAAAATTTAATGCATCATAAACATCATTCCACATTACTAAATATTTTTCTCTCATTTTTTCAAATTTTTATTCTGAAATAACTTTGGCATTAAAGAAGAGTTACAAAAACTAGTACAGAGATACTTGGATAGTATGCAAACATCTAGTTTCTACTTAAACATTTGCCTTCTCTTTTTAGCATACATTGGTGGATCTTGCCTGCAGTTATTACTGTGGTGTGGTATTGGTGATTTTCTATTTCCTTCATGCCTTCTACATTTATTAATTGGTATTCTCTAAGGAAGAGCTTTCCTTTCTCTCCCATTTATTTATTTAATTATTTCTTTTTATCCATGTGGACTCAAGGACATTTATTTTGTTCTTTTTGTTATAGTCTAATAGTGTACTATTGTTTTTTATTTTGTTGCTCAAATTTTTCCAGCTTTGATTATTGGCAGCTCCTTCAGATTCGTGTGCATTTTTTGTATTCCTTTTTTTTTTTTTAAATAAAAGCATTTCCTTACATTTAGACATCACGTAAAATGCTTATGTTTAGGCTTATGTTTATTTCCACTGCACCGTCCCTGGAATAAAACAGTTCTGCAAGGATCTGTGATTCTGTTTATTTGGAGGATGTATTTAGAAACCAATAGCATTGGGAATTAGGTGTTCTCCTTATCACTGTCTCTAACCCCTTCAGTGGATAGAGCTAGGACGTGTGTGTGTGTGTGTGTAGATAAGTTAACTCATACATACACATTAACTATATTTCTGTACCAATTTATCTGTATATACTTAGTTTTTTTAAATTTAACATTGAAAACATGTGTCCGTGTGGGTATCCTGGAATCCAACTGAATACCACGGGTCTAGCCTTCCCTGTCTTCCTATGTGTAACTTCTTCCTGCGACCGTGAAAAACTTGGCTGTCACCATCTATAATGGATTTAGTTTCTGGTTTAATCCAATTGTACAAAATAAGTAGTGTCAGAAAACCTAACCCATCTCCCTGTGAGAAACAACCAAGTGCAGTGTTTGTATTTGCTACGTAAGCTTTATATCAAATCAAAACGCAGTGTTCCAAAGTGACTGAGGTCAGCTCGTTTCTTCCCCATCCCTTCGGTGTGCTTATGTGATTCATTTGTAGTAAGTTCAACATATCTGTCACAATCTGCATTCCATCTTTTCTCCCACATCCTGCTAGGGTTTTTTCTTTTTTCCACATGTAAAATTCATTTTTTGTGGCGTATAGTTCTATCGATTTTGACAAATGCATAGAGTGGTATTTTGAGCCACAGTCCCGTACGCAACAATTGCATCCCCCCAAAGTTCCCCTGCTGCTCCTTTAGAGACGACCCAGCCCCCAGCCCCTGATCTGCCAACTACCCATCGGCTTTCCTCTTTATGATTTTGCCCTTTTCACAGTGTCATGTGAATAGAAGCAAACAATTCTGGGTCAGGCTTCTTTCACTTTGCAAAACGCGGTTAAGATTCACGTATGTTGTTTTGTGAATCAATAATCCATTCTATTTTATTGCTGGTAGCAGCCTATTATATATATGGTCGTACCACACTTTGTGGTACATCTAAGTTGTTTCCAGTTTTTACAGTGGCTATGAATATTTACTTGTAGGTTTCTGTGTGAACATGCTTTCTTTTCTTTTCTTTCTTTTCTTTTCTTTTCTTTTCTTTTCTTTTCTTTTCTTTTCTTTTCTTTTCTTTTCTTTTCTTTTCTTTTCTTTTCTTTTCTTTTCTTTTCTTTTCTTCTTTTTTTCCCTACATAGCTCAGAGTGGGATTGCTGGGTCCTATGGTAGGTACGTGTTTAACTTTATATGAAACGGCCAAACTGTTTCCCGAAGTGGCTGTGCCATTTTGCACGTTTCACCATTTTGCATCCACACCAGCAATGTGTGAGAGTTCTGGCTGGTCCACAGCCTCACCAGCACCTGCTGTTTCCAGGTTTTGACATTTCCAGTATTCAAATTGGCATATGGTGGTCTCTTACTGTGGTTTTAATTTATATTTCCCTAACGATTAATGATGTTGAGCATTTTTTCTTATGTTCCTTTTGTGTCTGAATATGTTCTTTGATAAATATCTGTTCAGATCTTTGGCCTTTTTTTAAAAATTGGGTTGTTTTCTGAATGTTGAGTTTTATGAGTTCTTTGTATATTCTGGATACAAGTCCTTTGTCAGATGTAATTTAAAAATATTTTCTCCCAGTTTGTGGCTTGTCTTTTCATTCTTGTAATCAAAAAAACAAGTTTTTACAGAGCAAAAAAATATATATATATATTTTAAAGGAAGTTCTTTGCCCACTGTGGAGCTTGAACTTACAACCCTGAGATCAAGAGTCTCACGCTATACTGACTGAGCCAGCCAGGCACCCTCCAAATTTTTTATTTTAATACAATCCAATTTATCAGTTTTTTCTTTCATGGATTGTGATTTTGTTGTCATATCTAAAAGCTCTGCCTAACTCAGGTTTTCTCAATGATAGCTCTATTGACATTATGGACTGGATAGTTCTTTAACGGGGATGGGGGTTGTCCTGAGCATTGTAAGATGTCTAGCAGCATCCCTGGCCTCTACCTACTAGATGCCTATTGCTTTCCCTCCCACCCTTAGCCTCACCTCTACTCCCATTTATGACAACCAAAAATGTTCCAGATATTGCCAAATGTTCCCTGGGGTATAAAGATGACTTTATTCAGAATCACTGGCCTGACCCAAGGTCATGCATGTAATTTTCTCCCGTTTTCTTTGAGAAGTTTTATGGTTTTGTGTTTAACATTTTAGGTCTATGATCCATTTTGAGTTAAATTTTATATGAGATGTGAGATACAGGCTGAGGTTCTATAGATAAGCCTGCTGAAATTTTGAATGGAATTTCATTAAATCTAGACAATAAACTGGGCAGACTTTACATCATAATAATACTGAATCTTCTAATCCATTAACATAGTCTATTTCTCCATTTATTTTGGGTCTTCTTAGATTTTTTTCTTTAGTGTTTTGTTCTTTGCAGCTTCCCAAATCTTTATCTTTTCTTTCTTTTAAAAAAAAATTTTTTTAGAATAATACCTAAGTCAGGTGTTTTTTGGTACTATTGTAAGTAGTATTGTTATTTTAATTTTGAATTTCAATTGTTCCATGCTGGTATATAGAAATATCATTGATTTGTATGCACTGACTTTGTATCCTGAGACTTTATTAGACTTATTAGTACTAGGAGCTTCTGTGTAGATTCTTTAGGAATATCTACATGGACAATTGTGTCATCTGTGAAGAGAGATGACATGCCTTTTATTTCCATGTCTTGTCTTATTGTAATGGCTAGGATTTCCAGTGTTATGTTAAATAAGAATAATGAAAGAGGGTAGATATCCTTGCCTTCTCCCCTATCTTATGGGGAAAGCTTTCAGTCTTTTCCTGTTAAGTATGATGTTAGCTACAGGTTTCTCATAGATGTCTTTTGTTAGGTTAAGGAAGTTTCTGTTACTAGCTTACTGAGAGTTTTAATCATGAATGAGGGTAGAATTCTGTTAAGTGCTTATTCTGCATCTATTTTCTTCTTTAGTCTGTTAATTTGGTGATTTACAGATGGATTGATTTTCAGATGTTGAACCAGTCTTACATTCCCGAGACCAATGCCACTTGACCATGATTATCTTTTTTATATGCTGCATTAAATTTGCTTTCATCTATGTTGATGAGGGATATTGTTCTATAGTTTTCTTCTCTCATGATGACCATGTCTCGCTTTGGTATTAGGGAATGCCAGTATCATAAAATGAATTGAGAAGGTTTCCTCTTCTGCTATTTTCTGAAGAAAGTTGTGCTGAATTGATATTATTTCTTTCTTAAAAGTTTGGTGAAATTCAACAGTAAAAACTTTTGGGCCTGGAGACTTCTTTATGGAAAGTTTTAAAAAGAACAAATTAAATTTCTTTAATATATATAGGACTATCAGTTTATCTGTTTCTTCTTGAGTGAGTTTTAGTAATTTGTTTCTTTCAAGGAATCCATTTCAGCTGTCAAATTTCTAGGCACAGAGTTGTTACTATTATACCCTTCTAATCTTTTTTTTTTTTTTTAAAGATTTTATTTATTTATTTGACAGAGAGAGACACAGCGAGAGAGGGATCACAAGCAGGGGGAGTGGGAGAGGGAGAAGCAGGCTTCCCGCTGAGCAGGGAGCCTGATGCGGGACTCGATCCCAGGACCCTGGGGTCATGACCTGAGCTGAAGGCAGACGCTTAACGACTGAGCCACCCAGGCGCCCCCCTTCTAATCTTGTTAGTATTTGTGGGGTCTGTAATGATACCCCTTCTTTTTTCCTTAACACTGGTAATGTATGTCTTTTCTCTTTTTGGTCTTGGTAAGTCTGGCTAGAGGTTTATAAATTTTATCAGTCTTGTCAAAGAATCAGCTTTTGGTTTTATTAATATTTCTCTATTGTTTTCTGTTTTAATTTCATTGATTTCTGTTTCAACTGTTACTATTCTCTTTCCTTAGTTTACTTGAGTGTACTTTGTTCTTTTTCTAGTTTCTAACAGCAGAAGCCTAGATAATTAATTTGGAACCCTTTTTCTCTTCTAAGCATTTAATGCCTAAATTTCTTCCTAAGCACTCCTTTCGGTGAATAGCACACATTTTGATATGTTGTATTTTTAATTTCTTTCAGTCAAAAATTTTTTTAATTCCCCTGAGACTTTCTCTTTGGTCCATAGATTATTAGGAGGGGGTTGCTTAATTTCTGATATTTGGGGATTTTCCAAATATCTTTCTGTTATTGATTTCTAGTTTAATTCCACTGTGGCCTGAGAACATACTTTGAGTGGTTTCTATTCTTTTAAGTTTGTTTTATTTCACAGAATATGGTATATATTGGTGAATGTTCCATGTGCACTTGAAAAAAAAAGTGTGTTCCACTGCTGTTGGGTGGAGTGTTTTACATACATCAATTTGGTCTAGTTGTTGATAGCATTGTTCAGGGCTTCTATTTCAATAATAATTATCTGTTTGCTTCTTCTATTAATGACTGAGAGATAACTGTATATTTTTTCTTTTAGTTGTATCTCTTTTGCCTCATGTCTATTGAAGCTCTGATGTTAGTTGCATTCACGATTTGGTTGGTTATATTTTCTTAGAAAACTAAACCCTTTATCATTATCTATTATACCTCTTTAGCCCTAAAATAATATCCTTGTTTTGAAGTTTACTTTGATAGCATAGCTACTGCAGCTTTTTTTTAATTAGTGTTTGCATGGCATATTATTCTTTATCCTTTTACTTATAACCAATCTGTCTCTATAATTAAGGTGAGTTCACTTTTTCCATCTGTCCTTTGTTTCTTTTTTTTTCTTTTTCCTGCGATTTCTTGTGTTCATTGAGAATTTTTTTATTATTCCATTTTATCTTTCCTATTGACTTATTATTCATTCCTCTTTTAAAAATATTTTTAGTAGTTTCTCCAGGGTTTACAATACACATCTTTAATTATTCTGAGTCTGCCTTCAAATATTATACTTCTTCTTATGTTTTATGAGGACCTAGCAAGAGTGTATTCCCAATTCCTCCCTTCCATCTTTGTGTTATTGTTTTCAAATCTTTCACTTTTACATGTGCTATAAACACAGAATACATTGCACTATCATTGTTTTCCACAATGAAAAGTTATCCTTTAGAAAGATCATAAATAAGACAAGAAATGAGTTTTATTTTTCCTTTATTTATTTATTTCCAAGGTCTTCATTTCTCTGTGTAGATCCAAGTTTCAGTCTGATATATTCTTTCTTGCTTTTTTTTTTTTTTTTTTTAAGATTTTATTTATTTTTTTGACAGAGAGAGACACAGTGAGAGAGGGAACACAAGCAGGTGGAGTGGCAGAGGGAGAACAGGCTTCCCGCAAAGCAGGGAGCCCGATGTGGGGCTCGATCCCTGGACCCTGGGATCATGAACTGAGCCAAAGGCAGACGCTTAATGACTGAGTCACCCAGGTGCCCCTGATACATTCTTTCTGCATGAAGAACTTCTTTTAACATTTCTTATAGAGTGGGTCTTCTGGTAAGAAATTCCCTCAGTTTTTGTTGGTCTGAACAAGTCTTTTACTTCTTTTTCTTTTTGAAAGAGATTTTTGCTGGGTGTAGGATTCTGGGTTGGCAGGTTTTTGTTTGTTTGTTTTTCTCTTTCAGCACTTTAAAGATGTCACTTCACATCTTCTGGCTTACATTATTTCTGAGAAGTCTGTTGCATCTCTTCTCTTTGTTCCACAGTATGCAATTTCTTTTTTTCTCTGGCTGCCCTAATGTTTTCTCTTTGTCACTAGTTTTCAGCTGGTTTTGAATATGATGATATGCCTAGGAGTGTGTGTGTGAGATCATCCCTACTTTGTGTTCTCTGAGCTTCTCAGACCTAACATTAAATTTAGATAAGTCTTGGTCATTATTTCTTCCATCCCGTATTTCTTGTGTCCCTCTCCTTCTCCTCTACTTCTAAGATTTTAATTATGCATATGTTAGAATGTTTAATAATGTCCTGAGACTCTTGGGTGTTTTATTCTGTTTTTGCTCTCACTCTTTTTTTCCTTGGTGTTTCAGTTTTGGTCATTTATATTGACTTACCTTTAAGTTCACTGTTTCTGCCTCATCTGTCTGAGTCTATTGATGAAATTCTCCAAGGCATTCTTTATTATTGTGGCTTTCATTTCCAGCATTTTGATTTAATTATTTTTTATAGCGTTGTCTCTCTGTTGAAATTAACCATCTGATTTTACATGTTGTCCACCTTTTTTATTAGGGCCATTAACATATTAATCATACTTATTTAAAATTTCCTGTCAGATAGTTCCAACATCTGTATCATATCTGTATCTGGTTCTGATGATTACTGTCTCTTTGGAATCTATTTCTTCTTGCCTTTTAATATGCCTTGTAATTTTCTGTTGAAAGCCAGTCATCTTGTATAGGCTAGTAGAGACTGGAGTAAATAGTTTTTAGCCTTAATACAGAGGTACCTTTCCTTCTGCTAGGCCTTTAATGTAGTGGCATGAATTAATCTAGGTTTGGGTTGCTATGTTTATCCTCAAGGCGTTAAATTCTTACAGGGATACCTTGGGTTTTGGGTGGATGGAAGTGAATTTACCAGAGCACTGTTTGATTCTGAATTTTAGCTCTTCTCCTTGCATTGTACCTCAGAGAGTCTCTTCATGTGCTCTCGTTTCTCTCTCAGTAGTATTCTGTTATTTGTTATTCAAAGCTTGTTGGCTTGACAGTGAGAGAGAGGTAGTGTGGGAGTTTATTCTCCATGTTTTGAATAAGCCTGTCTTAGGCATGTACCTTATCTCTGGATTAGGGAAGGGTTATGTGTCTCAGTTCTGTCTCTATCCCAGCTGTATTACGGACCCAGTGTATAATAATCCTGTTCCTCCCTGACTTGTTTCCCTTTGGTTGCTTTCACCCAGGTGCAGTGAGTTTTCACCAGTGCCCCAGGGCAGTCGTGCTTGGTGTGCCTTCCCTCCTCAGATTAAGGCTTTCCCCCCTACTGGAGATAGGAGCGATGGATCCAACTGGAGTTTCTTGCTCTTCCCACAAAACCACTCTACCACTCTCCTAGGTCTGCAACATGATGGGCCCACCCAAGAGATCTTTCCAATCTTTTCTGTGAACACTTGCTGGGGTTGTGGGAAATGCCTGAATGAAGTGCAGACTCCCCAAACACTGTGGCCTCCAGGGATTTCACACTTGCCTGTCATCCCATATTCAGTCTTCAAACCATTTATCAACTATTTTAGTCAAACTCTTCTTATTGGTGTCCAGTGGTGTCCACCCCCAGTGAGTACTTTGCATTCTCTTTCTCCCTGCAGAATTATCTCTTCTTAGGTTTGGGACCTGTTGCTTGTTCTGCCACCTCAGCTCTCTGATAGTCTGTACAAAATTTGATGTTAATCCAGTTACTTTCCTTTTAAGGATGAGAGGGGTTCTCCTCTAGCTCTCTACATCACAGAGCAAAGCCTTTCCCTTTCATTTTAATGGCCAAACTGTATTACATTGAATGAATGTGTAATATACCTTATTTAACTAATCTCGATCCCTTATTATTTTGCTATTAGCCAATTTTCCATTTTTTACTGTTATAAACAAAGTTGAATGATTCTTACCGGTAAATCTATCTTTGATTATTTACTTTCTCAAAGTTTACAACCTAATTAAAGAGAACAGACAGGCTTATTAGGAACAGTTAAGAAAGGACATAAGGTAGGATATAATGAATGCCCCAAAGAGCATTCTAGGGTGCAGTCATAATAAGGAGTCATAATGTAATAATAATGGTACCTCACATCCGTGTAGAGAATAGCAATACCTCCACATTTATTAAACCTTTTGATCTTAACAATAATTCCCCATTTTCCATATTAGGGAAATGAGAACTAGAAGACTTCCCCTGTTAACCCAGAGCCACACGGCTATTAAATGACAGAGCTAGGACTTGACTCAGTATCTCAGGGCAAGTCTTCAAAAAGGAGAAGATGCGCCTGAGCTGAACCCTGAGGGACGGGTAGCTTTATGTCAGGCAAAGACAGGAGAAGATGTTTCCTGCTGAGGCGGCAATATCACTTGAGACACACCCATATAGAATTTACGTCGGTCTGGGCAACCCACAGACGCACATGTTGAGACTGAAAAAGGCTTGGACTAATGACTTCTGTGACAGATGTGCTTCTCGTTCTCAGTTTAGAATAAAGGATACCCATATCAGATTATCTAGGCGATCAGCACAAGGGGTCTGATTTGAGAGTAGGAAGCCTTCGCTCCGCGGTTCCCTGAAGCGCACTGATGTAGCCCACGTGCTCCGCCCAGCCCAGGAAGGGAGCCAACCTCCCCTTCACCCAACCGAGCAGTGTTCAGCGATTGGGCGCAGAGGAAGATGCATTCCAGCTGTCCTAAAAAACAAAGACAAGCAGAAGATGGGGTAGTTTTCCTTTTCTTCAGTGAAATAAACCTGACCTTCTGGTAGGAGAGTCTGTCTTGAATCAGAAATGGTTTAAGCGAATCACAACAGGAAACAGCTCTGGTTACGGACCCAGGGTTGCTCCAGGTCCTAATGCGCAAACGGAGCGTCCCATCCCTACTTCCTGTAACTCTGGGTCTCACAGGTAGTTGCCCCAAGGAGCCCTGGCAAAGGGGGCTGGACCTTGCCTTTGGGATTTCTGCTCTAAGAACGACCTGAAGAAGAATGAACATTGGCCAAAGGAAGAAGCACTAATCCAATAATCTGGAACCCTGGCTCTAAATGTTAATTTCTATTTAATTGGCCAGTAACTACATTTAAAATAAACACCAGTTGGTAATCAAAAACAGGAGGATAAAGGATGAGCAATTGTGTAAACAGGATAGAATTACTAGACCAAAACAAAGTTGGGGGAAAGTGAGAGACAGACTGCTTCAGAGAAAACACGCTCGGGAGAGGAGGGACTGCCCGCAAGCAGCTGGGCCTCCCCGAACTCACAAAGATTTATATCAGCTCTTCCCTGTGTTTGCTAGCCTTCAGTAAAACTAATCACCAACTGGCCTTTAATTATAAAGTATTTATTCCTTTGTTAAATAAAAATTAAAAGCACATGCAAAGAGCGATTTTAAAACTGTCAAACAGGGTAAGAGTTTGGCACATCCTTGTACATCCTCAGCGACCAAGGTACAGTTGGTCAGGCTTCCAGAAAACCCTTGGTCTCCCAAGGCACTTGCTGACCCCTGCAGCTGCTGGCAGTGTGGGCTTGCAGCAACCGGGTCTGCTCCCCTGAGGGAAGAATGTGGAATCTACTGGGCTGGGGCAAGGCACATCCTACTGCCAACCCATCCCCTGTCTGTAATCTCTGCCTTTCTGCACCACCCAAGATGTACTAATGTGTCTTGTAAAGACTCATCCCTTGGCCTGTGCTGTATTCCGCACTGGTGTGGGGGGGGGGGGGCCGCGGACAGGGAGAGAGGTGGGGAGGAAATGAGGAAGAGGAAGAGGAAGCAGAGAGAACAGATGAGGACCGCTTGAGACAAGAGCCCCAGGCTGTGAGCAAGCTTCAAACTGGGTTTTCCTTTTAGGCAGACATTTTCTAATTAAACTTTAAACCCAAACCCTTGTCCTATCCCCCTCCAAAATGCAGGCTATGTGTCTCCCTCCTAGTTCCCAGGAAATTGTCTTCTTGTTCCTTCATTAGAAGCTGGAATGGATCTACTTTGAAGATAAAAATTCAGCTCCCTGCCTAATTTTTCTATGATTCATTTGGACCCAGTGCATATTCATCAGAGGGACTAAAAAGCCCTGTGAGAATCAGTTAAGAAGAAGGAAGGTGCATGAGCAGGTGATAAGTAGCACTTCTCATCAGACCTGCTGCCTGGGGATGTTAAAGTGCTTTTTAAAATGAGGACTAATAAGGCCACTCAGCATTTGCTGCTTCCTAAGAGCCTTGGCTAAATTAATTATGGCACACAATAACCCTGTAAGGTTAAAAAAAAAAAAAAATTCCTAGTATTTTGAAAGCAACTGCCCATCCCCAAAGAGGGAGGGTACGTCCCCCAGAACCAAGATTAAAACTCCACTCCCTTCCTGTCATCAAAGGCCGGCTTGTTTGTCTCCAGGCAGGGCCTTGGGAGAGCCGGTCACTCGGGCGAAGTGGCCTGAGCCACAGGCCTGGGGGGCCGCTGCACAACTGCGGCTGTGGGAATGCAGGCGCGGTGCGGGGGGAGGGGGGTTGAGGTTTTGTTTACTAATTATATATTCTGGGGCGTAAGTGGTCAGACATGGGCAGGGCCTCCTGCTCCGGGACGCAGCCCCAGGCGAGGCCTAGCCAGGAGGGGCCGGCTTTGCCCTGGGCCACCCACACGCTGGCACGACTGTGCGCCCGGAGGCCAGCTCCCTTTCTGCATTAGCTACGGCCCGGATTCCGAGTCACATCTGCACGGGCCCGAAAGAAAGCCTGTAATTTCCACAGAAGCCCGTTCTTTGAGTCAGAGCGGCAGATAACTGTTGGTTTTAGGTTTCTTTTCAAGGTGATTACACATCATTTGGTCGTGGGGAAAAAGCCTCGGCTATCAGGAAAGGAAGAGGCTGGGTGATTTGAAAACTCTGCAGGGAAGGCCTGTGAGTCACTGGGGAGAAGCGGCGGCTCGCCCCCCTCCCCCCAACACCCCCCTCCTCATCTGGGGGCCTCTTTGAGAAGAAGCCAAGGGGACCCCAGGCTTCCTAGAAGGCAGTTTAATTCTGAAAATAAAGCAGCACTTCACCTCCCGTGTGTTGGGCGGGGAATTGTGAAACAGGACGCAGTCCAAACAGTCGTGAGGGCCGAAGCTAGGCGGGCGCCCCCAGCAGCGTGCGGGGGGCGTCCTGGGCGGACCTCAGCGGCTGCTCTCCGCGGTCTCCCCCAGGAAGCCTCGTTCCAGTCCACTGAAGGCGGCCCGATAGTTTATTGACTACAAACTGGGGGGTTGAGCTGGTTGGTAAACAAGTTTGGAGTGCTATTTTTTTGCTGTGTTTATGTTTTATACATGGAATAGTTTTAAATATTTTTTTTTAATTCAGAACACTCCCGAAATTCTGCAACTTGAGGGAAAAACTACACAAGTTTCAGAGCAACATTTAGACACTTTAAAGACTTTATTTCAGGGACTTTAATGGTGATAACTGGGCGAAGGGACGACTTTTATTAACCATGGCATTTTAGCAGCGGACTACGGAGATCAAAACCAGGAGCAGGCCTTCCAAATTCATATTGCGAAGCGCCTCCAAAAACATTCTTCTGTCAGCTTTGAAACGTGGAGACTTCATCTTTTCATCTGATCAAGGAAAAATATGTTCAAATTCCCCAAAAGGTATTCGGTTAGTGAAAGGGGGTCAGGGGATGTGTTCTCATCGGGCCCCCACTCTGCAGACTTATCTGGTCAAAGATTCCCCCCCGGGTCTAGGCTGTGGGTGGAATGGGTGCCCTCGGCCTGGCGGCAGCTCTCACAAATCAGCTTTCACAGATGCAGGCCGGAGAACAAAGGGCAGGCTTCATCCGCCCGCACCCCACAGGCCCCTGTGCAAGTGGGGGGGGGCCTCCATTCCAATGCCCATCACATGGCCTCTGTGGCATAAAAGCCTTTTAATAATTCTGATTTTGAATATCAAATTGAAATGAAAAGTGCATTTAGGAAGGAGAAGCTCCGTCCACACGGAAAAGCGTGTTCTATGCAAACAGGTTGGGCAGGCGCTGGCTCTTGCAGGCTACGGTTCTCAACTTGGCTGCACATTGCACACCTGCTCTCAAATGTACTGATGCCTGCCTCCTCCCCTTCCACCCCCCACCACCGAAAGAGTATGATTAACTGACCTAGGGCGGGGCCTGGGCATCAGGACTTTTTACAGCTCTCCAAGTGATTCTAATGTGCAAACTTGAGAACAGCTGCCGAGGGATTTAATGCAGCATTCAAGGCCTCTCATAACCGAGTCCCAGCCAAACCTTTTGACCTTTCCTTCCTTCACCCCCATCTCAGCCTGTACGTGAGGCGCAGAGACCTTTTCATTATGCCCTGAAAGTACTTGGCTTGTGCATATTTCCATGCTTTCATGCACACATATTATCTCACTCTGGGCACCAGAGAAAGCCCAGCTCAAATGTCCTCTGTGCAACTTCCCCCTAATTGTCACCCCACCTTCACCACCTTGCCCTGCAGTTACAGGACACTTTGTGCCTCCCTTTATTGGAGCATTTCTCACATTACATTAAAGACACCTGCTTAGGGGCGCCTGGGTGGCTCAGTCGTTAAGCGTCTGCCTTCAGCTCAGGTCATGATCCCAGGGTCCTGGGATCGAGCCCCGCATCGGGCTCCCTGCTCGGCGGGAAGCCTGCTTCTCCCTCTCCCACTCCCCCTGCTGTGTTCCCTCTCTGGCTGTGTCTCTCTGTCAAATAAATAAATACAATCTTAAAAAAAAAAAGACACCTGTTTATAGGTCTGCCACTCTCCCTCGCCAACAAAATATGGACTGCAGTTCCGGCAATAAGCACAGGGCTCGGTTAGGGCATAGGTTTCTGTGAATGCTTATCGAATGAGTAAATTAATGAATGAGTGGATGAATGCGTGCCAGTCTTGTACATAGTTGATATTCTACCACATCGAACCCAATTCTCAAACCAGGGTCACCTGGGAGACTGAGTCAGTAATTTGGGGGTGGCAGATCTACATCTTTGTTTATCAATGTGGGTTTCATCCACCAGTAGTGGCTACATTATCTGAGAACTTGTTACAAATGCAGAATTTGCATTTTAACAAGATCCCAGGAAATTCGTATGCATAGTACAGTTTGAACTGTAATTTTAAACAAGCTCCCGGGTGATTCCCATGTAACCAGTCTGCTGAGGAGCAATTGAGACCCACTACTCTAGACTTCCATTTACTGCATCTAGTAGACCCTGTGTGATTGCCTAATGGTTCCTTCTATTACCCCTTTTCCCTACCTAACGAAGCCTTGATTTTGTTCAGGTATCAGCCCTTCACCCACCAAGCCTGTCCCTCAAGGAAGCTTGACCCCACCTCCAGCCCCAGAACTGGGCCTGATTGGTCAAAGGGACATCACATTCTGCCCCAGCAGGGATTGGTTCAGGAATGGACATGTGACCAAATTCAGGTTAATGAAATACGAGGGTAAATACCTTGGGGGGCAACCTAGAAAAAGTTTTCTCTTTCCTAAGAGAAAGCCACAAGGGAGAAAAGCAAGTCTCTCCTCTTCAAGAGGCTGTTCTGCCTCGATGTCATGTCTTGGAACTATTGCTGCCGTCTGCTACCTGACCAATGAAGAAAACCAACACTGAGGCATCAGAGCAGAGATGGGAAGGACCTGGGTCTTAAGACATCGTTGAGCTTTTCTGTCTCTGGACTTCTTGTTATGGAAGGTAAGTTTTTTGGTTTTTTTACTCTTTAAGCGATTTCTGTTCTTTGCAACTGAAAGTTCTCATTGATATACCAAACATCTTACTATCTTCATTCAATCAATATTTTAGTACTTACTGCGAGGCATTATGCTAAGTACATTACAAGTACTATCCTAACTCTCAAGAAATCTGTAAGTCAAGTATCGTTAATCCCATTTTACAGATGAGGAAACGGAAACTTGGAGCAATCCACTGCTCAGTTAAGTCAAATAGCTAATAAGTGGTAAAGTCAGAATTTGAACCTGGGTCTGACTCGAAAGCATATGTTCTGTCCACGCTACCATGGTTTCTAGTTGAGTGGCTTTATTACGTGAAGTTTCAGTACGTCATCAGTTCTCAACTTTTTAGACTCAGGACCCTTTATGTTCTTAAAAATGATTGAGGATCATAAAGTGTTTTTATGTATTTAGGTGATATCTATTGATATTTAACACATTAAAAATTAAAACTGAGAAATTTAAGGTGTTTAATTTAAAAATAACATTGACTAGCCCATTTCATGCTAACATAAGTAATATATTTTCATGAAAAATAACTATATTTTCCCAAACAAAACAAAATAGTGAGAAGAGTGACATTGCTTTACATTTTTGCAACTCTCTTTAACATCTGGCTTAATAGAAGACAGCTGGATTCTCTCTGCTTCTGCATTCGATCTGTTGTGATGTGTTGTTTTGGTTGAAGTATACAAAGAAAATCTGACTTCACACAGATATATCATTGGAAAAGAGGGGAGTATTTTATAAGCCTTTTCAGAAAATTGTGCTTTTTCTCTGATACTATACCAAAACTGCACAAGTGGTAGTTTCTTAAAAGTTAGTTGCAGGGGCGCCTGGGTGGCTCAGTCGTTAAGCGTCTGCCTTTGGCTCAGGTCATGATCCCAGGGTCCTGGGATCGAGCCCCGCATCAGGCTCCCTGCTCAGCGGGGAGCCTGCTTCTCCCTCTCCCACTCCTCCCCGTTTGTGTTCCCTCTCTCGCTGTGTCTCTCTCTGTCAAATAAATAAATAAAATCTTAAAGAAAAAAAAAGTTAGTTGCAGTGTGGAACCTGAAACCAAATGAATAAATGTTTCATCTCGATTGCATTAGGATCCATTGGTCTGCCTTATACTTTGAAGTGATCTTTACCCGTGCATAATTTTGTTACATCAGGCACTGGTCATTTGGAAAATGTTGATTCACTGAGTTATGCAGACCTTCCCAATGTTGAGACATTACTCATACAGTATCAAAAACTGCATTTGTCAATATCACCATCAATATCATCAGTAAAAGTCTCTAAATACTGGTAAAGCTGTGAAGCTCATGGTAGCTAAAACAAGTTTTCCAAAGTTCTAATTTTTGCTTGAAGTCTTCATTTCTACCACTGGCAACAAATACTGTCAGTTATTTTCTTTGAAGCGGCGGGCTCACTTGCCAACTTTTGAGAAAATATCTGCCAGATATCCAAGTCAAAATAACTGTCATTTGTCTCTCAGCCATTCTTCCAGGTAGAAGTAGTGCTCCTCGAAAAGCAGCTAGTTTAGTTTGTAACTCGAACAATGGCATGAGTGCTTTTCCTCGGGAAAACATGGTACTTTGGAATACAGCAGATTTTTTTCAATGTATATTTCCCATTTCATGACATAGACCGTTAAAAAGACCGGTACCTAAAGGTCGAGATTTAATAAAATGAGTATTTTTTATGGTTCCTCAAGGACATTCTTTAAGGAAACGAGCAGAGGTGTCTCTGGACTGCAGGGGTGAGGCAGTGAAGAATGCAGTGCCTACTGGAACGGTTTGGTGCCACTGCCTTGATTCATGCTAAGGCACTGATGGTGATTTTCTCCGCCATCGCTTCTATGTCATCAATGCAAATGTCAGTACAGTGAAAAGAGCCAAAGAGCATCTTAATATTATCATGAAAATGGCTTTGACTCGTGGGCCAGCTGCAGTAGGGTTGGGCTTCCCAAGGGTCTGCAGCCCACCCTTGGAGAACTGCTACTCTAGGTGGTCGCGAGGCCCATGACAGCTGCTAGGAAAAACCATGGAGACGAAATGATTGTTGCCAGGCCCTGGAAGAGACTGAGCTCTGTCACACCACGGTCTGGCCTCTCCTCTGAGTCAATGTGACTTTTGCCTCAAGCATTGCTAACATGGCGGGGCTTTACAGAGGAGCCTTCAGAGTGTCCCGGGGCTGGGGTGCTTGCGAGGCCTGGGGCCGGGGGACACGGGAAATTGGCTCACTCAGTCCCCGTGCTGCCAGTTACAACGGTGCGGATCCACAACTACCCTGTTGCCCTATGGAGCCCATTTAGGCAATTTAACTTGTACTTGGCTTAGAAATGCACTATTTAACATGATCTGATTTCTACTCATAATTCTTAAAATACTCCTGTTAATGAAGTTATCGAAGCCTTTTCCTTGGGATAAAATTTCTCGGATGCTGAAGAACTATTAAATAATGAAGGTTTTGTGTCCTTCTGGGGGGTATCGGGACTCTTTCTCTCTAGCGGCCCCTTTCCTCAGTAGCTTGCCAGAACGGGCATGTTGGCAACACCAAGCACAACTTGGGGGCATCTCACTGAGCCAGTCCCTGTTTCCAGGAAAGAAACCCATGTCCTTGAGCCAGAATGAATGCTCTAAGGGCTGGGATTTTTCTTTCTCCTGCTAGAGAGGGAAGAATGACAATGGTTTGCTTGAATTCCCACAGTGGGAAAAGCCATCCAGAAATTCCAGCCTGCCAGACATCTTCAGGCCAGAGATGCTGTTCCTCGACTCATGAATACACTGAGGAATTTGTCCTGGCACCATCTGAAGGGTTAAAAAAGGCTCCTGTTCCTGATTAGCCGTGATGCTTGGGCTAACTAAAACTGGGAAAAGGCCAGTCATGCTGCTGGCCTGCTAGAGTGACTGAACACATTTCTTTTTTTTTTTTTTTTTTTAAGATTTTATTTATTTATTTGACAGAGAGACAGCAAGAGCAGGAACACAAGCAGGGGGAGTGGGAGAGGGAGAAGCAGGCTTCCTGCCGAGCAGGGAGCCCGATGCGGGACTCGATCCCAGGACCCTGGGATCATGACCTGAGCCGAAGGCAGACGCCCAACGACTGAGCCACCCAGGCGCCCGACTGAACACATTTCTTAAAGCACAGAAGCGAGATAGACATCCCAAAAGATTGACCTGAATTTGCCTTGCAAATGGTAGTTTCTGCCTTGTTGCTGCACTGCTGTGGAAAAAAAAAAGTCACGATTGGAATATGGCAGGGAAGGAAGTTCCCAGGTCCTCAGAGGAATGGCTCTGAGTGTTAGCAAGTTTTTCCTAATATTTGACCTAAAATGTTCTTTCCTTCAGGACCACACAGGCTTTTTTTTTTTTTTTTCCTTCTTAAACACAAAACACAACTGCATCATACATTCCTCCCCTCGCTTCTGTACTGGGAGCACAAGAGTTGTAATGATGTCCTTGGCTCTGGGTCTCTAAACCTTCCCATTGAATTTCTCTAACCTCACACAACAGGACCAGCCCAAGCCTTGCAAGGGAGGGAGGAACTACATTCAGGGCAATAAGTGCCCAGATCTGGATTGAATTAGTCTGGTCTGTGTGCCATTCCTGGCCTCTGTATGCTTTCAGGTTTGCGTACGAACAGTGCTCCGTGTGATCTGCCTTGGAACCCCTTCCCCCGCTGCCCCTTTTCCTTTTTACCTTGAGCTTTTGCTTGGTACTTTAGCTCTTATTATTATGTTGGCAGAGTGCTTTCCCTCCCTCTCCCCCAAGCACAGTTGCGGTATATTGTTCCTGTGCTGTATTAGAAAGAATGATGGATGAATAATTTGGGGGAATGTATACTCTGGTTGTGCATTAAATAGTCCTAGATGTTGGAGAAGTCACACCCCTGTTCTGGGCTTCACCTGACAGGGGATTGGGAGAGGGCTACATTCGAAGTGGTTCATAAACCTGGAGACCAGAAATACATTTTTTGCAAGTCCCCTCCCCTACCTCCAGCACTTCCTTCGATGGGTGCTAGGAGGACAGCAGTGTCTCCCCGTGAGGGGGCCAGCTTTGAGGCCCGCTGCTGGACTTGATGCGTTCTAGATCCTTCTCAGTCCTACAATTTGTCTTCTCCCTGTCTCTCCAGATGCCGTGCAGTGCGCCACTGGCTTGTACTTAACTTGCCAAAGCTTCGGTGCCTTCTAGGTGGTCCACACGGTTTCAGACCACTCCCTGTCACTCCAGGCTGGAGTCCGGACCTTCCACAGCCTAAAAGAGAAGGGCAGTTTGGTGATTTTTTTAAGGTATCTCCTTTATTTAAAAGAGTGAATTGGGGACTCTGAGAAGTCAGGGGGTGGCAAGCGCTCTGAGCTTGGGTCAAAGGACAGCAGGTAGGAGAGGCGCCCACATGCCTCAGGTGCTGTGTCCCAGTAGCCACACAAAGAGGCTTCTGGAAAGAAAAGATTCCTACCAGTTTCTGAGGGAGCAGATGGCCTCGGAGGGCTGCCTGCCTCCCCCACCCCCACCCCCCGCCCCCAGGCTCCAGGACCGACTTAGCTTCCTACTCCTGTAGGAAGCATGACAAGCCCCACCTACACTGCTGGCCCGAATGTTTGAGAACTTGGAGCAGTTGGGAGCACAAACATTTACTCTCTGGAGGTGTTGTTTGGTGCTGCTGTGACCGAGGCCAAAAATGCAGTTTCCTAAATCCCCTGTTCCTATTGTAGGGCACACACTACAGATTAAAGAAAAAGAAAAGAAGTACGAAAAAATAAACAGCGAGTGTGCCAGTGGGCTAGGCATCTGTAGAAAAAGAGGGAAAATCTGGGTGGCTTTAGGGAAAACAAAGACAACCAAACAGGAAAAGAATTCAAGAACACACAAAGTGTGAATCAGACGCGTGAAAACACACATAAAAGAAA
The DNA here is from genome assembly GCF_029215605.1 of Mirounga angustirostris. NCBI lineage: Eukaryota > Metazoa > Chordata > Mammalia > Carnivora > Phocidae > Mirounga > Mirounga angustirostris. Next base: position 105,645,823 of record NW_026991709.1, read on the forward strand.
ATCCATTCATATAGAAGATAAACATTGAGAAGGGGATTCTGTGTGGTAAGTAACTTAAAATGTTTACTCCAGGAGGCTAATAAGGTCTCCCATGTAAAACAGAAGCATTTAGAAATATGATTTGCCAGTAAGATAAATGCTGAAACAAAACATAAAAAGTTGAGACAAAATTCCGACCACATTTTACTTAAATATCTCCTTAAGTCACTATAAAAAAAACAAGATACTTCCAGTTACTCTACTTATTGATCTACACCTTCCCAAGAGAACTTAAAATGAAATGATAACATTGATCAAAGAGTTGGCATCAAGAACCAAAGGATAACATTTCAGCTAGTCAGAAAGTTAACAGTGGCATAACTGCTTAAATATTTGGGAGAACATGATGACCGAAAATCTTAGGTTACTCAGTAATTATATATAACCTTGGAGAAATTTTCTAAAATCTCCATGCCTCAGTGTGCTCATACATAAAATGGGACATTGCTGTTTCATGGCTCTGTTGTGAGAAAATAAATAATCTAAAATGCCACCATAATTCTAATTAAAATGCAATCGTGAGTGCAGTGAGTGAAACCTTCTCATCTTTAAGAACCAAGAGAATGGTTTTTTTTAGGAAAAAAGAAAGTCTTCCTGAAGTTAGCCAAACAACAAGGAAAAAAATAATTCAGCTGAGAGGGGAAAAAAATGGCTGACCCAGGTTTCAGCTCTATATCCCCTTTCTAATAAAGACACAAGGCAACCATCTTTTTTTTTATATCTTTTACTAAGAATTCATTTGGAATGTTTTCCGTATACATTATAAATAAGTTCCAGAATCCAGGTAGCCTAAAGAAACCACATTTCCCTGATGGGTTCTGTTGCTTATAGAAATCGTTCCTATTACCTATTCACAGGAACGTTTGGCCTATTTAAAGGTCGCAGGTGTGTGAGAACAGATGGTATTGAGAACCGGGACATATTCAGGCTGCGAAAAGACTGCCAACAGTCAGCTTGAGGGTAATGCTTTAAGAGTAGCAGTGTTTTTTTCCTTTCCCTTACTCATGTGTGCATAGCGAGCAGGTTCTCTGTGAGAGCCATGTCCTGGAGATTTAATTTGTATTTTTTTTTCTCCTCTTCTGTTCTTTAGGAGACAAGTGCCAGATATTTCAAAATATAGGCTAGCTCAGAAAACCACCTTGGAGTCAATGCAGTGAGCCTCCCTGAGAATGGTAGGTATGGAGTGAGTTGGTTGTGCCTACTATTGGGGGTTTAAAAAGGAAGGGGAGGATGGAGAGAGAAAGAGATGGAAAAAAACAGCAGAGGAGCTGTTTCCTCCTGGGCAGGGTGGGGACAGGGTTCGCTATCTGGGACAGGACGGTGGTTGGGGTCGACGGGAGGCAGAATGCTATTGGCCCGGTCCTGAACCATCACTCCCGGACTCTTGGCCTCTGCAGGTGTCTGACTACAAGAACTGAGTGTGCAGGTCAGGAGGAACGGCCATGGCTTAGTGTTCGGCCTGATAACGTGTGCAGGCCACTGGCAGAGTGACTGTGATACAGCCGATCACCCACACCCACAAACCACTGTGAACTCACCAGCTCTGGCTGGCGTCCACAGCCGTGGTCCTAGCAGAATGCCCTGCTCCAGGCTCTGCCCCCAGACCCGCCGCCCTTTAGGGATGGCTTCACCAGGGAGAGTCAACCAGCACTGCTTCCTCAGCCACCCTGTGCCTGGAAGTGGCATTCCCATCCCAAAGGATTAGATCACTCAAGGCTGAAACATCCCCCACTGCCCATCTGTGAGTCCACGGAGACTAGCAAAGAGCTTAGCGCTCCAGCCGGGGCCAGGGTGCTGGGAGCCCTCTGCCTGGTCTTGCCAGGGCTCAGCAGCCACTCGCTGCGCACCACGAGGACACCGGAACAGGGGTACATTGCCTGAAAAGCCAGGAAGCTACTGCCCGCAGTGCTGGGCTCTCTGTCCAGCTTCTGAGAGTCAGCCCAGCCCTGCAGGCCCAGCGCTGCCTATAGCCCTTCTGTCAGCAGCTCACCTGGGACCAGCAAGCAGCTCCACACAGCCTGATCCAGACAGCCCAAGGCAGACCAAAGCGGGGGGGGGGGGGGGGATGGGGGGGAGCGTGGAATAGAGTTTTCCTTTTACTCTGGAACTGGCACTTAGAGTCCCAGCTGAAAAGAAGAGGTGCTAAATGCCTCACATCCAAGAGAGTTATTAGAAACCCAAAGCCAGATCTGCTTCTTCCCCTGCCCTCACCTCCCTGGGTTTCCTACGGGGCAACATCTTAGGTTCCACAGTCCCCAGTCAACAGCCACCACCATCACCTCGCTGTTCCCTTTATGGGGGTGGGGGGCTGGCGGGGGTGGGTAAGCAGGAGGAGTCATGTAGGTCAACCACCTTGGGCAGGGTTCACAGTGAGAAGTGGATCCCTCCCTGTGCCCCACCGGCCACCCCTGCCCCAAGGTGAAGAAGTGGGAGGGGACAGGCTGCAGGGAAGGTGGCATCTCACTGGCCAGGTGGACATCTGCTAGGCTCACTCTTGCGGATCTCCCCCTCGCCTACCTGAGCGGAAGATGGTGACAGGGGCTCTGTAAGGTCTTGAGCTGTCTTCCAGGATTTACCCAGAGGGCTGCTGCCTGGCAAAGGAACCCAGCAGCAAGAACTGGGCGAGAGCAGAAGAGACCTCACCAAGCTAGCTGGCCCACATCAGGCAACAGTGTGTTCCTTTGTCCCTGCCCCTTCCTACCCCAGCAGCCTGGAGGATCTTAAAACTGAGCAAGAGAAGGAGCCTGACAGGGAATTCTGAATTCAGCACGTGAATGAGGTTTTTAATTGGACTGCAAGTGACAAGAAAGTAATGGAATCTGCCCAAGATGTGCTAAGGGAGAAGCTTTTCATTTTTCATTTGTTAGTTTGTTTTGTTTGGCTAGGAACAAATCCAATTTGAGGGTAGTGATTAGAAAAATGAAAACCGTTTCATGTTTTACCCCACTGAGTTGAGCCTGCTCAGTGAACAGTTATGGAATCATAAGCAGTGAGGGACCCATGGAAGCTTGGGCTAGAGAAGCTTCCAGATCCTCCCCCCGCCCCCCCACCAGATGTCAGATCTCACTGTAGCAGGGTATCCATCTGAAAGAGGGCCACACCCATTGCCGGGATTCAGGTTTGTATGGGCATGTCTGGAACATGGTGGGGTTAGTCAATCCTGGGCTCCTGTCTGGGTCCTGAGGGGAAGAGGGGAGGAGGTGCTGCAAGTCAAACTTCCATTCAAATTGGGTACAATATTGGAGCTAAAGCATTGCTCTGCAGTCGCCTTTACCTCCGTGCAAACTCTGTGCTCAAGGTGAGAAGTTTTTTGCTTGGCAACCATTGCATCCAAAGCTGTGCCGTCCAAATCAGAAGCCACTAGCCATCTGTGACGATTTAAATATAATTAAAACTTCACCTCTTATATCATACTAGTCACATTTCAAGCGCTAAGTAATCCCATGCAGCCAGTGGTTACTGTGTTGAATAGTCAAGATATAGAACATTTCCATCGTGGCAAAAAATTCTATTAGGCTGCTCTGTTTCCGAGAAAAAGCTGTTTGTTCCAATGATGGCAGAGAAAATGGCCAAGCTGGACTTCTGAGCTATCATCTGGTATGGTCAAAATGACAAATTCCAAACTTCATGGACAAGTCAAAAGGTAAAGTGACGTCACAGAGAGAGGACAAGAAGCAGCCCCAGGACTGCAGAGGACACGGTGAGCCCTGATGCCTAAGTTCTGCTTTAGGAATTTGAGGGAGGGGACAGCCCGGTCACTTGGCAGAGACTGGTCCCCAGGGAGGTGATGGTGGGACTCAGGAGTGGTGAGAGCGCCTGGTGGCAGGGATCCCACTATGGCAATTCCCTCCTGGGAACTCTCAAAAATGGCGTGAGATCTGAAGGACGAGGGCCTGGGACGGATGCCTTACAGTATTTTTTTTATTCACTGGGAGATGAAAAGTAGCAGGAGTGGCCTGGTACTTACCTAATGTTGTGTAACTAATTCCTCCAAAACTTACTGGCTTAAGACAACAATCATTATTTATTATCCCTCACCGTTTCCCACAGTGGGTCAGGAACTCGGGACCAAATTGGTAGGGTGTCTCTAGCTTAGGGTCTCTCATGGGGTTGCAGTCCAGATGCTAGCCGGGTGGCGGTCATTTGAAGGCGTGACTGGGGCTGGAGGCCCACTGCCAAGGTAGCTCACTCACATACCTGGCTAATTGGTGCTGGCTATTCGTAGGAGGCCTGAGGGCTCTGCATGTGGACTTCTTCCCATGGGCTTCCTCAGTGTTCTCACAACGTGGTAGCTGGCTTGCCCCAGAATGAGAGATTCAAGCCTTTGAAGTCACACAAACTTGTACTTCTGCTATATTCTGTAGTCACACTGACCAGGCCTAATTTGGTGTGGGAGGGAGTTCTACTCCATGAATACCAGGAAATACTAGGAGGCAGAGTTTACTGGGGGCCATCTTGGAGGCTGGCTACCACGTGGTCACATAGAGCCACGTGCTACGTATTATCAGAATGTATGATGGGAAATCTGTCAGTTGCAAGTGACCAAAATCTCTCTAAGGTTTGTCTCAAGAAAAATCAAATAAAAGAGGATGCGTCTACTAGCACATATAACCGAAAAGTCTTGGTGTCACTGGAGGGAGGTACTTCAAAGACATCCCCAGGGTTTTGTCTCATTCTCAGATCTGCTGTCCTCCTGTGGTGGTGAGATGGCCACCAGTAGCTCCAGGCTTGCATTTCCAGTTTAAGAGAAAGAGACTGCCTCTTTCCTGTTAGCACCAACAAAAATCCCAGGTGGCTTCCATGGGCTAGAATATTTATTTCTCAACCAGTCACTGTGGTCTCTTTCGAATATGGTACTGATGGCCAGGCTTAAGTCCCCTGCTCATCCCCGGACTAGGTGGCTGTCACAACAACAACAAAGCATGAATGGTGCTGGGCTGGCAAAATCAACCACTGTTCAGTACAAAAACACATCCCTGTCTGTCTGCTTTCATAACAGAAAATTCTATCACATTACACTCACCCCCTTAGGAAGACTGACAGTGCCAAACTTCCAACCCAGAAACACATCACGGTTTTCCATTACCCTTCCTACAGAAGCAGACAGAGACATCCCTCTGGGAGACTTATTTTGCACAGCCAAGGCTAGTGATTTCTCTGGTATCTCTAAATCTGGATGGTGCTTCAGGGGCCACGCTTTGGTTTATACTGATCACAATGCCTCACTTCCAGTGTCCTGTAGTGTCTCTCTTGGCAGCAGGTGGAAAGAGAGTAACTTCCCAGCAGGCCCTTAAAGATGCGTGATTAAAATTACTTTATTAAAGAGAAATATGACCTTGTATAAGTAGGGTATAATAAATACAGTAGCAGCTCACTCGTCCAGGCCCTAGATGGCTGATTGGTAATGTATTCAACCCTTTGCAATACAGACTGTGTTCCTGGGTGGGGAAACATTTCTGCAGATCAGATAAAGCACTCACACAGCTGTACATTTAACCACTCATTCGAAGGCTTATTGATTCTAACTGAGCATATAAACATGTGGTTTGGGACGTGGTTGATACTTCTAGCTCCCCAGTCAGTGGCAGATAAGAAACAAAAGACTGATTGGGGTGTGGCAGGGAGTCACCGCGTTGCCGGCAAAGAAGGTAACTGACGGTTTGAGGAGCTCAGCCTGCAGTGGCGTCCTGGTTCTCGCTGCTCTTTGTTTCTGGTGCTAAGGAAGCACTTTAGCACTTTCCATGTCACGTCTCATTCAATCCTGTCAACCCCATAAGGTCGGGGCTATTGTTTGCCCCATTTCATAGATGCGAAAACTGAAGCTTCAGGGTGATGTCAGGTATTAAGAAAAGGTCGTTGTGGGGCGCCTGGGTGGTTCAGTTGGTTAAGCGACTGCCTTCGGCTCAGGTCATGATCCTGGAGTCCCGGGATCGAGTCCCGCATCGGGCTCCCTGCTCGGCGGGGAGTCTGCTTCTCCCTCTGACCCTCCTCCCTCTCATGCTCTCTGTCTCTCAGTCTCTCTCTCTCTCAAATAAATAAATAAAATCTTAAAAAAAAAAAAAAAGAAAAGGTCGTTGTGCTTGGTGACACCTACTTAACAAAACAGGTTAGTAGGTAGCGTCATTTAGAAAAGTGGCTTTTACCGGAGACTTTTTAGGGCATAAAAGGGTAAGTGGAGATGTTACTTCCAAGATCTGTCTTATCCCACAGCCGGGCAAACTAAGGCGGCTCTGGGGTGCCTTCTGGGCCTGAGATTCTGTAACTTTAGAAATGGTTCTGAGGGGGTTGTCTGTTGGAACTGCCTTCCGAGTTCCCTGTCAGGGCTCGGAAGGGGGAGGTCTGGGACAGTGGTGGGCAATGCAGTCTCTTTTCAGGATGATTGCTAATAACGGCCCCCCGGCATCTCCATGGTGGGTCCGATTCCTCCAGCTATATTTCTCTGGCCCACTTGGCATCCTGGCTGGAACGACACAAGATCCACTCCTACTCCAGGTGCCCACAGACCTCAGCTGCCCTCATCCCCCTGTCTCAAGATTACACGGGACACATTCAAAGAATTCTTCCTTTGAAGAAGGTCGTCGTCTTTGGACTTGAGGTCAGATGCAGGAATTACTGAGGCTCCTGCTTTCATTTGCTCCCCTGCCCTTGGTTTAGCCAGTTGAGAGAAGAAGCCATTGGCTTCAATGTTTTCTTAACCTTGACAAGCAAACAAGCGGGGGGAAATCCACTGTGTGTTTTCTTCTCTCACAGCGCGAATTAAGAGGCCCTTCTGGATCCTTCCTAGTGGGGGTGGATGTGGTATTGGGAAGGATAATCGTTTTTCCAAGACTGTCGGAGTCACTGAGATTATGTGGATTTCACAGATAGGGTGTGTGTGTTCCTTCTTGCAGATTTTCACGACCCAGTGCAGTCCCCCGAGGCCCAAAATGAAGCTGGAATGATCCATGCCTCTTTGAATGCCAGTATCTCCAAAGAGCTCAGGAATTTCAGTTTCCTGGAACTCAGACCTATTATGTGAAATGCTTCAGTTTCTGAGCCTTGGCAATTCTCATATGCCCATTGTTCTTTCTGGCCTGGACCTGACCCTTGCATATGCATTTAGAAACACTTGCACAGGACAAGGAAGAGGCGTCAAGGAAGAAGATCCAAATATCAAAATTGTCCTTTGAAAAATACAACTGATTACTGAATTCGAACCCTCTGCTTTATCTGGGCACAATATTCTCTTTCAAAGATATTTCTTTTATTTTTAGATTTTACAGTGCATAAAGAACAGACACCCCTAGGGGTGTGGTGTTGGCTGGCGCTAGATGAAATTATGAAGGAAAGGACATTGAATTTCCCCATCTTCCTTTTTTGCAACTTTTTACCACCTCTTAGCGACTCCCCTGCCCCAGATGTCCCTGCTGTAAGGACATTCTCTCCCAACAGGGAAAAAACAAGGCTAGGTAATAAGTGAATTCAAAGGGAAAGAATTAGGAATGTGTTGTAATGTTTTATGCTGACATGAAACCATGCATTTTAAAAGACAACCTCTAAAGAGGGGGGCACTTTGTAGGAATAAGTTTCTTTTTAGGGGCGAGGTCGAATGTCCTAAATTCTCCTCCCCATGAAAATCGCTGGGGTGGGAGCCTGTGCATAAAACATGCCCTTCCCCCGCCTTACTCCTGACCTGAAGGCTCTAGGAAAAGAATCTAAAAGTCAGTGTTCTGGGTCATTTTTGTGACTAGCTGGGCTTGGGAATCATGGCACTCTACACCCACACAAAGCTGAAGGTCTCGTGGAGTTGTAGAAAATTATGCTTCTTAGGGAAAGAGATCTGTGTTTGAAGAAGCCACTTGACAGGTGGCTTGAGCTAAGCATTTAGCTTCCTTGAGTCTCACCTGTAAATCAGATTAATTGTCTTGCTTTTGCTGGGTTGTGCTCGTGGAAATCATGCACATAAAGGCCTGGCACAAGGTTCTCTGATCCACGTGCTCAGTTAACAATAATTCTTCTTAGTGTTGAGTAAGAATTTGCACATGCCAAATGTCTTTGTATCATTTCAAATGGGTGTTCAGAATCTTTTTAAAAAATTTACTTAAATGCTTTCAAACAGGAGCACCTGGCTGGCTCAGTCGGTAGAGCATGCAACTCTTGACCCCAGGGTTGTGGGTTTGAGCCCCACACTGGGTGTAGAGATTACTTAAAAAAATTAAAAATCTTTAAAAAGAAGAAAGAAAAGAAAGAAAGAAAGAGAAAGAAAGAAGAAAGAAAGAAAGAAAGAAAGAAAGAAAGAAAGAAAGAAAGAAAGAAAGAAAGAAAGAAAGAGAAAGAAAGAAATGCTTTCAAACATATATAAAAGTACATAAAATAGTATAATAACTCTTCCTGTACCTATTACCTTGCCTTTACAAGGATCGGCATATTGCCTTACCTTCTTGTAATTCTGTTCAGTTTTTTAAGTGGTAAGAAAAGTAATGGTCCCCACGGTAACCTATGCTTGGTATTTTAAACCTTCTGAGAACAGATGCTACAGTTTTGGGGAAGAAGGATAACATACGCTAGAAAAACCCACTATAGGTCAGCATCCCATTGACAGATAAACGATGGTGACTCTCCTCAGACACCATTCTAACCATACACAGTTCATCACCACAACTCAGGCCCCTGGGCCCACAGGTATGTCTACAAAGAAGGCCACATCCTGGACCACATTGAACACAGTCAGTGGTATTGTAGAATTAACTCCCGCTAAGACAAGTATGTCTCCAAACTGGAGAAACCGTAAAGGGGATTCATGTCCAGCCCATCCCTCCAGCCAGACGGCATGTTGCATGCAAAAAACTGTGTCAGAGCCGCTCTTTGTCTGGGTGAAGAACAAAAGCGCTGAGGAGGCTGGAATCCTGGGCCTGGTGTGCTGGGTGAAAGGTCTGCTATTCGAGAGTGTGAAGGACATTCATGACTTCTTTCTTCCTGACAACCTGTGGCAGTCCTCACATTTGCAAAGGGACATGTGGTCCTTGTCATTTGTTTCTAAGGCTCATCGTTCTTGAATCAGTGTGATGTACTAACGCCCCCAGTGAGAACTCACAGCTCCTAATGTTTATTTATTCCAAAGTTAACCATTGAATGGGAAGCAGATCAGCCTAATAAACCGGACTCTGAGCCCAAACAAAATATAAATAGGAAGGAAGAAACAAACCAGCAGTGTAGCTCAGAACTCGGCTCTGCTAACTTCAGAGTAGAATCAGAATTCAGCACCACCCAGCGCTTCTTCTGTGAATCCAGGGCACAAGATGGCTCCTTGGGGCTCGGGCTGCAGGGAAGGGTGTAACAGCCCCGAGGCACCCACTGAAGTCACGGTAAGTCTGGGGCCCATGAAAAGAAGACACAGACACTCAAAGCAATGAGGGAGCAGAAGCTGAGGGCAAAGAACAAGCTGCCACCCCGCAACCCCCCCCCCCCCACTGTGGGATCTGTGTGACATTCCTCAGGCACTCCTAGCTGCCCAAGAACAAAGGAAAGGGAAAAACCAATGGTTAACTGATAGAGATCACAGTCATGCAGGACATGAGTCTCCATCAGTTTGCAACTGTCTTAATGATTTACAAGAAAAAAGCAATCTCCAGAAACCTATAGACTCAGTTTCCTGGAGCCCTAACATCACCGTCCCCTCCACAGGATAGAAAATCTTATATAATCTGTCACTCCTCACAACCTCAGTGCAGCTACTTCTGCCCATGGGTCCTGTCCCCGTGCTTTTAATAAAACCACCTTTTTGCACCAAAGATATCTCAAGAATTTTTTTCTTGGCCTTGGGCTCTGAACCCAACCACTTCAAACCATATCAAAAGTATGGAAGCCATGTTTGGTTATCTTGTTTGGACACTGCTCACCTCAGGAATTCTCCAGGAAACCTCCAAGGAAATTTCACACATGCAGTCAGACATCCGAAGAAGGCTGCAAAGCTCCTGATCCCACGGCTCATCACCTATGCCTCCATAGCATTCTAGAAGGATGGCTTTTCCACAGTGGGAGTGTGGCTTATTGTGAACTTAACCCAGAGCACTGTCTGTCACATACTCACATTCCTGCCAGGTCACTTGCCTGCCCGCCCAGCTCCCTCCCTGGACGTTGATAACCTCCCCCCACCAACTCCCCAAACAATGCCCTGTGACTACAAAGTGATGAGACTTATCTCCAGAGCCAGATCTGGAACTCTGTCTTGTTACTTTTCAGTCACACTGGGCATGTGACGCACTTGGAACACCTCAGAGGACAAGAGAGGTCAGAAAGGTGTCATGGTTTACTTAAAGGACTAAAACCTGTTAATCATGGCTAAGAGCAGGGAGGGGGGGAAAGGAAGGGGAAAGAAAGGAAAGGAGGAGGGAAGGAAGGAAGGGTGGGCAGTTGGCCACAAGTTACAAATTATCAAGAAGTCCGGCTCCTATTTTATATTAGTTTAAACCTAAATCATTTCCTCATTTGCTAGGACGGCTTACTTCCTTGGGATAAGCTTTTCGTTCAGTCTGAGGTGAGGAGGAATAACAAGTTGGCTAAAAAAAAAAAGAGTTTTCCTTTAAATTGTGGAAAAGCCTCGGAGAGAGAATCCCTTAGCAAAGCCACATCTTGTTCTGACAATCTTTGAAGCTCTTTACGTCTTAACTTCGTATTGAGTTCACCTTTGCATTTTTTGTTACTGTAATGACAACGTGACTTTCTCTCATGCCTTCCATTTTAACGTTGCTTTCCTCATTATAAATCATCTCATCATCATATTCTTACCCCAAGTGAAGAAAACCCTGGACAAAATGGGGGATACAAACTTAAACATTCACTTAATTCACTTCCACCCCTTCCCCAACTCTGTCAGCAGCCACAGGACCAAACAGAGCATCTTCCAGGCCCCACTCAGCACAATGGTCATCACCATATCAAAGAATTCCTTGGAGGTAATGTAGGCAATGGCAGCTTCCACCTGAAGTATCTGGACAAACGCCTGAAGCCACTGGCTAGCCAGGGCTTCTTGGAAAATAAAGGCCCCCCAAGGGTCACCTTTTGTTCTCTTCCGTGTGAATGAAACCCACCAGGTCCTGGAAACTGCCTGCCCACATTTGGTAGGTCATTCCTCCCTTGAAGAAATGGAATGAGGAGCCAGAGAAAAGGGCTCCTTCTCCCCCCAAAGTCAGCCTGGCTATGTCTCTCCTGGGCCACCTGGCCCCCCTCTGGTGCCTTTGTACAGCTGGTGTTGACATCAGGTTAATTACACAGTCTTGTGTTTACACACGGATCTCCAGAGAGGCAGGGAGCAAGTTAGCTGCACAGAGGTGAGTTGCAGAGCTCACTTCATTGACTTGTCCTTAGTCTGAAAAGTAGTCTTTCCAAACACCAGCTGGAGGGTGATGCACACACATCCCCAGGATACAGGCAAATAGCATCATCTCCTTGTTGTCAGTGAAGAAATGGGCACAAGGGAGAAGCTCCTAGCCCGAGGCCGCACAGCGAGCATGTCAGCCCCAGAGCCAAAGAGGACGGTGGGGCAGTGTTCCTCCGCTCCCACCCTGGGCACCTCCAGCTCCTCTGAACAACGTATACTCTTGGGGTATCTCGAAGCTTGACAAAGGGAAACAACACTGAACAGCGGGCATTTGCAAACCGCGGCACTGGTTGAGTGCTCACACCTTAGCTTTCTGAAACCTGTATCCAGATTATTGAGGGCCAGCCCTTTGGTGCGATATGTAAATGGATGCTTCCTGAGGGCAGGGAATTTTGATGTTTTCTTGGTTGCAGTATCCCCAGGGCCTAGACCTGTGCCTGGCTCAGAGCAGGGGCTCAATAAATCTGAGCTAAACGGTGACTGAATCTCGACAGCGTTCTGCTAGCCTTCGGCGCTAACAGCTGGGCCCTGTTTGCCCTTGGCCTTTGTGAACCCGGCACTCCTACCCACCTCAGGGATAAAGGCCATTTAAATGGGCTTTCCGTTGAACGTCCCTGAAGAAATCACAGAAGACCACATCCAGAATGGCCTCTATGCTACAGATTGTCTTATTAGTCTATTCTATACAAGTATATAGGAGTAGAGTGGTTTGTTCAAACTCCCTCTGTTTTCATTCCTGCTCTAAACTGATTTGTGTCCCACTCAAATTCATACGTTGAAGCCTCTCACCCCCAATGTGAGGGTATTTGGAGTGGGGCCCTTGGGTCGGGCCCTCTCGTTCTCTCCTCTCTCTCTCAATTTCTCTTCCTGATACAGTGACAAGATGGCCATCTGCAAACCAGAGAGAGGGTCCTCCCCAGAATCTGGTCATTTTGGCCAGAATCTGGCCCAATCTCAGACTTCCAGTCTCCAGAAACAGTGAGAAAATACATTTCTGTTGTTTGAGCCACCTGGTCTATGCTATTTTGTTACGACAGTCCAAGCTAACTAATACCCCGCGCTGGCTTTCCTACTAGAGCTGTGTCTCGGCCATAGGCACGCTGGTCGTCCTGTCCACAGGTCTCGGGCAGAACAGTTACATAGAGGGTTTACAGAGAAAGCCATGTCCTCACGATTGTGCCCTTAGCTCTGAAAAACTGAGCTGACACACAGGTTCTTGTTAGGTATGCATTTTAAGGGAAGACATTGTTAAAACTCTAAGTCAGGCCTGGCAAAATGAGCCTTTATGTGGGGCAGCTCTCCTAATTAGAGGGGCATTTTGTTTCAGAAGCAATCTCAGTGGATCCTATGAATGGGAATCATATCATCACTCCTCATTCCACTTGCTAGAAATTGTGTTTCTCTCTAGGCAACTGAAGTTATTTGTGGGAAAACTCCTATTTCCTGGGCAAAAAATCTAAAGTAGGCAGATGGATGTGTGATAACCTGTAAAGAAATACAGTGGAGAATCTTAAATTACCTTTTAAAAAATCTTGGACTTTTTTTACACACAAATATGCAGTTCATTTTTCTTTGAAGGGTATTTCACAGACGGTCTGGAAAATGCAGAAATGTGAAAAGGAGGAGCATCTTAAACCCTTCCGATCAATTTTGGTCCTTACATCTTAGAAATCATAAGTATCAAAGAAACTCTGATTGTCTCTAGTCACGTCCAGTTGGGCATCACACTTTCCTCCAGCTTTGGAGAGGGCACTGGTTCAATGCCCAGGCTAGCAGGGGTTCTGCTAGCCCTCAGAGGGCCCTGTGTGACTAGCAGGCCATTTTGTTAAGTGTTACAGGATTTGGAAGTTGGCACCCCTAGAGCCTGGGCCTGAAAAGAAACCACTTGGCAGACTCGGGAACATTCTCCTGAAGCTGGTGCTGCTGGTTCTGTCCCACACGGGATAACCCCGTCCTGCCACATTCTTCCACAGAGTCAGAAGTTCACTAGGTCCCTGGGCTTGCCCCGAGAGCAGAGCAGGGAACTCCATGAAAGGCCACCAAGAATGAATTCCCTGGAGGTGGTATGTCTGCCGAGGAAGGAGAGAGCGGCCACCAGAGACGTCTTCGGACAACCGCTCCGCAGTGGCTGCTTCCTGGAGTATCTGGAGATGTGAAGGACCATGCCCGGGGTGCCTGGAAAACTGCTCACACACAGCCATCCCGCCGGAAGTGGGGGCCAGCTAGAAGACTTGTCCTTGAAAGAGCACTTATTTCATAGCACTTTCAGCTTGAGAAAACATTAACTGTTCATTGAAGGCATTGGGGAAGTGACAGTAATGGGGAGTATGGGGGTCTAAACCCCAAAAGCCACCTGCCTGGCATGGCACTGATGTATGAAAGACAAGATGCAATTGTATATGAGAAACCGAGTGGCAGACTTCTCCAAGAATTCTGAGAAATGCCCATTCTTCAGCAGTGAACACGAACCTACTTCACGTATTTAATTAATCAAGACTGAGAAAGATTTTCCAGTGGGAAAATTCACACGCATCCCCTGTATCTCCCAGAATATATAACGTCTAGAAAGCTCCAGTGACGTTTTCATGTCTTCCCGGTGCCACGCCAGCGAAGGGGCGGCAAGAAATGTTTATACCAACAGTCATTGCCAAAGTTTTCCTCACAGCTGAATCTAATTAATTAGGCCTCGCCAAACCTGCCAGCCCCACCCAGGACCCAGCCGAAGAACCTTAGAGGATTTAGAAACACCCCTTTGACAAACACTCATTTATTACTACCTGTATTCAGTGAATCACCTCGACAGCAGATACCGCCTTCCAGAACTTCCTCAAAACAGAGTGCTTTGTAAACTAAAAGTCAAAGTCCTCTACTTTATTTTTCATCAAGGGATATCTTTCTGTTCTCTAATAGTCATAGCAATAGTGCTCGATACTCTTCAAACGCTTTACAAATATTAATTTTTATTCCACTTTGACTCATATTTTGCCCAGAACCAAGGACAGTGCAATTAATTTTCTTCAGTTCCATGTCAAAGGATGAGTTAGTCCCCACCAGCCGCATTTGTTTTCCCTGAATGGTGTGAGAATTATTTTTTCTCCAAAGCCTATAACGTTTCCAGAATGGGTTAGAAACTCCTCTGAGCAGCACTACCCCCCCACCCCCCCGCCTTCCTTGGAGGGCTCTGTAAAGTTATTCCAGAGCAAACTCACATTCGTGGGTACTAAGGGTACCTTTGGACCGAGAGTTTCTTTCGACACACATGTATGGCGTGCTGATTCCACGCCAGGTACTGTTCAAAGTACTGGGTAACAGCATAAATGGTCATGTCCCTGCTCTCCTCAGGTTCATCTTCTAGTGCGGGGTGGCAGGGTAGGGGGAAAAATAAACAAATAAACAAAGAAGTAATTTCTGGTAGTGACAAGTGGTAGGAAGACAACACAAAGGATAATGGAGAGTGACTGGGGATGTGTGTGTTGGATGGTCAGGGAAGATTTGCTTAGGGAATAGCAGTTTAGTTGAGACCTGAATGATAATATTATGTTAACTGTGTCATGTTCTGTCAGATATACTTCTCTATTTTTTTTAAGATTTTATTTATTTAGAGACAGAGAGAGCGTGCACATGCACGCTCGTGTGCAAGCAGGAGGAGGAGCAGAGGGAGAGAATCTCAAGCAGACTCT